>NW_027507755.1:17188012-17839641 GCF_037356315.1 Lithobates pipiens
TTTTTTTAGGTTCACCGCCAGGTTTTTATAGCGCTAGGTACCCCGATATACTACCCAATAATGGTTTTAACCCCCTGATTGCCGCTAGTTAACCCTTTCACCCCCTTTTGCCAGTGTCACTAAGCGATCATTTTTCTGATCGCTGCATCAGTGTCGCTAGGTAGCTAGTTATTTTTTTAGGTTCACCGCCAGGTTTTTATATCGCTAGGTACCCCGATATACTACCCAATAATGGTTTTAACCCCCTGATTGCTGCTAGTTAACCCTTTCACCCCCTTTCACCAGCGATCACAGTATAAGTGTCACTGGTGACGCTGGTTAGCCAGTTAGTTATTTAGGTTCCCCGTCAGGTTTTTATATAGCGCCAGGGACCCCCATATACTACCTAATAAAAATTTGAACCCCCGATTGCCCCTAGTTAACCCTTTCACCACTGATCACCGTATAAGTGTTACGGGTGACTCTGGTTAGTTTGTTTTTTATAGCATCAGGGCACCCACCATTTATTACCCAATAAAGGTTTAACCCCCTGATCACCCGGCGGGTGATATCAATTAGGTTTTAGGGTCAGGGTCTGCGTCGCCCCAGGCAGCGCTAGGTTAGTGCCAGTACCGCTAACACCCACACGCAAAGCATACACCTCCCGTAGTGCTATAGAATCTGAACAGATCAATATCTGATCTGATCAGATCTATACTAGCGTCCCCAGCAGTTTAGGGTTCCAAAAAAACGCATTGTTAGCGGGATCAGCCCAGATACCTGCTAGCACCTGCGTTTTGCCCCTCTGCCCAGCCCACCCAAGTGCAGTATCGATCGATCACTGTCACTTACAAAACACTAAACACATAACTGCAGCGATCGCAGAGTCAGGCCTGATCCCTGCCATCGCTAACAGGTTTTTTGGTAGCATTTTATATTTAAATCCGGAAGGCAGTGCTTGGTTTTCGGGGTCCCGTACGTGGCTAGGCTCCCAAAAAGTCCCCCACATGTGGTATCCCCATACTCGGGAGAAGCAGCAGAATTTATTTTGGGGTGTAATTTGACTTCTGCCCATAGCATGTGTGAGCAATATATCATTTAGTGACAACTTTGTGCAAAAAAAAAAAAGTTTGTAATATTCCCGCAACTTTTGGCAAAATATAAAATATTCCATGGACTCAACATGCCTCTCAGTAAATAGCTTGGGGTGTCTACTTTCCAAAATGGGGTCATTTGGGGGGATTTTGTGCTATTTTGGCATTTTATGGCCTTCGAAACTGTGATAGGTAGTGAGGAGTTAAATCAAAAATTTGCACCCTTAGAAATCCTGAAGGTGGTGATTGGTTTTCGGGGTGCCGTGCGCGAGTAGACTCCCAAAAAGTCCCACACATGTGGTATCCCCATACTCGGGAGAAGCAGCAGAATGTATTTTGGGGTGTCATTTCACATATGCCCATAGCATGTGTGAGCAATATATCATTTAGTGACAACTTTGTGCAAAAAAAAAAAAGTTTGTAATATTCCCGCAACTTGTGGCAAAATATAAAATATTCCATGGACTCAACATGCCTCTCAGTAAATAGCTTGGGGTGTCTACTTTCCAAAATGGGGTCATTTTGGGGGGTTTTGTGCTATTTTGGCATTTTATGGCCTTCGAAACTGTGATAGGTAGTGAGGAGTTAAATCAAAAATTTGCACCCTTAGAAATCCTGAAGGTGGTGATTGGTTTTCGGGGTGCCGTGCGCGACTAGACTCCCAAAAAGTCCCACACATGTGGTATCCCCATACTCGGGAGAAGTAGCGGAATATATTTTGGGGTGCAATTCCACATATAACCATGGCATGTGTGAGCAATATATCATTTAGTGACAACTTTTTGTAAAAAATTTTTTTTTTTTTTTTTGTCATTATTCAATCCCTTAGGACAAAAAAATAAATATTCAATGGGCTCAACATACCCATCAGCAATTTCCTTGGGGTGTCTACTTTCCAAAATGGGGTCATTTGGGGGGGGATTTGTACTGCCCTGCCATTTTAGCACCTCAAGAAATGAGATCGGCAGTCATAAATTAAAAGCTGTGTAAATTCCAGAAAATGTACTCTAGTTTGTAGACGCTATAACTTTTGCGCAAACCAAAAAATATACGCTTATTGACATTTTTTTTACTAAAGACATGTGGCTGAATAAATTTTGCCCTCAATGTATGACTAAAATTTAGTTTATTCGATTTTTCTTATAACAAAAAGAAGAAAATATCTTTTTTTTTCAAAATTTTCGCTCTTTTTCCATTTATATCGCAAAAAAAAAAAAATCGCAGAGGCACTCAAATACCATCAAAAGAAAGCTCTATTTGTGGGAAGAAAAGGACGCAAATTTCGTTTGGGTGCAATATTGCATGACCGCGCAATTACCAGTTAAAGCAGCGCAGTGCGAAATTGGAAAAAGACCTCTGGTCCTTAAGGTGTTTATTGGTCCGGAGCTGAAGTGGTTAAAGACCTTGCACTCTTCCACCTTACGTTTGAGGATGCCCCACAGATGCTCAATAGGGTTTATAGGTCTGGAGACATGCTTGGCCAGTCCATCACCTTTACCCTCAGCTTCGTTAGCAAGGCAGTGGTCATCTTGGAGGTGTGTTTGGGGTCGTTAGGTTGGAATATTGCCCTGCAGCCCTGTCTCCAAAGGGAGGGGATAATGCTCTGCTTCAGTATGTCACAGTACATGTTGGGCAGTGCTAATGTCGTAGACTTAAACATTTTAGTCGACTAAATTAATACTATTTTAGTCTACTAAAATACGACTAAAACAACTTGAGATGACTAAAATATGACTGAAACTAAAAAAGACTACAATGGAACTAAAACAAAAATGTAATTTTAGTCAAAAGACTAAAACGAAATTGAAATTTGACTTCAAAATTAACACTGGTCTGTAGTGAATGTTTATACCTCAATACCATAAATAGCAACATATTCGTTTTTTCACTCCAGCAGCATATAATGAGTTTGGATAGAAAAACGTCTTTTGAGAAGCATAAGCACGGTCAACATGGTCAACTGACCGAAACAGACGAAAGGACAGTGCGCAGGATTGTGACCCAGATTTTTATATGAAGAGTGGTATCAGATTCCACCATCCAAGATTTAGATTTGTAATTTGCAAGGAGAATTCAGGCCAAAGGCAAGCCAACACCATATAAGGTAACAATTTCTTTCTTTTACCATACTTGTTCCATAATTTTGTCCAACCCCTGTAAATTTCATTTGGGCACAGTGTTGCAAGACCAAGCAATTGCCACTTAAAATAGCACGATTGATAGCAAAAAATGCATGGTCAAAAAGAGGGTAAAAAAAAATATAAAACCTGTTTTATCCTGCATCGGCAAAGCACAGTTTTTCTTTCAAGTTGCTGAGCATGCTTGTAAATAAACTTACAAAAAGTAAGGATGAAATCTAAAAAAGCTAATGTGAAATTTTTTAAAGACCATGTAAATTAATGGTCAAATATAAAAAAGCTACTAAGAAGTAATGATAGGACAATCTCTATAGAGAGTAATCCAGATCTAAGTCTTTATTGCAATGATCTGTAAAGGGTGATAAGAAATGCTTCCAACAGTCAGTGTTGCTCATTATCGTACACAGAAATTTTCCACCTTGTTGAAAATAAAGTTCATTTGCAGGCCCGCAGTACAGATGTCTCTTGAACTGAAAACCATCTGTGCTGTGGGTTTGCCATTTTCCAATGACATGAAAGCAGCCCAATCTTTTTAGGCATGCTAGCATGCAACACAATTCCTTCACTTCTCTAAGATTTTAAGGATGACGAAACCGGTTTTCTACCTCGGTTAGCTCTTAATTAAAACATAGGCATGAATAAGTGTAGTGATCCAGGAATGTTACAAATTGGTTGCAGAACCATGCTAAATAACCATGACCATTAATATTAATTCAGGAGTGTCCGCGGGCCATAGCTGAAGTCGTCTCCCTCTGGCACGGATCTCAGAAAATTGGGTTATTTAACTGGCATCTCTCCTGTTTTATGGGTCTAATTTCAAGGTCTGTGCTTCGAGATGACTTTATACTCATTACGTGAGCTAATAAGCATTTCTGAAATAGTTTAACAACTCTCTCACGTAAGAGAACGCATTTGTAAATGGAATTTAGCATCTACGGTACTTGACACGTTGAACCAGCAGGCATTAATCTCATGTTCCTGTGAAACAGAAATCCTGTGATAGTAATTTGTGGGCTAAACTTTATTTTATAAGCTTGAACAACTGTCCAAAATTAAAGCGTAACTAAACCTAAAAGTGAAAAAATTAATATATTGTAATAGGCCAATCATTAGATTTGGGGGCTGCATAACTTATTTTCTAAAGCTTTTATTTCTTTATTTTCATCTGGTGATCGGTCAGTAACACACCTTCTGTCTTAGCCCTTATACACACGGTCAGACATTCCGATGGACAATGTCCGATCGGACCGTGTTGTCGGATAATCCGACAGCGTGTGGGCTCCATCGGACGGTTTCCGTCGGAGTATCCGACGGACCAAGGTTTCCAGCTGGGCTATAAAATTTTCCGACAACATGATCCGATCGGACTTTGTCCGATCACATGTAGAGAATTCCAATCGGACAAAGTGCCACGCATGCTCAGATCAAATTCCTAGACCAAAGCTATTGGCTACTAGCCTGAACATAGTCCCGTCCTAACGTCATCACGTTAAAGAGGAAGTAAACCCTTCCAAACAACTTGGACCTATAGGTAAGCCTAGATTAAGGCTTACCTGTAGGTCCAAGCAATATCTCCTAAACCTATATGGTTTAGGAGATATTTGCCCGAAAATGGGCACCGCTGTCTACGGCGCATGCGCCGTAGACAGCGGCGCGCAGGCGCACTAAATGCGGCAAATCCAAGAATGGATTTGCCAAATTTGTCGACTCCCGTGCGCATGCGCGGGAGTGACGTCATCGCAGCTTCGCCGTATGACAGCGGCGGAGCTGCGAGGCGCGACTCCCGTGCGCATGCGCGGGAGTGACGTCATCGCGGTTGCGCCGCTGTGATTCGTCGGAGCTGTAAGACGCCACAAGCAACATGGATGCGGCGGACTACAGGGGACAGTGGCGACTTCGCTGGCTCCTGTGTCAGGTAAGTGACACATAATGAGCTACTATGCGATGCATAGTAGTCCATTATGCTTTACCTTTGCAGGGAAAAAAAGAGGAAGTAAACCCATCAGGGTTTACTTCCTCTTTAAGTACGATCGGATTTTCTGACAACTTTGTCTGACTGTGTGTATGCAACAGTTTCGGACAAAATCCGACGGATTTGGTTGTCGGAATGTGCGACTGTGTGTACAAGGGCTTAGGGTTCCGTAAGCCACAAGCAAATTTTCTCAAATCCCCCATCAACACAGACAGTGTTGGTGGTGGAATCCTTCCTGCTGGGCCATTGTCTTCTCCCCACGTGGGGGCAAGGGAAGCCATTCCCCTTGGAAGAAGACAGTGATTGTTGCTAGTGGCTATAGAAGTCGCTAGCGATAAGCACAAGAGAATCCAGCAGGTTGGTTGTTCCCAAGTTGATCAATTGATCAACTTGGTACATTTAGCCTGCCCATTAATGGTTTGGATTTTGGCCAGTTCGGCAGGATGTTCGAACCATGTATGACCAGCCTTAGCCCTGATGGCTAGGGTGAAACATGTCAGTGGGCATGGTTTGGCAGAGACATGTATGCTGCGGCCCCTACAAACCTTCAAACACGGGATATCGGCAATCCCTCCTACATACACTATCCTGTCTTAGAGTAGCTACAGTCACTCCTCCACAGCATCTATGGAGGAGCATCGTAGCCAACCCTTGGATAGCAGCATGGTCAATCAGTGGAAATAGTCCACTGATAGGCCATAGTTACACTTTTAATTCTGGTTTCCTTTCTTTATACAGCATTTAATCCCAAGTGCCTACAAAAAAGACCTCCTGGGCCCATGACAGGTATTAATTTACCACACGGATTTCAAACTATCATTTTTGTGGCTGAATTAAAGCCCATCTCCAGACTATTTTTTTTTTTTTTTCAGTGTTAAATAAAGAATCTCAGGTTGCAATTCTCACCCTCAATTCAGAGCTTCTTCAACACAAGATGTCCCCAGTCTTCTGGATTGAATGCCATCCATGTATTGTCACAGAGAGCTCCTCTGACTTAGTCATCACTGATCTCTACATCGAAAGGAGACATAGCGGAAGAGGATCCAGCGACATCACCCAACTGGACTGGAGACTTCAAAAAATGTAAGTATAAAAGAAAAGGCAGGAAGGGGTCGATTTGATAGGGGATCGTGGGCCCAGAGTTGGACTTTTTAAGAATCCTTTGTTTACAGGGAGAAAACACATTTTAGGAATTACAGGGTGTGACAGACCCAACCGGGACAGGGGCTTTTGGAGAGGACTAGGGGCAAGCCTCCTACCCACTGATTATGGTCCATGGAGGAGACCAGGGATTTTGTCTGCTTCTTCCTGTCAGATCATGGTGAAGTGCTCAGTTCAGCCTCTGATCCCAAAGAAAGCAGCTCATTCTCTAATGATGGACAACAATTAATTGGATTAATTCTCTGAATAAGGACAATAAAGCTTCCCTTTTGGAGTGGATGGAAAGGTGTAATGTTAATCTTGTACAGGTTAATGTCAGAGGGAATATAGTGGTCCTCCTGCAGACTGGATTGGAGAGGCTCCTTCACTTGGGACAGAAATATTTATCAACAATAGCCTTCAAGAAATCTATAAAGCTAAATGAATGCTACCTTTTTGGACTGCTGGAGCATTGTATGAGTATGTCTCAGACTGTTGTGATTATTATCCAAAGTATCCACTGTACCTTGTTACCGAACCATTGTAGGATGTTTACGTGTTTATCATAATGTGTAATGTACTTTGTGTATCCAGGGTTGTGGGCTTGTTGCTAGACTCTCTGGGCATCTAGGCCTATTGTTAATTAGCTTACTGTTTAAATAGCTTACTGTTCAATTAACTTAATGTTTATATTGACTGTTTCTTAGCTATGTTAATTATATTCCTGTTTACGGTTTGCATTGTTAGGGTAATGTGATCAGTTGTTAATTAGCTTACTGTTCAATTAGCTTAATGTTTATATTGTTCCTTAGTGGTTTATATTGTTCCTTAATGTTGATTGTTCCTTAGCTATGTTAATTATATTTCTGTTTACAGTTTGTATTGTTAGGGTAATGTGATCAGGGTCACCTGATCTTGTGTGCTATATATTTTGTGTGAATTTTCAATAAAACGAGCTCCAATTTGCACCTTATCTAGTGTTGTCTAGTCTTTGGGTGCTCAGCTACAATACCTGGTTCCCGGGTCAAGAGTGGAGGAAGCTATATATTAATGGAAGCACCCATGCTGGGTGCTGGACAGTTTCATCACATAGGGGTTTGAGAAGCTATATACAAAATTTGAATATGTTTTTCTAAACAAACCCGTTTAAGTATATGAACAGAATATTAATCTGAATCAATCTACTAAATGTTTTAATACTTTGCCATTGCTGGCCACCTCCTACAAACACAAGTTTCCAGGATGTGTCTGGCTTTAATACTTTTGAGTCACAGATCGAAACCAAGTATGTATCAAGAAATTGTTGAACATTTCTTATTCCTATACTTATTTCAGGTCAAGCAATCAGAACGCTATTAAGCCAAAAAAACTGTCATTCTCAAAAGGAGATGTCAGCAGCGCACATGCGCAAATCATTGTGCAAACTCGGCAATGCCGAAGCCGACTTTGCTGATGTGACATCATCCCACTCCAGCCAATGACAGTGGGCACCTATCGAGACTCAGAAGCCAGCCACCCAAAGATATCTGGGGCCGGCGGGGGAGCTCTGAGATGCCACATTGCTGGACTGAAGGCGAGTATAGTTCAACTTTGATGTTGGAATGGGTGAAGTGTTAAAGCAGAACTAAACTGAACTAGTAAGAAAGTGTGAGCAGGTAGCTTCTTATTGTAGAAGAGATATGCTGTGTCTTGTTTGCGATGAACACTTGCACACACAGCAGCTCAATGTGCATTCCAGGCACACTATGGTTGTGCCAGAATGACAGACTCCCTGTCCAGCCCAAAAAAAGAGCCCATAAAGAAAGCCAGGGAGAAGAAGACAGTGGCCGTCAAGGCTAGTTATTATTGATGTCTGTGACCCCATTGGAGAGATTTTGTTTTCTTACTTCCTTTCTCTATGGCACCCATGTCTTGGTAGGTTTGCCATAATCTTTACATTTTCGGATGATGGATTGAACAGTGCTCTGTGAGATGTTCAAAGTTTGGGATTTTTTTTTATAACCTAACCCTGCAATAAACTTCTCCAACTTTATCCCTGACCTGTCTGGTGTGTTCCTTGGATTTCATGATGCTGTTTATTCACTAAGGTTCTCTAACACACCTCTGAGGGCTTCATGGAACAGCTGTATTTAAACAGATTAAATTACACACAATTGGACTCTATTTATTAATAAGGTGACTATTGAAGGCAATTGGTTCCACAAAATTTTAGTTAGGGGTATCAGAGTAAAGGGGGCTGAATACAAATGCATACCACACTTCACATATTTGTGTATGAATACTTTTTCAAGGCCATGCAAGTCCTTTTCCGTTTAGACAGATCTGAACGGATATAAATGCATGCCACTCATTTACATGCGGTTTTTATTTTTTGCGCTATAAACAAAAAAATAGTGACAATTTTGAAAAAAATAAATACATTTTTATTACTTTTTGCTATAATAAATATCCCCAAAAACTATATAACATTTTTTTCCCTCAGTTTAGGCTGATACGTATTCTTTTACATATTTTTGGTAAAAAAAAAAAAATTAATAAAAAATCGCAATGATTGGTTTGTGCAAAAGTTATAGCATCTACAAAATAGTGGATAGTTTTATGGCATTTTAATTATTAATTTGTTTTACTAGTAATGGCAGCGATCAGCGATTTTTATCAGGACTGCGACATTATGGTGGACACTTTTGGCGTGATTTTGGGACCATCCACATTTATACAGTGATCAGTGCAATTAAAAACGCATTGATTACTGTGCAAATGTGAATGGCAGTGAAGGGGTTAACCACTAGGTGGCGCTGCAGTGGTTAAGTGTGTCCTAGGGAGTGATTTTAACTGTGGGGGGGAGGGGCTGTGTGTGTGTGACACAACACTGATAACCGCTCCTGATAACAGGGAGCTGTGATCAGTGACAGTGGCATTAGGCAGAACGGGGGGGGATGCTTGTTTACATTAGCATTTCCCCATTCTTCCTCTCCGTGAGACGATGGTGGGTATCCCCGCAGATATAAAGTCCGCGGGACCCGTGATCATGCTCACGGAGCTCCCGGCAGGCGCGCGCATGCCCGCAAGCCGCCTGTTAAAGGGCAATGTACAGGTACGTTAATCTGCCTGTTACATGCCCTTCTGCCTCCATATATCTGTGTGAAGGGGTCGGGAAGCGGTTAAGGGCAAGAAACATTTTTGTTTATACTTTTGTCGCCTCTGATTTGTTTCTGCAACAGCTAGGAAAAAACGGATGAAAATAACAGATGTACCGTAGCCTGATGTAAACCGAATCCGTATTGATCAGTTTTACCTAATTTCACACGACTGAACTGATGACACCTGTGTAAAAGGGCCCTAAAAGTCTCATGCCAACCATCACATTTTGTGACTCCCGTTTTCAATGTAGAACACATGTATAGATTAGGGCTCATTCACATATATCCGTTGAGCTGTGTTGATATACATAGGTAAACGTAGACTCAATGTAAGGGCACATAGAAAACAACAGTTTTCCTTGTGACCTGTTCACATTATAAAGCTGCGTTGAGGTTTGGTGCATTATTATGGTGCGCTGCATATATATGTGGCATGTCCGCATTTTCATACAACACACCGCTCTGCATGCTTAGAACAAGACCCAATACACTCCCAGTTACAGGTGACAACTCACCCTATCACACTTGCCCTTAGTTCACCATTTTATTTTTTATGAAAAGGTAAACTTACCCTTTACAGCTGAATTCCGGGTACGGTTTACTTTACATACTTACATTTGTCCAACTTGTACCAATGTTAAGTATGCAGATTCCTTACCTTGGGGTGTGACAAATTTGAAGGCGTGACACCCATCACCATGTATACCAGGGATATGCAATTACCTCCAGCTGTTGCAGAACTACAAGTCCCATAGGGAATAGCAAGACTGACACCCACAAGCATGACACCCAGAGGCAGAGGCATGATGGGACTTGTAGTTTTGCAATGGCTGGAGGTCCGCTAATTGCATATCCCTGGTGTATACCATCCACAGCCATAGGAGAGGAACATCTAAGTGCTGTGTGACCTCTCTGAGTAAGAGGGGTCGCTGGCTTTCCGGTAAGCCTCCATTTTTGTTATGGTGATGTGTGTCACGCCTTCGGGTGTATGATCGTCATTTCCAAACACTCTCTTCTGCCTTGAGACTTTCTTTGATGAAATCCAGCTTTATATGAACTTTTTGTTTGCACAATTGCACTTTATTCACATGTGATGTCATTTAGGATATGTGTTTTCAAACTTCATTCACAGTTATTAATGTTTATATACTGTTGATTATCTGCATATTTTGATATTTGTCTGTATGGCAAAAAAAAATAAAAAAACTATTTTGGAATTCGGTTTTAAAGTGTTAATAGTAAGTACAGTAAAATCAGTCTGTATATGCAGTAAAGCATGCTTGTACTCACTGTGGAACTTAAGGGGTTAATCCCCTGCATTTTGTAAAAAGGCTGTTTGATCCTGTATGCACAGATCCTCCTCTTCTTGCATTGTCACCATAACATGTCCAGAGAAGATAAAGTTACTTGAGTCAGACTGCATATGCTCAGTTTCGTGTGTATTGCTAGAGTTTTTTTTTTTTATCTTGGGAGAATGCATGTAATCAGCACAGGACCAATTAGCACTGACCAGACAGAGGGTCAGGGGTCCTGCATCCTGACAAGACAGCCAGCGCAGTATGAAAACTCCTCCTACAAGCTTTTAACAGACACTGATAGAAGTCACAGGCCTGCTATATACTGCTGATGAGAAAAGATATTTAGCAGTTTGTATTTACTAAAATGATTGCATTTCCATTTTCTGTGTACTGTGGGAGACCAGATATAGTGAATGCAGAGTCCTGGGTTTAGTACCACTTTAAGAATGCAAACAGGGTAAATGTTTGATGTATACAGTGCTTTAAGCAAACGCAATGTCATCCAGTGAGGACCCATTTACATCTATCTGTTGTGGTGCCGTAGAAGCATTAGTGCATTCCAGTTCCATTCATTTCCAATTGCACCAAAACACACTAAGGTGATAAATATTTAATGCAATGATACACAGTAACTCCTACTGTCCAATGTGTTTAAAAAACATTGCATGTTTTATTTTTCTGTCGGTTTCGGTGCGATAGCAGTTTTTTAAATGGGCTGCTTTAACGCAAAGCACACATAAGTTAAAGGGGTTGTAAATGTACATTTAAAAATAACACTAACCTAGTCCCAAAATACCAACCAAGTCGCTCTCTTCGGTCATCCCAAGACCTCCTGCTCTCTAGCTCCTTTGTCACCTCCTCCCATGCTCGCCTCCAGGATTTCTCCCGAGCTTCTCCCATCCTTTGGAACTCCCTACCCCAATCTGTCCCCTAATCTATCCATCTTTAGACGATCCCTGAAAACCCTTCTCTTCACAGAAGCCTATCCTGCTTCTAACACTGTTTTACTTCCTCCATCAGCTCATCCCCCCACAGCCATTACCTTTTGTATCAATTGCCCCTTCCTTTTTAGATTGTAAGCTCTAACGAGCAGGGCCCTCTGATTCCTCTTGTACCAAACTGTAATTTAACTGTAATGTCTGCCCTCATGCTGTAAAGCGCTGAGCAAACTGTTGGCGCTATATAAAACCTGTATAATAATAATACTAAAAATAAAATAACAAACATGTTATACTTACCTCCACTGTGCAGCTCGTTTTGCACAGAGTGGCCCCGAACCTGCTCTTCTGGGGTCCTTTGGCGGCTGTCCTGGCTCCTCCCCGCGAGAACTAAGCACCTTCATGCGAGCTCTCTCGCATGGTGGTTAGTTCTTGCGGGCGCGCTCCCGTGATACAGCCGACGGCTATAGCCACTCCCTGTATCACTCAGCCCCGCCCCCCCGGCGCACTGTGTCATTGGATGTGATTGACAGCAGCGCGAGCCAATGGCTGCGCTGCTTTCAATCCATCCAATCTAGACAATCAATGGCCAGGCTGAGCGGCGAAGAGGAGATCGGGGGCGAGCTCAGCAGGTGAATGGGCTCAGGTAAGTAAAATGGGGGGGCTGGGGGGCGGTATTGTCGGATGTTTTTTCACCTTAATGCATAGGATGCATTAAGATGAAAAAACGCAAACCTTTACAACCCCTTTAATGCAACATAACATAATGCAACATGAACATAACCTAGTTGAAACAAAAGAAAGATTATTTCAGGGCCTCTAATAATTATATTCTGTTACAACTGCACTGGCAAAGTCCCTGCAAAGTCTGAGCCATTAAAGTTACTTGGAGAATAATAATTTCCCTGTTGACTGCTAAAGCAATCGTTTTACAGCCAAGGCAATCATGTCGCCGCGTCCTAATCCCTGAATTATTTAACAATGCAATGTGCAGTCTTTGCAGTATTACATCAACACCCATTAAACGGGCTATTAAATATTTCTTGCAGGATGTTATAATGATTTTTACAAAACTACAGCACGTCCAAAAAAAAAAAAACGAGCTTGTATAATATCAACCATAAAAGAAAAATTTAGACGGAAGATAAATATATATTTATATACATCGGCATGCAAGTACCTGTGACCTATAAACCCGCTCTGATTATTAATAATAAAATGGTATCCTGTAGGGATATCATTTGTGCTTTGCTAGACCTGGCAGAGACTGAGTAACCTTTCACTAGCAGGCAGTTTCCCCGCCAAAGACAACACCGCGGTCTTAGGCCTCCGAGCTTTCTGGTTATTCTCACAGAAAAAAAATATATATATATATACACTGGATGTCCCAGGGCCAGATTAAACACACACGCACAAAATTAAATTCAATCTACGCAAAGAGCAGCTCTATTGGCTGCTTCTTATACTGTAGCTCCAGCCACCAAGGCACTAAAGAATAAGCCAGCCCATGGATTTGCTTTTTTTTTTTTGTTTTTTTTTTTTATTAATTTACGAAAAATTTAAATATACAAAACAGAGCCTCTGGGCACTCCCCGGCTCGAGATATATAATAAACAAAACAAAGTAAGAGAAAAAACTAAAATTAGAATGACAGTAAACTGAAAGAGTTTCGGTCCTGCCCCCAAAACTCATGTTGCACCGCCTTTTGCGGACTTAATTAGGAGTATCACATGTACCTCCCCAGTTGACCACTAGGGTCTCTCAGTCCTCCCTCATGCTGGATGCATGGGGAGGACAAGGTCTCATTAAATTACAATACCATCAGAGGATAATTACGTGGCTGTAGAGGAGGAATGTAGCCATATGTCCCACACTTTACTTTAGGGGGCTCCCACAGGAAACCTACAGTCACGTCCATAAATATTGGGACATCGACACAATTCTAATCTTTTTGGCTCTATACACCACCACAATGGATTTCAAATGAAATAAATAAGATGCCTTTTAACTGTAGACTTTCATCTTTAATTTGAGGGTATTTACATCCAAATCAGGTGAACAGTGTAGGAATTACAACAGTTTGTATATGTGCCTCCCACTTTTTAAGGGACCAAAAGTAATGGGACAATTGGCTGCTCAGCTGCTCCATGGCCAGGTGTATGTTCTGTCCTCATTATCCCATTTACAAGGAGCAGATAAAAGGTCCAGAGTTCATTTCAAGTGTGCTATTTGCATTTGGAATCTGTTGCTGTCAACTCTCAATATGAGGTCCAAAGAGCTGTCACTATCAGTGAAGCAAGCCATCATTAGGCTGAAAAAAAAAAAAAAACAAGCTCATCAGAGAGCAAAAAAATTAGGGTGTGGCCAAAACAACTGTTTGGAACATCCTTAAAAAGAAAGAACGCACCGGTGAGCTCAGCAATACTAAAAGACCCAGAATACCACGAAAAAGAACTGTGGTGGATGACCAAAGAATTATTTCCTTGGTAAAGAAAACACCCTTCACGACAGTTGGCCAGATCAAGAACACTCTCCAGGAGGTAGGTGTATGTGGGTCAAAGTCAACAATCAAGAGAAGACTTCACCAGAGTGAATACAGAGGGTTCACCACAAGATGTAAACCATTGGTGAGCCTCAAAAACAGGAAGATCAGATTAGAGTTTGCCAAACAACATCTAAAAAAGCCTTCACAGTTCTGGAACAACATCCTATGGACAGATGAGACCAAGATCAACTTGTACCAGAGTGATGGGAAGAGAAGAGTATGGAGAAGGATAGGAACTGCTCATGATCCAAAGCATACCACCTCATCAGTGAAGCATGGTGGTGGTATTGTCATGGCCTGGGCATGTATGGCTGCCAATGGAACTGGTTCTCTTGTATTTATTGATGATAGGACTGCTGACAAAAGCAGCAGGATGAATTCTGAAGTGTTTCGGGCAATATTATCTGCTCATATTCAGCAAAATGCTTCAGAACTCATTGGACGGCGCTTCACAGTGCAGATGGACAATGACCTGAAGCATACTGCGAATGCAACTACAGAGTTTTTTTTTAAGGGAAAGAAGTGGAATGTTATGCAATGGCCAAGTCAATCATCTGACCTGAATCTGATTGAGCATGCATTTCACTTGCTGAAGACAAAACTGACGGGAAAATATCTAAAGAACAAGCAGGAACTGAAGACAGTTGCAGTAGAGGCCTGGCAGAGCATCACCAGGGATGAAACCCAGCGTCTGGTGATGTCTATGCATTGCAGACTTCAGGCTGTAATTGACTGCAAAGGATTTGCAACCAAGTATTAAAAAGTGAAAGTTTGATGGATGATTGTTAATCTGTCCCATTACTTTTGGTCACTTAAAAAGTGGGAGGGACATATACAAACTGTTGTAATTCCTACACTGTTCACCTGATTTGGATGTAAACACCCTCAAATTAATGCTGAAAGTCTGCAGTTAAAGCACATCTTGTGTCGATGTCCCATTATTTATGGACCTGACTGTATGTTGATTTATAAAGGGGTATATCACCTTATTTATCAGAACTTTCCAGGAGTGCAACGTGAGAGCCTCTTTGGACTTCTACGTCAGACTTTGCGGGCATAAAAAAGCAATAAACCAATAAGGGTCCTAAGTGCCAGACGAAGGGCCAATGTTCCCACCAGTCTAAGCAAACAGACATCCACAGGAATTCAACAGTGGTCAGATGTGTGATAAAACTAGCGACTTTGGACCATAACATTTAAATTTTCGTCCAGGTCCAAAATATCTGAAGGCTCACCCACACACTTCCAACACTGGGAAGAAACCCTCAAGTGAAGCCGCTCCATGCCACAATGCACAGAAGGCTGACGAGCCCTGTACAGCACAGACAGCGACTTTGACAAGGAGTCATCTCTGAGTATACACTCAAGGACGGAGGTTTCTACTACACTCGGGGAAGCCCTGAACTGAGAACAGTAGGCATGCTGAAGCTGGAGAAATAAGCAAATTAAAGGAGTGTTTTTCGGGTTATAAAAGGTGGTCAATTCTTCTTCAGTACAAATATCTGCCAGAGTCTTAATCCCCTTAGATGCCCAAACTATCGGGTCGGAGATAAATTGGAATTCCCGAAGAGTCGGAGTAAACCAAAGTGGAGTATGGGGTGACTACTGGATAACGCCCATAGACACAGTGGATCCCCAGGCTCTGAGCACTGTGTCTATGGATGTAGTGAGTGAAAATGGGTCTCAATGGATTTGCTTTTAAATCAATTCTGTAATAAAAAAAAAAAATTATAAAATAAATCAGTATAGTAAGGAAAACATTTAATAGTTGTGTGCGGGCGATGTGTCCTCAGCTTTCTTTACAGCCTCCAGTAGAATCTTCAGAGAGCTCTATGGTTCCTTCTGCCAGGCCCTGCTCCTCTACTAACTTAGACCCCTTTCACACTGGGGGGCTGCCGACCACTGTGGTTCCATGTGCTGGTCCCTAAGGCCCCTTTCACACTGGAGCGGGGGCAACATCAGCGGTAAAGCGCCAATATTTTTAGCAGTGCTTTACCGTTGCATTTGCGGAAGTATTCGGCTGCTAGTGGGGCGTTTTTAACTCCTGCCAACAGCCGAAAAAGGGTTAAAACCACCTGCAAAGTGCTGCTGCCCCATTGATTTCAATGGGCAGGAGCGCTGGAGGAGTGGTATACACACCGCTCCAAAGATGCTGCTAGCAGGACTTTTTTTAGCGTCCTGCCAGTGCACTGCTCCAGTGTGAAAGCCCTCGGGGGGGTTTCACACTGGAGAAACAGGAGCGGCTCTTTTAGGGCGCTTTGCAGGCACTATTTTTAGTGCTGTAGTGCCACAGTAAAGCACTGCTAAAAATATCGGCGGTTTATGCCGCCCCCGCCCCAGTGTGAAAGGGGCCTTAGGGACAAGCACATGGAACCACAGTGGTCGGTAGACCATTGCTCTTGAAGACCACAAAGTAAGGACAGGAAATGTAGGCATAAAAGTGGTTCTGAAGTCAAAAGCTGTATTATCCTAATGCATTACCCCACTTGAGTCTGGATTTACTGCACTTCCTGACCAGGTCATTTTTTTTTACGATACAGCACTGCGTTTTGTTAACTGACAATTAGGAAGTCGTGTGACGCTGTACCCAAATAAAATGTATGTCTTTTTCCCCCACAAATAGTGCTTTCTTTTGGTGGTGTTTGATCACCCCTGTGGTTTTTATTTCTTTACACCAGAAACAAAAAACGACTGACAGTTTTGAAAAAAAAAAAACAATATTTTTTAATTTCTGCTATAAAACATATCCAATAATAAAAAAAAAAAATTCTTCATCAATTTAGGCCAATATGTATTCTGCTACAAATTTTTGGCAAACAAAATCCCAATAAGGATTGACTGGTTTACACAAAAGTTATAGTGTCTACAAACTACGGGATATATTTATGATTTTTATTTTTTTTATTTTACTATTTCACTAGTAATGCCGGCGATCAGCAACTTATAGCAGTACTGTGATATTCCGGTGGTCAAATCGGACACCTGACACAACACTTTTTTGGGGACCAGTGACATTGTTACAGCGATCAGTGCTATAAACTGTGCACTGTCACTGTACTAATGACACTGGCAGGGAATGGGTTAACACTAGGGGTGGTTAAAGGGTTAAATGTGTGCCTAGCTGGTAATTCAGTGTAGTGGGGGAGGTGCTTTTGCTAGTGTAAGGCATGGATCTGTGTTTCTGCTTTAGAGGAATGCAGGATCCATGCATTCTGTACTGACAGAATGGTAATCTGCCTTGTTTACATAGGCAGACTGGTGTTCTTCCTGTATAGCCATGCCGTTAAAGCCAGCGATGGTAAAGCAGGATGGAAAATTGGACCTTGAGATAGGAGGTCCTCTCGCAACGGCAGTCGCCAGGGAGCGTCTGCCACCAGACGCACCAGGTCTGCGTACCAAGGATACTGAGGCCAATCTGGGGCAACCAGTATTACTGGGATCCCCTCGGCTTCCATGCTGCGAAGCAGACGTGGCAACAGTTTCAGTGGAGGAAAGGTGTGTGTGTGTGTGTGTGTGTGTGTGTGTGTGTGTGTGTGTGTGTGTGTGTGTGTGTGCGCGTGCGCAGGATAATTGTTGGAGCTATTTAAATGCCTATAATACATAAATAAAATAAAACCTATCAAAAGCCAAAACTTTTCTGAAATTGTCAAAACCCCGACAGATTTTTTGCCATCTGTGTTCTATTTGAGAGATTTCGATTTATTATTATTTTATTTTTATTGTACAGGATTTATATAGTGCCAACAGTTTATGTAGTGCTTTACAACATAAGGGCAGACAGTACAGTTATAATACAATTTAATACAGTAGGAATCAGAGGGTTCTGCTCATCAGAGCTTACAATCTAAAGAGGGGAGGGTCAAGAGATACAAAAGGTAATAACTGTGTGGGATGAGCTGATGGAGAAATATTAAAGAAAAGGTACAATTGTTAGGTGGGGGCAGTATAGGCCTCTCTGAAAAGAAGGGATTGTCTAAAAGTGGAAAGAGAGATTGGGATAGGGAGTTCCAGAGGATGGGAGCGGCTCAGAAGAAGTTCTGGAGGCGAGTATGGGAGCAAGTGACAAGGGAGCTAGAGCGTAAGAGGTCTTGGGAGGAACAGTAAGAACGATTAGGTTGGTATTTTGAGACAAAGTTAGTGATGTAGATGGAGCAGAGTAGTGGATGGCATTGTTAGTATGTTGAATTTAATTTGTTTGGTGAGTGGAAGCCAATGGAGGGATTGTCAGAGAGGGGTAGCAGACACTGAGTGGTTGGTAAGGTGAATGAATCTGGCACCAGCATTCATGACGGACTGATGGAGGGAATAGCCTATGTAAAGGTAAGCCAATGAGGAGGGAGTTGCAGTAGTCGAGGCGAGAGATGACCAGTGAACTAGGAGCTTTGTGGTGTCATTGATTAGGAAGGCGCGTATCTTGGAGATGTTGGGTAGGTGGAGGCGGCAAGCTGTGGACAGTAAATAGATGTGGGGCCAAAAGGATAGTTCAGAGTCAGGGGTAAAAACCAAGAACCTTGGCATGCGGGGATGGGTTGATAGTTGAGCCTTCAATCTTGACAGAGAAGGGAAGGGGCACGTGGGAGAGGAAATATTATGAACCTTTAAAGAAAGAGTTTCTCCAAAGTGAGACAGACAGTTGTCACCTGAACAAGCATACTCATTTAAAGCGGTTCTCCACCCTATAGGGGAAGTTCCGCTAATCTGATCCCTCCCCCCTCTGATGCCACAATCGGCACCTTTCAGGGGGGTGCAGTTACCTGGATAATCCAGGTATCTGCACCCACTTCCGGGACAGACCGCCGCAGACCCCCGCAGACGCCCCCCCCCGCGTTGTGTTCTGGGAAACACAAATTTTTTAAATAGATGCCGACCGCCGGTTGTCAAATGACGGCCAGGCGGCGCACCTATTGTGGCGGGAGGCCGTCATATGACGGCCTCCCGTTTAAACAGGGAATGCGCGCGATCGTGCGCGCATCCCTGTTTCTTCGGTGGCGGCTTGTCACGGAGACACCGCTCGCCACTGAAAGGGGTGAACAGCCATTAGTTATGGCTGTTTACCACGTGATCGGCCGCGATGAAGTCACGGCCGATCACAGATGGTCACACCCCGACTGTGCACGGCGCATGCGCGCGATCTTGAGTGCGCTTTGCGTGCACGTCGGTGGCGGCGTGTTCCCCAGGAACACTGCTCGTCACCGACGCTGGTAAACAGCCATTGGCCGGCTGTTTACCCACGTGATCGGCTATGATCCTTTCACAGCCGATCACTAAAATGTAAACAAACCGCGGTAACGAGATGTTACCGGGTTGTTCTCCTCCTCACACACCGATCGTGTGTGAGGAGGAGATTGCGGTAACATCTCGTTACCGCCTAGTGTACACCAATCACACTGATTGCCTGCCTGCCCCCCCCCCCCCCAATAAAGAGGACCTGTCACCACCCCTCATAGTACCTGTCAATCACAGTCCATCAGAGTACCTGTCACAGTCCATCAGAGTATTTGAGTACCTGTCCCAGCCCATCAGAGTACCCGAGTACCTGTCCCAGCCCATCAGAGTACCCGAGTACCTGTCCCAGCCCATCAGAGTACCCGAGTACCTGTCCCAGCCCATCAGAGTACCCGAGTACCTGTCCCAGCCCATCAGAGTACCCGAGTAACTGTCCCAGCCCATCAGAGTACCCGAGTAACTGTCCCAGCCCATCAGAGTACCCGAGTAACTGTCCCAGCCCATCAGAGTACCCGAGTACCTGTCCCAGCCCATCAGAGTACCTGAGTACCTGTCACAGTAAATCTGAGTACCCGAGTACCTGTCCCAGCCCATCAGAGTACCCGAGTACCTGTCACGGCACACCAGAGTACCCGAGTACCTGTCACGGCACACCAGAGTACCTGTCACGGCACACCAGAGTACCTGTCACGGCCCATCAGGGTACCCGAGTACCTGTCACGGCCCATCAGGGTACCCGAGTACCTGTCACGGACCATCAGGGTACCCGAGTACCTGTCACGGACCATCAGGGTACCCGAGTACCTGTCACGGACCATCAGGGTACCCGAGTACCTGTCACGGACCATCAGGGTACCCGAGTACCTGTCACGGCCCATCAGGGTACCCGAGTACCTGTCACGGCCCATCATGGTACCCGAGTACCTGTCACGGTCCATCAGGGTATCCGAGTACCTGTCACGGTCCATCAGGGTACCAGAGTACCTGTCACGGTCCATCAGGGTACCCGAGTACCTGTCACAGTCCATTAGAGTACCGAGTACCTGTCACAGTCCATCAGGGTACCCGAGTACCTGTCACAGCCCATCTGAGTACCCGAGTACCTGTCACAGTCCATCAGGGTACCCGAGTACCTGTCACAGTCCATTAGGGTACCCGAGTACCTGTCACAGTCCATTAGAGTACCGAGTACCTGTCACAGTCCATTAGAGTACCGAGTACCTGTCACAGTCCATTAGAGTACAGAGTACCTGTCACAGTCCATTAGAGTACAGAGTACCTGTCACAGTCCATTAGAGTACAGAGTAACTGTCACAGTCCATTAGAGTACAGAGTACCTGTCACAGTCCATCAGGGTACCCGAGTACCTGTCAAAGTCCATCAGGGTACCCGAGTACCTGTCACAGCCCATCTGAGTACCCGAGTACCTGTCACAGCCTGAGTACCCGAGTACCTGTCACAGTCCATCTGTGTACCCGAGTACCTGTCACAGTTCATCTGAGTACCCGAGTACCTGTCACAGTTCATCTGAGTACCCGAGTACCTGTCACAGTTCATCTGAGTACCCAAGTACCTGTCACAGTCCATATGAGTACCTGTCACCGCCCTTCAGAGTACCCAAATACCAGTCACCAAACCATCAGAGTACCTGTCACCAGGCCATCAGAGTACCCGAGTACTTGTCACCAGGCCATCAGAGTACCCGAGTACCTGTCACCAGGCCATCAGAGTACCCGAGTACCTGTCACCAGGCCATCAGAGTACCCGAGTACCTGTCACCAGGCCATCAGAGTACCCGAGTACCTGTCACCAGGCCATCAGAGTACCCGAGTACCTGTCACCAGGCCATCAGTGTACCAGAGTACCTGTCACCAGGCCATCAGAGTACCCGAGTACCTATCTCCAGCCCATAAGAGTACCCGAGTACCTATTTGCAGCCCATGTCTCATAGAATATACGTTGGGGTGTTTGCTTTCCAAAATGGGGTCATTTTGTGGGTAATTTCACTGTCCTGGTGGTCCAGGACCTTCAAAAATGTGATGGGTAGGAATGAAATTAGATGTGTCATTTATGCTCCTAGAACGCCTGAACGTACTACTTCAATGTTCGGCCTCTCTATGTGGCCAGGTAAAAGTCCTACACATGTGGTATCGCCATACTCGGGAGGAGTAGCAGAATGTATTTTGGGGTGTAATTTTTGCTATATACATGCTATGTGTTAGAAATATCTTATAAATTGACAATTTTGTGTAAAAAAAAATGCGTTTTAATTTTTTCCCACATATTCCAAAAACTTCTGGAAAAAAATTAACCATTCAAAAGACTCATTATGCCTCACAGATTATACGTTGGGGTGTTTGCTTTCCAAAATGGGGTCATTTTATGGGAAATTCCATTGTCCTGGTACTCCAGGGCCTTCAAAAATGTAATAAGTGGTTGAGAAATGAGATGCGTCATTTTTGCTCGTAGAACATCTGAAGGTACTACATCAGTGTTAGTGCTCTGTATGTGGCCAGGCTGTGTAAAAGTCTCACACATGTGGTATCACCGTACTCGGGAAGAGTAGCAGAATGCATTTTGGGGTGTAATTTGTTGTATGCATATGTTGTGTGTGAGAAATAACCTGATAATATGACAATTTAGTAAAAAAAAATAAAAAAAATAAAAAATCTTCATTTTGCAAAGAATTGTGGGAAAAAATGACAACTTAAAAAAACTCACCATGCTACTTACTTAATACCTTGGGATGTCTACTTTGTAAAAAGGGGTCATTTGGGGGGTATTTGTACTTTCCTGACTTGTTAGTGTCTCAAGAAATGAGGTACACCTGATGTACTGAAGGCCTGATCAGATGTGATCAATTTTCAGTGATTGGCACCATAGTTTGTAGACTCTATAACTTTCACAAAGACCAAATAATATATACTAATGTGGGTTATTTTTACCAAAGATATGTAGCAGTATAAATTTTGGCCAAAATGTATGAAGAAAAATTACTAATTAGCAAAAATTTATGACAGAAACAAAGAAAAAGGCATTTTTTTCACAAAATTTACGTTTTATTTTATTTATAGCACAAAAAATAAAAAACCCACTAGTGATTAAATACCACTAAAAGAAAGCTCTATTTGTGTGGAAAAAAGGACGCAAGTTTCATATGGATACAGTGTTGGATGACTGAGTAATTGTCATTCAAACTGTGAGAGCGCTGAAAGCTAAAAATTGGTCTGGTCAGGAAGGGGGTGTAACTGCACTGTATTGAGGTGGTTAAACAAGGCATTTCCAAAAAAGGACAGCGGTGGGTGAAAACTTTTTTTTCCAGAGCATGGAGATCAACTTTCTAGAATGGCATAGTAATAGGCCCAGGAGTGCCCGTCCATACATTGTTTGGCCACAGAATGTATGTTTGCACATACTTTGTTCAAAGCTGAAGCATGATTGACTCAAGGTGCTCTCTTTAAAGGGATGCCTGTCAAAGCCTTTTAAAGACAATTAATGGCACGGTAAATTAACATTTATGACGTGGCTTCTGATCAACCTTTCTTTTGACCAAAAATCCCAAGTGTGCATGCACACATGCACAAAATCACAACTACCCAAATTCTCCACAGGCATTGTGTGAATACATAATCTGGTCAAATACACAAATGTGTATTAATGATTCAAGCCTCTTATACACAACAGGTACTCTTGATCCCAGCAATGCCCCACAATTGTATGAGAGGCTCTATCACTTCCCCTCATTCCTGCCATAATTAGTTCTCCCACAGAAAGCTGATCCCAGGTAGCACTGTTCTTGTAACACTAAACACCGTCTCTTTCATGTGAATCCTAAAGCTTCCTTCATACAGTATCATCTCCGTGATGCTCCACATAATCTCCCCATTGTGGTTAAAGAGAAGACTGTGCCTGAGGCTCTGCCAAGCTGGCTGATATAATTGATTCCTGGCACTGTCCTTGTGTACTCCGATGTCGGATGCTCAACCACCACAGTGTAATCCATGTGTAAACAGCAAGATAAGATTCTATCAGGGGCTGGGGAAATGCTTATTGTTTTACAATATTGTCTTATTAATTACAGAGCTCGTAGGATGAAAGGGAACACATTGTGTTTTTATATTTTAGTTCTTATGTGTAGTCACCCTCCAAACTGCATCAAATAGTGGGTGTGGTCAAATTTCATTAACAGTGGGAGGGTCTTAAAGGGGCATTAAATATCAGGAGTGCATTACGTGCAGAGTTGGGGGGGGGGGGGGTAACAGAGTACAGAGTTCAAGGTTGCGCTGCATACAGAGTGCAGAGATCAGGGTGCACTACACACAGAGTGAAGGATTCAGCCTTCTTCCACAGCTACTAACCTCTGCTTTCCCTATCCACATCTCACTTTCACCCCTCTTTAGCTCTGACCTCTGCAGGCAACCTTCTCTGCTGCCCCCATATTCTCCCCCCTTCCTTAAAAGATACACCATCTTACACATTACTTTGCTGCTGTATTAAGTTGAAGCAGCCAACTGGCTCTAGTACCTCCCCACACACTGTAAGTGTCTTCAACTCTCTCGCTTGCAGGGCAATCATCCATTGGTGATGTCGGCATCCTCATTGCACCCCGGGCACCTGCATCTCCCTTGTCCCCATCCTGTACTCAGTGGGAGCCACTCAGGAGATCAGATCTACAGGAGCCGTTGAGTCAAGCGGTCACTTGTAAACACAGAAGCCGGACTTCTGTGTTTACAAGCGATAGTGGTGAGCAGGGAGCAGAGGGCCTGAGCCAGAGGTGGTGGAACTGAGTTCCACAAAGTTCCAGCTGCAAAAAAGTCCTGTGTGTAGCGCTAAAACAAAAACAAACAAAAAAACAACTCATATTTAAACAAGGAAACATGCAATATTATAAACTGTACTTTGTAATTACCTGTGACCCTGTCACTGGTTCGTCAGTTTTCCTTACTTGGACCACTTTTGGTAGGTAAGATCTGCTGTTTTGTAGTTGCTTAAGGACTCCCCCCCCCCCCATGTACATTTACTGTGGCAGAGCGGCCCTTAAGTGCAAAATCATGTACCTGTACGTGATTTCATTTCTAAGACTCCAGGGTGCATGCGCGTGATTGGACACAGCGGGAGCCAATCAGTGGGTCTTGTGTCCTAATGTCCGCCAGCCACCCGCGATTGCTCTGAGGAGAGGCAGAACAGTGGTCTAAAGGGAGAAGTAGATTTGGCGCTATACCTTTAAGACTTAGATTTTGATAAAAATATATCGTGCACCTAATAATTCACCTATAGTATCACAATGGTACTGAAAATTACAATGGTGCTAAAAAATTAATACTACGTGAACACAAGTGAAATTATAAGTAAGCATAAGTGTTTTGGAAAGTCACAATAGTGAAGAAATCCCCTAACCTGGGTTAGGTAACAATGAAAGAATGAAAAATGTGGTACTACCAATTAAGACGCAAAAAAAAAAAAAAATTATGAAGTGTATTAATATATATGTTTGTGAGTGACCAATAGAAGTGAATATCCTTCGCAATCACATAATTGAATCACACAATCACTATGTAAACAAGGCAGATCGCAGTTCTGCCAGAGAGGAAAATGGAGATCTTGTGTTTCTGGTCTCCAGGCCGGCCCTTGTCTGCCACATCAATTAAATCTATGACCATTCTTGTGTTGTCTCCCGCCTGACGGAGAGGGACAAAGCCGACCTGATCTTTGTGAATTGAAGAGGGTAAGATCCCATTTAGGCGTACGGAGAGGAGTTTGGTAAAAATTTTCAGGTCAGAGTTCAAAAGTGCTATAGGCCCACTGTATAGTTTATTTCAAACATACTGGCACCTTTAAAACACACATTAGTGACACCACTGATAGGCAATTTTAACCCCTTCCCACCCACCCGGCATCCCTAGTTCTGAGCGCCCACAAGGGCGGGAAGATCGGCAATTATGTGACCACTGTCACTGCGGTTCCAAGATCGGAAGTCAGCCCCACCAGCTACCGATCTTGAGTCTGAACTGAGAGCTGTCTGCAACAATCCGGTCTTTGTACTGGGAGCACGCTGTGCTGGGAGGTGCTAAAAAGGGTTAAGTTGAAGGTAAATAACAATGCTTGCCACCACTCTGGTCCCGTTGCCCAAAAATATATAGATACTACAAAAACCACATACAAGTTATAAATATTGTTGATTTTGTGTTAATATTTTTCCTTTAAACTACCATTTGGAAAAAGCAATGAAAGGGTTGTAAAATTGGGGGATCCATACCCTTTGTAGGAACAGGAACTACACAAGAGGGGGGTATAGCACCGAACCTATATATCATTTAAAAAAAAATGAAACATGATTCTGTATTATTGAACCTGAAATCAAAAAGGAGAAATCTATTTGATGTGTCTGATGACATTTGAGGAACATTATCAGTAACTGGGTCTCCATTCCATGTTTTGATTGCACCAAAGCAACAGCAAAAATCTCACTAGTTGTATCTAGCATACAAATTTGTGATTTGCCCTTTATATATAAATATGTCTTATTAATGTCATACTGGTACCTTATAGGACCGGCAATGATGATGATTTTTGCAGACTGGTGAAGAAGACATAGGGGCACATTGGGTAAACCACTGGGGGTCTGTAATGGTAATAATGGTAAGAAGCCCTTCTGTAAATGGTAGACATGAAGACTATGTAGCGGACAAAGGCATGCACAGGGTGGTGTACCAGGTGTGCATGGGGTTGTGTTGATGATCTCCCCTACTTCCCGTACTTCTCCCGCCCCCCCCCCCCCCCCCCACCTCTGCTCGACAATGTTGCTGGCTTCCCTCCCCTCCCCCGGCTGCTGCACTGCTGCGGGGATGTTTTAGGATGGATGGCAGGGGAAGGGGCTAGTAAATATGTAATTTACTGGCCCCCTTTTTTTTCTAATTGAACACACTCACTGTGTCCATTCATAACTGAAGCATAGTAAACTGTGTACTAGGCTTCCATTTTTGGATGTACAGGAAGCCACTCAGCACAGAGCACTTCCCATTCATGGACTGCCCTAAGCAGCTGAGGGTGCAGAGAAAGGCATGTGTGTTTGAGCTTTGGGGTGCACACCCTAATACAATAGGATTTGCACATCTACGATATCAGGGATCTCCAAACTTTCTAAGCAAGGACCAAATTACTGTCCTTTAGGGGGCCGGACGGTGGCCAGTGGCAATAGAAAATGTCTGATGTCTTAGGGAGTAAACAATACCACATCTTTAGTTGGAGGAATAATGCCCCGTCCTTGGTGTCAGTGGGAGGAATAGTGCCCCACTGTTGATGTGAGTGGTAAGAATTATGCCCCCATTGTTGGTGTCAGTAGTAGGAATAGTGCCCCAAGGTCCGGGTAATGGCAATCAAAGGGCCACATCCAACCCCGGGGCATTTAGGGGTTTGGAGACCACTGCTATATAGCAACAAATAAATTCCAGAAGTTAGTTCATTTATTTAACACTCTACTTCAAAAAGAGCTACAACTGTTTAGCTAGGTGCTATGGACCTGCCGAAAATTCAACAGCCTCCAGGGGAACAAACAGGACAATGTAGTGTTCACGTTGAATGTACTGACATCAGAGGGTGTTTGTTTAGCAATGAAGTTGGTTGCAAAAGATTCAGGTTCATACCACATAACAAAGTACCTTCTTGCAAAGTATGGCCGGAATTGAAACACAATGACCATTTTAGATCCAACTATGGATGTGAATATACAAATGATATATGAAATCATCATAAAAAGACTTACCTCTCCATGTCTGATGGGCTTTAGATAACCTCTGGTAACTCCCATACGGAACAACGTCTCTGTGGCCTGCACACAAAGGACAAAGATTTCAGTATTCAATAGAACTCAAATGCAAAGGTTCGTGTAACAATTCAGCAAAGGCTTGGGCTACCTGCACCCCTCTAGCAGCTGAAAAAATACAAAAATCCCAGCAGGCACTTCAAGCCAATGACTAGGACTGATAACTTAACAGTTTCATGAACAGGAAGTGAGAAGATATCTTTCTAATGTGAGGGAAATGCCCTCTTATGCCCTGTGATGTGTTCCCACTGGCAGATTTCCACTCTACTCCTGTTCTGGCAGAAAATAAAAATTCAGAATTATCCTCGCTTTTATTTCCATGGCATTGGTAATGACGCCAATTAGAGAGCGAATGTCCCTAATGGGGACACAAACAGAAAAAAAAAAAATCTTACAATGGTTCTGTGGACCGCTCGATCCAATCCAAAAAATATTTTGCTTTTGGTTATAGCATAAGTGCTTACATCTTGTTTAAAGCCAAAATAAAGTTACAGATATACAGAATATTAAAAGAGAAGTATGGAAAACTAAAAAAAAAAAGCAAACATTTATACTCGCCTATGTGGATACAGAATCAGGCGCCTGTGGCCTTTAAGCCCGAGATTGGAAGCGCTCAAGACCGCTTCTTTTCAATGAGCAGAGAGCCGGGGATTGACAGTCGCTGTCTCTCTTCTCATTGAAGAGCCCCTTCATTCTCACTAGAGCGCAATACTGTGCAAGGGATGGGAGAGGCTGACTCAGGCTCTCAGAGGCTCAGTGAGAGGCTGAGCCAGATGCTGTCTAGGCATCTGGATGGATCCCGACATTAAAGTTAGGATCTCTCTAGAGCGTGGACTGACTGAGTGACATCAGCCAACAGCAGACTGCCCGCTGTCGGCTGAAAACAGGTCAGGACTAAGTGCACTCCTGTGATCCATAGGAGAAGTAGAACCAAAAGAACTTTGGACCTATTTCTCCCTTAACATCCTCCATGTTCATAGTCTTATCTCAACTTTCCTATTGCAGCAGTTGCACAGGGTGTCTAAATAAGACTGTGCAACTCAATGGGCACCACGGGCAGATGTGCCACACATTGCACCCTTCAAATAGAGAATTATTTTTGTCACTCACTGACACACTTCCCTAATAACAGAATTGATTATCACTTAACTTCCAACTGTGTGCTTAGCTGACAGTGAAAACTAGTTCTATATAGGGGCATAAATGTGGTCTGACCACTTTCCCTAATGACTTTATGATCACAGCCTAACATCTCCTAACTATTCTCCTACAGGAGGCTGAACGAGAAGCTTCTGGAAGATTTTCCCACCCAAGTAGCAATAAGGCCCCTGTCACATGACCTGGATCTGTTTTTTCCTCAGCAAGGAATACGTCTGCTGAGCTGAGCGGAGCTACCAGATGATGCTCCAATTATGCAGAGCCAACGCGGACACAGCCCACTTTGCTCTATGGGCAGTCAGATGTAAATGGACCAGCTGTCCATTTACACTCAACTGCCCTCGGATCCAATTCGGCCAGATGGAGGGGAACGCATGCCCTTCTCTTTGCTTTTGATGGATCAGATCTGAGGAAGTTGGATGTAAACGGACACAAGTCCGTTAACGTCTGACTGCCCATAAAGGAGAATAGAGGGTCCAATCAGGTCCACCTGAAAATGGACAGGCAGCCCAATCTGGCCTCTCGTGTGAAAGGAGCCTAACACAAGCTATATCAGACTACTTTACCGACCAGGCTTAGGACACAATCACTTCCCTGATTAAATGGGAAGCTCTTGCACACAGACGCCCCAATCCTCTTCTTCTTAGGTCTCCCGCTGGTGCTCCTGGCTCCTCTCCCTTATCGTCCCCCAAAAGCAAGCTGGTTGCTATAGGGGCACTAGTGCATCGTGCTCGCTCAAAAGCGCTGCTCTATGCGACCATAAGACACATAGAGCAAAGGTTTAGCCCAGCCCCTCTTCTCTCTCCTCATTGGCTCACTGGCTGTCATTGATAGCAGTGGGAGTCAATGGCTCCCGCTACTGTCTCAACCAATGGAGGAGAGGGTGTCCGGATTAGGAAGGCTGAGGGTGGATCTGCACACGGAAGTTTTTTTACCTTCATAATATCCATGAAGGTAAAACCCTTCAGCCGTTACAACCACTTTAAATGCATTCTATGCCCTCGTTCACACAGGCGTACTATAACATATGCCCATGCAAGGCCATGTTTGCCTGCAGGTGTTCCGTGCATCCCTGTGCAGGCAGTCCTATTCATGTTGATTGGGTTGTAGTGGCTGCATAGCCACGGCTGCTGTTCCCAATATGACAGCCGTGAGCTTGAGGCTGCATGGCCGCGAACGCAGACTGCTGTCAAGTATGTTCATGTGAACAGGGTTTACGAGGTGTTTATATTGCATATGAAGCTTAAAAAAAAGAAAAAGACACAGCTACACCCCTCATGGAAATACAGTCCTGTGCTCTCGGTAATCAGCACTCAATAAAAACGAGTCCGATGTGACACCTCTCTTCCTCTGCAATGCAAGTCTGTGTAAGGACACATACTGAGGGGTGTGACTGTAAAGCCACGTACACACGGGCGGACTGTATGGCCAACTTAGTCCGTCAGACAATCCGACGGACAGTCCGTCCTACTTTCGAATGAACGGACTTGACCACACACGATGCACAAACAGTCCGTTGAAAGCTTGCGCGATGACGTGTACAGCACGTACGACGGGACTAGAAATAGGAAGTCCAATACACTGCAATGCAACCTTCCGCCGTGTAAATCCTTTCTGAGCATGCGCCATACTTAGTCCGTCGAACTAGCCTACTCACGAGCGGATTGTCCGCTGAAACCAAAGTCTGACGGACAATATTACGGAAATTCCGAAATACTTAGTCCGCCAGACTGCACGCTGAAAAAGTCAGCTGAAGCCCACACACGAGCGGACTGTCCGCTGAAATGTGTTTCGACGGACTAAGTTGGCCAGACAGTCCGCCCGTGTGTACGCGGCTTAACTCAGCTCTGCCAGCATAGAGAAACTCCAGAGAAAAAAATATATATTTTTAAGGTATTTCAAAGCAAAAATCATGGGGGTGGGGGGGATGGGTTGAGGACTAGAAAGAGATTATAGTGTGACACGTCAATTGGGCTTTAAAGCTCTGCAGATAAGAAGCATCTTCTATCATGGCAAGCTCTTTGCAGTTGATAAAATGGCTTTAAAAGAAACAGAGAAGAATTCCCTTCTTTTGTCTTGCGGAAATGGTCTGGGTAAGCAGATAATTTGGCCGCAATTTATGTAGCTATTTGTTCCTGGGCATGTTTTACCAGTCGGTACGACAATGTTGCGGTTAAGTATTAAGCGGTATGTCTTCTTTCTTAAGATGTGATTCTATTACATGGCTCCCGAAAACACAAGGGGGGGAATGTGAGAGCCTGCTGCAACCTTTCATGTAGATCAGAATGAACTCCTTTCATCAGCTCTTCCCACCAACATTTTAAGGATGTTTCAGTCAAATTGAGTACTCTGTCAATACGGCCGGCTTGCTTTGTGCCTATAGAAAACCACTGGGGTGTATAACCTTCCTTTCACCTTGACTACTGAGAAATCTTTTTTAATTCTCTTCTCCAGCACCCCAGAAACCGCCAGATGTCAAATCCATTCATGATAGAGAGCAAATTTCCAACGCTTGTAGGTTTGGCCTCTTGCGTTTCTTGTTAGGACCTCTTCTCTTCATGTGTGGAGTGCTGCTAAGAAGATTAAAACTACAAGCCTGGCTTTACAATGGTGAGGAGGGAGTACATGGCCTGAGCCGGCCACCTGCAGCTATTTGCTAATTGCCAATCTTAAGCTTCCAAGCGATCGCTTTTCTGGTATGCAAACAAAATAGACCTGGACGAGGCAGTTGAGTTTCCACGAATGGAACAATGGAAGTAGTTTGCAGATCAATACAATTTTCTATACATAAACACACAGGTTTAACGCGTATCGAAACGCAAGGACAAAAATGTATTATATTGACATGTCCTCAGATGTGGTGACTGCATTTATTTGCTTTTTTATGTTTTATAGGGTTTTTTTTTTTCTTTATTTTCACCTGGCAATACTGGAAAGAATACAATTCCTGCCCTAGAGTGACATCATTCCCTCGCCGTATTGCATCCATGGAGGAGTAGAATTGTCCCCCTTGAACAAGCATAGATCGGAGGGGTTCTGTAGTCCACACTGGGAACATTTCTAACTAATAACAGTCAGAAGAGGTAGACAGAAAAGCATAAACAAATCAAATGTAAAGGTGTTGGTGCTAAAAACATAAAAACTAAATGTGAACAATATTATAAGAAAGCAAATGGTGTTTGAAAAAGCAAAAAAGTCCAAAACGACAATCCCAACGCCATAAATAAATGAATGAAATCTTCTAGTTTGATGTTCCTTCAAATAAAAGCTTCGCCATAAGTGCTTATGAGGTAGAACTCACCAAAGGTGTCTGACCACTTTTTTACAGTAGGTCAAAATGTGCTTTGATTGAATGGACCAGAGGAATCCCAGGTAGGCATCTCTCCACTAAGTGACCCCCTCAAGATGGCGGCTGGGGATAAGGAAACAGACTCCACCAAGGACACACAAAAATAATTCTTAGTGCCCGTTCACACTGGGGCGACGCGACTTGCAGCGCGACTCACAGACGCGACCTGCACACAACTTCAGCGGCGACTTGCAAAATGACTTCTGTATAGAAGTCAATGCAAGTCGCCTGAAGTCGCCCCAAAAATAGTACAGGAACCTTTTTCTAAGTCGGAGCGACTTGAGTCGCTCCTATTAGAATGGTTCCATAGTACAGAACGGAGCGCGACTTGTCAGGCGGCTAAGTCGCCTGACAAGTCGCGGTAGTGTGAACGGGCACTTAGGGTGTAGTAAGTTTTAATAAAAAAATGTTTAAAAAAGGTAAAAAAATATTTTATACTCACATGTGACTGTGCTATGCCCAGCATTAAAGGGGTTGTAAACCCTTGTATTTTTTCACCTTAATGCATTATGCATTAAGGTGAAAACTTCTTAAAGTGACCGGCCCCCCAGCCCCCTCGTTTTACTCACCTGAGCCCTTCAATCCCTCAGTGGAGATTCTCTGGACCTCTCTGCCCGGGGTTCTCGGCTCTTGATTGGATAAACTGATAGCAGCGCAGCCATTTGGTTCCCACTGCTGTCAATCAAATCCAATGACGTGATCGCTGTACCGAGTCCAGCATTCTGTGTCTAACACACAAATGCCGAACTTGGGAGCATGCCCGCATGGTAATCTTCCCCCCCAGGAGAGCGTGTCTTTTAGGGGGTTATATGATGTGGCGAGGAGCCGATAGAACTGCCGGGGGACCCCAGAAGAGGTGGATCGGGGCCAATCTGTGCAAAATGAACTGCACAGTGGAGGTAAGTAGGACATGTTTGTTATTTAACAAAAAATCACTTTAAGGTGTGTACAGCATGTGCTGGTGGATATATCGGAATTGGGGCAACGTGTGATCCACGCCTCGTTTTGGATATACCGAAAGGATGTCACAATGAGGTCCCGCAAGCGATGAGTCCGCGCTTCTACGTACCTTTCACTGTACTGGCATCATCAGGTAGTGGAGAGATGCCTACCTGGGATTCCTCTGGTCCATTCAATCTAACTGCATTTTGACCTACTGTAAAAAGTGGTCAGACACCTTTGGTGAGTTGCCATCTACCTCATGAGCGCTCGTGGTGAAGCTTTTATTTGAAGGAACATCAAACCAGAAATTGATTCATTTATTTGGGGTGTTGGGATTGTCATTATGGACTTTTGTACAATCACCATTTGCTTTCTTAAAATATTGTTAACATTAATTTTGTATGTTTTGAGCGCCAACACCTTTAGATTTGATTTTTTATACGGTTCAATGTTTACACCTTCTTAATGGGGAAGCTATGTTTTAAAACAATACACTAGGCGCCATTTTCAACCCACCTATTATCACAGACAGAAAAGCAGGTTATGAGCTCACAAGATTTTTGAAAGGATAAACTTTTTTCATTTTTTTCAATTTTTTTCTTGTATTTAGTCCCTGTTCATCTGGAAACAAGCGTGTCCGGACTTCCCCCTCTCAGGTAATGATCATCCACTTCTAACAGGGCACTCGGCATGAACAGTTCTCTGCAACCTCCATATAGTCAGTGAAAAGGCAAGTGTCACAAAAATTGTCTAAAAATGCATCAAAACTTTATTTCAAATAGTGGGGAAAAACAGCCAGGAGGAGGCAACATGTTTCAGCCATTAGGACTTAATCAGGGCACCCTGTCCACAACTGTGCGATTTGGCGCACCTCAGCCTCACAACAGAAGGAATCTCATGCTTCTACATGCTTCAGATGTATTAGAGCAGATTTCTATCAATGTATTCTACATTTAGGAAAATTTGTAAAACCAAATGTTCCCAGATAGCATCATCATTCACACATGCATATATGAAGCAGCAGAGTTCTGGAATCACTGAAGATTATATACAACACAGATGTCCCAACTAGCTACCGTTAGCTACGTTTTCAGTAAATAGAAGAAAACACAGTTGGGAAACATTTTTTTTTAATTGCATTGTTCTCTGTCTCTGAAACGGATTTAACTGATTTATGGCGTGCTACTGGTCCACATTACACCACTCAGTAGCAACAATTAAATACCAGTTTCCAGGGAGTGTCAGAGTAAAAATACAATTGAACCAGCTAGGCATGTGCTGCTAATTATTGAGAATTTATTAAAATGTAAACAAACCATTCTCAAAGTTCAGGACCGCTTGGCGACACGTTCTTTATTTTTTGTCATTACTCATGTTGTTGGGTGCTGCTTTTATAAGCAGACACTTATGTGAACTGGACTATAGCAGCGGCAGCTGCTCAAAATTTTTTGGAGGGGAGCAAACAAACTGAAAAATTCTGGAAAAAAAAAGATCAATTGCAGCCTCACTGTGCCCATCGATTGCAGCCACTGTGCCCATCGATTGCAGCCACTGTGCCCATCAATTGCAGCCACTGTGCCCATCAATTGCAGCCACTGTGCCCATCAATTGCAGCCACTGTGCCCATCAATTGCAGCCACTGTGCCCATCAATTGCAGCCACTGTGCCCATCAATTGCAGCCACTGTGCCCATCAATTGCAGCCACTGTGCCCATCAATTGCAGCCACTGTGCCCATCAATTGCAGCCACTGTGCCCATCAATTGCAGCCACTGTGCCCATCAAATGCAGCCACTGTGCCCATCAATTGCAGCCACTGTGCCCATCAAATGCAGCCACTGTGCCCATCAAATGCAGCCACTGTGCCCATCAAATGCAGCCACTGTGCCCATCAAATGCAGCCACTGTGCCCATCAAATGCAGCCACTGTGCCCATCAAATGCAGCCACTGTGCCCATCAAATGCAGCCACTGTGTCCATCAAATGCAGCCACTGTGTCCATCAAATGCAGCCACTGTGCCCATCAAATGCAGCCACTGTGCCCATCAAATGCAGCCACTGTGCCCATCAAATGCAGCCACTGTGACCCTCCCCAGCGGCATTTAACTAGCAACTTCGTCCGCCCCCTCGCTGTCTGCGCGGCACTTATCCCATGTTGGTGGAGGCTCAGGCAGCGGGTGATGGCGGTGAGCTGTGTGACGGGCAGCGGCGAGCTGTGAGTCAGGTGGCGGCTCCTGTGTCCTCCATGCTTCTGCCGTGCATCTCTTCTTTCCTCCTGCTGGGCATCCATTAGGATCACCTGTCCTTCCAGCCAATCAGGTGACGGGTACCAAAACCGCGTATCGTGATTGGCAGAGAGGAGGTTCAGTGTTAGAAAAGTGAATATTAATTTGCTTTTCTAACACACCTGGATGGGCTCCGAGCGCAATGCTCTGCGCTCAGAGTCCACCCTATTTTGAAGCCTATTAGAACCTATAGCTCTAATCAGGCGCTTCAAAAAACACTCCCACCCTTAGAAGGGTTAGTAGCCAGTTAACCTTCCTGTGTGTCAATCTAACCTTTTTAAAACTGGGATTTAATTTGCACCGTGAGTCGTAGAGCTTCTATTATGTTTACACTTGAAGGCAGGTTGCCTACTTTATTCATGTTAGCCAGACTAGTGTGATTTCCCAGGTCAAGGGGAGAAAATGTTAAATCTGCTTGACATTCCTGCTCACATTCGTGGGCTTTTGGAGTCCAGCCTCCTGTCCTGTGACAAATAAAAAGGCAAAGGTTGAGGGCTCAAGAGAGCGTGGGTGAGCAGGCCAATGGACAGGAACCTTTCAGGACATGCTGTGACTTGTAGTTCATCTACGGTACACCAGCCTTTAGAATACACTCAAGTCATTAACTTCCCCAATTTAGTTGTGCCAGTAATGGACTTCACCGACAAGGACTTTACCTATGCAGGTATCTTGGGGCAGCCACTGTTCATGTTAGATAGGAAAAGGACATTCTGCTAAGTTGTGTTTATCATGCTGAACATTTAGTAAAAAGTCATTAACCGCACAAAGCCTTGTCTGAAGTTACTCAAGGGGTGCTCTTATTGTCATGGAGCACATACAAGGGTCTGAGTCTACTACAGCACACCAGAAGGTGTTCATAACAGCACAGCAACAAAAGGTTAACTGCAGCCAGTCAATGGCGTGGTACTTGGTAAGGTGACAGTAGCAGGGAGGTCTGGGTCTATGGCTTCCTCCCTAGCGGTCCATCTCCATCAGTCCCCAGGAGCAGATTAGCTTTACGGGGAGTTAAAGCGGGAGTAAACCCAGTTTCAAAAAACACTTACATTCCCGGCATGCCGGAAATGTTAATTTTCACATTGGTTGTGCTCTCAACCAAACTTTCAAACCATCCAATGTCTGGTTTCATAACTGATCACATGTGCAGCATCATGGCAGTTGAAGAATCATTAGAGGCAGCTTCCTTGACTGAAAACGATAGAAGGGTTTACTTCCAATTTAAGGCTTTTCCACTGGGCACAGAGGAAGAAGAGTTATATAAGCACACGAGGTCCATGCTTTGTGCTTGGTGGGACACCATTTTGTTACTGGGAGTGGGGTAGCAGAGGTATGATGACTGGTGAAGCAGGCATAGGCTCTGCGTGTCCATCCCAATGCAACACAAGCACCTGTTCAAGCGTGTAGTATACGGGACGCTATCTTTGGAAGAACTCCACATGACACTGCATGCAAGTGGCTTATCTCTGAGTTGGGGGACTGCCTTAATGTTTGACATTCACATGACCACAGCCCTTGTCTGGTCCTGGCACTAAAGAGCAGGCCTTCGGGCAAAGTATAATCTGGCATTTTAACAGCTGACCCTTCTTGCCGGCTGGTGTAGTCCAGAACACCAAACCCTGGGGTGGGCCTCCTTTGTAAAACACACTTGCCACCCAAAGAGTTAATGGTGAACACAAGGAGAGGGTGTCATCCACCTACTGTAAAGCACACACCCTACCCTTACAGGCCAGTACTGCCACCATTGCTGGTGTCAACTCTCCAGTACATCTATGCTTGCCCATTCACAACCCTCATTTCGAAAATGGCCCAACTGTAAGAATTACGGCTTGTTTCACACAGGCTTCAGCTTGTATAAGAGTGGTATGAACAGTAAGCTTTTACAAAGCATTTGTAGAGCATTCAGCAAGCTTTTAAAGAGCCCTTCAGGTCCCGTATGCAAATGTTAAACACAGATCTTTATGGGAGTGCTAATTGCCACTTTAAACAAGCCACTATCAGGCTACAGCACAACTTAAAGCTTGTTGAAAGCCTGTCAAAGCCAGCTAGCAGCTTGTTTAAAGTGAGGAGCAGCACTCCCATGAGGAGCTATGTATAACATTTCCAAACAGGAGTGGAAGGGAGTGTTAAAAGCTTAGAGAAAGTCCTGGAAGCTTCCTGAAAGCTTGGCAAACACTTACTGAATATTTTATTAAAAGCTTGCTGTTCACACTGCTCTGAAACAAGCTGTAATGGAATAATGAAATGACACACAGAAGGAGTAACTAGCTACTAACAACTCTAAAAGGACTCAAATGATGGTGCCTGGGGTTCATCCTAAATTCTCCAATGTGTGGGAATAACTAGGGGTAGCCTAAAGACTTTAGAATAAATGTACATTGAAAGCTTTCTATTTTGTTTATTTTTATGTGGTAGCTAGGAGCCATGATATGTATTCATACTTTGGTATTATTATTTTATTGCATTTTATTTTTTTTGTTTCCTTTAATGCTAAAATTAACAGATACAAGGGGCCGAGGTATAACATGAGCCGTGACTGTATACTTAAGCTACCATCTGAGAGCCTAAAGCCGCGTACACGCGGGCGGACTGTCTGTCCAACTTAGTCCGCTGAAACACATTTCAGCGGACAGTCCGCCCGTGTGTGGGCTTCAGCTGACTTTTTCAGCGGACAGTCTGGCGGACTAAGTCTTTCGGAATTTCCGTAATACAGTCCGTCCAACTTTGGTTTCAGCGGACAGTCCGCTCGTGAGTAGGCTAGTTGGACGGACTAAGTATGGCGCATGCTCAGAAAGGATTTACACGGCGGAAGGTTGCATTGCTGAGTATTGGACGTCCTATTTCTAGTCCCGTCGTACGTGCTGTACACGTCATCGCGCAAGCTTTCAACGGACTGTCTGTTCATCGTGTGATTTCAAGTCTGTTCATTCAAAAGTAGGACGGACTGTCCGTCGGATTGTGTGACGGACTTAGTTGGCCAGACAACTCCGCCTGTGTGTACGCGGCTTTAGTGTTCAGATAAACACTGGTTTTTGTTCTTGGGAGATCAAATTCACTAATACCAAAAAGAAACCTCAATTACAAAAAAAATTTGAAAAATCTACATAAAAACAAAATGCAAAAATTAGCAAATCTCATAAACTTATATTTAATACACAATAGGAAACAGAAAACCTCATCAAATGTTTAAACTGAGTAAATGTACCAATTTACAAAATAAATAAGGTAAGTTGAAATTGATGGCAGCAACACATCTCAAAAAAGTTGGGACAGGGCAACAAAAAGCCAAGTAAGTGGTACTAACACAAAAGAACTGGAAGAACAATATTCAACTAATTAGGTTAATTGGAAACAGGTCAGCAACATATTTGGACATAGAAAGAGCATCTTAGAGAGTCAGAGTGTCTCAAAAGAAAGATGGGCAGGGGTTCACCAATCTGTGAAAAGCTCCATCTACAGAACAGGACTTAATAATGTTCCTCAACCTGAAATTGCAAAGACTTTAAATACCTCATCATCCACAGTATATAATATCAAAAGATTCCGAGGATCTGGAGAAATCTCTGTGCGCAGGAGACAAGGCCGAAACGCAAAAATGAATGCCCGTGATCTTTGGGCCCTCGTTTTTTTTTTCTTTACAAATAACAAACGTGTTATACTTACCTGCTCTGTGCAGTGGTTTTGCACAGAGCAGCCCAGATCCTCCTGTTCTTGTGTCTCTCGGTGGCGCTCCTGGCTCCTCCCTCCTGCTAAGTGCCCCCACAGCAAGCAGCTTGCTATGGGGCACCCGAGCCGAGTTGCTACTTTGTGTGTTCATTCAGATACAGAGCTGAAGTTCAGCCCCGCCTCATCTCTTTTCTCATTGGCTCGCTGACTTTGATTGACAGCAACGGGAACCAATCGTGCCACCCTGTCATCTCTGCCAATGAAGAGGGAGAGTCCTGGGCAGCACAGACTCTGATGCAAATTTACCACCTAGTGTCTTCAATTTTTCAGCCAAAGTTTGTCTAGCCAGGTGGTGCCTACAAGGCCACCCAAGGGTAACATTTTGGCCAGTTACATAGGATTTGGTCCAGTAGGATTTTTGACTCCAAACACAGACAGTGTGCATTCAGGGCCCCACACCTGCACACCTGTCAAAATATGACCTTTGGCTGTGTTCATACACCCGCTGCATTCTCATAGACTAACAGGTGACTCCAGCCGCATGAACAAACCGCTTATTCACACAGCCAGAGTACCTGTGTGAATGAGTCCTTATTTTATTTATTTTTTATTATTTGTTACATTAGATTGTTTTCTATTTGCAGCATGTTTTTTTTTTAACTGTTTAAAGTGGTTGTAAACCCTTACAAACCACTTTGACCTACAGGTAAGCCTAGATTAAGGCTTACCTGTAGGTCCAAGAAATATCTCCCAAACCTATACGGTTTAGGAGATATTTGCCCGAAGATGGGCACCGCTATCTACGGCGCATGCACCGTAGACAGCGGCGCGCAGGCGCACTGTGCGGGGCATCGTCGATGACAGCAATGCCGCGAGTCTCGGCTCCCGTGCGCATGCGCGGGAGTGACGTCATCGCTGCTCCGGCGAATCACAGCGCCGAAGCAGCGAGACCCACGGAGACCCACCAAGAAGATGGATGCTAGGAAATACAGGGGACAGCGGTGACTTCGCTGGCTCCTGTGTCAGGAAAGTGACACATAATGGGCTACTATGCGATGCATAGTAGTCCATTATGCTTTTCCTTTACAGGGAATGAAAGAGGAAGTAAACTCATCAGGGTTTACTTCCTCTTTAAATGTTGGCATTCAGCTGCTGCATACAGGTGATCGATGTGGCAGTGAGGTCACACAGGCTTCCTTGGCGCGGTATGTGTAATCTTCCGCTGTTGTGGGGTGAGCGGGTTGGGGGGAGGGGGACATCCCCAGCTTGTGGTTGGTAAAGAGGGTTCTCAATAGGTGACATGGACCCAAGAGGTATCTTACCTCACCATTAATACTGTCCAGTCTCCCGGGCTGCGCACTTCTTCTCTTGCCTCACTCAGAACTATGACAGCTCTGTATCCGTTCCCAGTCGGTGGTCAGCATTGACTCTTCCCGCCCTCCCTCCATGAGCTTCTCTCTGGCTCTACAGGTCAGGACTCGAAAATGATGCCAAAAACTCAGAGATTCTCTTGAGCCAATGAGGGGAGGGGTGTGGATAGGAAGGCAAAGTGGAAACCCAGTACCAGAACCATCCCACCACTCTGCGAGACACAAGCCAGACCTGAGCCAGACTCCAGGAATTTGAGGAGTTGTTGGGGTATACTAATAACACAGGGAGGCCTGCATGGGCCCCCTGGAGCATAGGTGGGGTCACAATATCGACCCCATGCAACCCCTATTCATATGCCTAGGCTAGTATTAAGCCTACCATAAACCTCTCAAATTATGGTCTGTTTACTGCTAAATAAGTAGAAATTCAAGCACAGGGTGACTGTCGGCACCAGCTGTGGGTGCTGGCTGTCAGAACACAATGGACGGCACGGAAGATTCCTTAATCAACGCGGCTTAGCATGGATGAAAGAATCTATTAAATTTCTCTTGTTCAGCTGTGCATGGCTAGCCTGAACCTCTAGCTTTAAACTTTGAATCGGTGACCTCAAATAAGTCAGTAAGGGCTTTGGCTTCCTCCTAATCAGAATATTTGGTGATCTAGAATGTACTGTAGCCAGCGGGTCTGTACAGCAGCTAGGCAACCAGTTTTTTTTCAGAAGCAGTTCAGTGTGTCATCCGGTTTAAGCAAAATCTCAGTCAACACGAAGGCATCAATTCTGACAGACATATACTTTTTAACCAGTGAAAACAGAATTCTGATAGCACTTTTGCACATTGGTCTTTGCTTTATTAAACAAGCTCAGATCAGATGTGTCATTTAGAGGTTTAATCTGAACGTGGCTGCTTTTCCCACGTGCTGCAATCGGATCAAATCCCACAACAGAATGCATCCAATTCACAAGCCTCTCTCCTCATTGTGTTAATTTGGTTTCCTCTGAGAAATAACTGTGTTCCCCTTGAGTATATTACAAGTGGCTCAGCTCAGACACTCCAGGTTTCTAGAAGCGTAATCTGGCTATTGTTTCTCAGAGAATGGCAGTCTCCGGTGAATGAGCCAACCTTTTGATCTCCATGTACAAGGGGGGATTATGAGATATGGGGTCCCAGTGTTCTGCTACTTTCAGATATCCCGGGAAGAAGACAACTTTTTATGTCCCACTGCAGGCCGGAGAAAGGTATTGTAAACCTAAATACAGAGGGCGAAATGTTACAGGATTGTCATGTAAACCACACAAAGTATCGGCTTTGATGAACAGGTCACTGGACAAGTCAGCAGTTATTACAACGGAGAAGAAAGTAAATGATAATGTTCAGTAGGCACAGGGCTTTGAGAGCCAAGCTCTTCAAAGGGAAACTACAGGGAACTTTCACCCAGTACACATTCTACGTTATTATTGGAACATTAACAAGCAATTCCAGGCAGCTAGAGAAATAAATCAGCGAGATGCTAACATTATCCACGAAACACTGCAAATGTCCTACAGTTAGAAAGCCTGCTAGGTTAACGGTAATCTGGGATTTATGTGGACTTCTCACACATGGGATGGACGGGCCTGCTTCCCGATGCCTGTGCTATGGAACTTCCCTCTTGTTTAGAACCTCACCAATCAGATTCAAAGGAAGCTTTACATTAGACTGGTGGCTCTAAAAAAATAAATAAAAAAAAAGTGGATGTATCAAGATGATGATCTTTGTACGGACAAGACAACAAGATGTCAAAATGGTTTTAGTTCTAGACACTGGTTCAGCACAAAGCTCACAATTCTAATGCCCTGTACACACGGTCGGACTTTCCGACCTAAAATGTGCGATCGGACTGTGTTGTCTGAAATTCCGATCGTGTGTGTGCTCCCCCTATTGACTTTTTCCGTTGGACTTTCCGACACACAAAGTTTTAGATCTGGATGTAAAATTTTCCAACAACAAAATCTGATCTATTAAATTCCGACATGTGTAGACAATTCCGACACACAAAGTGGTAAGTGTGCTCAGAATAAATTACGAGACAAAAGCAATTGGCTACTGGCCTCTTTATGGTCCCGTCGTACGTGTTTTACGTCACCTCATTCTGAACGATCGGATTTTCCAACAACTTTGTGAAACCGTGTGTATGCAAGACAAGTTTGGGCCAAAATCCGTCTGAAAAAATCCATTGGATTTTGTCGTCGGAATGTCCGACCGTGTGTACAGGGCATGAGGAAAAAAAGTTAAAACTCAGCTGTGCCAATCTTTTTTTTTTTTTTTTTACATAGTCCAAGTCAAGGTTTAAAAACACAAATGCAACTCTTGCTCCAATGCTCACCTCCCTCAATCCTCTGTGCTATCCTCTGTAGTTATAAGGAAAACAACCAAGGAAGCAGGCTTAGCACATATATTCACCCCAGAAAGTAGGGTGATTACTCATGGATCCTACACCATGTGGGGTGCTGTTGCCGTAACTAAGCATATAACAAAAACAATGGGTTTGGGTGTAGAGCACCAGAAAAGAGTTACTAATGGCAACAGAAAACGATCCTTTTAAGAGTATCAAAAATTTATATTTATTAAGTTAATTTTAGACAAATTGGCAAAATGATAGGTCAAATGTCAAAAAGGTTATAACAGCTTTACTCTAATGGCCAATAGAAAATCACTACAGTAATTGATGCATCACACATACATGTAAACAAAAGACGCTACATCTAACCATTAAAAAGGAGCTGCGCATAGCAACAGACGGGTTAAGGTGTCAGATGAATTACATCACGATTATCTTTAAAGAGAGAAGTGCTTATATATAACCTGTGTGTGGCTCCAGAGAGGAATGGAAAGAGGAGGCTGACTGGTTGTGATGTAGCTTATGAAGGGGCAAAGAGTGCCCTAAGGTGCATGGTATTAGGAGACAAAAGTTCTAATCTTTCCAGCTGGGGGAACATATCTTGGATAGTCTTTAACCAGGTATTGGTAGGAGTGTATCAAGTAGGTCTTATATATATATAAGTAAGAGAAGGTTTTTCTGGAAAGTCCCGGTAACACCGGTTTTGAGGGCGACAAATAAGTTCTAATCTTTCCATCTGAGGGAACGTATGTACAGGTGCTGTATGTTAAGTCATCTGTTATGCACTAAAAGCTTTCGCCCAGTATTAGGCCCCTTTTACAATGGGGCGTCGGCGGTACCATCGTTTTGGCAGGGGTTTTTCGGCCGCTAGCGGGGCGGTGTTGACAAACTAGCTAGGCTTTAAAGAAGAACCATGACCTGACCATTGACGTTTAAATATTAGGTATTCCTAAAAATAACTAACCTTAAAACAAATCCTCACTGAGCTCTGTACCTGCAGGCCCCATGGATCAATTAATCATCAATGTCTTCAATAAAAAAAATGTAATTGTTATAATGATGTGCAGGGGGTGTCACCTCACTGGCTTTGACATCCGTTTTCCTCCTGCTAGAGGTTTTAAATGTGCATGTTTGACGGGGTAAATGCCTTGGATTATTTTTGTTTTTTATTGTACTTGAATTTTATTTTCTTTACCCGTTATTGTGGTTTTTACACTGTTGTGTATAACTTTATTGTCAAAACTCAATAAAAAGTAATATGCAAAGAAACAATGAAATTGTTCACATTAGGTCCCAGAACACCATTCTCCCTCCTGTGCATATCAGAGATTGTAAGACTGCAGGCTGCTAAGTCTTTACAAGAGAGGAGAGGACAGAAGGACCTGAGTCGGTGGCGGAACTACCAGGGTCGCAAAAGGTCACACTTGCAACCGGGCCCTGTCATTCCGCCACTGTCAGGGAGCCCCAGCAGTGTTGCTGGCCACAGGGCTCTGAGGCAGGAGCGTCTCTCTTATACAGCCCAGAGCCTGCATTGACAGTTCCTCCTTCCTTGCAGGGGTGGGACAGGAGAGAGCCTAGCTGCGCCTTCTCCTCCCAACCATCTCCTCCTGTGTGCTCTGCAGGAGTTGTGAAGCTAAGCAGCTGAATTTGCTCACATTTTGCGTCACACTTTTACTTTTGGAAAGGGTAGCCTTGGTTAGTGTCTACTTTGCCAAGTTTCTTTGTTTGTATAGTTCATTTTTATGACTTTACCCTTATGTTCAGATATATCAGGAGTAAAGATGCTATGATTGTTCTAGAACGAAAAAACTGAATCTAATAAATTGTACATAGCCAATAATTAGGGGTTAACAAAATAATAATTCCACCCAAAACTGATTAGCAGATGCAAGCGGGTTGACTCATAAAGGAAAAATAAACTGCGCTTGGGTGAAACAAAAACAAACAAAAATTACTAATAATCTATAAAGAAGGCAGCAGCAATAAATGGGATACAAACACCTAACAGCAATAAGAAAATACAAAAAGCTGCGCCAACAAAAAATAATCTATAAGTAAACTCCCTAAAAATAAAAATATAAAATGAAGAATGTGAATAGTTGATATATTCAAAACTTGTAAATAAAGAATAACAATTAATATGAATTCATCATCAAAGAGTTCATAAAAGAGTCCATAAATGATCAACAGTTGCGGTCCTATGTGAAAACACCACGGTGGTTGAACACACTCAGATGCGCACAAGTGCCCGTCACCATATAGTGAGTGCGCTTACCAGATGGAACCTTGGTTAGAGCGTTGTAACTATATCCTCAATCATATCAGAATACTCCTCCTACTAATCAGCTCACCGAAATGTAAAGCAGCACTCATATAAGCACATCTTAATCAACGATCCCAAAAATTACTATCAGTAGCTCGAGGGAAGAAGAGGAAACCAACATAGTGTGATACTGTTTGGAGGATTTATTGAAGTAAAAAGTAGCGCACTTACATGAGCATCGAATCAATACAGCATGCACAAATGGAACATAAAAAGCCGGCCGGCATTCGGGAGCCCGTCCTCCCCTCCTACAACGTGATGGCGTCACTGCGTGCCTTCCCAGACGCGTTTCGTCATAAATGACGTTGTCAATGGGGAACGGGCAGCGCAGCGACGCACCACCTTATATAACCAAGGCTAAACCCAAACCTCGTTCTGAGATGCAGGATTCGGTCAAACGTCGAAATTTTAGTTGATGGCGAATAGCCCTGAACATTGCACGATTGGTCCCTCACTAAAACAAAGAACAAACTCGCATATCTTATGGACTAATGTAGCTCATAAGAACTCACTTTATCACGCCAGCAGTTCAGAGGGTCGAATCCAATCTAGGGTAAGAATAAACTTAACCAAAAATCAAAAAATATATATAAATAAAATAATAAAAATATATGTATATCAGTATGCTAATATCCTAAAATAAACGGTATATAGTCCACATAATGCCATACACCAACGCAAAAAGTGAACGATGTAAATGGCATAATAACTAAAACCAAATCCATTAGCAAATAGATACAATGATTGTGCCACTATATTTAATGTCACACTCCTATAATATGTAAATTAGTAGAACAAAGATGTGTATATATGAAAAATAAATTTTGCTGTAATGAAGTGAATATTAATGTCAGCTAATTTATTAAAATAATATATATAAATATCTATCCGATAGTTGACTCATCCACTGATGAGATTATTCAGAAGCCACAAATCAAAGTAATACATAGCATACCATAGTAACCCAAGTAAAAGACTAACAACTATTTTAATTGCAAACTATAAAAAGACAGAAAAAGAAAAAAAAAGCTAAAGCCTGCTGTTTACACAGTTCACAGAGCATGTAAACGTCTCTCTCTGAAAAGTGACAAATAGCATGCACGCAGTGGCTAAAGTTACCCGAGCCGTATAAATCCTCTGGGAAGAGGGGAGCTTGGCCTTTGGCTTTCAAGGTGCCAAGTCATTTATATATTGTGTTCCACTTCCTTACATAGGAAACAAATGAGGCAGAAGGCCATTATTCTGTCGACTATTCATACCAAACTTTGTTAGCGGCTCAGGGTGATACAAAACCGATAATGAGTCTCATTTTATTTTAACTGATTACAAGATAAAATAATGCAGGCATGACAAAACCAATCACATATTAGCACTTCTAGAAGAGAAAGAGCCTAAAAATGTTGAGGGCAAGCCTACAGATAAGAGGGATAGAGATTTCTAAAGAGAGAGAGATATTGAGAGAGACCCCCTCCATTCCCCTTTATATCACCCACCCCCCTCCCCCCTTCACATACAAACTCAACTGCTTTGGCAATGCTAAAATGTATTTGGTCATGCCAATAAAGCTTATATGAACAAAAGAGAGAGAGAGAGAGAGGGGGAGAGAGAGAGAGAGAGAGAGACCGTGAATGAGATATCGAGAAAGAGAGAGAGAGAGAGGGGGGGGAGAAAGAGAGAGAGAGAGGGGGGAGAGAGAGAGAGAGAGATCGTGAATGAGATATCGAGAAAGAGAGAAATTGCTAAAGAGATATTGAGAAAGAGAGCGAGAGATATAGGGACAGAGAGAGAGATATTGAGAAAGCGAGAGATTGAGAGAGAGATTGAGAAAGAGAGAGGGAGAGATATTGAGATAGAGAGATTAAGAAAAAGAGAGATAGAGATATTAAGAAAGAGAGCGAGAGATCGAGAATGAGTTATCGGGAAAGAGCGAGTTATCGGGAAAGAGTGACATATCGAGAAAGAGACCATTATCGAGAAGAGAGAGCATTATCGAGAAAGAGAGAGCGTTATCGAGAAAGAGAGAGAGAAAGATTTTGAGAAAGAGAGAGGGAGAGAGCGATATTGAGAAAGACAGTGAGAGAGATAGAGAAAGAGATATTAAGAAAGAGAGAGAGCTATCGAAAGATATCGTGAAAGAGAGTTATCGAGAAGGAGAGAGATATATCGAGGAAGAGAGATATCGAGAAATAGAGTTATCGATAAAGAGAGAGAGAGAGAGGTATAGAGAGAGAGAAAGATATTGAGAAAGAGTTATCAAGAAAGAGAGAGTTATTGAGAGAGAGAAAGATATTGAGAAAGAGAGCGATATTGAGAGAGCAAGATATCAACAGAGATATTGAGAAAGAAAGAGATTTATCGAGAAAGTTATCGAGAAAGAGTAATCGAGAGTGTTTTTGAGAGAGAGTTATCGAGAAAGAGAGTTTTCGTGAAAGGGAGATTAAGATATTAGGAAAGAGAGCGATATTGAGAGAGTGTGATATCAAGAGAGATATTAAGAAAGAAAGCGTTATCGAGAAAGAGAGAGAGTTCTCGAGAAAGGGAGACTTATAGAGAAAGAGTTATCGAGAGAGAGTTATCGTGAAAGAGAGAGTTATCGTGAAAGAGAGAGAAAGATATCGAGATAGAGTTATTGAGAGAGGGGGAGAGAGAGAGAAAAATACTGAGAGAGTGAGATATCGAAAGAGCTATTGAGAAAGAGAGAGAGAGATATCATCAACAAACTGGCTGGTATTGTAAACTGGCTGGTGCAGGACCGTAGTATCCAGGTAATAAGCAGAGGTGGGTACATTCTGCTAATTTTTATGCACAGAACACAAGGCAGTGAAGTGTATGCAGTATAGCACTTTTGCACACAATTGCAGCAGGGAAGGGTGCTGAAGGGGGAACATGATTTCTGCAACCAAGAAATCAAGAAAATCACATCATCTATGGCCAACCCTACATATTAATGACATTTAAGTAAGAAACACCATTCAATATTTGCATATCTCCCAAAAGTCCCTTATTTGTAGACAGTGTCCCTCATTTGAGACCAATTCCTTTCTCCCTTGTGCAGCCTCAGCTGTCCCTCTTTTTGGTCGGATATGTACATATATAATACACGGTATATGCTATTTTTTCACAAAGTGTGTTATCCTATACTAAACTTTTTATTTAAGGCGGTGGAGAGATAAGGGGGTGACCTCACTCTATACCTTGTGCAATCAGAAAACGCTTCCCATTCATTCATGCAATGTAACGCATTCTTAGAATGGCACCCAAGCAAAACGACCAACCTCCTCTGTTCAGAATGTACCAGACCGGTGTTCTGTCAAAAGAGCAAACTTGTCAAAATCTCCAACCACATCACTTCCAGGTGCTCTCCAGCAGCAATTGCAGATTTTAACAACTTGGCTGTTTTCACAGAACACCGGCAGCGTATATACTATGGTACGCGATAAGTTGGCTGTTTGGACAGAACCCCGCCTAATGAGTAAAAAAGTTGTCGCCACCTTGGAGGTGGTGATATTGTTGGTTACAAGTGGGTGGACTAACAATGCCCACTTATTATATTGAGTACAGTAGTGTATACACTGCCGGTGTTCTATGAAAACAGCCAAGTCGACGAAATCTGCAATTACTGCTGCTGGAGAGTCATTGGAAGTGACGTGGTTGGGGATGTTGGCAAGTTTGCTGTTTTGACAGAACACCAGCCACTCAGCATGTGACCCGGAAGCAACTGGATGTCACTGGAGTAGTGGTGTCTACTTTAACCACGTGCCTACTGGGCACTTTTGCCCCCTTCCAGCCTACACAAATAGAGCTTTTGCTGATATTCAATCACCACTGGGTTTTTTTGCTAAACAGAGACTGGAAATGTTGAAATTAAAAAAAAATGTTTTCATAGTTTGTTATACAATTTTGCAAACAGGTAATTTTCTCCTTTATGTGCACTGATAGGCTGGACCGATGAGTTGACATTGGTGGGCACTGATGAGGTGCACTGATAGGTGACACTGATAGTTGACACTGATGAGGAGGCACCGATGGGCACTGATTGGCAGCACTGGTGGTCACAGATTGGCAGCACTGGTGGTCACAGATTGGCAGTACTGGTGGTCACAGATTGGCAGCACTGGTGGTCACAGATTGGCAGCACACCACTGTTGGGACTGCACTTTCCTTTCTTCTTTTCTTTTTTTCTTGTTCAGTATTGATACACCTTTCTACGAACATATGGTTGGACGGGATTCGTGCTGGGCCCTGCGTCATGATGTCTCTTCCGCATTTATTTTAGAATTTGTTTTGGATGCTTAAATGTACTCATCTAGTGATTAGGATGTAAGTATATGTTTTGTACTATCTTATGGTATTACAATAGTCTATGTTATGATTTGTTGGCGGATTGCTATATTCAAATCTTTTAGATATGGTGTTACCTGTAAAAAAAAAAAAAAAAACCCTGATGAAGGAGAACACAACTCATCTCTGAAACGTTGTTGGGTTTGGGTCATTCCACTATACCAGTCCATGATTGTATATTATGCATCCTTGACCATTTATGTGATTTTTTTCTTTTGCACTGTAATTATGTACTTTTTCTTTGCATTATACATTTTATATTTTTCTATCAATGTTGACATGGTAGTACCTATAAAGTCCCACATCTAGGGGGTTTCTCCATTCTTGCATTGATAATCAAAACACTGATAATCAGTGTCCCGATTATCAGTGTACATGTCCCCTTTAGAGAAGCTGGATAACGGCTCTTCTCTCCTCATCATGAGGATTGCCGATAACCGGCTTCTATTTACATCCGTGATCAGCTGTGATTGGACACATTGATCACGTGGCAAAGAGCTGCTGATTGTCTCTTTTCTTTCAATCTGTGATCAGCAGTGTCTTCCGGATGCATGACACCCGCCCCCCATGGGTGGGATTATGGGAGGCCATCATAAGGTGACCCTCCCAGAACTAGCCGGCTGCGCTGTAGCCGTCATTCAGCTATAGGGCAGTTGGCAAGTGGCTCATGATTTCCAGCTTCCAGGTTAACATATACACAGTTATATTGGTCCAAGCTGCTCCTATGTAACTATGTAAAAGTACACCATGCCTGGAATTCATCTATAAAGTACATCAAAAGCCAAATCCTTTTTTCTCCCCGATTCTAAATAGAGAAGTGAAGAGTTAAATCCATTGTCAGTTTTTTTGCCAATCTGTATCCAATTAGGGAGAACTCCCTCCACGTCCTGTCCTATAGACTCAACAGGAAGGCAAAGTGTATTTAAGGGAATTCCCCTCCTTACATCCCCATTGGAAGCTTTCCCTTCTCTGCCTGTTCTGGTGGCAATTTAAAAATTCTGCATTTACCTTAACTTTTTATTCCACGTGAGGATGGTGATCAGGACAGTTAGAGAGTGTGAACGGGGACTCAAACAGCAATGAAAGCTTTAGGGCCGTTTCACACCACAACATGGTGTGGGAAATGCACGGTATGTGCACAACTCCGGCACCACAGTCGATTCACTTGTGGGTGTCAATGTATTATTAAAAGGCACCCCAAAAGGAGATCACATACACAGTATGTTATCAGGCACCAAATCGCATTGGTTCTGCAATACCATGAGGGTTGGTGCAGTACTATCCACTATCTAGGAAAAAAAGTTTTGCCTTTAGTTATACTTTAATGGCATTTACATCCATTTAAATGAATATATAAAAAGAGCAATATACAGTCACTTTATGAACCACTAAAATATTATTTCCAGAGAAAAGAACTCAGTTTAGATTTAGATGGATTTTTAGATACAAAGCATCAGCATTTTGTAGACGGTCCATCGGGGCTGTTGACAAAGTGGATATTTTATGAAGGGCAAGCCTTTTTACATGAGAAAGTGCTCAATGCCAAAGGAAGTATTCCCCATAGACATGGAGAAGTCATATACCGCTGTATTTATATTGTAAGATATTTGGAACACATAGTGCTGAACTAAATGCAGCTAAGAATAGGACTCATGCAGAAAATACTTAGGCCCCTAGATAATAATTTGACTTTAAATCCAGCACAGATGGCTTCAATTTCTTCTTCATAGTTTTTCCATCAACTAAGTCAGAGAAAAAAATGTTCTTGGGTGGATGGCCAACAAAAATGGATGTGCTAAGTGCTGAGAGGTCCCACAGCCCTTCTCCTCAGCAACTTTTACAAGAAGATGTGCTGCGTGAGCATTTAACTCCACCGCTTAAAGTACAGGTTGAGAACCTTTACAAGGTCTGGTCTTAGAGCCTGATTGCCTTCCTGAATTTGAAAATCATTGGTGATATGTGATCTATTGCCCTCTGGGAACGTCTTGTTGCACTTAATCATGCAGCAGTTTGTAGGAGCACCACATTGCTTATGCTGCAGTATGGGTATCTCAATAGCGGGAAATAAAGGTAGCAACTTAGATGAATTAAAACAAGTGGAAAATGGCTTATGTGTATTTGCTCAGAAGGTGAAGTTGAGGGTTGGCCCACCATCTCCTGCCTCCAGATCCATACTATTGGTAGCTGATGTTCCCCAATGAACGTCAGGGCCAATGGTGAGTTGTGTGAGGCTTCCCACTGAATGTAAAGCCAATAAGTGAGGTGGGAAGAGTTGGGCAAGTCTTAGGTCCCCCCCCCCTCAAGTTGCCAGTTGCCTAGTTTTAAAAACACCCTGGATTTTGTCAATCCCAGCAGATGTTCGTGCAAGCACAGGGGGTCTTTGCTTTATTCATGATGCCATTTAACATATTCTTTTTTTTTAAGATATCTACTTCAAGACTAGGCATTTTCTGGCTCTTTATGTTTATATGTAACAATCGGAATTTTTTTTTGCTAGAAAATTACTTAGAACCTCAAAACATTATATATTGTTTTTCAGTCAGAAGCCCTAGAGCATTGGTCTTCAAACTATGGCCCTCCAGATGTTCAGAAACTACAATTCCCATCATGCCTAGTCATGTCTGTGAATGTCAGAGTTATATAATGCTTCATGGGATGCGTAGTTCTGAAACAGCTGGAGGGCCGTAGTTTGAGGATCCCTGCCCTAGAGAATAAAATGTTGGTTGGGGCATTTGTGCAGTGTTTTTTTAAACGCAAATTTTTGGGAAAAATACACTTTTTTCATATAAATGCAAACAAAAAAAATAAAAAAACACAATATATAACCCATTTTTTGTAAGTTATGAAACAAGTCACACTGTAAAATTGTGCACCCAATGGTGACAAACAATGTAAATTTTACTATGCAAAGGCAATGCATTAAAAGCCTTTTCAGGTTAACACTTTACATTTGCAGAGGAGGTTTGGCGTTAGAATTAATGCCCATGATCTGATGTCCGCGGTGATATTTTTTAAATGTTGCCGTTGACATATGGGTAAACCGGAAGTAATGTCGGGTCATTGCTTCCAGGCTAGCATAGCAGAGAGTTGATCAAAGCCGATCCTGGCTTTGTTCAGCTGTCCAACCAGCCAGCAGATGTACCGGCTGGTCATTCGGGACACCCAAAGCAACCCTTTATATCCATTCAAGGCTCACCGGTGTACCGGCACATCACTGGTCTGGAAGTGAATAAACAGTAATTTAGGGATGAACTCTAGCTATTAAAGAAGTAATTAAAGCTCTTTTGGCCATACTTCTCCTATGGATCAAAGGAGTGTAGGCCTGTGACCCCGATTCAGCAGACAGCGGTCTAAAGTCTGCTGTTGGCTGACGTTACATAGCCAGTCCAGGCTCTATCCAGAAAACAGTGTCAGGATCTGCCCAGATGCCTAGCCTGAGTGTGCCACTGGGAATCTGAGCTAGCCATTGCTGCCCCCTCCACAGTCTGGTGCCTCAGTGAGCACTGGAAGGGTAGAGCACAGAGCAAGGACTGTGCTCAAAGCAGACCCTAGAACTGAGCAATCAGCAGTCTTTGATCACTTGGTTCTCGGTGTGGAGCCTGCAGATTTGAGTCGATCCTGCAGTCATCTAGGGCAGTAAATATGTATTTTATTTTCCATTCCCGAGCGCCCTTCCGGTCATTCAGGTTATGTCACAGGTCCATCCTTTTCTCCTAGTGGTAGTGATGGGCAGGGTGTATTTGATTTAAATCAAGTAGATTTACATCATGATTTAAATCACTAGTAAAAAAGGCTTGATTTAAATCAACTCAATTTAAATCATAATTTTTAAGAGCAACTGTCATCTCTGTTCCGCACCGACTCCTCCTCTGACCCACTGTTGACTCACTGACAGTCTCATTCACGTTAATATACGATATTAATATTAACGATGTTAATATAAGATATACATCATTCACGTTAATGGCTGGCACAACAAGGTGCCATTAAAGTGCCAACAGGAACAATGAGGTGAGGGACGTGGCGGCAGCAGGTGAGTGGATGCCCGCTAACAGGCGCTGCCATGATGGATCTGAAATGACAAGTACTCTTTAAATGTAAGGACTTATTCTTGCTGGTAGTTAGAATCTTTAATATTTTCAAACAAAATTAAGGTTTCCTATTTAGAATAAGAAGCTGTTAGGTTAGTAAAACAGCGATATTGGGACCGATTCAATGATATGCAGTTTGTAATGTACCTAGATTTGCAAAACAACAGAATTAGGGCTGCAACTAACGATTATTTTCATAATCGATTAATCGGATAAATAAAAAAAAAAAACTGAAAAAGGGGAGAAATATATATATATATATATATATATATATATATATATATATATATATATATATATATATATATATATATATATACGCACACACACACACACACACGCGCACGCACACACACGCACGCACGCACGCACGCACGCACGCACACACACACACACACACACACACACACGTGTCCCCCCCAGTATAGATGACACATTCCTCCCCTCTCACATGGTGTCACTGCCCCATCTCCTCTCAGTGCTCCCCTCCCCCCTCCAGTGTCTCGGGTTTTCTCACCCCTTCATGGTGACAGCGGCTCCTCCTCGGTGTGCCGGGGTGGTGTGGGGCGGAGTCTCAGTCCGGACCCGCCACACGTGACTCGGCCGACTCCTCCAAATGGAGCGAAGGGCACCCCGAAGCCGGGAGATGGATGCACGCATGTGCAGAGCACAACCTCCAATCACGGCAGCGATGGAAAGCGGCCTGGCGAGGGCTTAACGCTCCTGCGCTCTGCGGAAGGTCTATCGGAAGGCTGTTGGGTAGAGGGGGGAGGAGGAGCCGAAAGCAGCGCAGGCGCGTTGCTGGCAGGACGTCAGCTGGGTGGAGAATGCAAGCAGGCGTAGCTGCGTGGTCATGGACGTGGTGCATGCGTAGGATTCTAACGGACCGGCAGGGGGGAAGGTGCGGACTAGGGGTGCAACGGATCAAAAAACTCACGGATCGGATTGTTCCTTGAATCAGAGTCACGGATCGGATAAATTTTCGGATCAGCAAAAAAAAATAACACTATCCCCGCCCCCCACAGCCACATTGTTTATTTAAATAAAAGGTATAACACTATCTCCCCCCCCAATAAAATGCAATTTATTACAAGCATAAAAACATAGTCAGCATATCACTGATGATTTGCGCCAAGCTCACCACTGATCAAAGTTCCTCCAAACAGACCGCCGTGATGAGTCCCGGGATGCCTATTGGCGCAAATCGTCAGTGATATGCTATGTTTTTATGCTTGTCATAAGCTGCATTTTATTGTGGGGGGGGGGGGGGGGAGATAGTGCTGTGCCTTTTTATTTAAATCAACAATGTGGCTGTGCCAAGCAAGTGGAAAGGCATAGATAGGATTAGATAATAACTAACTACTATGTAATAGATAGTAGTTAGTTATTAGGTTAGATTAGGTAATAAATGTAGTGGTACCTGCATAAAAGTTTTGAATGAGGGCAGGCAAGGCATCCAGCGTGACTCCTCCAGAATTCCTTCACTTGGGCTGACACAGGCTGAACGCCGCGCTGGGGGTGACGTCAGCGCGCAGCTCGCCGCCGCCGGGTGTACCAAGATGGCCGCCAGCTCCGGAGCTAGGCCGAAGCCGCGGTCTTTCCTAAGGCCGCGGCCCGCTCCGCGGATCACATGGTGCGGACCAACTAATCGATAATGAAAATCGTTGACAACGATTTTCATTAATCATTTCAGCCCTAAACGGGATAAAGAAATATTCCTGAACTTTGTTTTATCTCATGGTTACTGTGAAATTGTGTGAACGCATCATGTTATTTCAGCTTGGATTCATTGAATGAGTTTACCAAAAATTTAAAATATGTAAATATTGCAGAATATACAGACTCATGCTACATAACTAAGCTCTATTTCATGCTGAATAAACTAAATTATTAATGTATCTTAAATAGAAAACTATCTTTAGATAGATTTTTACTCAAAGAGCATTTTATTAAATTAAATTTGATAAAAAGCAAAAAAAAAAAAAAAAATCGATTTAAATCAAAAAAATCTTTTTTTTTTTCTATTTTCTATTTTTTTTAAATCATTGCTTGGTGAAGGGTCGCTGTTACTGCTCAGTTCATTGCTGTAATACTCTGTGAGTGATGTCAGCCAAGGCTCACAGGAAATGGGTTGAATAATACTGGCAATCATTCAACTCGGAAGACTAATTACATCTAGTGGTGTAGAAGACTTCCAATGGGAGACCCTGCCAGATGGAAGGTAGGTATTGTAGTAAGCACTGCTTTTTTTTTTCTTTTTTGTTTGGTAATAACTCCAAGCAGTGGATTTTTTTTTATTCAGTTGGAGTTCTTCTTTAATATACAATAGATTAAAGCACGATTCTTAATGACCTAAAACTATACAGAGATATTCAGAGAGGAGACAAAAGGATGATTCACAGCTCTCCTGGAAGCCCTTTTTCTTCATTCAAGGAACTTGTTACTACAAACCACAAAACTCGCTCAGATTTCCTGAACATTAAATGAATTAGTAGCAAAGTGCCCCCAAGTGTTTTAGTGCATTGAAGAAGAGTCATTGAAGTGTTCTGCCTGTGTGCTAGAAGTCATAGAAGATACTGAAGTAGGTGTGTTGAAGGTAACATAGGAAGCATGGTTGCCAGTTGTCTGCCCCTATGCCTTGAAGATGCAGTGTCTTAAAGTGAACCTGTGCTCTATTGTAAAGTAAAAGTCCTGTTTGGTTAGAAGAGACCACAAGATTTATAAGCCAGAAAAACCTGGTCTGTGCCACTTTCCGATTTGGTTTCACTTGTTATCGGCACATGAATGTTTGTGATTCCATGTCTGAGCTCATTCAACTGTACTGACTAATGTGAGTGCCCTTACTAGCCCTTCAGGAAGGTTCATTGGAAAATGGAATGGTAGTAAGCTGGGCCCCAGTAACAAACAAACTAAATCATATATGGGAAAAGGTTGACCCACTTATATTAATCTCACCAGTGATCTTCTGGTGCTCCTTCCTTCATCACATTTGCCACCATAATTCCTGGTGTCAGAGCCTAGAAAGAATTCTGATAGAGGTTCTAAAGCCTCAGACACACGATCAGAAATTCTGCCAGCAAAAGTCCGATGTGAGCTTTTGGTCAGAAAGTCCGACTGTATGTAGGCTCCATCGGACTTTTGCTGGCAGAATTCAAGCCAACAAAAGACTGAGAGCAGGTTCTCTATTTTTTGGTTGGAAAAAGTTCAGATCGGAAATTCCGATCGTTTGTACAAATTCCGACGCACAAAACTCCTGCGCATGCTCGGAAACAATTTGACGCATGCTCGGAAGCATTGAACTTCATTTTCCTGGCTCGTCGTAATGTTGTACGTCACCGCGTTCTTGACGGTCGAAAATTCAGGGAACTTTTGTGTGACTGTGTATGCAAGCCAAGCTTGAGCGGAATTCTGTCGGAAAGACCATCCATGTTTTTTCCGGCGGAAAATCCGCTCGTGTATACGGGGCTTAAAGCGGGAGTCCGCCGGGACTCCGCGTTTTTTTTTTTTTAAAGCCAGCAGCTACAAATACTGCAGCTGCTGACTTTTAAAATAGTGACACTTACCTGCCCAGCGCGCCCGCGATGTCGGCACCCAAAGCCGATCTGTAGATCGTCTCTCGGGTGCTGCCGCCGCCATCTTGGGTATGGGAATCAGGAAATGGAGCCTTTCGACTTAATTTCCCGGTTCCCTACTGCGCATGCGCGAGTCGCGCTGCACAATAAGGACGGTCCCCGCTGCCTCTGGGATCTGTGTGTTTCCCAGCAGGCAGCGGGGCACTTGCCGAAAGGGGCGGGCACTTGCGGAAAGGGGCGTAATCTACGCCCCTTTCTGCAGAGAGCCATCCCGGAAGTGGGTGCAGATACCTGTACTGTACAGGTATCTGCACCCCCCTCCCCCCTGAAAGGTGCCAATTGTGGCGCCGGAGGGGGGGAGGGTTCCGATGAGCAGAAGGTCCACTTTAGGGTGGACCTCCGCTTTAAGCCTTCTCCACTGTACCCAAAACCAGCACAAAAAAAAAAAAAAAACTTTGACATTCCACTTTAAGGTCTGGTTTACATCTGCACTGGTTCCTAACATGCCTCTGAAAAGCGATCGACAGTCAGCTCAGAGGCTCTTGAATGCTTGTTTTAAAGTGGAACTATACCCATAACAATAAATATGTATAAATCTTGTGAGCTGCCAAAACTAAAAAATCAAAAAACAAAAAAATCCAAAAGCCCAGAATAATAAATAAATAAATACTAAGAAATAGCTGCCAGCACTCACCACTTTCTCAAAATGTGCCAATGTATATACCCAACGATGGTGGATGCTGATCCGCCACCTTCGGAGACTATCGGCCGAACTCGGGATTACCAGAGTCATTTGAATACAGGGACGTCCTACCCGGGGCGCGCTTCCGGATACTTTCAGAAGAAAGTGTGGGTACGGAGATTCGTTCACCCCCGGAGAGGGTATCTCCACACACACTGTTGATATTTAATGGTGTTTTGCTGCAGCTTTTTCTTTTCTATCCCCAATTATAGTGCAGGTGCTCATTAGCAGATGAAAAAAGTACAGGTGCTCAGTGTGTGTTATACAAAGTCCTCAATATTGATAAGCAAGGAAAAGTCCATAAACATAGCAAAGAAAAAAGGTGAGACAAACTGCGTCTTCATGCAACGTGCACTCTCTCCCCTTCAGGTATGGCCTCACCTTAAAGTGGTTATAAACCTTTTACAACCACTTTAAACTACAGGCAAGCCTATAATTAGGCTTGCCTGTAGCTGCACTGGATATCTTCTAAACCTGCACGGTTTAGGGAATATCTCTGTATTTGCATGTGCCGACATCATGTGGCACATGCGCACTTAAGCCAACTGAAGCAATGGCAGTACGTGCCGTTGCTTCAGTTGTACTGTGCCATTCAAGGCAGGTCCCGTGCGTATGCATGCGAGTGACGTCATTGCGGCTCCAGCCAATCACAGTGCCGGAGCCTTGATACCCGAAAGCAAGCCCCAGGCGACATGTCGGCGGCCTGAGGGGGAGACGAGGACGGCTGCGGGGGATTCGTTCTCGGGTAAGTAATTCATAATGAGCTCATCCATATAGTGGCTGGTTAATGGTAAACGCAGATCCCATATTCACTTCACCTCCTGGTTAGAACGCCGATCAATAAAGCCACAACTTCCATCTGGTATTTTCAAAGATCACCTCATATGCATACAAGGAATAATAGAGGCGTGCAGTAGTGTAATTCCATTTAAAAAAGATTTAATGGTAACTAAAAACTCATCACATTACACTCACATTTAATATATTTAAAAACCGCATTGAGCTGTGCTGGTGTGAAAGGGTGAAATGGTCCCCTGTATTCCGGTCTGCAGTCCCGGAGTATGGCGTTTCCACTGAACTTTCTCCACAGCTCTTTCTAGTTTCTTGTGCATCAGTCAGCCAGACTCCTCAGGGGGTGATGTGAGGGGTGGCAGGGGACACTGCTGTGTGGGTGGCCCTGCCCATGACAGTGTCTTCTGCCCCGTTTAGGTCACCCCCCCCCCCCACACACACACACACACACATAGTGGTGTCCCCAGCCCCCGTATCTCCTATAACAGTGACCTCTGCCCCCCCTTTTCCCTCCCATAGCAATGTCCTACCAGACGAAAACAGAGGGTGGTGCGGTTCTGGGCGGAGGATGGATGGTGCGGTTCTAGACAGAGGCCAGGATCCTGGGAGAGTGATTTTTCATTTTGGCAAGCTGGTCATTAGTTGCCCTGCCTCCTACCAACCAATTAGGTTGATAGGAGGCAGGGCAACACAGCACACACAGATTCCGAAAATAGCCGAAGATGAACAGTGCCTGCGCCGTGAGTCCAGGTTCTAGCCCCACCATCCAAGTGGACATAAAGTTGGAATAAAAGAGCCGAAGCGAAGCGAGGCCGAGCCCGAAGCGTGGCGAGCGAAGCGTGGCGAGCGAGGGCCCCTCTAATTTTGCCATCCCTATGTCCGCTTGGATGGTGGTGCTACCACCTCGACTCACGGCGCAGGCGCCGTTCATCTTCGGAGATTTTCCAATGCTTCTTCTGCTCCATGCTGCGCAAGAGCAGTACTGGGCGGACAGTATCCGATGGCAGGACACTATATGCCAGAACACCGACCCTAACAAGCGGGCCGGGTAAATGGTCTTTGTGGGCTGTATCAGGCCTGTGGGCCGTAGTTTAAGGGCCCCTGGTTTAGATAAAAGAATATTCATGTGTTAGAATGGCCCAAAGTCCAGACCTAAATCCAATTGAGAATCTGTGGCAAGACTTGAACATTGCTGTTCACAGACACTCTCCATCCAATCTGACAGAGGTGCGCTATTTTGCAACGAAGAATGGGCAAAACTGTGACTATCTAGATGTGCAAAGCTGGTAGAGACATCCCCAAAAAGACTTGCAGATGTAATTGCAGCGAAAGGTGGTTCTACAAAGTATTGACTCGGGGGGGGGGGGGGTCACCATACAAATGCACCCCACACTTTTCACATATTTATTTGTAAAAAAAAGTTTGAAAACCATTTATCATTTTCTTTCCACTTCATAGTTATGTGACACTAAATCCCAATAAAATATGTTTTTGGTTGTAACATGACAAACTGTGGAACATTTCAAGGGGTATGAATACTTTTTCAAGGCACTGTATGTTTATTTCCTGTTAAAGCGGAAGTCCACCCTAAAATGGACCTTCCACTCATCGGAATCCTCCCCCCCTTCGGCGCCACAATTGGCACCTTTCAGGGGGGAGGGGGGTGCAGTTACCTGGATAATCCAGGTAAATGCACCCACTTCCGGGATAGCTCTATGCGGAAAGGGGCATAGATTACGCCCCTTTCCGCAAGTGCCCGCCCCTTTCCGCAAGTGCCCCGCTGCCTGCTGGGAAAACACACAGATCCCAGAGGCAGCGGGGACCGTCCTTATTGCGCACCGTGGCTCGCGCATGTGCAGTAGGGAACCGGGAAATGAAGCCGAAAGGCTCCATTTCCTGATTCCCATACCCAAGATGGCGGCGGCAGCACCCGAGAAACGATCTACAGATCGGCTTCGGGTGCCGACATCGCGGGCGCGCTGGACAGGTAAGTGTCACTATTTTAAAAGTCAGCAGCTGCAGTATTTGTAGCTGCTGGCTTTAAAAAAATAAAATAAACGCGGAGTCCCGGCGGACTCCCGCTTTAAGTCTCTGAGACATGAAATTAAGTGAAAGCAACAAAGTCTCATGCACACAGAGCTTAAAAAATTCCAATTATAAAGGTGCTCAGTGTGTTTTGTATGCCTGTAAAAGCATTCTACGTTGCAAATGTGGCTATGCACACTGAGGCATTTACAGGCGTATATGAAGAGGAGCGTTTACAGTTTGAAAAGAAAATGCACCAAAAGGCACGTTCCAGGGAGCCTACACATATATACACACACATACATACATATACACACACATTATTTTTATATATATATATATATATATATATATAGATAGATAGATAGATAGATAATTTATTTTTCATGATTCTTAAAAAACTAGCGCAACTTAATCATTTAAAAAATTATGTGAGAAATGCAAGACTTCGGTGAGTGTAAAAAGATGTCCACTTGCTGGTGTTTCATCAGATTAGACGACCCGTCAGAATATGTGACTGGAGTGAAATTCCGTCGCCGCCATCTTGTTACACCCTGCACTCCTTCACAGTAAGGATACAGTGAGAAGGCGGCAAGCGGACATCTTGTTACACCCACCAGAGTCTTGCGTTTCATACTTATTTTTAACAGTAAACTCAGTTTATATAGTGAAATTCAGTATTTTGAAATCCGACTATTTTGATGTTGATTTTTAAAAGCAGCGGTGTTCTGTCTGATCAGCAAACCTGTGCGATCAGCAGGCGTGTTGCTGCTTTTAAAATTCAACATCTAAACTGTCAGATGGATTTTTAAATACTGTATTTCACTATATAAGCTGAGTTTACCATTAAAAATAAGTGTGAAATGCATGACTCCGGTGGGTGTAACAAGATGTCCGCATGCTGCCTTCTCACCATATCCTTACCGTGGACGAGTGTGGGGTGTAGCAAGATGGCGGTGACAGAACGTCACTTCCTTTTCAAAATCTGACGGGTCTGACTGTAGGCTTACTGCAGACGAGTGCGGGTGTACCAAGATGGCCGCGACAGAACATCACTTCCATTGCATTTTCTGATGGTGAGCAGCTTTCTGAAAGGGGACCTGCACAGGAATGCATGGAACACCTGTACATCCTCGTGTGGATAAACACGGCCCTCGCAGGGGAGTACACTGTAGTACACCTGTGTGTACAAAACCGAAGTCTTAATTGATTTGCTGTAACAAGCACAGATAAATATATAGAAATTTGCAACAGTTAATGCGGGGAATTGTCCTACAGACACCTTAGAATTTAATATTTTTTTTTTTTACTCGTGTTCCTCATTTTTTTCTCCCGTCCATTACAGATGGCTCAGGAAAAAGCACTTTACAACAAACAGGAAGTGAACATGGCGACTGACGTCCCTGGAGAGAATCTGAGCGAACACAATACTCTGCATTGTGCTTTCCTAATAAACTCCGTGTTTTAACAACACCAGGTTCATATAAAGAATGCCCCATACCGTACGCCCCATTATTAATCATAAATAAGAACCAGCTTCCTCTAATTAAAACTGCACAGGCAGAGGCCGAGGTGAATCCACCAACTGCTGAGAGCATTTATTAGCTTCACTGGTTATAAAAAGTCTACCTAATTAACAATGTTCCTAATACTAATGAGTGTAGTGCTATTGTTCCCATTTATATGCATCTATACGACAGACTCACTGAACACGTCTTTAAAACCGAACCCCAAGCAAAGAGCTAAATATACACATGAACAACATATACTGTATTGGATCTGTTTTGCATACCAAAGGATTTTTTTTATTTTCTTTTGTCCATCCAGTCATGAGACTTATGCCGCGTACACACGGGCGGACTGTATGACGTACTTAGTCTGGCGGAAAAGTACGCCAGACTGTCCGTTGGAATTTCCGAACGCGATACTTGCCCACACACGGCACTTTTTGAGCGGACTAATACGGCGTACTAAGTCCGCCGTACTATCCGCCCTACTTTTGAAATGAACGGACTCGCCCACACACGCGGAGGAAAGTCCGCTCATTTCGAGCGCGTCTCCAGGTAGGCGGGGCCCGCGAAGGAGACGTCGCTGGCCCCGCCGCCTGGTATGGACTTAAAGGGGAACCCCAACGCCGAAAAAAATCGGCGTGGGGGTCCCCCCAAAGTCCACAACAGACCCTTGTCCGAGCACGCTACCCGGCCGGCCAGGAAAGGAGGGGCGAGCGAGCGCCCCCCCCTTCTGAGCCGTACCAGGCCGCGTTCCCTCAACATGGGGGGTGCCTTGGGGAAGGGGGGGCCGCGCGGCCCCCCAACCCCAAAGCACCTTGTCCCCATGTTGATGAGGACAAGGGCCTCTTCCCGACAACCCTGGCCGTTGGTTGTTGGGGTCTGCGGGCGGGGGGCTTATCGGAATCCGGGAGCCCCCTTTAATAAGGGGGCCCCCGGATACCGGCCCCCCACCCTATGTGAATGAGTATGGGGTACAATGTACCCCTACCCATTCACCTGTTAAATAAAAGTACAAAAAAAAAACACAACACACGAGATAAAATACTTTATTGCACAGCTCCGGGGGTCTTCCGTCTTCGGGGGTCTTCTCGCCGGACTCCTCCGCTATCTTCTTCTAGCGCTTTTGCTAGCGGAGGAGTCCGGCTTTCTTCCTCGCCGCCGGCCTCTTCTCCCGACTTCGGGGGTCTTGTCCCCCTCTTCGGTTCTTCTGCCGGGCCACCGCGCCTTCTTATAGCTCTTTTACAGGCGGTGGCCCGGTCTTCTGTCGCCGCCGCCGCCGCCTTCCGTTCTTTCTTCTTCTTCTCCTGGAGATGTTGACTCGACGCTCTCTCCGGCCACAATGCCAGGGCCGCGCTGCGCGGCCACTTATATAGGGACAAGGGGCGGTGTCACATGGCTTTATGTCACATGGGTTGGTGTCACATGGTGACCCCGCCCCCTTACGATGTCATAGTCCCCATGTAACATCAACCCATGTGACCAACCCATGTGACATAAAGCCATGTGACACCGCCCCTTGTCCCTATATAAGTGGCCACGCAGCGCGGCCCTGGCATTGTGGCCGGAGAGAGCGTCGAGTCAACATCTCCAGGAGAAGAAGGAGAAGAAGAAGAAGAACGGAAGGCGGCGGCGGCGACAGAAGACCGGGCCACCGCCTGTAAAAGAGCTATAAGAAGGCGCGGTGGCCCGGCAGAAGAACCGAAGAGGGGGACAAGACCCCCGAAGTCGGGAGAAGAGGCCGGCGGCGAGGAAGAAAGCCGGACTCCTCCGCTAGCAAAAGAGCTACAAGAAGATAGCGGAGGAGTCCGGCGAGAAGACCCCCGAAGACGGAAGACCCCCGGAGCTGTGCAATAAAGTATTTTATCTCGTGTGATGTGTTTTTTTTTGTACTTTTATTTAACAGGTGAATGGGTAGGGGTACATTGTACCCCATACTCATTCACATAGGGTGGGGGGCCGGTATCCGGGGGCCCCCTTATTAAAGGGGGCTCCCGGATTCCGATAAGCCCCCCGCCTGCAGACCCTGACAACCAATGGCCAGGGTTGTCGGGAAGAGGCCCTTGTCCTCATCAACATGGGGACAAGGTGCTTTGGGGTGGGGGGGCCGCGCGCCCCCCCCTCCCCAAGGCACCCCCCATGTTGAGGGCACGCGGCCTGGTACGGCTCAGGAGGGGGGGCGCTCGCTCGCCCCTCCTTTCCTGGCCGGCCGGGTAGCGTGCTCGGACAAGGGTCTGTTGTGGACTTGGGGGGGACCCCCACGCCGATTTTTTTCGGCGTTGGGGTTCCCCTTTAAGTCCATACCAGGCGGCGGGGCCAGCGACGTCTCCTTCGCGGGCCCGCCTACCTGGATACCCGCTCGAAATGAGCGGACTTTTCTCCGGGCGGGAAAAGTCCGCTCGTTTCAAAAGTACGGCGGACTGGCACACACACGGGCGGATTGTCCGCCGAAATGCGAGTATGACGGACAGTATTACGGAAATTCCGAAATACTTAGTACGCCAGACTGCACGCTGAAAAAGTCCGCTGAAGCCCACACACGAGCGGACTGTCCGCTGAAATGTGTTTCGGCGGACTAAGTAGGCCATACAATCCGCCCGTGTGTACGCGGCTTTACACAGCTCTGCCACGCATTTTCAGGTGGATGACATCACTAAGGCCCCATACACACCATTAGATTTTCTGCAGATTTTTGTCTTCAGATTTACCAAAGCCATGTAGTGCAAGGGCCTGTCTGTGCATATAAATTGAAACGCTAAGGTTACTTTCACACTGGGGCGTTGGGGGTGTCAGAGGTAAAGGGCCGCTATTTTTAGCGGCACTTTACGGCCGCTAGCGGGGCGCTTTTAACTTTAAGGGTTAAAAGTGCTATGCCGGCGCTGCCCATTGATTTCAATGGGCAGGGGCGTTGTAGGAGTGGTGTGTACACCGCTCCTAAAGCCCCTCAAAGCTTGTAGGACTTTTTTGGCACCCCGCCAGCGCACCGCTCCACGGCTTTCACATTGGAGTGAGAGGAGAGGTGATTTACAGGCACCATGCAGGCGCTATTTTTAGCGCCTCAGTGTGAAAGCAGCCTTAAAGTGGAGTTTCACCCAAAAATGTAATTTCTGCTTTAAGAGAAGGTGACTCCCTGACATGCCATATTTGGCATGTTATTGTTTTTTTGGGGGATGGGAGCGGATACCCTCTTTTTAGAGGGTTCCAGCTCCCGCTTCCTCCTGGAGCACTGCAGCACCGGGAAGGAAGATCACCTGTACCCCCCTCCCTCTCGGCAATCACAGGTTCCAAATGATTGCCCTGCGTGCCTGGCTGTGAAGCCACAGGAGGGCGCCCACAGTGACTATGCCAGCGCCGCAGAGAGGTGGGGGAGAGGAGCAGGGCTTCATTCCCCCGCATCGCTGGACCTTGGGGCAGGTAATGCCCCATAAACACGATCGTAAATTCCGTCAGCAAAAGTTCGATGTGAGCTTTTGGTCGGAAATTCCGATCGTGTGTATTGCTCCATCGGACTTTTGCTGGCGGAATTCCAGCCAGCAAAAGATTTAGAGCAGGTTCTCTATTTTTCGGTCGGAAAAAGTTCAGATCGGATTTTCAGATCGTCTGTAGCAATTCCGACGTGCAAAATTCCTACGCATGCTCAGAAACAATTTGACGCATGCTCGGAAGCAGTGAACTTTATTTTCTCGGCTTGTCGTAGTGTTGCACGTCATCTCGTTCTTGACGGTCGAAAGTTTTGTGTGACCGTGTGCATGCAAGCCAAGCTTGAGCGGAATTCCGTCAGAAAAAACATCCAAGTTTTTTCCCGATGGAAAATCCGCTCGTGTATACGCGGCATAAGAGTCCGATTATTACAAGTCAGCAGCTGCAGTATTTGTAGCTGCTGACTTTTAATTTTTTTATTTCTTTTTAAGCGGAACGCCGCTTTAAGGTTTGACCACATTTTATATGGTTTTGGTAAATCGGAAGACAAAAATCTGCAGAAAATCTAATAGTGTGTATGGGGTCTAAGGCTGAATTTATCCTACAATGAACAGCTGCTGGAGAGGTATGCCGCAGCAGTTTCCTCTCCAGCAGTTGTCTATTGCGGTGGGGGGGGGGGGGGGGGGGGCATGTGGAGTGCGATTCAGTGTAGCACACAGCTCCCTCCTTTTTTATTTTCCTCACTGAACTTTATTTGAAGTGTACAAAAGTACATGTTACAGTGACATGTGATCCTGTACAGTGCGCAACAATAAAATGCAGCCTGTCTGCATTGTATCACAGCTCGCACAGCTCCAGGCTGCACTACAGTGTGAATGGGACATACAGAAAACAATGGTTTTCTGTGTGTCTCTTTGCAGTGACTTCTTTTTTACACCATAGTAAAAAGGAGGTTACAACGCATAGGGGTTGGTTTACTAAAAATGGAGAGTGCAAAATATGATGCAGCTCTGCACAGAAACCAATCAGCTTCCAGATGTTTCTGTCAAAGCTTAACTGAACAAGCTGAAGTCAGAAGCGGACTGGTTTCTCTATGCAGAGCTGCACCAGATTTTGCACTCTCCAGCTTTAGAAAAACGAACACCATAATCTGATTTTAGCCTTAAAGTCACTGTAAACCCCTACAAACCACTTACAGGTAAGCCTAGATTAAGGTAGGTCCAAGAAATATCTCCTAAACCTACACTGTTTAGAAGACATTTACAAAAAGACAGACACCGCTGTCTACGTCGCATGTGCCATAGACAGCGATGCGCAGGCGCACTGAGCATGCCGCTGCTAACAGCGATATGCCGCTAGTGGCGGCTCCCGTGCGCATGTGTGGGAGTGACGTCATCGCGGCTCCGGCGCTGTGAGTGGCTGGAGCAGCGATACCCGGAAGAAGATGGACGCTTCGTGCTACAGGGGACAGCGGTGACATCTCTGGCTCCTGTGTCAGGTAAGTGACACATAATGGGTTACTATGCGATGCATAGTAGCCGATTATAGTTTACTTCCTCTTTCATTCCCTGCAAAGGCAAAGCATAATGGACTACTATGCATCGCATAGTAGCTCATTATGTGTCACTTACCTGACACAGGAGCCAGCGATGTCACCGCTGTCCCCTGTAGTCCGCCGCATTCATCTTCTCGGTGGGGGTCTCGCAGCTCCGCCGCTATCATTCGGCGAAGCCGCGATGACGTCACTCCCGCGCATGCGCACGGGAGCCGACGAGCGGCAGCTCCATTGTTGGAAATGCCTCGCTCAGTGAGCCGCTGTCTACGGTGCATGCGCCGTAGACAGCGGTGCCTGTCTTCGGGCAAATATCTCCTAAACTGTATAGGTTTAGGAGATATTTCTTGGACCTACAGGTAAGCCTTAATCTAGGCTTACCTGTAGGTGAAAGTGGTTTGTAAGGGTTTACAACCACTTTAAAGTTAGCCCATTTTTTTTGTATAATGTGAAAGATTTTACGTTGCGAGATTCGTGATCTTTTTATTCTCAGCAAAAAAAAAATGTGATTCTCATTTTGGCCAGAATCGCGCAGCTCTAGGCTGAAGTGATTAACGGTGATTGAAACAGTATACTCCTGCTTTAATGAGGGGCGCTCATTTGATTATTTGATATACAGATGACTTCTGAAGGGAGCGTTTTCAAATTTGTATAGGAATTAAAATACACCTAATATGAAACTACAAGTGAACACGTGATGGTCAAATGAAAATTTACTTTCAGATAAATGTCTCAAGAACAACTAAAAAAATGAATGAAATGAAGGTGAAGAGCGGGGGGGGATTTCTGTAAAATGCATTGAAGTCAATAGGAAAGGTGACATTCCGGTGGTGTTAGGGGACAATGGGCTTTAAAGAAGGATTCCATGTAAGAATATTTTATACATAGTTACATAGATCCAGCTTGGAACGATTAGTAATGCGTTATCCCCATTTATGCCGATTCCAATCATGTAAATAGCTGAACGTTCCCTTTGATTTGGATGAGCAAACTTTTACCCGGATGTATTTATGGATTAACACAGAAGATGAACAAAGCCCTGAAATGGTGATGGATAAGGGATGGATAAGGGATGGATAAGGGATGGATAAGGGATGGAAGATGCTGGAATATATATGTTTGCCATTTGCCGCCCGGCTTTCTGGAACGCATTATGCTGCACCACCGTTTCACAAGGGCCACCCAGCTATAAACACAGAATCATTTGCGTCTGTCTTGTTTGTGATAATTTTTTTTATTGCTACTTCAGTTTCAGATGTCAGCCTAATCACTTCCATATTCTGATTAAAATAGGAATTGAAACCACATGGAGGGAAGACTCATTGGAATCAATAACACACTCTAAACCTTTACAATGGCTATATAGGGGTTGATTTACTAAAAAGGCAAATCCACTTTGCACTACAAGTGCACTGCAAGTGAAGTGCAGTCGCTGTAGATCTGAGGGGAAGATCAGAATTAGGGGAAGCTCTGCTGATTTCCATCATCCAATCATGTGCAAGCAAAAAATGCTGTTTTTTTTTTTTTTCCCTTGCATGTCCCACTCAGATCTACAGCGACTGAAATTCCAAGTGCACTTGTAGTGCAAAGTGGATTTGCCTTTAGTAAATAAACCCCCATAGTCTCCATATGTAGAGTCTCTGGAGGTGCTTTTAGGACAGAAACGGTTTCCAACTTTTAATGAATTTTATCCTTTCCCAAATAAACACAGTGAGGAAGTTTGTCTTTGTCCAAAACAAATCAGGCCTAAAAATGAAACTCAAATCTATTTTTTTAAGCATTCATTTTATATTGGTAATTAAAAGCTGAACTTCAGGCAGAAAAAATAGACACCCAATTAATCCAGTTATGCATTCTTTAACCTCTTGCTGACCAGCCGCCGCAGTTTTCCTGCGGCAGAATGGTATGACTGGGCGAAACGACATTATGTTACATCGCTTTGCCTTTTGGCAACTAGGGGCACTTGTGACAGGGTGAGAAGCCGGATCTCTGTGTGTGTAAACACACAGATCCCGGTTCTTTCAGGGGAGAGGAGACAGATCGTGGGCTCAAACTATGTATGAACACCGATCTCTCTCTCCTCCTAGACAGTTCCATCACCCCACAGTTAGAAACACACCTAGGGAACACAGTTAACCCCTTGATCACCCCCTAATGTTAACCCCTAGCTTGCCCATGACATTTACACAGTAATCAGTGCATGTTTATAGCGCTGATCGCTGTATGATTGTCAATGGTTTGAAAAATGGGTCAAAAGTGTTCGATGTGTCCGCCATAATGTCGCAGTCCCGATAAAAATCACAGATCGCTGCCATTACTAGTAAAAAAAAATAATAATAATAAAAATGCCATAAATCTATCCCCTATTTCGTAGACGCTATAACTTTAAACGCTATAACTTTAGACGCTATAACTTTTACACAAACCAATCAATATAAGCTTATTGCAATTTTTTTTACCAAAAATATATAGAAGAATACACATCAGCGTAAACTGAGGAAAAAATTATTTTTTTTTAATTAAAAAAAATGTGGGATATTTATCATACCAAAAAGTAAAAGATTGTGTTTTTTGCAAAATTGTTGCTCTTCTTTTGTTTATAACACAAAAAACAAAAACCACAGAGGCGATCAAATACCACCAAAAGAAAGCTTGATTTGTGGAGAAAGAAGGATGTCCATTTTGTTTGGGTACAGCGTCGTACGACCGCGCAATTGTCAGTTAACGTGACGCAGTGCCGTATCGCATAAAAAAAAAATAGTCTGGTCATTGAGCAGTCAAATCTTCCGGGGCTGAAGTGGTTAAAATAAAATCCTTGAATATATTTTCAAACGATGTAACTAGGAGTTACCTGAAATTTTCTCCATTGGCATCCTGTTATTTCCTTGCACAGAAGAACTAAGAGAGGGAGAGGGAGAGGGATAGAACAGAACTGGGAGGCAATTTACTGCAAGGCACAGTAATGTCACTGAGTACTGTTGCCCACTCAGCAGTATGGGGTTGGGTTTGGGATCCCACTGTACTGTCTGACAGAAGTGACGTAATCATCAGTCTGGTGTGCCATACCAGCAGCATGTTTATTTTTCTCCCCTTGGTCCTGTATGCTCCCCTGTACTCTTCTCCTGTTTGGTGCTAGTTAGTATGATTTCCTAGCTGGATACTACCTGCCTCTCTCCACTGCTCTGTTAGCTTCACTTTTGAGGCAGAGACAGGGCTTAGGAAAGTCGTTGTCTTCTTATGATTGAAAAGACCGGAAAAGCATCCTCTTATTGAGTTAAAGTGGTTCTGCACCTTTAAAAAAAAATATTAAAAGCCAGCAGCTACAAATATTGCAGCTGCTGACTTTTAATAAATTCACACTTACTTGTCCCAGGGTCCAGCGATGTCGGCGGCAGATGACGAGCGATCACTCGTCTCTGCTGCCCCCGCCGCCATCCTCTGTCAGGGAATCGGGAAGTGAAGCATTGCGGCTTCACTGCCCGGTTCCCTACTGTGCATGCGCGAGTCGCGCTGCGTGTCTCTGCTGGTCCCCGCTGTGTCCTGGGAACTGTGTGTTTCCCAGAACACAACGGGGGGCGGGGCATCTGTGGCGGTCTGTCCTGGAAGTGGGTGCAGATACCTGGATTATCCAGGTAACTGCACCCCCCTCCCCCCTGAAAGGTGCCGAATGTGGCACCGGAGGGGGGGAGGGATCACATGAGCGGAACTTCCACTTTAGGGTGGAGAACCGCTTTAAAAAGGATTTGCAGCCTGGGGAAAACAAATACTGCAATGTCAGCACCCAAAGCCAAGCCATCGGATCAGAGTGCAGGCGCCGACATCTTCACTAAGGGAGACAGGAAGTGAAGCCTTGTCGCAAGTCAAGCTGCCCTTTTTGAATGGTCCCGCTGTCTTCTGGGACATGTGTGTCTCCCAGAAAGCAGTGGGGTTCAGAGGAATGGAGGAGGGGCTGGAAATTGCGTAGATCACCAGACGATTGTGTCGATCTTATCCGGAAGTGGGAGCGGCTACCTGGTTTTGACAGGTATCCGCTCTCCCCCTAAAAAAGTTGGCAATGGGGCAGCGTTTTTTTTTCTCCTCACGCTGACAGCAGAGGAGAAAAAAAAAAGGCGATCATCGGCTCAGCTTAAAGGGACAATTGGTCCTGAACCTGAGAAGTGCCAACAAGGGCCACCTATCAATGCCCACCAGTGGTGCCAATCAGTGCCACATAGAAGTGCTGCCTATCAGTGTAACCGATCAGTGCTCCTCACTGCCACCCATCGGTGCCCATCACTGCCGCCTCATCAGCGTACATTAATGACGGACAAAAATTACCCGTTTAAATTTTTTTATAACAAAATAAAAAATAAGTGTTTTTTTTTTTTTTTTTATTCAGTCTTTTTACATTTTGTAAACAAAAAAACAAAAAAAAAAAATCGCAGAGGTGATCAAATACCACCAAAAGAAAACTATTTGGGAGAAAATTATAAAAATGTCATTTGGGTACAGTGTTGTATGACTGCGCAACTGTCATTCAAAATGCGACAGCACTAAAAGCTGAAAATTGGTCTAGATAGGAGCGTGGTTTAAGTGCCCAGTAAGCAAGTGGTTAAATAAACTTTTTTTACCCAAAAGAGGAACTGCAGTCTGCTCACATAATCTGTAATAAAAATATCTTTGCCATTCTGAAGCTTCCCTCCAACCACTTTGCATATTATTTTATATATACCGATTCTGTACTTGCCAAATATGCTGCAGAAATCTCCCTCCACTGAGTCTGGCTGCAGCCAATTTAACTGTGGGCAGCTGAAGCTGCTGCCTGTTCACTTCCTGGATTTACGCAAACACACAGAAGTACACCTCCAGCTCTGCAGCTCTCATTGGCCCTCTTATGACTCATCCCCCCTCCCTTCCTGGCAAACTCTCACCAGAGTAAGAGAGAGAGCTCTGCATGATGTCATAAGCTTAGGCTAATGACCAGACATGAAACAGGAAGTGGGCTGTATAAGGTATTTACTGTCAGAAAAGAAATGTTTTACTATCGAAAGTTAAAACAAGGGCAGAAGATTTAATAAAGGGAAAGTTGAAAAGAGACTGAAGTTCCACTTTAATGCAAGGAATGCATTAAGGTAAAAAAATACTAAAGCCTTGTATGCACAATCAGATTGTTGGCCAACAAAGTGTCAGAGTTTTGTCAGAAGGGCGTGTGCCAGGAACTTGCCTTGCATACAAATGGTACACAATTGTGGTCCAACAAACACGAACGTAGCAACGTATTATGTGGAATTTCAGCTCTTGGGTGCCACCCTTTGGGCACCTTCTGCTAATGTCGTGTTTGGTGAGCATTGATTCCGAGCATGCGTGTTTGTACTTCGGACTTTTGTGTGACGGACTTGTGTACAGACGATAGGAAAATCTGACAACAGACCGAAAATTTACTAGCCTGCCATCAGTGCCGTTTCGCAAAAAATGGCTTGGTCATTAAGGGGGCAAATCCTTCCAGTCCTTAAGTGGCTAATGTACACGGGACAACCTCCTGAACAATTTAACTTTAGACAGATAGTAACCAACGTTTAAAAACGTCCGTTTAGCCGCATTTTCATGCCACGTTTAGCTGCAATTGCATGCCATGTTTAGCTGCATTTTCGCTTAGAAGCTTTTTGTTTTTTCAAATAGTCAAAAATGAAAAACACCTATAAACGAAACGTGGCTTAACACGAGTTACCACGTTTACAAGCTGTTAGCCCTAGGTACACACGGTCGGAAAATCTGATGGAAAATGTCCAATCGGACCGCGTTGTCGGAAAATCCGACAAGTGTGTGGGCTCCATCGGACTGTTTCCATTGGAATATCCGACCAACAAAGTTTTAGAGCTGGCTATAAAATTTTCCGACAACATGATCCGATGCGCGTCAGTTCCGATCGTGTGTAGCCTAGTCCGACGGACAAGGCGCCACGCATGCTCAGAATAAATTAGGAGACGAAATCTATTGGCTACTGGCTATTGAACGTCCTCTTTATAGTCCCGTCATACATGTTGTACGTCACCGCGTTCTTGTCAACCGGAAATTCCGACAACTTTGTCCGACCGTGTGTATGCAACACCACTTCCAGACTAAATCCGTCTCAATTTATCCGACGGATTTTGTTGTCGGAATGTACGACCGTGTGTACAAGGGCTTACAGGCGTTTGGTGTTTCAAATGCCCCTGAACATCCACCTTGAACGCTTTTTTTTGGTTTCCAAAAAATGCTTCTAAACTCAACTGCCTGGAAACCACTATAAACGACCCTGTGTGCATGTACTGATAAGATAACATAGAGGGGAGTTCAGGGGGCAGCTGAAATAAAACCCAAATGCTCCTAAATGTCCGTTTACCAGCAGCAGTGTACATGAGGCCTTACTTATAAGTGTTTAGAAGACATTTCTATATGCATATAAATGCATGTAATGCTTTTTCAATGGTGCCATTCACATTGAGCATTTATCTGCATTTAAACGCATTAGGTTTACAGAAAACAGAATTCTGTGCGTCCAGAATCCAATTAGAAACTCTTTCAAATTCTTTATTTAAGATTCAAAAGGTAGCCAAGAATGATGTCCCCGCCCATTATGATGTCACAGTCCCAGAGGATGTCCCTATATAAGTCGCCGCACGCCGCTTCTCTGTCATTGTGACCGGAGAGCGACGAGGCAACATCTCCAGAAGAGAAGAACAGAAGGCCAGAAGACAGCGGCGACAGAAGACCGGCCCTGCAAGAAGAACCGAAGAGGGGGGACAAGACCCCCAAAGTCGGAAGAAGAGGGCAGCGGCGAAGAAGAAAGCCGGGCTCCTCCGCTAGTAAAAGAGCTAGCAGAAGATAGTGGAGGAGTCCGGCGAGAAGACCCCCAAAGACGGAAGAAGACCCCCGGAGCTGTGCAATAAACAATTTTAACCCTTGTGTGTTGTGTTTTTTTTTTCACTTTTTTTCACAGGTGAATGGGTAGGGGTACATTGTACCCCATACTCATTCACATAGGGTGGGGGGCCGGTATCCGGGGGCCCCCTTATTAAAGGGGGCTCCCGGATTCCGATAAGCCCCCCGCCCGCAGAAGAGGCCATTGTCCTCATCAACATGGGGACAAGGTGCTTTGGGGTGGGGGGGTGTGCGGCCCCCCTTCCCCAAGGCACCCCCCCATGTTGAGGGCACACGGCCTGGTATGGCTCAGGAGGGGGGGGGGGCGCTCGGTCGTCCCCACCCCCTTTCCTGGCCGGCCGGGTAGCGTGCTCGGATAAGGGTCTGATATGGACCTGGGGGGGGGGGGGGGACCCCACGCCTATTTTTCGGCGTAGGGATTCCCCTTTAAGTCCATACCAGGTGACGGGGCCAGAGACGCCTCCTTCACTGGCCCCGGCTACCTGGAGACGCGCTCAAAATGAGCTGACTTTTCTCCCGGTGGGAAAAGTCCGTTCATTTCAAAAGTACAGATTGGAGTGCAAAAATACTTTTGGGTAAAAAAAAGTCAGCCGGAGCGCACACACGGCGGGATTTTTCCACCGGATTGTTTGATCATGTGTACGAGGCATTAGATGTGCACGCTTTATCGCAGCAGTGCCTACTAGAGGTTATAATATTTATTGCAGAGGTGTTTATAATACAGCACTGAAAACTTACATAGCGTGGAGACGGAGAGTAGGGAAACCAGAGGCCGGACGCCCTAGGCAGCAGTGCCCCCTAAGCGGCCACCTAAGTTGCCTAGTAGTAGCCCCGGCCCTGTTATATTGCACTAGGACGTTTAGAGCACTAGCACTTTATTTGTATATTTACAGTTGTGCACATTAGTATTATATATACTGTATAAATCGTAATTATTTGGTTGATTTGGTGAACGTGTGTATGAGCAGGATAGAGTAAGCGCAGCTTGTTTATTATGTTAAGCCAGTGTGACTGAGGCCTAATATTATCAGTGGCTGTCCAATGCTAAAGTGACAGAAAAAGACGATGGCAATGAGGGAGAGAATGGAGTTGTGAACGCTGGACAGGGAACTGAGAAGTAAGTCGGCCATTATGTGCAAGCCTGCAGTGCGTGGTCTTATGCTCACCCCCCATCCCCAAACACACAGCTTCATTTTGTTTAAAGGGTTAGTTCACCTTTACTAAAAAGACTGCCTATGCAGGTAAAGGGCACCTACAGAGAAAACAAACTCTGCAGCTCTGACTAAAGTTGAGAAATGCCCTTGCTATAGGTGTAGGCTATTTACATATCTCCCGAAGTCTGGCAAAAAGACTCAGAGATGGCACCATTCCTTCCTGCTTTGATGATAAGACACTCCCAGTCGTTATTGCTCACCGGAACCATCAAAGGAGCGAGTTATCAAACCCCCTGCACATGGTCCACTATCGCGTCTGTTGCAGAATCGATGAACACACAGCTACTGCGTCAGGGGATAGAGAGTGCATGCAAGGGGATCTGAATCGGCTGGGAGTGTCTAAGCAACAGGGAAGAATGGGAGTCTGGGAGTTTTGCTGCCAGGCTTCAGGTTGTAAATGGCCTACACCCCCCATAGCAAGGGCATTCTCCAAATGTGATCAAAGTTGTACAGTTTGTTTTCGTCTACAGATGGAATGGACAAATTGACAAAAAAATTAACACATTGAAGACAGATTGTCGGAAAAATGAAAATCACTATCACTGAGAACAAAGTATGGCGCTACAAAATCCAATGGAGAGGTTAAAGAAAGATGAGGCATTACTGGCAATAAACTTATAAAAAAAAAAAAAAAAACAATAAAAGTGCTTAGAAATTGACTGTACTGACTGCAAAAGTCAATTGGCAACAAAGAACAAGTTCTCCTTTTCAGAAAACTCTGTAAGGTGAACTTACACAGGTGCCACTACCTCCCCTGGTCCTGCTGGGTCACCGATATCTCCGGTTCTAAGCCCCGGTATATCCGCGCCAGGAGCCTGGGGCTTATAAATCCTCTCTGCTGAATGTCCAAAACGTCCCACTTCAGGAGAGACGTTTGGAGCATTCTAATTGGTCAGCGCTGTCATATGGGCGGCGCCGAGGAAACAGCCGTCCTATCAGCTATGAAGAAGACTTGAGGAAGGGGAGAGAATTTCTAAGCCCCGAGCTCCTGATGCAAATATTTGGGGGGGGGGGATTAGGGCGAGGAGGGGGACCTGTGCAAGTTCAGCATTTTTCTATAAAGGTGAACTTACACTTTAAATAGAAATCTTGAATAACCCTAGATTTGGACATAGATCTCCAGATTATTATTATTATTATACATTTATGGATTAACTCATTGGAATTAATTAGAAGTGTTCATCTCATTTATGTTTTATCGTTGCAAATCGACTTTTGCTTTGCACCTCCTACAATAAACTTGTGATATTGTCACCAATATGATGATATATGATAGGAAACAATAATTCATCGATTTAGTGATTGTGTGCTTAAAAATTGCCATCAATAATTTTTTTTTTTGTAAGTTGATTTGGCATTTTAGCATTACAATAAATATAATTTCCACATTGCCTGTCATGAACGGGATTTATGCATGTATACATTCATGCATAGCGCTTTATTTTCCGCTTTGCTCTTTAGCTTAAATATCCCCAGGTTGATTACTTTTCTGATCCACATCCTGTTTGTCCACAAAAATAATATTTACGGACAGAAACTCAGCGAAATTAGTTTAAAACATCCGTGAAACTTTCATGAGAGATTAAGCTTGTCCAGTAAGAGGGTATCACAAGTTGCATACACAATGTCAATCAATACCTCCACTTCAAAGAACCCAACATTGACATCAACCCAAACAAGAAAAAGAGGAAAATGGATTATATTCCCTCCCGAATGGAAGAAGAAAGTCTGCGGAAAGTATAAGCCATCACATGATTGCAATTAAACCATGCTTGGCCCCAGGCTTCGTTTTAGCAGAAGGGCCACACGTTATGTGATAGGCGGCCCGTGGGGAATAAGAAAAATCATAAGCTCAAAGTTTTTAGTAAGGATTTTGAAGTTTGTTTTCCAACATCAAGGCAATTGATAACAAATTGTTTTCATTTTTATGTTTGCTTCAAAAGGTCCACAACAAGTGTGGTCCAACTGCTTGACACATCACTTTGAGCACCGGTTGCAGTTTAGGGAAGAGCCGTATGAGGCTGCATCATATTACTACAAAGTAAAGGAGAGATCCGGACATTTGATAAATGTTTGGACATACTATATACTGTGTGTGTGTAGATATGTGTGACTCAAGGCTTTTTAACATAAGTGGACAGATTATCCATTTTTAATTCTAACTATGCACCGGTATATATTTTTTTCCTCTTGTCAGACTTTAGTGTTCATTTTGTACAACTAAAACCTCGTACAAACGCTTATATTTTCGGACGAACGAATGTCTGTTTTTTTGTGGCATGCTAGTCTCATGGTGAAAGTGAAGAGGCAACTCGCAATATGAAATTTTTTCTCACATTGGAATACAACGTCAGGAGTCATGTACCCTAACAAATAGTTTTGTATGTATTCTTTCTTTTCTGAGCATGCGTAGTCTTGCGTTTATGATTTTTTTTCATACGAAAACCGTCCTAATGAAACAAAAATCGGGACGTAGAGTTCACATTCAACAAAAATGTTATAGCCTGCAGATCCATCTTTTGTCTGACGAAAAAGCAAAATTGTCTGTCAAAAGCACCGTACTAAGGCCGCGTACACACGGGCGGACTGTCTGTCCAACTTAGTCCGCTGAAACACATTTCAGCGGACAGTCCGCTCGTGTGTGGGCTTCAGCGGACTTTTTCAGCGGACAGTCTGGCGGACTAAGTCTTTCGGAATTTCCGTAATATTGTCCGTCCAACTTTGGTTTCAGCGGACAGTCCGCTCGTGAGTAGGCAAGTTGGACGGACTAAGTATGGCGCATGCTCAGAAAGGATTTACACGGCCGAAGGTTGCATTGCTGTGTATTGGACGTCGTATTTCTAGTCCCGTCGTACGTGCTGTACACGTCATCGCGCAAGCTTTCAACGGACTGTCTGTTCATCGTGTGTGGTCAAGTCCGTTCATTCAAAAGTAGGACGGACTGTCCGTCAGATTGTCTGACGGACTTAGTTGGCCAGACAGTCCGCCCGTGTGTACGCGGCTTAAGGATCCAAAAATCAGCAAACAGCTCGCCGTACAAATTTTTCCATCCAATTTTCATACCGTGTGTATGGGCCTTTAGTTTCATCCCAGGTGATGTTAATGCTAAAAAAAAATAATAATAAAAATGCTATAAATCTCTGCCCTATTTTGTAGACGCAAACTTTACATTTTTTCTTCTGGAATTGTTTTATAGCAGAAAGTAAAAAAAATATATATATTTTTTTTTAAATTGCCGCTCCTTTTTTTGTATATGATGCAAAAAATAAAAACCGCAGATGTGATAAAATATCACCAAGAGAAAGCTCTATTTGTGAGGAAAATTTTGTTTGGGTACAGCGCCGCACGACCGCACAATTGTGCTGTGTCGCAAAAAATGGCCTGGTCAGGAAGTGGGTAAATACTTCCAGGGCTGAAGTAGTTAAAGGTTAATGCAATGTTTTTGCAGGTTCAGAGTTTTTTGGCTTTTGCTATAATTAAAGCATATCAAACCTAATAGGCTAAATTAAACAAAAAAAAAGGCATGTTTTGCCTACAGTAGTAACCCACGTGTTCAGTCTCTTCTATTGTCTGCATTAAATTGGTTTCTCATTGGATATTCTGGGCAATTTAAAACACTACATTGCCAACCTACTTAACATTGCAAGAAGATTGGTGCCAATTTACTGTAAGCAAGTCCAAGTTCCTAGTCAAAATAATTGGGTGAAAAAATTACTGATATTAAGGAGGCGGAAGAATACCTGGCGACCTGTAGGAGCAAAATGGAGAGTTTTAGTAAGAATTGGGCTGTCTGGCTACGTTCTATTTCAGGGACATCAGATTAGCCAGATTTTACTACGGTCTTACACTTGCCCTTTTGGGGAGGCGAAAAACAGGCCTCCTACTTATATGATGGATTTTGGACAAGTATGGAGAGTAGCCCAATAGGTATGGAGTGGAATGTCTAGTGGTGCCATTTTTACTTGTAAGAATTTCCAAGTCCTGGGACTATAATCCCTGTTAAATGGCAAGAATTGCCTTGGCAACATTCTCTTTGCTTTACTTTTTTTCTTTTATTTGATTCTTCAAATGTTGTTTTTGTGCAGATTGTGAGAATATTTTACTTGCTAACCCCCCATGCCTATTTTTTTAGGTTTTCTTAACCTTTGCTATAAATGTTGATGCTATGGTTTACCACAAGATTAAGGAAAATTGTTATCCAAACTTACCGTCATTTTCCTTTCCTGGATCCTCACCATGCCAGCCTACTATGTGACAGCTCCGCCCCCTCCAGGGCCACCTCTTTCTTAGCCCATAAAGGGTGGCTGTCTGCCCACACCAGTGTTCAAAAATACCCGCCTTGTGACGGATAAACTGGGTGGGAATCCCCAGCTGACATGGGGAGGATCCAGGAAAGGAAAATTACGGTAAGTATGGATAACAAATTTCCTTATTCCTGGACCTCCCATGTAAGCTCTACGAGCTTCCTGTACCTTTTGTATTGTACTGTAATTATGTTGTCCCCCCTATACATTGTAAAGCGCTGCGTAAACTGTTGGCGCTATATAAATCGTGAATAATAATAATGTCAGCCTACTATGGGATGTACCAAGCAATATTAAGAAGGGAGGGAAGACAAAAAAGTAAAAATAAAAATAATCTTTAAATGGCGTCCGGACGAAAAAAGAACATTGGTGTGGGCAGACAGCCTCCCTTTATGAGCTAAGAAAGAGGTGGTCCTGGAGGGGTCAGAGCTGACCCATAGTAGGCTGACATGGGGAGGTCCAGGAAAAGCGTTTCTTACCTATATGTAACCTCAAACTTTTCGACTGGAATTTCCATATCGGCTACTTTAATACCTTGCCATATGACATATGGAACAACAGTGTGTAATAATGATGTTTTGGAAGGCTTTTTGGGCTTTTTCCGATTTATATATGCTTATAGACACAATTCATAACTGTTATGTGTAACCCTGGCACTTCATATTTGGAATGCACCGTTTGGCACTTTCTTTCATGAAAACTATATAAGAATAAAGATTATACACAAAAAAACAAAACAAAAAAACACTACATTGTGGCAATCAGTCTTAAAATATCCCCTTATTTCAATGCAGGAACCACTCTTGACCAAAAACCAATCCACATTCCCAAGGGAAATCAAAGATTGGTTTTGAGTTTGTAGAGTTGCCGGCTTAAGTCTTAAATAAGATAATTTCCTTAGCCCACCATTTTCTTTAATTTCTCCACTACCTTCTTGACTATCGATAAAGTTTGCACATCCAGCAGAACATTCTTTAAGCGACTGCTTGCTGTATTCTGTGCAGTTTCTCTTCTGATGTAAGGCTGGGGACCTTGCCCTAAGAAACATCCATGCAAACGATAGTTTCTCACAATACTCACAAAAATCTATATTGCATGTTAATAGATGACATTGTTAGCTTTTAAAAAGTATAGTGCTGATATATAGGATCCCAGGGGAACACAATGCATGGAACCCATGCATTGTAGCTCTGGATCTCTGGCTCAAATCCAATCATGTATATAATATGCATGGGAATATTGTAGAAAATATTTCATAGAAGTGATACTGAGCGTTATTCAACCTGGAAGAGGAGCATAACATATGCCCGAGTTATATTTTTACAATAAAAAATTACTTTTTAAACTATTGCACAGGTTTACTCTTCTTATTTATAGCTTCTGAATGGTGATAATTGTGAGTCTTTATGAAGTATCTATCGAGCAGAGTAGAAACAGGAGCCATTCCTGGTAGAGTTGAAATATCTTTTCTGGAGATAAAATACAACTTATTGAGAAACCCAGGAAAAATACCAGTAAGTGAACAGACACAATTTCAATGCAGGTTCCACATAATGGCATAACTAGAGCCTTAGGGGCCCAGTGCAAGAAACCATGAAGGGCCCACCTGACCCTCGTCTGGGGCCCTTCCCTCCGAGATCGATGGCAGAATGCCAGGGCCCAGTCGTAAGTGTGAACTTTGTGACCCTGGTGTCAGTTCAGTAGTTTTTTTATTTTTTATTTTTTTTACAATTGGGGGGCTTTGGTGAAATATCAGGGGTCTAAACAAACCTCTGATGTTCCACCTTTGAGACAGAGAGAAGATTGAGGATACAGCCCTCAATCTCCTTCTCTGCAGCCTCAGTTGCACAGAATAAATGGGCATGAATAGCTCGGTACAGAGCTTCCCGTTCTTTCACAAACTTAGTGATAGCATAGTACTATGTTTATTAGATTTCTGTTATGAATGGGCAGTCAGTAATCAATATGGACCACCCACTCTGTTCAATCAGGTAAGGCAGGGGCCGTTAAATTACACTTTACCGGCACCTTCCCCCGCCGCTCTCCATTGTGACAGATTCCCCGCAGCAGCCCCTGGAGAGGGGAGGGGGGTACTCGGCATAGCTGTGGGGGACGAGGGGGGTGGCCAGGAGAGCACACAGGGGGCAGCAGCAAATAGTTGGATAGCTGGATAGGATGGGCAGCTGCATATAGAAGATCCGATCTCTCAATTTTCCTCCTGCAGTCACTGAATGCCTGCAGAGGGGAGAGGATAGCGGGCATTCAGAGGCTGCAGGAGGAAAATTGAGAGATTGGTTTGTCTATATGCAGCCGCCTCCACCGCTCGTCCTATCTAGGAGTACAGGGAGGCCACACAGGTGGGTCACACTTGTGACCCCTGTAGGGCCCAGGTTCTACATCTGATGGCTATTATATAGCGACTGCCCATTTAGTAAATTAGCAGAATGGACCAAAATCATTTGTAATAAAAGTAAAGCAAATCCCCAAAAGGGACAGTGGCCTCTTTAACATAGAAAAGCACCATGATGGCCAAATAGATATAATGCTCATTTTGCAGATATTGGAACATAGGTGAACTCATTACTATGGACATTATAAGGTCCAAAAGCAAAAACAATAAGGCAGAGAGTGCACTAATAGTGTAGTAATAATTTTAATCCAAGCCAAGAAAGCAATAAAAATACACACACAAGAGGAAATATAAAATTGCTTATCTGAGGCCCTGGATCGCTTCCCGTATAGAGTTCAGAAAGGACTCCTAGCTATGGCCAGAAGTCTGGGTTGGAACTATCAGGTATCCGGGTTGCTGGGATCAGCTCAGTGACACCTGCTAACACAGCGCGTCAAGTGCAGAATCCAGTGGCTGAGAGGAGGTGGCGTTTCTCCCACTATTCCTTAGCACAATATACTTACATTTTGTAACTCCCCTGCCACACCATTTAGCTGGCAGGAGCAAAAGAAAAAAAGCCCCGTGCAAGTTGTGAACCACTTGAGTTGTAACTTACAGGGCTATGGACTGTTTCATGGAGTGAGTCACCTGCTCCTCCATTTCCAGAAGTACCGGGTACTTCCATAGATTCCCAACACTGATTAAAAGGGTGGGAAGTGAAGCAGAAGTGACTATAGGAGCTGGGCATAGGGGAGGTAAAGTAAATATGTTGCTTTGCCACAAATGGGTCTTAAAAAAGCACATTAAGAAGATGCAAGCAAATATCTTTAGGGCAGGATGTTTGGTACCAAAGCTCTTTTGGGGATCATATCCTAACTGAATGGCTGACCACTCTCTCATATCTGTAGGTAGCTTTACTATTAAGCTGAACAGCATGCAATGTGACTTAAATAGTTAATTTTAACATGCTGAGAAGATAAGTGATAAAACCCAAGAAGGCAAAACATGTTAGATATGCGTTTTGTGGAGGGATTATGCTATAGTGAGTTTTCCTACCACCTTTCCAGTGGTGGTTCTGCCTTTCATCAAGCTGACATTTACAAGCTAAGCTAGAGGCCGTCTTCCTCTGGTTTCTAACCTTATTACAGACGCTAGGATCAAGTCGCAAGCCTCATTCCAAAAGCTCCCACTAAATACCAATAAGGCGATCCGCATCAATTTCTTACTCCATCACCTCATAGTGTTTCCAGGGAGGAGAAAGTTCCCACGTCCCAAGCCTTGATGAGTGTTCATGATGGCTGGAAAAACTAGAAATATTCTCAGAGCTTTCAATGGAAATAATGGATGTTCTGGCCACATTCTCTGGCTTTCACGAGCTAGTCTGGATACCTTCAACCACACTGGCCAGTCATGGAACGGCACTTGGCATATCCTACAGTTATTAAGGGAATTTTCTACATTCTCTATAGATTTATCGTATTTCTGTATTTCTTAAAGGGATCCGTGTAAAAAGCACAGAAAAAACAAATGTTTTAAATGATTACTTGTGGTGTTTTTCCTTTTCGTATATTGTTTTTCCCCCATTTGCAATGTACTTTTAAGATTGCTAGAAAATTTCACTACTCCACGACAGCCAATACCTTAACACAATGCCCACCCCTCCTTGGACATTAAGAGCTCTACTCTTCTGGGAATTCAGCATCTCAGCCCCTCTCCGTCTTATGTCGCCATCAGAGGAGCAAAGAGGAATACTATATAGAGGGTCACTTGAATGACATCTGTGAGTCTGCTGGGGCTGCTACCATCATATTCAAGATGGCGGTGCCCAACAGCAGTCTCAGGATTTTGGCTGTCTAAAGAAGGGAGGTTTTTACAGGTAAACAACATATATAACATACTCCCATGTAGATTTATGGGAAAATTCTTGTTGAAAAGAATTTTACTTCAAAATGAAAAACCGATCAATAAAAATTACCTGATTAAAAAAATAAAAATAAAAAGCATTTTTTGGCAAGTAAGCCTGTCAAAATATACTCCACAGTTTTCTTGCATTTGTCTTTCATTAGGAAAGACATGCATTCACAAATTGTGAAATTTTAATTAACAAAATTATTTTGGTTTTGAGGATAACACGTGAGATTTTAGGTTTCATAACTTGTTGTCTCTTTGCATTTATTTTAGGTCATTCAAAACGTATCACTTAGGGCATTGTCTAAGGCAGTCATTCTTACCCAGGAATCCATGGAACCCTATGGTTCCTCCAGAAGTTGCTACAGGTACCTTGAACTGTGGCTGATGACCTCCCATTTGATGTTGCCTGCCAAGTTCCAGGACTAGAGCCATTCAGCAAAGTCAATTATCTTTTGCATTCTGACCACCAGTGTATGGATTGCATCCTCTTTACTGACCACCACTGTAATGCCGCATACACACGATCGGAATTTTCGACAACAAATGTTCGATGTGAGCTTGTTGTCGGAAATTCCGACCATGTGTAGACTCCATCGGACATTTTTTGTCGGAAATTCCAACCGTGTGTAGACTCCATTGGACATTTTTTGGTGGAATTACCGACCAACAAAATTTGAGAGCTGGTTCTCAAATTTTCCGACAACAAAATCTGTTGTCGTAAATTCCAATCGTGTGTACACAATTCTGATGCACAAAATTCCACGCATGCTCGGAATGAAGCAGAAGAGTCACACTGGCTATTGAAATAAAATTTTCTCGGCTCATCGTACATGTTGTACGTCACCGCGTTCTTGACGTTCGGCATTTCCGACATTTGTGGCACCGTGTGTGTCCCAGACAAGTTTGAGCCAACATCCGTCGGAAATAAATCCAGGATTTTGTTGTCGGAATGTCTGATTGTCTGTACATGGCATAAGGGTTGCATCCTCCTTACTGACCACCACTGTAAGCCCTTGTACACACGGTCGGAGATTCCGACGGAATGTTTCCTATCGGACCGTTTTTACGGATATTCCGACCGTGTGTGGTCTGCATCGGACTGTTTCCATCGGAATATCCGACGGACCAAGTTTTCCAACTTGCCGGTAAAATTTTCCGACAAAATGCTCCTATCGGACATACTCCGATCATGTGTAGCCTACTCCAACAGACAAAGTGCCACGCATGCTCAGAACAAATTCCTAGATCAAAGCTATTGGCTACTAGCCTGAACGTAGTCCCGTCGTAATGAAATAACGTCATCACGTTATGTACAATCAGATTTTCCGACAACTTTGTCCGACCGTGTGTATGCAACATCACTTCCGGACCTCTTCCGGAATTAATCTGTCGGAATTACTCTGACGGATTTGGTTGTCGGAATCTCCGACCGTGTGTACAAGGGCTAAGGGTTGCATCCTCCTTACTGACCACCACTGTAAGGGTGGTATCTTCTTTACTGACCACCAATGTAAGGGGTATTTTTGCTATTGTCCCCTGATTAAATGGCTAGCCTGGGTTCCCCGATACCTGAAAGTTATTTTAGGGGTTTCTTTGGGGGTATATAAAATGAGAAAAGCTGGTCTAACATATCAAGAGGTAATAAGCACCTGTAAGCATTACACCTGCCCATTACTTAGCATGACTGTACTTAAAGTGGAACTTCACTCTCTAAATCAACATTGGCCATTTTTTTTTTTTTTGTGCAAATATAAGTTTATTTATGAAAACTGTGCCCAACACGGGCATGTGCAAAACAATAGACACACAATTTTTGGAAACAAAAGGGGGAAATATGGGAAATACAAAGTGGATTCGTCATACATATGGAGGGAGAGGCAGATATGTTATACATCACATATTCAACACAGATCAAATGGGTAATCCAGCTCAAGTTATAACCAGCCGGCCAAAGGCCGGCAAGTATAAGATCCTCTGTCGGAGAGTAGGATGGACATTACCAGCCTACGTCTCTTCTGCCTTTTGCTTCCCCCTCCCCCTAGCTTCTCATCTCCACAGGCGAGGTCCCAGTGCCCGGGGCTCAAGGTCAACATGAATGGTATGGAAAGACATGTAGGGGGGGAACAAGAAAGAAAAAAAAAAGGGGGGGGGGATTCTGTTTGATTCAGGACAGCCTCCAACTTTTTCCCTCGTTCTCCAGGTTATTAATTACCCTACACTGTTCTAAGCGATATACCTTCAGAGGAGAGGATGAACTGGCGCCAGAGAGCCCATGTTTTTTTTTTTTTTTTCCTGTTGTTGCCGCCCAGTGAGTACCAGGTCTTCCATTTTACTAATGTCCTCTCATTGGCCATTTTTAATCTTCACGATGCTAGCATTAGTAAAAAAACAGCAACGTATATCACATTTACTTGTTTTAAACTTTTTTTTTATTTCTTACGTTGCTTCTTGGTTTTAATGCCTAGGTAAATTAGGTCATACATCCCGAAGAGCCATCAGGAGGGGAGGATGGGCTTTCTCAGCGAAGCACACCCTTCAGCATGCATGTTTGAGCTAAGGGCAGATGGATGCCAAGAAGTAAATGCTACATGAATCATCTGCCCTTACTCAAGATGGCCACGACCAAAAATGCTAGGGGCAATTTTTCAAAGTAGAATTATTATTATTATACAGGATTTATATAGCACCAACAGTTTGTACAGTGCTTTACAATATAAAGGGAGACAATACGGTAACAATACAATTCAATACATGAGGTTTAGGAGGGCCCTTCTCCTCCCAGTTTACAATCTAATAGGGAAAGGCTGGAAAAGGTAGAACTGTGAGCGATGAATTGATGAGGGATGTAGACGATTCAGCTGTTAGCTGAAGGCAGAATAAGCCTCCCTAAAGAGATGAGTTTTCAGGGAACGCCTAAAAGTGGACAGAGTAGGAGATAATGGACAGGGAGTTCTTAGCAAACTAAAGCAAGGATAAATTCATTTATTTATTTTATTTTTTATTTTTTTTTAACTATTGCTTTACTTATCTTTTTTTTTTCTTTCACTTCCTGATTTTGCTGAAGGCAGTGATGAGGTAGCCCCAGTCGCACCGATCTCCACTGGGAAGGAAATGTCAAAACTGCCTTCAGGGAAATCCCATACCTAAACTGCTTGACCTCGCAGGATTGTTGTACTGCACATGTGTGACATGAAGTGCATGATGTCATGCTCTTCATCTCACACATGTGTTGTATGACAGTACAGGCACCTGTTGAGAACCTGTTGAGAAAAAAAATACTCCCCGATATTTCAGGGAAGGGTTTTGCCACCCAGCTGATACCTGTAGTGTCGTAGGCCTATTTGCTTCCTCTCGCGCATGTGCATTTTTAAAATGGCGGTGTGGGAATATGGGCCCAGACAGCAAAAAGGGAAGACAAGAATAGGTAAGTGTTAAAAAAAAAAAAAAAGTCGCAAGGATATAGGCAAGTATAGATGTTTATTTCCCCCCAGTCAGGTTTAAATGTTTACAAAGGAAGGACTGGGGTTCCTACTTAAAATGAAAATCCTGAAATTTATGTTATAACACGAGAACATGAGAAGAGACAGATGGAAGAAGGCATTCATGGACTGCACTGCATACTAGCTCTGTGACTCTAATGCCCCATACACACGAACGGACTTTGCGACAACAAAACCGTGGATTTTTGTTCGAAGGTTGTTGGCACAAACTTGTCTTGCATACACATGGTCAACACAAATGTTGGCCAACAATTACAAACGTGGGAACACGGTGACGTACAAGACATACAACGAGCCGAGAAAAAGGAAGTTCAATAGCCAGTGTGGCTCCTTCTGCTTGATTCCGAGCACAAGTGAACTTTTGTGCGCTGGACTTGTGTACACGCAATCGGAAAGTCCGACAACAAATTTTTTTGGGCGGAAAATTTGAGAACCTGCTAGCCAACATTTGTTGGAGGAAAGTCCAACAACAAATGTTCGATGGAGCGTACACACGGTCGGGCTTTCAGCCAACAAACTCACATCCAACATTTGTTGTCGGAAAATCCGATTGTGTGTACGGGGCATAAGCCTATGACAATCCGCGTAGTGCATACATGATTATTCTGCTCTTCTGCCTTACTATGTTACATAGGCCTGGAATCTCATGATTTAATAATCTTCTCCGACTATTAGGAAGGGTGTAGACAGCTAATTGAAATGTCATTGGAGAACTGTAAGTGAAAATGTACGTTATCTCCAATCGCAGAAAACAGCTGTTACTAATCTTTCTGGCAGAATCCTGAGCGACTGTTGACTCTAAAAATCTACAATTACACAATAAGACCCCTTTTTTTTTTTCTGCTGTGAAAAAATTAGAGCTAATCCAGAGGCAGTCAGATAGCCTATTTGATTAGCATTTCAGGCTAACTGAGTAATGAGCGTGAGCAAAGTTTTATTGCTCTTTTAAATAGAAGCATTGCAATTCATTTTTGGCTGTGAAATTGCTAACAGACACAACCTAATCTAATCCAGCCTTGGAATCGGTGAAAGGGTCAAAAAGGCAGAAGAGAAAATCGGGGGAATTAGCGTAATAGTGCTGCAACGCGGGGCACGCCGTATTCTACGGCAGAAATACTTTGCCTAGTCCACGGAACTAGAAATTAAAGCGGAATTACAGGCAAACAGCTAAACAAACAAATACATTTGTAAGAGCGGTTTTATTTGCAAAATATGTTGTATTTCTGTCCATCCAGTTATGAAACGTATACAGTTCTGCAGCAAAGCACAACCTTGTATACTAGAGCGGGTGGGTTTGATATTTCTCTGCTGCAGTGAAGTAACATACCGAAAAAAGGGAGAAAGGCTGGTGCCATGGAAGTCAGCAAAAATATCCTTTTATTATACCAAAAAAGCCAACTTGTTTTGGCCATCAGGCTTTAACTGCTTCAGCCCTGGAAGATTTGGCTGCTGAATGAGCTGGCCATTGCGATTCGGCACTGCGTCGCTTTCACTGACCATTGCGCGGTCATGCGGCGCTGCACCCAAACAAAACTGACATTATTTTTTCCCACAAATAGAGCTATTTGATCATCTCTGCCGTTTTTATTTTTTGCGCTATAAACAAAAAAAGAGCGACAATTTTGAAAAGAAACACAATATTTTGTACTTTTTGCTATAACAAATATCCCCCCCTTTTTTTTTTTTTTTTTTTTTTTAAAAGCAATTTTTTCTCAGTTTAGGCCGATATGTATTCTTCTACATATTTTTGGTAATAAAAAAAAAATCACAATAAGTGTATATTGATTGGTTTGCGCAAAAGTTATAGCGTCTACAAAATAGGGCATAGATTTATAGTATTTTTATTATTTTTACTTTTTACTAGTAATGGCGGTGATCTGTGATTTTTATCAGGACTGCGACATTATGGCGGACACATCGGACACTTTTGACACAATTTTGGGACCATTGGAATTTATACAGCGATCAGTGCTATAAAAATGCATGGATTACTGTGTAAATGACACTGGCAGTGAAGCGGTTAACCACTAGTGTAGGGGTTAAGTGTGCCCTGTGGAGTGATTCTACCTGTGGGGGTGACGTGGCTACGTGTGACACGTCACTGATCTCTGCTCCCGATCACAGGGAGTAGAGATGAATGACACTGTCATTAGGCAGAACGGGGAGGTGCTTGTTTACATTAGCATCTCCCCATTCTTCCTCTCCGTTAGCGATCGCGGGTATTCCCATGGCACATGCCGCCACCCACCTCTTAAAGGGCCACGTACAGGTACGTTAGTTTGCCTGTATGAGCCCTTCTGCCAAAGTATATTGGCGTGAGGCAGTCAGCAAGCTGTTAAATGAGAAGCAGACTATTTTCTGGGTGTCCCTGTCCCTTTAAGGAGGGGCGGGCTCCCTCCAGGCACACCTGCCTTCAATCTATCCATTACTGTAAATGTGCTCCTACTATGGAGGCTCTCAAAATTTAGAGAGTTAAAACTGAAGATAAAACGTGTGGGGGTGGGGGGGGGGTCTTTTCCTGGCCTGGGACCTTATTTGATGCTACAGACAACCTTGAGGATAGCAACATACATCTCTATAAGTTGAAATGTATTTACTTCAAGGACTCAAGTAATACATTTTTATTCCTTTGATGGCTACATACTAGTATGATATGGCTCTCCTGCTAGTTAAAACGTTATGCCCTAGAGCTGGGCCAACTAGACAACATATTAGATGTGGTGTGGTTGCTATTGCCTTAGTTTTGTATCCCAAGCATATCTGCCATCTTCCATCTTCAGTTTGGTTAGCCATCAATTATCATATTGGGATTTGGTCTAAGTTAGGCAGTCATCTTATGAACGCATTATACACTGAATTACCAAAAGTATTGTGACGCCTGCCTTTACACGCACATGAACTTTAATGGCATCCCAGTCTTAGTTTGTAGGGTTCAATATTGAGTTGGCCCAGCCTTCACAGTTATAACAGCTTCAACTCTTCTGGGAAGGCCGTCCACAAGGTTTAGGAGTGTGTCTATGGGAATGTTTGACCATTCAGAAACGCATTTGTGATGTCAGGCACTGATGTTGGACAAAAAGGCCTGGCCCGCAGTTTCTGCTCTAATTCATCCCAAAGGTGTTCTATCGGGTTGAGGTCTGGACTCTGTGCAGGCCAGTCAAGTTCCTCCACCCCAAACTCATGCACAAATTGTTTTTGGAGTCAAGCTATTCCTTTTTCTCCTTATATACAGGTTCTTTGTCTCCCATTCAAAAAAAGAATGTGTCTGTATCCCTCTTATGGAGTCTCATCCTCTCTTTTTGTCATGTTTGCTATTATCACCATGAGTGAAAGTGAAAGAAAATACCAAATTTTAGGTTGTCACCGCAACAGGAATAGAAGTAAAATCTTCCAATGGGGATAGTAGTTCTGGTCACTACCATGGATTACCTTCACTTCGGAGGGAGGTCATGTGACTGGACCTGAGCGAGCTAAAAATAGGTAAGTATATACATCTTTCTTACACAGGTTAGTCAGCATAGTAGTTTGGGGGGGGGGGGGGGGGTATTTAAGATTAGGCTGGAATTCCACTTTAAAGTGTTACCAAACCCAGGACTCTGCATTCACAATATCTGGCCTTCCACAGTACACAGAACATGGGAATGCAATTATTTTAGTAAATATAAACTGCTAAATACCTTTTCTCATCAGAAATATACAGCAGTCTTGTGAATTCTACCAGTTCCTAGTAAAGCTTGTAGGAGGAGATTTCATACTGCACTGAGCTGTCCTATCAGGATCCAGGACCCCTGACCTCCTGTCTGGAAAGCACTGACTGGCCCTGTGCTGATCATATGCATTCTCCCAAGAAAAAAAAAAAAGAAAAAAACTCAAAAACCATCAATACACACCAAACTGAGCATTTGCAGCCTGACTCCAAAGGCTCTTTTTTTCGGACCTGTTCTGAAGTCAGTGGAAAAAGGGGAGGATCTGTGCATACAGGATCAAACAGCCTTTTTTTTTTTTTTTTTTTTACACAATGCCATAGGATTAAAGAGGAAGTAAACCCTGATGAGTTTACTTCCTCTTTCATTCCCTGCGAAGGCAAAGCATAATGAACTACTATGCATCACATAGTAGCCCATTATGTGTCACTTACCTGACACAGGAGCCAGCGAAGTTGCCGCTGTCCCCTGTAGTCCGCCGCATCCATCTTGTTGGTGGGGTCTCGCAGCTCCGCCGCTGTCATTCGGCGAAGCCGTCACTCCTGCGCATGCGCACGGGAGCCGACACGCGCGGCAGCTCCGTCGCTGAGAATGCCGCGCTCAGTGCGCCTGCGCGCCGCTGTCTACGGCGCATGCGCCATAGACAGCGGCGCCCATTTTCGGGCAAATATCTCCTAAAGCATATAGGTTTAGGAGATATTGCTTGGACCTACAGGTAAGCCTTAATCTAGGCTTACCTGTAGGTCAAAGTGGTTTGTAAGGGTTTACAACCACTTTAACCCCTTAGGTTCCACAGTGAGTATAACAAGCATGCTTTACTGCATATACAGACCGACATTACTGTTGTGGGATTAGTAAAAAACTTTAACTCATGGCATACTTGCTCCAGATTAGTTCAGCAGGAAGCGGCTGAGATTCGAACCATGCATGGGCAGGCTGAATGTACAAAGATTGCTAATCAATCAACTTGGGTAAAACTTGCCTGTTGGATTTTGCATGCGATTATCGCTAGCCGTTGGTATAGCCACTAGTAATAATTGCTGTTTTCTCCCGGCGGAAGGTTTCAAAAAATAAATTTGCTCCATCTATGGGCTGCTTTAGAAAGTGGAGACAGAGAATTATTATGGCAGCCAATCAATATAGTTGCCCCTGTAATGTTCTCAGCACAAAGTTGGAACCAAAGCATACACCATTTAAAGTGTAAATCCTGCCAAAACTTTTTATTTTTCTAAACCTAAAAAAAACAAAAAAACAAAAACAAAAAAAAAAAAAACATTGCCTGGACTTGCACTTTAAAAATCTGTAAGGATTTGCTGAATTTAAATTGGGAAAAAAAAACACTGTACATGTGTCTGAGATGCATCTATGTTTTGTTTTTATCCCGAGCTATTTGAAGTTACGCCTTCGTGAAATCAGGTTGCTATGGGCTCCTGCACCTCTTTGCCAACAGGACATACATCTTTTTTTCCCCTTAGAATCTATGCAGTGTGTCAAAACAATAAAACACCTAGCTTTTAAAGCAGGCTAACCTCTGACCAAATGTCATTTAACATAAACGATGGACGTTGTTTTCTCTTTTGTAAAGGCCCAAGGAAAATGAGACACCAGAAAGAAAAAAGTGCTCATCTGTCATCGCTGGCTGACAAATAGTGTGTTGCCTGCTTCTCATTAAGCTGAAAGGTACAGGCATTTTAGAGTACTTAATCATCTGTAATCCATCCTTCATCCGCAGGAGGACACACATTACTCCAGTGAAATGGAGCAGCAAGTGTATCTATAGGGAGGCATACATCGCTGAGGAGTTTTCAAATATTTCTTCTTTCTCTGATCGGTGAAGTACCCTCCGGCCGCATTAAAGCAGCTTGTGACAAGGACTGTAATATATATACGGTTTTATTATTTATTCATCCCGATTTAATGTTGAAAAGTCCCACCGTGCAAGATTTATCTCATGCATGCTAATTACAGGACAGTGACTCGTAAAGTTCTGAAACCAAAAACAATGGCTAGCATTTTCAGAAGGCGGTAATGTCAGCCTACAAATGAATCTTTTAGCCACTTCGCATCCAGGCCAATTCTGACATTTCTCTCCTACATTTTTTTGCTAGAAAATTACATAGAACCCCCAAACATTATTTATGTTTTTTTTAGCAAAGACCCTAGAGAATACAATGGCGGTCGTTGCAATTTTTTATCTCGCACGGTATTTGCGCAGCAATTTTTCGAACACGTTTTTTTCAGAAAAAAAAAAAACAGTTTCATGCTTAAAAAAAACAAAAAAACAGTAAAGTTAGCCCAATTTTTTTGCATAATGTGAAAGAGGAAGATACCCAACATGCCACGCTTCAAAATTGCACGCGCTCGTGGAATGGCGCCACACTTTGGTATTTAAAAATCCCCATAGGCGATGCTTTAAATTTTTTTACTGGTTACATGTTTTGGGGTACAGAGGAGGTGTAGAGCTAGAATTATTGCTCTCACTCTAACGTTCGCGGTGATACCTCACATGTGTGGTTTGAACACCATTTTCATATTTGGGCGGGACTTACGTGTGCGTTCGCTTCTGTGTGCGAGCTCACAGGGGCGCTTTACCTTTTTTTTTTTATTGTTAATTTTATTTTATTTTTTTAATTTGACACTTAAAAAAATAAATAAAAAATTGATGACTTTTATTCCTATTACAAGGATTGTAAACATCCCTTGTAATAGGAATATGGCACGATCGGACATATTTACAGTGAGATATGGGGTCAATAAGACCCCATATCTCACCTCTAGGCTGGGAAGAATAAAATAAAATAAAAAAACCGATCCTGGCTTCCCTGCCAAATCGGGGGCCATTTTGAATACCGAGGCCAGGCGTGACGTCATAACATCGCGCCCGGCCTCCGAATGATCATAGAGACTCCGGGGACGATCTGGTCCGCCGGAAATCTCTATGGTAACTGGCGGGGGCCGGCGGATCCTGTCACCGACTCACCAATGGAAGCAGTGAGTCGGTACAAGCACCGGAGGGCGGCGGGAGGGGGGGTGTCCCCTCCCGCCGCCCGTAAGAACGATCAAGCAGCGGAACAGCCGCTATGATCATTCTTATGGTGCAGGGATTCGCCGGCTGAAAACGCCAATATCTGAATGATGTCTGTGGCCTCAGGCATCACTCAGATATAACCACCGAAAGCCCATGATGTCAATAGACGTAGTATGGGCGCCAAGTGGTTAAAGAAATTTGTCACTAGTATTATTATCAGTGGCGGCCGGTCCATAAAGGGGCGCCGCCCCCCCCCCGCCAACGTTTGACCAACAAGAAAGCGAATGATAGTGGGCGACAAAGTGCCAGGGAGGCCGATCCTGGGCTGGAGCATCCCAATAAGTAAGTTCCATTGAGTGACATTGTTGAAACCGGTCAGAGACCAGCACTGCTGGAGCTGAGGGACTCTCCTAGCTGCCAAGGGAAGAACTCCTCCAGTGAGAGTGGGGGGGGGGGGGGGGAACAAAGGGAAAGGATAGACAGGTTCTGGTGGTAGGGGACTCCATTCATAGAAGGACAGAGAGGGCAATCTGTGACAAAGACCTGAAGCGCCGAACTGTGTGCTGTTTTCCGGGCGCTTGGGTTCGGCACATCACGGATCTGGTGGACAGATTACTTGGAGGGGCTGGGGAAGACCCGGCTGTCATGGTAAACCTTGGCACCAATGACAAAGTCAGAGGCAGATGGAGTGTCCTAAAGAACAATTTTAGGGACTTAGGGGTTAAACTGAGTAAAAAGGACCTCCAAGGTAGTATTCTCAGGAATACTACCAGTACCTTGAGCCACACCAGAAAGACAGAGGGAGATTAGGGAAGTAAACAAGTGGCTGAGGAGCTGGTGTAGTAAGGAGGGGTTTGAGTTTCTGGAGAACTGGGCCGACTTCTCAGTCGGTCACCAGTTCTATAGAATGGACGGATTGCACCTAAATGAGAAAGGTGCAGATATGCTGGGAGTGAAGATGGGCGAAAAGTTAGAGGGATTTTTAAACTAGGCGATGGGGGGGGGATCCAGAGGTAGAGATAGTGAGCAATTAACATATTCCAGAGGGTAGTATTGGGGGAATTAGAGGTAGGTTGACTAAAGCCCATAAACCCGAGTCCTATAGTGCTATTTGCAATCTCGGGTCACCCAACAAGAGGACAGAATGCAGCTGGTCTAAACTACGTGGCATGTTCACCAATGCCAGGAGCCTGGCGGACAAGATGGGTGAACTAGAGATAGAGATTTTGTGGGAATTTGGTTCAACAGCTCTCATGATTGGCTGGCAACCATTCAAGGGTATTCCCTTTATCGCAGGGATAGAGAGGGTAAAAAAGGGGGAGGGGTATGCCTATATATCAAGAATAATTTACAAGTGAATGTGAGAAATTACATCAATAAGGGAGCTAGGGAGGAGGTGGAATCCTTATGGATAGAGCTCCAAAAATATGAAGCTAAGGGGAAAATAATACTGGGAGTTTGCTATAGGCCCCCTAAACTGAGGGAGGAGGGGGAGGGGGACCTTCTATCCCAATTTGGATTAGCAGCAAGGATAGGAAGAGTTATAATGGGGGATTTTAATTATCTAGACATAGACTGAGCGGAGGGAACCATGCATTCATCTAAGACTCGCCAGTTCCTAAATGTCTTGCAGGACAATTTCATGGGCCAGATGGTAGATGAACCAACTAGAAACAAAGCGTTACTGGATCTACTGATTACCAAGAATACAGACCTGATCATGGATTAGGAAATATGGGGCAATTTAGGAAACAGCGATCACATTGGCTTCAGTATAAATCACACAAATAGGAAACACAAGAGGAACACAAAGACGCCGAATTTCAAAAAAGCCAAAAATACAAAGCTGAGGGATCATCATCAGCTTTCAGACTTTACAAAAAATGCAACAAGATATGTAAGGGTACAATTAGGGCGGCTAAGATAGAACAGGAAAGACACATAGCAGAGCGAGAATCTCCTGTTTACTCAGCGGCCTCTGTAATAGGAAATCCCATCTCCTGGGCCGACGTTGGACCAGTGTTCTGTCTATCATAGGAGGCAGGACTTTGTATTAAAGGGGCTGCAGAGCAAACAGGAGATTCTCGCTGTATGTAATCTGACGGCGCTCGTCTCGTCCCCCTCCCTGTCCCCTGCTAGGCTGCAGTAATCTGAGGTGAGGCTGCAGATGGCCATTAATCAGGCTGCATTCATGGTAATGGTGAGGCTGCATATGGGCATTGATCAGGCTGCAGATGGGCATTGATCAAACTGCATTGATGGGCAATTGTGAGGCTGCAGATGACATTGATCAGGCTGCAGATCGCATTGATCAAGCTGCAGATGGGCAATGGTGAGGCTGCAAATTGGCCAATGGTGAGGCTGCTTTGATGGGCACTGACCCTTATTTTGCTTCAAAGTTCTTAATTAAAAATGTAAGTTTTTTTTATCCTGAAACTTCCCTCCTAAAACACAGGTGCGTGTTATACGCCTATGCGTGTTATATGCCGATAAATACAGTACTTCAATGGAGAAGCCGCCGAAAAGCATGTAATAATGTGTTTTTGCAGCAATTTGTGTTTTTCAATCTGCCCAACAAACTGGCCAACAAAAAAATGTAAAAATGCAAATCGCAGCAAAATTATTATTATTTTTATTTTTTTAAGAATAGGACATACTGACTATCTACAAGCTGCGCCATAGGAACTGCTAGCCCACATACTGTGCCCTGAGATAAGGATGTGAGGGAGTGACTATTCAAAAATTCTTAATTTTTTTTTAAAGGTTATTAACCGATTAATCGAAACAATAATCAGCCAACTAATCGATTATGAAAATAATCGTTAGTTGCAGCCCTATGTTGGGTATGAATTTACTCTGCGTAACATCATCTTGCACAATATAAAAAAACTCAAAAAAGCTAACTTTACTGTTGTCTTATTTTTTTTATTCAATAAAGTGAATTTTTTCCCCAAAAAAGTTCACCTGTAAGACCGCTGCGCAAATACAGTGTGACAAAAAGTATTGCAATCACTACCATTTTATTCTTTAGGGTGTTAGAAAAAATATACAGTATTGATTGGCGTATAACATGCACATTGAGGCCGGGTTCACACTGGTGCGGGGATCCGACTTGGATTCCCGCCAATACCTTATGGCGTCTGCATGTTTATGTTGTTTTATATTGCCAGCAGGTATGATTTAAAGCTGAATGCCCACTTAAAAAATCTAGCAGTAAAAAAATAAAAAAAAAGCAGCTTTTGCAGCAATACTGATTTTTAATCTGGAGCTGTACTTTCACAGTACATCTTTTCCACCACTACATGTCCTCCAGATGAAATAACTTTATTCAACTTCCCCTGAGCCCACGCTGGGCTTACATCCACGTTGCTTTGGCTCACATCATCAATAATGCACACACATCATTACAAAAGAAACATTCAATGCAACAGTCCACGGCAGCAACAAGGGGAGTAAAGAAATTACCAGGGATGTTATTCTAAAACTCTTGGGGAAAAAAATATATACAGTATATATATATATATATATATCAAATTTATTTACCCTGCCCCCCGGGCCTGCACAAAGCATTCCTAATGTCCCTGGTGTAAACAGTCCCTTAACTTTACACAGACGTGTTTCGATCTGAAGGTTTCAGGTTATCGGTCCGTAATCTACAGCAACTTTCACTTACTTTTATTGAAAGCATAACTCCACTTTTGTTGAGAAAAAACATCTCCCTCTGGGAGATCTATATACATTACAAGGATTTTAATGAATTTTGTTGCGGATTCCTACCTATTCTGAAGAAATTCCTGTGTGTTTCTCTGTATCATGCATCCCTTAAGACATGTTATTCGAAGTATCTCACCAAAAATTTAATTTTTGTTCCAGGTGATGCCTGAAATCTGACTTGTATGTTAGTGCAGACTTCTGGGAAAATCTTGTGATCCAATCACACAAGCAGGAAATTACATTTTTGGGGGGTGTTCTATATACATTCTGTGTATAAAAAACCTCCAGGCAGCCATATTGCATTGCATTTTCAGAAAATTACAGTGGCTGCAGATTGAAAATGAAAGTCAATTGTTAATAACATTCAATTACAATATGACTTGTGATGCTATATTATTTTTTTTTTATGTGATATTTTTTTCACCTTGAAAATGGAGTTACCCTTTAAGTATTCTTAGCTTTTAAATATATGTGATTAAATTTTCACGATTTGAGAAAGAAAAAAAGAAAAAATTTACACAAATCAATGCCCCGCCAGTCAGCTTGGAACTCAACAAGGAGTTCTTCTTGCAGAAGTTCCTTGGCCTCTCTGGGGGTGAAGAAGTCATTTCATTGAAGGACTTTCTCCTAAAAAAATGAAGTTTGCAGATTTAATAGCAATGAGGAGAAGAACATGGGCAAGAAGAAAGGTCAGCCCCCTGCATTCGCCATGCCATAGTTAAAGCTTGTCAGTCACAAAGCAGGCAAAGCGACAACAAATCGGAGTCCTCGGTTGTCCTCACCCCCCGAGACTGAGCTTGATTGTTTGGGAAATATGAAAAAGGTACTGTTTCAATGGGATCCCAGAGAGCTAAAAAAACAGCTGCGTGAAATAAAGTTTGGCAAGCCAAGCAAGTATACTATAGAGAGAAGGCTTTGTTGCTTGCCAGTTTATTGCAATGCAATATACAAACTGTTTATTCATAACATATATAATAAAGACTATATATATTAAGTAAACCTGACTGGCAGGTCAAGCATTTCAGCATTTTATTATTGTCCCTGCTGCTTAAAGTGGAAGTAAACTCCCCTATCGTTTTCAGCCAAGGAAGCTGCCATCTTTGCCTCTGTTTAATCTTCAACTGCTATGGTGCTGCACATGTGATTCGTTATGACACCAGCCATTGGATGGTTTGATAGTTTGGCTGAGAGCACAGCCAATGTGCAGTTAGCATTCCCGGGAATGCCTTTTTTTTTTTAACTGTTTAAATCGATGGGTTTACTTCCACTTTAAATTGCACAAGAAAAAAATTGTGTAGGGAAAGGCAAAGACTTCCAATTAAGAGAACCTGCAGTACCTGTCATGCCGCGTACAGACGATCGGAATTCCAGCCAGAAAAAGACAGATGAGAGCTTGTGTGTATGCTCCATCGGAATTTAGCTGTCCGAATTCCCGCCAGCCAAAAATTTATAGCATGTTCTCAATTTTCCTATCGTGTGTATGTAATTCCGACATGCCAAAAATCACGCATGCTCAGATTCAACTACGAGACAGAAGCAATTGGCTACTGGCTATTGAACTTTCTTTTTCTAGTCGCGTCGTACGTGTTGTACGTCAACGCGTTATAAATTTGGTGTGACAGTGTGTAGGCAAGACAGCTTGAGCCGAATTCCGTCGGGAAAACCATCAGAGCTTTTTCCGACGAGAATTCCGATGGTGTGTATGCGGCATTAGTGGTAAAGAGATAACACACACACATACAGTAAGGATGGTTCACGCCAGGCCGATGTGATAGATAAAATCCTAGACAAGTGGAAATGCAAATCTTAATGAAATCTATATTTCCAGTAACAAAATACACCAATGCAACATGATCTAAAAAATTGTAATTAAATAAAAAGTCTTGTATTTTCTTTCTTGAGAGAAACATGGAGATGCCATTGTTAACTTCACATTCTGCAAATGCTTCATCACAGTGATGAGCTTATAGACATGTATGGGGATAGAAAAGAGTGGGTAACATTCAACACTACCTGGAAGTGATTGAGCTTTGCCAATTCAGAACGCTGTGGCATTCCGGCATAGATGGAGCAATGAAAGCTGCTGCAGGTGTGCTGGTACCTGTGCCTTATACCTACTGGCAGCTTTATTTTTTCATGGTGGCAGAGTCCCTTTGAAAGTAAGGCTGGGTTCACACTGGTACGACACGACAGTCGTATAACGATGGATCCTACTTTGCCCTGCGATTTCATGTCCAACTTTTGTCTGACTTCAATGAACGGGATTCAACTTTGATCCCGACAATACCGGGTTCTTCAAAGTCTGGAGATTTGAGAAGGAACCCCTTGCCATTTTTTTTTTTTTTTTTAAACGGCATAGAGTCCCCCCCTTCCAAAGACCATACCAGACCCTTCAGTCTGATATGGATTTTAAGGGGAACCCCGACACCAGTGTGGGATTCCCCCAAAATCTATACCAGACCCTTATCCGAGCATGCAGCCCAGCAGGTAAGGAAAAAGCAGGGGGGGAGGAATGACGTGAAAGCCCCCCCCCCCCGACCATACCAGGCCACATGCCCTGAACATGGGGGTGGGTGCTTTGGGGCAGGGGGGGGATCTGCACCCCCCATCACCCCAGAGCACCTTGTTTCCATGCTGATAGGGAGAAGGGCCTCTTCCCGACAACCATGGGTGATGGTTGTCGGGGTCTGCGGGTAGGGGGCTTATATGAATCTGGAAGATCCCGACCCCCACCCTATGTGAAGGAGTATGGGGTACATTGTACCCCTACCCATTCACCCCAAAAAAAAAGTGTCAAAAAAATAAGACCAGCACTCAGGTTTTTGACAAAGTCCTTTATTGCAGCAGCTCCAGGGTCTCTTCTGCCTCCAATTTCTTCTCCCTCCGGTGATATCTTCATCATCCAGTTATTCTTGCTGCGCTGATGTTTCCTCCCTGGTTCATCCTCTGGTTCTTCTCGCTGTGCTGTCTTCTTCCTGATTTCACAGCCTCTCCTGGCATTCATGTAACTCCTCTGCTCTCTCCACCTGGTTGACGTCAGCGGGAGTTCTCAGCCCCTCCCACTGGAGCTGTCATCTGGGGAGAGGCGAGAGCCGAGGAGTCACGTGAGCGCAGGAAGGCCCTGTGAAATCAGAAGAAATCTGAATTTTTTTGTTTTTTTATAAAGCACAGTCACTAGTACACATGTTGTTATCTAAGAGTGCAGCAACTCCCCCTCAGCCCCTTTAATATTTGACTGCGTCCATCTCAATACAGCGATGTTACAGAACAGTCTTGGCTGCTCTCCCTCCTCATCGGCGGAGATGGCAGTGCAGCCCTATTGGCTCTCGCTGCTGTCAAAGTCAGTGAGCAAATGAGGAGAGAAAAGGGGTCAGGCCAAGCCGCAGCTCTGTGTCTGAATGGACAAAGAGCAGACCCATAGACCTGCATTATGAGGAGCAGCAGTAATAACGCTGTGTTTGCCTTGCAGTGCCTTAGTTAATAACAAATATGGCTGCTCACATTAAAATATAAGATTCCAACTTATTTTGGAAAAAATGAACACATTGATAAAAACATTTACAATTCAAGCTCTTTTACACATATCTAATACTCATTAAAAAAAAAATGATATTCCGTTTAAACGAGTGCTTCTTCTAATTACAGTATATCTATTTACAAGTAACAAGTGAACTGGCAAAGATGAAAATTGCTGCAGCAAGCACTCCCGACATTCTATCAATGTTCAACAGGCTAATGGATATTAAATGAGTCAAGCAATTGTAGTACCTGCTGTCCCCAGGGCAGACCACCCACCCAATCAATCAAGGGGACCAAGCTTCAGAAGTGGTCAGTGTAGAAATAATGGAAGGTTTGTTACAATTCCTATGCAGGATCAATTGAAAAGGTTCATAAACATTTCCATTCTCCTGGTCGTACAATAGTGCCTTTGTGCACATATGGAATCCTAATGACCTGCATTGAGAGCCAGCACACACTAAACGTATAGGGAGTAGCTTTCCATTGTGCCTGTGTCATACAAACAGTGACTGAGGATCGGGACAAGTGTCTGCTGTCTCGGGCGATAATTCACATGTTATGAATGCCCACTCTGTGCAAGCGGGCCTCCGCCTGAAAATATTAATGTTCATGGAGGTTTGCTTGTGGGCAGTGTAATATTAATACTTATTTTAGGGCTGTAAAAACAAGACGTGTGTGAACTCAGACCGGAGGAAAGACAGGAGGGAGGGGTCCACCTTCAGAGGTCAACTGCTCGGGAAATGAGACAATGGCGGTATTGGTAGCAAGCGGCCATTGTAATATGTCTAAATTAAATTTGCTGAAGCCCTGGTAGGACTCTGTGGACCCTGAAACAATTTTGTTTGTACATTTGCCTTTTAGCTTGATATCAGCATAGCTACCATCTGTTCCATTTTAAAAAAAGCACCAAGAGATATGAATCCACAAAGTAATAATGCTAACATGTAAACTTTGAAAGGTCTGTAAAGTCAGGAAGCCCACTTGTTTTGCCTTAATCGGAGGCTCTTGTGGGCACAGTGGCTTTATTTGGTGGGCACAGTGGCTGCATATGATGGGCACACTGGCTGCATATGATGGGCAATCAAGGGGTTAACTGTGTTCCCTAGATGTGTGTTCTAACTGTGGGGGATGGGACTGACTATAGGAGATGAGAAATTGTGGTTCCCAGCTCATAGGAACTCACGGTCTCTCTGCAGTCTCCTCACAGAACTGGGAGGTGTGTTTTTACACACACCTCCCTGTTCTGCCTCTTATGCCCGCAATCGCTCGTGGCTGGAGATCATCGTGACCGCTGGTCACAAGCTCGTTACCCCCACTGTGCAGCGGGCTTGTGCCTGCTATCCAGCTTAAAGGGACCAACGTATAGCTACGACATTTCCTGGGATCGTGCCGACCTGCTACAGTATAATAATGGCGGCTGGTCGGCAAGTGGTTAACAAAAGTTGAATTGTTCGGGAAGAATACTCAGCACTATGTATGGCGTTATAAGGACACTGCTAACCAACACCAAAACATCATCCAAACTGTGAAGTGTGGTGGAGGGAACATCATGATTTGATATGCTTACCAATTTAACCTATGGGATAAAGGCTTTGGTGGCTGTCTGCGAGCTGAAGCTTAGTAGAAAGTTGGATGATACATCAGAACAATGATCCTAAGCATCAAAGTAAATCCAACACAGACTGGCTCCAGGGGGAAAAAAATCCCTTACTTACTTACCTTAGAACGAAGCCCTCTGGTGGTGCACTGTCACCGCTGATGGGAATTCCATCTTGCCAAGGTCTTCCTTCCGAGTTCGCTGGCTCCGGTCCTGTGAATGGTTGAACCATGATGATGTAACTCCGGTGCACATGTGTGCATCACGGTTTACAACACAGAGCACAGAAGGGACTGCATGGGTATTGTTGACCCTTCAGAATGCATGCGTGGTGACTTAACCAGCTGCATCCAGTGTGAATATCTCCTAAACAGTGCAAGTTTAGGAGATATTCACTGTACGTACCGGTGAGCCTTGTTATAGGCTTACCTGTAGGTACAACTTCAAAAGTGGTTCAAGAGAGCCGTTCACACCAGACACCCTACAAATGTGTCTGAACCAAAGCCGTTTTGGAAAGGGGAATGGTCAAAAATTCCTCCTGAACATTGTGCAGGTCTGACCCAGAGCTACCGGAAGCTAATGGTGAGGCGGCAGCTGGGTATTGTCAGTCTGCAACTGGATGTGCCCTTAAACTTTGCAACAGATGCACAAACAATTACTTGCTAACTAAAAAGGGTATACCATGAAACATGAAGCCAAACATACGGAAAATAAATATAGGGTTTACATACACTACATGCAGCAGTGGACGAGCACCAAAGTGGCAGTTTTTCAACAGGGTAAAAGAAAGGTAAATATAGAACTTTTTATAAGTAAAAGGAATGTACTTCTTTACAAGTGACAGGGTTATTTTAAAGGGCATCTAACACCAAAGCTTTTTTTTTTTTATTTAAAAGGGGTAAATCCTCTGTCAGGTTTTTGCTGCCGTCTGTGTCCCCACTACAGGAGGCAAGTTAAAGTCTTCCAATGGACAAACCTGTTCTGGTGACAACCGCACGAAATGGTAAAGTTTTTATAACAGTCTGCGTATTCATTTTGAAAATTGCTAGAAGGCGTATTGTGGGTAAAGTTAGAAGTGGTGGTTTCCTTAAAAAAAAAAAAAAAAAAAAAAAAAAGTAATAATAAATGTAATTGAAATGTAAAAAGCAGAAATCGTCTGAGCTCCAGCCCCAGATGCTCAGGTATTTGGCCAGCACAGAATGGGTTGAGTAAACCTAGAAGGGGCATTTTACCTCTCAGAGACTGGAACGGCAAAGCAGTGTAGCATAACAGTAAGAGACAATGTACTGAATGTTTCCCCTAACTTCAGCCAAACTTCCTGTTCTAAAGTGATGGATGAGGTTTCCTGGGGCCGGCATGCCAAAACCAATTAGCCATGTCAAGCCACAAAACATGCCCGCCACAATCCGACTCCACTGTCGTATAAGTTACAGGGAAAGGCTTGCGCCTTGCAGACTCACATGAGCTCCAATTGGAAAATCTGTCATTTAAATGATTTATTGCCTCTACACGGGTCACAAACTAAATGCCGACACTCTAATATGACTAAAATGGCAGCTTTCAGACCGGTAAAAAATGCTTAATGTTCCACAACATAGCATGAGATATAAAAGTTATCAAAACTATCACATTAACATTCTAATACTACAGAAAGAACACATTATTTAGACACAATTAGGGTTAGTCAATCCAAAACTGATATTCGGGTTTTTGCCAAGCACTGAAGAGTAATACCGTGTACACACAACTGCACTTTTCGACAGACTAGGTCCGACAGTCATCCCGACAGACTTTCAGAGGACTTTCTGAATGAACGGACTTGGACACACACAATCACACCAAAGTCCGACGGATTTGAACGCGATGACGTCAGACCGAACTAGAATAACGACGTTCATAGCCAGTAGCCAATAGCTGTCCTAGCGTCGGTTTTTGTCCGTCAGATTAGCATACACACGAACGTATTTCTCGGTCCGGCGGAGTTCCGGTGGGAAAATTTAAAACGTTCTATTTCTAAAGTCCGCTGGATTTTTGGCAAGCAAAGGTCCGATGGAGCCCACACATGATCGAATTGTCCGACGGACTCATTCCGTCGGACCTTTGCTGTCATAAAGTCCGGCAGTGTGTACGCGGCATTAGCCCTTATTTACGCTTGCAGTTGGGGAGGCAGTAAAACCCCTTATATGTAAAGAAAAAATTGTAATACATTTTCCATACCGCGCTCCTAAATATAGAAAAACATATACATTCTGCTTGATTTTGTGCTTAATAACAATATATAAAGTCCATAAAACCACCACCAGATGCCTCCAATAGTGAAAGTGAGATTTCTTCTTGGTAATAGTGAAAAATATATGGTCCCTTCTTCCAACACATACTAGGCAAACATTCTACTCACCGAACAGACATGACACCCATTACATGTAGTCATATAAAGCATGGGTAACAAGAGATCTATCCTCAAATGAGAAATGGCGCAAGACGATATAACCGCCAAAAAAGGTTTGTAAATCACGTATGTCAATGAGAAAAAAAAAAAAAGAGAGCTCCTCATAGTGTACCTTTAAACTTTTAATTTTCACAATAGAAATATATACATTTTCAGTTCAGTCAATCTTGAAACTCCCATTATAAAAACAAGCAGGCACGCCAATCATGTTCCACCTGCATTCCAGAGAGATGGCGGAAGTGACCTGTCACGCACTAACCGACCCAATGTGTTTAGTCAGCAACGTCTGACGTCACCAGTAAAACCCCTTGATTGAGACATATATATATACTGCCTCTCAACCATCCTCTTTAGCTATAAAGTCAGCAGCCAGAGGTTAACACATGCGATGGCAGGAAATCGACCCCCCCATGAATGGGCCCACACTGCAACCACCCCACAATCACACAAATAGTTGTGCTGTGCGATTCTGGCATTTGGGGGGTTAAAACAGGTGGTGAGGAGGCAATACAATGCCCCCCACCTGTCAAATGTGAGTGAGGCAAGGCTAGTGCACTCAGTTCCTTGGTCTGCGCTCTTGTGGTAGACACTATGAGGGGTTCCCACCATCTCTGCTTGGATTTTACTACATACTGCGGAAAATGTAGCAGGAGGGGCTGGAAAAGGATAGTTGAAAAGGAATACCCAACACCTCCGGATGAACAGAACAAAGCTGCTAATTATCCAAAGCATAATCCCCCCTGCCAGTGCCCCCTCCATGACTTTTCTATCAAAATCAATAATGCAACTAACAATCTCTCCCTTGACACCAGGGTACTAGGTGTAATCCTAGACTCTGACTTGTCTTTTTAGCCCCAAATCCAATTGCTGTCAAAAGCTTGTAGACTTCACCTCCATAACATCTGTAAAATTTGCCCCCTTTTTAACTAATGAAACTACCAAGCTACTCAGTCACTCCCTTGTTATCTCTCTTCAGTCCATCATGAATGCTGCTGCTAGACTCCTCTACCTTACCACCCCCTCTCCGCCAATCCCTCCCATGTCTATCGATCGCCCAGCAAATTAAATTCTAAATACTAACTACAACATACAAAGACATTTAAAACTTGGCCCCGAGTTACATAATCAATCTCATCTCCAAATATCATTCAAACCGTTCTCTCAGATCCTCTCAAGACCTCCTGCTCTTAGGCTCCCTTGTCTCCTCCTCCCATGCTAGTCTCCGGGACTTCTCCAGAGCTTCTCCCATCCTCTGGAACTCTCTACCTCAATATGTCCAGCTATCTCCTATTTTGGCTGCCTTTAGGCAATCCCTGAAATCTCATCTCTTTAAGGAAGCGGATCACACCTCCAACTAATCTCTTATCACTTCCATCAGCTCATCCCCCACAGTTATAACATTCTGTACCACTTGCCTGCCCCTCTGTAAGTTCTTATGAGCAGGGCCCTCTTAACCCTCTTGTATCTTATTGTATTGTAACTGTACGTCCTCCCTTTTTTATATTGTGAAGCGCTGCGTAACCTGTCAGCGCTATATAAATCCTGTATAATAATAATGCTGTATTATAATAATAAAAAATAAAGCTAGCAGCCAATATTTTAGGCCTTGCAGAAAAGAGGTTTAACCTCAACATATGGAAATGATCCTTTACATTAAGAGCTGTGAAACTGCCAAACAATGGTCCTCCTAGTCAGTGGTGGCTGGTGGGGGTTTTTTTGGGGGGGGGCGGCAAACCCCCCCCCCGGCAACCGGTGGAGAGGCACTAGCACAACTGCCACCTACTCCACCCCCCTCCCCACACCCCTCGTTGCCCTAACCCTGGATACAGGCGGTGAAAGCAATGGTCGAAGCCGATATGGCCATCTTCCAACCCTGTCCTTAAGCATGGTGGGCTCGGGGAAAGCTGCTCCGGTGTCCTCTCCTGGAGCAGCTTCCACAGTGCGACTCCTCTCTGCTCTTTCCAGCGCTAGGCGTCCAATAGGATCACCTGACGTTTTGGCCAGAAGGAGGATCAGTATATTTATTCGCTGTTACAACACATCTGAGTGCACTCCAGTCGCATCCTCTGTGACCCAAGCCCACCCTATTTTAAAGACTATTGGAGCCTCTGGCTCTAATCAAATGCTTTAAAAAAAAAAAAACCTGGCCCTGAAAGGGGCCGGACATATGAATAGGGGGCAGCCATGGATAGATCTATCCACTACATGTAGGGGCGACAAGGAAAGAGGGGGTGGCGCCCGGGCTCCTCCAATGGACAGGCCGCCGCTGCTCCTCGTTTTATGTAACACAATAGATGAAGTAAAAGGGTTGGATGTGTTTCTAAATGCACAAAATTAGAAGCTGCCTCTAAAGAGGACATGTGGAAGCAGTGTCTAAATAGGACAAGCAGAGAGCAAAAGTTTAGCCACCAGTAATGCCTGTAGCCTACTTGAAGCTACTGACTTACCACGGCTTTGTTTCACACTGTGTCTCTGTGTGGAAGCAGATGTCTTGGTGGAGGAGCATAACGTTGCTTACTGGTGCCAGGGCTGCTCCATGATCTGATGACTGGTAGGGGTAATGATCAAGCAAGAGAGGTAGGAAAGGCCGAGATCCATTGAAAAAATTAAGAAGAAGTAGGGAGATCCTTGCACTGCAGGTACTCCAGTAAAGAGAACAGTCAGAAGCACTGTAGTGTCATCACCAAATATTTTGATTCTTGTGAGACTAATAGTAAAAGGCAGGTGCCTTAGATCTCACAAATTTACAGTTATGAGACTACGGAGCAGGTCCATTGACATGTCAGGAGGTGCATTACTATTTTTCAAGAGGACTTCAAAGCAAAATAAAAAGATTTTTTTCAGGATAACACTTATGTCGTGTACACACGAGTGGAATTTCCGACAGAAAAAGTCAGACAGGGCGCTTTTCACCGTATACTTCGATCTTGTGTATGCCCCATCAGACTTTTTACATCTAAAATTCTGATGGACCTAGAAAGAGAACATGTTCTACATTTTTCCAACGGTACCAATTCATATCGGGAAAGCAGCTCGTCTGTATACTGTTCCGATGTAGCAAAAATGATGCATGCGCTGAAGCAAGTACTAGACGGAAGCTATTGGCCACTGAACTTCCTTTTTCTAGTCCAGTCGTACGTGTTGTACATCACCGCGTTCTTGACGGTTGGACTTTGGTGTGATCGTGTGTGTGCAAGACAGCTTGAGCTGAATTCCGTTAGAGAAACCTTCAGAGCTTATTCCGACTGAAAAAACGCTTGTGCGTACGCGGCATTAGACAAATTTAATATTTTTGTATATCACATATATAATGTAGCAAATATTCACTTTTGAGTCTATGCAATAAGAACATTATTGTTTAAGGCTGATCCAGGGAGTTATTCTATTTCCTTTCGGGATTAAGATGGATTTTATCCCCGTGGGAGTAAACTGAAGCATGTTATACAGTTTTTTTTTTTGTTTTTTTTGTTTGTTTGTTTTTTTAATGTTTTTTTTTGCATTTCATTGCGTCAACTGAATGAGGGTTTATGGTTTTGAGGTGGTTTATTCATTCAGTTTGATTATTCCTGACCTATGCAGAAGTCAGTTGGTTTTCGTGAGAAATTGGATTATCAGATATGAAAACATAATATGCACAGCATGACAACAGTAATAACATGCCTAAATTTGGTGTGAACACAAATGTTAAAGACCTGCAATGTTCTGTACGTCAACCATAAAAAAGCTGCTGCTACACTACAGCAGTTTGTGGGTGACAAAGAGAACCTCATGGCCTGCCCGGGATCTGTATGTCCATAAATTTCTACCTCTGGAAGATTGATCTTCATAGAGTAAAATCAAATGAAATACAAACCGGTCAAGAGCAAACACAGAGGGGCCCCAAAAAAGGCCTTCATTGCTAGCCTCAGCAATTCTCTGCCTCTTCCCACATCTTATTCAACTGTCACCTTCCATGATCGTGTAAACATGTGTCATTTATAAGCGGCTATGACAATCAGAAGGCATACAAGTGCGTTTCCCTCTCTGTGTTCACAGGAAGAGGGCCCTCATGCCTTGATAAGAAACTTGTAAAGCAGGAAACAGATGCACATGGAGCAATGAAAGGGTTCTAGGTGTGACACTTGGACTGCCTATTCTACCGAGTTCACAACCATTCTGAAAAAAAGGTGTAAGCAAAGATTTATGCTCGGGTCATTTCCATGGTTATGTATCACCTCAGATGAACTAATGAATGACATCTTATGGGGTTGGATCCAGATTAGTTCAGCTTCCAATCAACAGCATGACAGCAATAAGAGTTATGTGTATGTGGCGACCAGGTACGTTTCCTGACTCTATAAGTTGTGTTTGCATTTCATCATAAATTCTCTCCCTGCAGTTAACTAATGGCTCTATTAAAATCTGTGATGCCATCAGTCCGCCTCTCCGCTATTCCTCCCACTAAGAATGATGGGGAACTATTCCTCCTACTAAGAATGATGGGGCATTATTCCTCCCACTAAGAATGATGGGGCACTGTTCCTCCCACTAAGAATGATGGGGAACTATTCCTCCCACTAAGAATGATGGGGAACTATTCCTACCACTAATGATGGGGCACTATTCCTCCCACTAAGAATGATGGGGCACTATTCCCCCCACTAAGAATGATGGAGCACTATTCCTCCCACTAAGAATGATGGGGAACTATTCCCCCCACTAAGAATGATGGGGAACTCTCCCTCCCACTAAGAATGATCTGGCATTATTCCTCCCACTAAGAATGATCTGGCATTATTCCTCCCACTAAGAATGATCTGGCATTATTCCTCCCACTAATAAGAATGATCTGGCATTATTCCTACCACTAATAAGAATGATGGGGCATTATTCCTCCCACTAATAAGAATGATGGGTCACTATTCCTCCCACTAAGAATGATGGGGGACTATCCCTCCCACTAAGAATAATTGGGAACTATTCCCCCCACTAAGAATGATGGGGAACTCTCCCTCCCACTAAGAATGATCTGGCATTATTCCTCCCACTAAGAATGATCTGGCATTATTCCTCCCACTAAGAATGATCTGGCATTATTCCTCCCACTAATAAGAATGATCTGGCATTATTCCTCCCACTAATAAGAATGATGGGGCATTATTCCTCCCACTAATAAGAATGATGGGTCACTATTCCTCCCACTAAAAAGAATGATGGGGCACTACTCCTCCCCCTTATACCAATGATGGGGTATTATTCCTCCCACTAATGAGAATGGCGGGTCACTATTCTTCCCCGTATACCAATGATGGATCACTTTTCTTCCCCTTATATCACTATTCTTCCCCGTATACCAATGATGGATCACTATTCTTCCCCTTATACCAATCATGGGTCACTATTCCTCCCACTAATGCCAAGGATGGGGCACTATTCTTCCACTGATACCAATCATGAGGCACTATTCCTCCCACTGATACCTACTATAGGGCACTATTTATTATACTGATACCAATGATGGGGCACGATTCCTCCCACTAATACCAATGATGGGGAACTTCTCCTGCTGACCATCAACCCTGCGGCCATATTTATTCTCACTGATGCCGGGCACAGTAAAGTTTGAAGGACAGTAAACTGGCCCTTTGAAAAGTTTGGAGACCCCTGACCTACAGTATAGCTACACCCCTTAGCTTTCAGCAGCAGAAAGCTGTATAGAATGCAGTCTGGTCAATTTACAATAAACTAATGCAATAATATTTTCCTACAGCAATCCAAACACACACATACTGGTATGTTAATTATTATGACTGTAGTAGGAACGTTGTAAGCTCCTCTGAGCCAAGGGCTGTTACAAATGGTTCTATGTATTGTGTAGAGCAGTGTTGGTCAACTCACCTGATATAGAGTTCTTACAGCCCCTTTACAGATCAATGTTTCCCCATTTCTATACCATACAGTCCCCTCATTTATTACTTATGCCACAATTGATATACTTCTCATCAAGATGCAATATGAAAGCATTAACAGAAAAGGGGGATGAGCACCACAAGAAAACGTAACGATGTAAAAGAAATAAAAGGGCTCTGAAGGGCCGCACAAAAAGCATCAAAGAGCTGCATGCAGCCTCCAAGTTGGGTACCAGGACTGTAGAGTGCTGAAGAATACATGGGCACTCTATAAATACATACCATAAACATGCTGCAGCTATTAGACAATGGGCATTGAATATATAGGAGCACTTTTACCATCAATACTATTAATGGAGGTACAGCATTCTCTTAAAACCAGAGAAATCATGCAAAAAAACAAAACCAAAAAAAAAAACGATATCATATTCTAAATCTGGGAACATACGGAAAAAAACTAAAAAAATTATAATGTTATTGTATATAAACTAGAAAACTTTACCATGATGAGTGACAAGTGTCAGCCTTATAAAAAATACAGGTAAAGCACATCAATAACTTTATTTGTCTCTGTTTTGTTTACATTTGCATGACATTTATTAAAACATAAATTTGCTGCAGGTATGACACTGAAAATATTATGGGTTCCCACATTTCTATCCCCTAACTTCTAGATGATCCGGGCCTCATACTCTAATCAGGCAGTGTCCTGTCTAAGCTTGTTGGGGGGGAAAAAAAGAGACCCTTAGCCAGTTTTAGGTGAGAGTTACTACAATGCTGTACATGCTTAGGCTCTTTCAAATGGGCCATAAGTGGGGCAGTTAAAATATACTTTTACTTTTAAAATTTTACTGCCCCTGACCATCCACCTGAAACCTAACTTGGCAGCTGGAGGGTACTGCACACGTCACGATACATTGCGACTGCGACAAATGTAGCTCGGCAGCACTGCCTGTCAAACTTACCCCCTGGAGTTAACAGGACAATGCCACAACGGTGGTCTCTTAAGGCAAAATCCTCCTTTGGCTAAAAAAAAAAAAAAAAAAGCAAAAAGAAAGGATGTTGGCGTATAGCCTCCTGGATGCCTGCAAACTGTTTTTCAACCTACTCAGTTATCTCTGGCCGGTTTTTTAGCCCCCTGCGATCCAGCATGGCTGTGGGTGACCTTTGAGGTGGACAAACTCCCTACATTATCATCATTGTAGTGGTCCAAGATTTTTCTGCAAAAATTCACACATCCCCTGAAGAAGCAACTCACTGCGAAACATGTTGGGATTATATGTATCTAACGAGAATAACTACTGCATTGTATTGTCCTGTGTTTTTATATCTCATTAATAATTATTGTTAATGAATTTTAACTTTGAATTTAATAAATAATTGTAGTCTAACTTTGTATTCTATCGAACAATGCTTATTTAGTCATTATACACACCGCCAAAATCCCCATTTCCCTTTCTTGTCTCTGATTTATACTTTCCAATTGATGTTTAATTTTAACATTTTAATATTTTCAGAGCTGAAAGAACTTCATCAAAAGCTAAAAGGTGCCAGAAAAATGATGTTTATGGGATTTTTTCTAAATAAAATGTATACTTTTTTTAAATTTTAGTTAATTTATTCCTGTCACACAAAACCCCAAGGGGAACCGTTCCAATTGATACCTATGGGGTTTTGTATTGCAGAAATAAATTAACAAAAAATTTAAAAAGTAAACATTTTATTTTTAAAAAAATCCATAAGAGATGTCTCTTTTATGGGATTTTTTTTCTAAATAAAATGTAAACTTTTTTACATTTTTGTTAATTTATTGCTGCAATACAAAACCCCATGGGGAACCTTTCCAATTGATGTTTAATTTTAATATTTTCAGAGCTGAAAGAACTTCATCAAGGGCTAAAAGGTGCCAGAAAAATTAGATTCAGTTTTAAATGGCTTTTGTCCCCCCCCCCCCCCCTAACATACAGAGAGGTCTCTAGTGTGTCCCCCCTTCCCCTTTAATCAGCAGAAACCTAAGCCCACAAATTCTCACACAGCTGTGAGAACAAAGATCTGTCCCTATCCATAGAACATAGTAATATCTGAGTGGAGAGACCACAATATCAGACTTTACAAGCTGGGTCGCAGCTCATGGGTTGCAACATGATGGTCAAATATTTTGAAAGTCTATTTGTAAAAAAATGTACACTTCACTGACATACTCTATATTCATTTTTGTATTTTATTTTTTATTTCTTACCTGGTTGGCCATGTATATGGTCAGAAGGCCCCTCCTGAAAAACAAATACACAGATGAAAGTACAGTAAAAAATGAGAATGAGTATCAAAAGTAGCATACCCTGTACACAACAGAACATGTCACAGAATAACGTTCTCTATAAGTGACAAATAGAACTACCCTTTCATTCCTCTGCATTCATTGCATAAGATTGTCAAGTAAGAGCAATGCAAACAAATCATCAAATTCAATCAAAAGAGAATTTCCCGCTAGATAGGTTCAAATCATTTAGTTCCGAATTAGCTTTTTATAGAATTTTGACAAATTCCTTAATTTGGAAATGTCTGAATTAACGAAAAACCCGTTTACCAAATTTTTCTGAATATTCGTAAATTCGAAAATCCGAAAATTCGAAAATCTGAAATAATAACTTAACTATTACTATTAAATTATAGGTATTGGAATTTCCTTTCAAATTTGACTGTTAGTGAACGTAACAAATACGAACTTATCCGAAGTTACAAATTATCCGAAATAACGAATGCTGCATCTAAACAAATGGAACGTAACAAATTAATATTAATAACAGTAATAATAAAAACTTTCTATTATTATTATTATTAATTTGTTCCATTCCATTTGTTTAGCTGCAGCATTCATTATTTCAGATAATTCGTAACTTCAGATAAATTTGTATTTGTTACGTTCACTAACAGACAAATTTGAAAGGAAATTCCAATACCTATAATTTAACCGCATGTCGACCGCCTCACAACGATATACGTCGGCAGAAGGGCTCGTACAGGCAGAATCACATACCTGTACGTTGCCCTTTAAGAGGCGGCCAACGAGCACACGCAGCAAGCTCCGTGAGTCACATTGCGGGTCCCGCGCACTCGATCTCTGTGGGGATACCCGCAATCACCTCACGGGGAGGAAGAATGGGGAGATGCTAATGTAAACAAGCATCTCCCTGTTCTGCCTAGTGACTGTGTCACTGATCTCTGCTCCCTGTGATTGGAGCAGAGATCAGTGACATGTCACACACAGCCACACCCCCCCCCACAGTTAGAAACACTCCCCTAGGACACACTTAACCCCCACACTGCCACCTAGTGGTTAACCCCTTCACCGCCAGTGTCATTTACACAGGAATCAGTGTATTTGTATAGCACTGATTGCTGTATAAATGACAATGGTCCCAAAAACGTGTCAAAAATGTCCGATGTGTCCGCCATAATGTTGTAGTCATGATAAAAATTGCTGATCGCCGCCATTAAAAAGCGTACAGGTTTAGCCAAGTGGTGAGGGCTGGACAGGTAAGCAAGCAGATTATGCCATTTCTGCCTTATTTTGGGTGAAACAAAAGAAATCAGAGAAAGCTTTGAAGCCAATATACTATCACACCATTTGTAGTCAGAGGACTTTATGTGGACATATAAAAAGGCTGAGTATCATATTAAATTCCATTTAAAACATATACAAAAATGGCGGCGCAACTAAATGAAAATTTCAGTGCCAAAACCGAAAACTCAGGATGCTCTTGGCCAGAACCAAAAAGGAGCATTTAAAAAAAAAAAAATATATATATATATATATATATATATATATATACATATATACATACACACACTGTATATTTGTATTATTTGTATTATATTTCAGATTTTTTATTAATATTATAAACTTAAATGAATATATTATTGTCTAATATTATTGTCACTTTCTGAAGTGGTGCTTAAAATCCTGCTTGCTGCATTTTTGTCCAGTTTTTTGGCCAAAAACAAAAAAAAAACACACCTCCCCATTAAAATTAATTGAAAACACAGCAAGAACACACCAAAAATGCACCCTTGTTGCGTTTTTGATGCAATTTTTGAGTCACATACCTATGAAAAAACACACCATAAGCAAAGTAAAATTGTGGCAAAATATCAGCACTTTTTTTTTTCTTTTGGCACAAAGCAGAAAGACCTTATTTTTGGCTGATAATTTTCGGCAGCCAAAATTTTGGTGCATCACTATACAAAAATGCCCACCAGCCACACTGAAGTCCGGGATCTCAAACTAACAACAGGCCGGCATGTACATTGGGGCCCAATAAGTGGAAGGTCTGGAAGAAAGCAAACCCAAAGAAAAAAGCATAGTTGTAATGCACATGTATAGTATAGGTAAGGCATAAAACAAGGGGGGTTGAAAAAAAATCCCGGACTTCAGCGTGGCTGGTGGGCACGTGGCTTAGCAAGGGGGATATTTCCAGATTTTTCCTCCAAAACAAACCCCTTGTTCCATCACCATCTTTTATATATTGTTTATCAACATACGGTGGGATGGGATTGGTGTGGGGCCCCGCGTTGTGATCCGATTTTTGGATGCTCGAACTTACTCATTTAGTGATTAGGATGTAAGTATATTATCTCTATGTATAATAAATTTTATATTTTTCTATACATTTTTTGATTTAATTATTATACTTATACCCTTCAGATTCCTCCACATGTGCTCCTGAAGAGGGATTTCCAAAATGCGTTGAGCCTGCATGTGAAATGTGTTTGGAATCCGTTGTGCTGTGTGATTTGGCCCCCCTGTAACACCTGGCTGATCCTGCCTGGCTACGCCCTCCCCCCCTGTAAACTGACCACAATAATCAGGGCTACTGAACCCTGACACCGTGGTCAGTTTACATGCCTCCGTCATATGCAGCTCTCCTCTCTGCTCCTGTGTCCTCCTCCCCCTACCCTCTCTGCCTGTCAGCTCCATTTGTGACTGTGTGAGCAGCCCCTTCCCTCCCCTTCTATCACTGTTCCGAGCAGCTCGCACATTACTGCTCCCAATCACTGCCAGCCCCTCTGCTAGGATTACATGGTGTATATACTATATGCCATTTTCTAAAATTCTTCTTATAAATACGGCTTTTCTTATCCTCGATCAGCGGTCACGTGACCGCTCGGCACTGTCTTCCTCCCATGTTTGTATTACAGAGTAGATAACATGCCTGCTCGGCAGAGATCAGAGGGAGAGCTCAGCCCCTCCCTCTGTAATACATACATCCCTTTCTCTTTATCAATTATCGGGGATGGAGTCTTGTGTACTGGATGGTCACAGCTCATATAAAGTCCCACTTGTATTTATCTCTTCCAATACATCGGAGGAACACAGTGTCGGGCGGTCACATGACCGCCGATCGGGGATAAGAAAAACTGTATTCATAAGAATTTTAGAAAATGGCATATAATATATACATACACACAAATATGTAATCCTAGCAGAGGGGTTGGCAGTGGCTGTGTGCACTGCCTTAAACACGTTAAGCCGGTCGGAAAGTTTGAATTTCGGCCAGTTCGGCAAGGACTGGCTGAGATTTGAACCATGCATGGGCAGGCTGAACGTACCCAAGTTTATTCACTGATTAACTTGATTTCAATGGGGAGCAGCGGTGGAGAATCGGTGAGTTCCCCGCTCCTTCACCACTCCAAAGAAGCTGCTGGCAGGACTTTTTCTGATGCCCTGACAGCGCAACGCTTTCACACTGGAGTGAACGGAGCAGCTGTTTTAGGGCGGTTTGCAGGCGCTATTTTTAACGCTATATCACCTGCAAAACGCCCCAGTGTGAAAGGGGTCTAATTGAAGGGAAAGTTAAAACATCTTCTTGTCTATGGCCTACGCCCTACAGGCTCTATACAATGACCGCCAAGGGCTACAGGCATCCGCTGAAGAGGTTTAAAGTAATGTTCCCAGGCCTGGTAATAAAGAAATGTTTTTGGATCCAGGGTGGTAACAGCTGACAGAACATATAAAGTAAACTTTTGCCCTGGTGCCTTATCAATAAGTATTGTTTAGTGAGAATGAAAAGGGTTAAGTGAAATCTGGGTCTGAGGCACCTCATTTTTTTCCCATGACTGTTTGTTTCCAGGCAGATATTTCAGCAGTAACGCAGACTTGGCTGTCCGGGAGGATACAGCTGCAAGTCAGAGGCCAGTACAGAGGAAAAGGTAGAGGCGAACATGTTCCTCCTATTTTCTACCTAGTCACACACGAGGACACGGGGAGCAAGCACAGTGCACGGCATGTGAAAAACCAGCCAAACACAACGGAATGCGCCCAGATATACGGAAATATGAACAGACTCAGGATATCTAAGGGAAATAAATATGCATTTCTTTGAATCAAGTCACTGTTTTAAAAAGCATGCGGTATTGAGATCACAAAATACAGCTAATTGTAGCAATTATTTTTGTGATGGCAGAGCAGCCAGTCAAGCACCTGACACAATTCAATATTTTAGGGGCAATTAAAGTTGTTTTAAAGCCTAATGCCACGTACACACAAGCGGAATGTTCCGACAGAAAAAGTCAGATGGAAGCTTTTCATCGAATATTCCGATCGTGTGTATGCCTCATCGGATTGTTTTTTTTGAAAATTCTAGAAATAGAACATGTTCTAAATATTTACGACGGAAACCAATTCCTATCGAGAAAACCGCTCGTCTGTATGCTGTTCAGACGGACCAAAAACGGCGCATGCTCTGAAGCAAGTACGAGACGGAAGCTATTGGCTACTGGATATTGAACTTCCCTTTTCTGGTCCCGTCGTACGTGTTGTATGTCACCGTGTTCTTGACGAACGGACTTTGGTGTGATCGTGTGTACGCAAGACAGTTTTGGCGGAATTCCGTCAGAAAAACCTTCAGAGTTTATTCCGATGGGAAAACCGGTCGTGTGTACAGGCCATTAGGCCGGGTTCACACTGGTACGATAAACGCTCCGACATTGGGAGCTCAATTCGCATGACGTGTGAAAATCAATGTTTCCCTATGGGAGCCGTCTTAACTGGTCCGACACGAGTCGGTCCAGCTTTGAAAATGCTCCCTGCACTACTTTGGTCCGACTTTGATCCTACTTGAATATCACTGAAGTCGGATCAAAGTCGGATCACCGTCTTGACTGATCTGACTTTGGCATGCGACTTGTGCTCTGATGATCCTGAAGGGGAACTTACCCTGAGCCCATCTCAATCCAGCAATGTATCCGAGTTCTTTGGCCGTCCGGGACTCTCCCTCCTGATTGGCTGAGACACAGCAGCAGGGTCATTGGCTCCTGCCGCTGTCAATCAAAGTCAGTTAGCCAAACAGGAGAGAGAGGGAGCAGGGCCGAACCGCAGCTCTGTGTCTGAATGGACACACGGAGCTGCAGCTCGGCTTGGATGCCCCCATAGCAAGCTGCTTACTCTGGGGGCACTCGGCGGGGGGGGGGGGGGGGCAGGAGCACCAAAGAAAGAGGGACCCGAGAAGGAGGATGATCCAGGCTGCTCTGTGCAAAACCACTGCAGAGAGCAGGTAAGTATACATTATAGAACAGTGTATATTCAGCACAATATAACAAAACATATTGGAAAAAGATAAATCCTGTGTAGATAAAAAATCATTTGCCTCTCAAACAAAATTCAATATAACATAACCAGTGTAGTGCAACTAATACAATCCATAATATATTCATTGTAAAGTCCCTATTTTTGGTAAAATTTGCATATTTGAATTGAAATGATAATTCATATAACCCTAGTGACTTCAGTGACCACCACCTCCAGCTGAAATGCGTCTCATCTCCAAACAGAGTCCTAATCGCCTGTAAGTATATCTTCCCAGGATCTCACTCCAACAGATGTCCTTGGACAACACTGACCTCCTCTTGGGATCTCAATTAGTCGCGTATAACCAAAAAATAATAAGGGGAAACCATAGTGCTCTCTGCTATGAAAATGTATTGTAAAACTATGTACAGGGATTTAAAATACTCACATAAATATGTGTAAAAATGTGCATATCATTATCAGCTCTCTATGCTGATACACAAGGAAGAAACATCCCGAAACATGACTCCTCCAACTTGTGTCCCAATTTTTTGTAATAAAGTTCTAGGGGTCATGTTTCAGGATGTTTTTTCCTTGTGTATCAGCATAGAGAGCTGATGATGACGATATGCTTGTTTTACACATATTTACCATAATTTTTGCTCGATAAGATGCACCTAGGTTTTAGAGGAGAACAAAAAAAAAAAAATCTGAACCAAATGGTCTCAATGTAGATGTGGAAAAAAAATTGACAGTCTTGTAGACTGTTTAATGGATAACAGCCTCTAAAAGTGCTATGTAAAAAGGCAGTTTATTGAATAATCAATGTGGTGAACTTTCATAGGATCTGCCAACCCAGTGAACCAGTCTCTATCCACAAGTCCCTGTGGCTATGTGACCATGCCTGTCCTCAAATGGAAAGGTCCCGGATGTGTCGGCGGTAGATCTGGAGACAGAGTGGATGGATAGGGTGGGGGAGCCGTGTGCCATCCTGGAGATGGATGTGGTAAGCCAGGCGTTGTTGCGGACCTCCCCATAGTGACACCATGCGGGGGCAGTGACTCCCGATGACATCACTCACTACACTGGAGGATAGAGCAGATGCCAATGGAGTGGTTGGAGAGGAGGCCTGGTCAACATTCGCTGCATAAGATGCACAGACATCCCCCCCCCCATTTTTTATTTTTGGGGGGAGCGAAAAATATGGTTTGTAAGTATTTTTTATCTCCGTACTTACAAACAAGATAGGGACTGTAGGTTTGTTCTTAAGTAGAATCTGTTTGTAAGTCGGAACAGGTACATTTTTTACATGTAGCTCTAACCAAAAAGCATTTTGGATAGCATAGGGAAGGGTTATCACCCCTGTAATGTTTGTTTTGCTGTCTGTGCCCCTGTACAGAAGATTTCACCTCACTTTCTTTCCCAATGACAACTGGATTTTGAAAATTTTGGGTTGCTGTGGAAACAAGGATTGGTGATAAAGCATCAGTGGAGTTACCTTTTTCCCCATAACAACTCTTACAGGAGTGAATTTCCTTCCTAGGGGTAGATTTCCACTCACTTCCTGTTGTCTCCCTCTGTTTGTAAGTAGGAGTCATTTGTAAGTTGGATGTTTTTAACTAGGGGACCGCCAATACATCGTTTTACAATAAATGTTCATAGCAGAGAGCACTATGGAGATATACTTACAAGCAAATGGGACTCTGTAACGGGGTTGTAGTTTGGAGGTGAGCAGACATTTCAGCTAGAGGTGGTGGTCACTGAAGTTGCGGGGTTATATGAATTATCATTTCAAATATTTACTTTGAGTTACACCACGGTGGAAATTTTACAAAAAATTGTGACTTTACATGCACCTTTTCCCCCTGAAAAATAGGGGGAAAATTGCGGGTACGTGTTATACGCCGACAGCGTACCTTGAAGGGGGACGAGTGCAGTCGGAAATCACTGAGCCTACATCTCCTCTCCAATTGGCTCTTCGACACGCAGTCCCGCTACCGCGTTGGACCAGTGTTCTGTCTATCGCAGGAGCTGGTCCAATGCCGGTGGAGGAGGCGGGACTGTGTGACTGCCAACTTAGAGTGAGGAAACAGATGATGGCTCCGTGATTTCATCCGAGATAGCACTGAGGGGGCAGATGGGCGCAGAACAGACTGCAGGTGGGCACGCAACAGGCTGCAGGTGGGCACGCAGCAGGCTGCAGATGGGCACGCAGCAGGCTGCAGGTAGGCACGCAGCAGGTGGCCACACAACAGGGTGCAAGTGGGCAAATAACAGGCTGCAGATGGGCACACAAAAAAGTTTTTTTCCCTGAAACTTCCCTCTTAAATTGGGGTGTGTGTTATAAATACGGTAATACATTATGGCTTGTAGTGCTTGCGCTACACTGGCTATGTTATATTGAGACAAGTATAACATGTTTATTATTTTTAAAGAAAAAAATACGAGACTTTAGTATCACTTTAAGTAAGTGTGCGGGTCACACTGAAGGAAGAGTATATTTAAAGGGATGCATCACAAAAAGTGAAGTTGTCCTTTAGTCACAGTTGATCAGTGTACAAAATGTCAAGCCATCAAGCTAAATTCCTCTTTCTCTAGGTTATAGTTTACAGATCACTTCTTAGTCGCTTCTTTTTTATCAATGACTCCCTGTGTACAGGAGGATTAACGTGGAAGTCGGGCACATGCCTGTGTAAATTAGAGTTTATTTAGCTATGGTCTAGAAAGAAAAACAGACCGGTTGTAAACAGGTGTTATTAAATGCGGAGTGCGGTTTATTCGATGAATTGCGGGCGGTGTGATTATAAAAGCTGCAAAAAAATATGCCTGCAAACCGGATTGGAAATGTTTTGTCTTAAACCAGTTAGAACTGAAGGCCTTGTAAAAACATTGTCACTGTGTAAATCCCATGATGTCTGCTGTTTTTCTCGTGTGACACGGCGTGACAAAACAAACTCTTCCTGCCCGAAGTTTTCTACAGAACTGTGTAACAGCAGGCTTATGATGATTGAGAAAGCACCATTCACACTGCCGCTGCTGGCTAATTACTGGCTATTCAGGGGCTTAACATGTGCTTAGGTTGGGATGATGGTGGTTATGTTATGGTTATACCTTTAATGACACAGCGCTGAAGAATGTGCAAACTCCAGCTTTTTTTTTTATTATTTTTTGTTTTTTAAACAGAGGGTGCAGATATTCATACAGCTACGAATAGAAAAGAGCTGTTTGTACAACGGCGTAGATATCACTCCGCTCTGTGAAAAATGCTACAGAACGTGTTGCTGTTCTAAAAATGTAGAATTACAATAAAGACAGAAAAATATATAAATACCAACAAACAAAAATAAAAGAAACTCAACTGTATCGTGAATTTAGTGTTGAAACAACCAATCGATTAATCGACAACTAATCGATGAAATGAATCGATTACTATTTTCATAATCGATCAATAACATAATGGGGATTTAAAAAAAAAAAAAAAAACTAAAATGAGCCCTTTATAGTACAAAAAGAGCAAATAATCGCTACTGTAAATATTACTTTCAGAGTAAAAAAAAAATTAACCCCAACGAATCGATTATGAAAATAATTGTTAGTTGCAGCCCCACATTAATTATAATAAAACAACTCAAAAAATGTTTCAATGAGAACCAGTTGCAACTGGGGGTTTTTTTTGGTGCTTTTTGCAGAAACGCACTACAGTTCATGTACATGGTTTCCTATGGGACACGTTCACATCTATGCTTTTTTCAGCTGCTGCATATTTGGAAAGGGTCAGGGACTTGTTTTTTTATGAGAAACTGTGCTTTTTTGGTTCAATGGAGAAGCTGCTGAAAAGCATGTAATGCGTTTTGCAGCAATTTGTGTTTTTTAATCTGCCCAACAATAAACTGGGCAAAAAAAAAAAATATGCAAAAATGCAAATCGCAGCAAAATCACATGCGCAAAAATCAAAACGCACAAAAAAAAAGCACTGCAGAAACAGATCAAACGCAAACTGCATAGGTGTGTACTGAGCCTTATGCTGGCCACGCGGTGCAATTTTCGACGAGAATATTCATATGAAAAATCTTTGTATGAAAGAATGTTGTTTGAAATTTTCAACTTGTTTTTAACATTCTGTTTTTAAAACGAATGTAATTTCTGAACAAAAACCACAAACACTGTCTGAAAATTCCTTTGACCGAGAAGTTTTCTATTATTTCCAAATTTTTCTGTCACTGTGGTTGAAAATGAACGTCTATTTGACCCCACTAACAATTAGAAAATTGAACGAACGTTCTTAAAATAAATATTTTTTTTTTTGAAGGAAGTTTTTTTTTTATATACCGGTATATAATATTTTTTTTTCTGTGTCTGATTATATTTACCAGATTTACCCCTTAACCCCTTCCCGCCGAGTGTACGCAGATGTGCGTACTCGGCTTCCGGGGGGTATACCGGGATGATGCCCGCACCTGCAGGCATCATCCCGGTACCGTTTTTTTCAGCAGGCTATTGGCTATCCAGCCATAACTACCGATGCGGCTAAAAGCCGCTCGCTGTTATGCCGGAGGAGCGGGAGGGGACTTCCCCCCTCCCGCCGCCTCCCGCCGCTGTTACCGGTGCTCCCGCTCGATCGGGAGCACCGTTTCACGTGCCGCTGCCTCCGGCTGCTGGGGAGGAACTGGAATGACGCCGTAATCGGCTTCGTTCCAGTCTCCTCATAGTAAACACGGAAGTGACGTCATGACGTCATGACGTCACTTCCTGTTTACTCAGCTGTCAATGGCGCCGGTTTTAAAAAAATATACGGTATTCAGAATTGCCATTTTCGGCGATCTGAATACATTGAAGTGTAAAGGAGGGGTGGGTGGTCTTTTAGACCCCCGATCCCTCCATAAAGAGTACCTGTCACCACCTATTACTGTCACAAGGGATGTTTACATTCCTTGTGACAGCAATAAAAGTGATCAATTTTTTTTTTTTTTTAAAAACAATTTAGTCATTTTAAAATAAATAAAATAAAAAAAGAAAATTTTTTTAAAGCGCCCGCCGTCCCCGCGAAGCAAAGAAAACGCATACAGAAGTCGCGCCTGCATATGTAAATGGTGTTCAAATCACACATGTGAGGTATCGCCGCGATCGTCAGAGCGAGAGCAATAATTCTAGCACTAGACCTCCTCTGTAACACTAACCTGGTAACCGTAAAAAAATAATTAAAGCGTCACCTATTGTGATTTTTAGGTACCGTACTTTGTCGTCAATCCACAAGTGCGTGCAATTATAAAGTGTGACATATTTGGTATCTATTTACACGGCGTACCGTTATCTTTAGCATTATGCAAAAAAATTGGGCTAATTTTACTTTTTTTTTTTTTTCTGATTAATGAAAGTGTCCCTTTTCCCAAAAAGTTGCGTTTAAAACACCGCTGCGCAAATACTGTGTGACATAAAATATTGCAACAATCGCCGTTTTATTCTCTAGAGTCTCTGCTAAAAAAATATATATAATGGTTGGGGGTTCCAAGTAATTTTCTAGCAAAAAATATGGATTTTAACGTGTAAACACCAAATGCCAAAAATAGGCTTAGTCATGAAAGGGTTAATAGTATATACTGTATATCTCCTCTAATAGTATATACAGTAGCTCTCTTCTAATAGAAAATAAAGTATCTCTCTTCTAATAATATATACAGTATAGCTCTTCTAATAGTATATACAGTATATCTCTTCTGTCAGTTATTCTCAGAGTGGATTCGATATTTTGCTCCCTAACCATATAGCTGGTTATTTATATATAGCACTGCATAGAGATATTTAAAAATAAATTGCCTTTTTTTTAAACTTTACATATTAACTAAATTATTCACCACACTTTTTTTTTAAGGTTATTAACCAATTAATCAAAACAATCGACCAACGAATCGATTATGAAAACAATTGTTAGTTGCAGCCCCACATTAATTATAATAAAACAACTCAAAAAATGTTTCAATGAGAACCAGTTGCAACTGGGGTTAAATAGGACAATAAACGTATAAAGTAAGATTTCCTACCTCATAGGGCATGACTAAAAATGCTACAGCCCGTCTCCGGGGCTCCCCCTTTCCCCAGCTGCATTACATGCTTTTATAATATTATTATTATTTTTATAATATTCTTATGTACTTTTCTTTTCCATAAATCTTCAGGCCGGTCATGTGACCCTCTTGGTCATTTGCCTCTTTAGATTTATTTCCAGTGGTGGGCAGTCTTCAAAGATGCAAAGAATGGGGGTGATGTGAGGACATCACTGCCACTTTCTGCATCATTGTACATTACTGCGAGGCGCCGTGATGATTGTGTCATTGCATAGGCACTCCCTGTGTGAGCCCCACAACTGTATATCTGCAGTGTGAGAGCATCTAAACAACTGCTAGTTATCATTAGATTTGAAGGGCACTGCTCACTGATGGCTGGCTGGAGAAGAAACTGTACCCAAAGGCCTACAGTGCAAGTATTTCTCTGCTTCTAAAAAGTAATTTGGTGGATGCGTGCTTTGTGCATCTCTCCTTCTTCCTGAATATTGCCCCCACCAGTCATTAGATCCCCAGAAACCAACTTAGACAAGAGGAAGCAAAGCCCAGCTTCTACCATGATGGCCAACTTCACACAGAAGCACAGTAAAGAACAAGGGATGATAAGTTAGTAATGGGGGAATAAACCACCTGCAGGAAGTGTACAGGCAATACCAATAGCTTTTTTTGTCCTCTGCCTGTCTTTGTGGGCAGGGGTCCCCAACCCCCCAGGCCACGGACTGGTACTGGTCCATGGCCTCTTTGCAGCCAGGCCACGAAGGCTGTGGAGTCAGCAGTGCAGCCTGAACAGAGAGGTGAACATCATCTCTCTCTGCCAGCCCTGCATCACTGCTGTCCCGGCCTCACAGCCACGAAGGCTGCTCTTTCACAGGTGCAGCGGGCGAGCAGAGAGATCTCTCTCCACCCGCCCTTACTCTGGGACCCAGTCAATGCAGCAATGGTGGCAAGTGACAAGCTGCATCTGGTGGCAAACGACGGTGGCCAGTGACACACTGCATCTGGTGGCAGACAATGTTGGCAAATGACACATTGCATCTGGTGGCAGGCAATGGTGGCAAGCGACATGCTCCATCTGGTGGCAGGTGACGGTGACAAGTGACACACTGCATGTGGTCGCAAGTAGTAAGCTGCATCTGGTGGCAGGCGATGGTAGCAGGTGACAAGCTGCATCTGGTGGCAAGTAACAAGCTGCATCTAGTGGCAGGTGACAAGCTGCATCTGGTGGCAGGCAACGGTGGCAGGTGACAAGCTGCATCTGGTGGCAAGTAACAAGCTGCATCTAGTGGCAGGTGACAAGCTGCATCTGGTGGCAGGCAACGGTGGCAGGTGACAAGCTGCATCTGGTGGCAAGTAACAAGCTGCATCTAGTGGCAGGTGACAAGCTGCATCTGGTGGCAGGCAACGGTGGCAGGTGACAAGCTGCATCTGGTGGCAGATGACTGTGGCAAGTATTGCGCTGCATCTGGTGGCAGACGAGGGTGACAAGTGACACGCTGCATCTGGTGGCAGACAACAGTAGCAAGTGACACGCTGCATCTGGTGGCAGATGACTGTGGCAAGTATTGCGCTGCATCTGGTGGCAGACGAGGGTGACAAGTGACACGCTGCATCTGGTGGCAGACGACGTTGGTAAGTGACACATTGCTTTTGTTCTATTCAGAATATATATGGCCTCTAGACCTACTCTAGTGTCCAGAATAGCAAACAAAGGCTTTTCCAACTGGCCATTTAAAACAGGGGATCTAAGTGCAAAACCTTTTCTTGTCCGTTTGCACAGCATGTCTGTTTTTAGCATTGTCCACACCCCAGGAAATCCTCATCACAAGAGAATATCCTTAAGGCATTCCATTTATGTCAGCCAACCAAACATAACCTTACACTTTTTTTTTTTTTTTTTTTTTTTCCAGGCAGGGAATCCACGTGTTCCCTAAAATTGAAAGATTTTCATTAGTTCTTTCTTCTAAGACTTCTTCATTTAAGATAAACCGTGTCCCCGTCCTTTTCTATTGCTTCCTTTTTTCAGTTTTACAAAAATTTGTTTTGTTATAGAGAGACGTGTAAAGGATTGCCAAAGTAAGTTTAGGCTACTGGAACAGTTAAACGTTTTAGAAATATTCAAATACCAAGTAAAAATGGGATTATAAAGGTGACACACACACACACATATAAATTAATATAAGCTGCGTGCTCCCGCCGAAGTTACCGCAGCCTAACCCGAAAGCTCCCGATTGCTTCTTTCAGCCAATCACGATGGTCACGTGATCTTAAACCCTGCCCCACTTCCCAAAATCCTAAACCTCTTAAAGGGCTGGGAGGCACTGGCACAAAGAGGTTAAGTTTAGATATGTGATACGTGGAGTTTTGGGTTACAGTTCATATGTTTTCCCCACTATCTTTCTTTGCTGAAAAAAGCCTGTTGTTAACAATCCTATTTTTTACATCTCCATGTTAAAGGGGTGCATTAAGGTGAAAAAACATCCGACGATACCGCCCCCCCCAGCCCTCCCGTTTTACTTACCTAAGCCCGTTTACCTGGTGCGCTCGCCCCGATCTCCTCTTCGTCGCTCAGCCTGGTCGTTGAGTGGCTGGAGTGGATGGATTGAAAGCAGCGCAGCCATTGGCTCGTGCTACTGTCAATCACATCCAATGATGCTGCGCCTGCCGGGGGGCGGGGCGAATGATACAGTGAGTGGCTATAGCCGCCGGCTGTATCACGGGAGCGCGCCTGCAAGAACTAACCACCATGCAAGAGCGCTCACATGAAGGTGCTTAGTTCTTGCGGGGAGGAGCCGAGACAGCCGCCGAGGGACCCCAGAAGACCAGGTTCGGGGGCCACTCTGTGCAAAACAAGCTGCACAGAGGAGGTAAGTATATCATGTTTGTTATTTATAAAAAAAAAAAAATAATTACCTTTACAACACCTTTCAATAGTTGTAAAGCGAATCATAATAAAAATATAACTTCAGATTAAAAAGCATGCAATAAAAGATCCTCTATGTAATAAAGATGTTCCTACTCACTAAACTGATCTCTGAATTAAAAAAAAAAAAAAAAAAAACGCAAAGTCCTGTCTCAATGCGCCTTTTACCTTAAGCCAATGGTTCACAACCTCAGTGCTCAAGTACCCCCAACAGCTTAGTATTTTGGACAGCTATTGTATCTAATGGCGAGTACACACGACCGGTTTTTCCATCAGAATAAACTCTGACGGTAGTTCTGACGGAGTTCCGCTGAAACTGACTTGCCTACACACGATCACACCCAAGTCCGACCGTTTAGAACGTGGTGACGTACCACAAGGAATAGAAAAGGGAAGTTCAATAGCCAGTAGCCAATGGCTGCCCGTGCGTAGTTTTTGGTCCGTCAGAACAACATACAGACAAACGGTTTTCCCGATAGGAATTGATTTGGTCGGAAAGATTTAAAACATGTTCTATTTCTAGGTCCGTCAGAATTTTCGGGGGGGGGGGGGGGGGAAGTCAGCTGAAGCCCACACATGATCGGAATATCCGATGAAATGATTCCGTCTGAATTTTTCTGCCGGAAAGTCCGACCGCGTGTACACAGCATAAGAGAAATTCCCAAAACATGGCCTGTTGGGGGTACTTGAGGACTCAGTTTGATAACCACTGCCTTAAAGTGGTTGTAAACTCCCCTGCCCAAATTTACCGCATGTAAAGCGTTTTGCAATGACTTACTTGTAAGTTGCTTTAAACATTTTAAAAATTGCGCTGTTTAGGAGCTCTCGCCGATATCTTTTTCAGTGACATCACTCGTGCATGCGCATTTTGTTCCTCATTTATGGCACACTCAGCAAGACGTCAGTCTACACATCTATGTGCCGTGCCTCTGATAGCAGAGCTCCACGGCATCACAATCCCACGAGATCCCAGTGTTCTTGAAACACCCCATGTGACCAGCTACGTCACAGGGGGGTGTGAACAAGGACATTCACGTTTAACACTGGGAGGATATTTGCATGTGTGCTCTTATTTGTTTGCCGGGCCGTTGCCATGATAACGGTATACTAAAATGAGGCTTGGTTATTCTTCACTGAGCATGCCCCGAGATTCTGGCTTTGACAGAGAGGAAAAGGCGGAAGTACAGATGAGACTGGAGTTGGAAGGCAACTGTAAAGATGGCTGTTGGCTTAGGCAGGAACAGATAAAAAAGAAGCCATGCTGCAGAAACAGTAAGAAAGCTCCTAGAACGCTAATTGTTATACTGGTGAATTTATAAATGATATACATAGCAGCCATATGATTACTGGGAATATTTCTTCTGAGTTGACTTCCTCTTTAAGCCACATCCAAGTGACCCTTCAACCCAGAGTCTTCTCCTCTTCTGTTTACTTCCTGCTTGAGGTCCTTCTTTGGGGGGTTCACGTCACTGCCTGAGTGGCATGGACACTTTCTATTGTATGTTTGGCAGCGAGGTCCTCTCAGGAGAGAGAGGAGAATGAACATCATCACAGGTGGATGGCAGGTGGTTTTGGGCACCATCACAGCTCTGGCTTTGTGGTCCCCAGTGACCTGGAAGGTGGATTTAGGTGATTATTATTGGCTTCACAAGGTAAGGGGGGAAAAACGACTGTCAGGATGGGTTAGAGCAGGGGTAGCGAACCTTGGCTCTCCAGCTGTTTTGAAACTACAAGTACCATGAGAAATTGCAAGACCCTGACAATCACAGGCATGACTCCTAGAGGCAGAGGCATGATGGGCTTTGTAGTTTCAAGACAGCTGGAAAGCCAAGGTTAGCCAAGGTTCCCTACCCCTGGGTTAGAGTTGGAGGAAGAGGTGGGTAAATTATAGGTTTATACTGGATTGGGGCTTTAAATAAAATAGACCCAAAACCATTATAGTTTCCCTTTAAGGTGCCTCTTCCCAGGCTTAGTAATTTTTGTGCTTGCTGGATCACATTCTTATATGCATTCCCCAAGCACCAGTCATCTTACAGCGCTCAAAGAAAAAGAATGATCCATTATGTTACAGATTATGTGTGTAGTAAATAAAATTATTTGTGTGCATCTACAAGGTAAACTGAAGCCCAAACAAAAGGAATGAAAAAGCTCAGTAATTATAGTTCTATAATGACATATCCTGCTGCACAGAGTTTAAGCAAACAGGTCATGTGAACAGGATGAATCATGGTCATTATTCCTTGAAGACATATAGGTATTTGGCACGCAGCAACAGTCATCCTGGAAATTCAGAAATTACCTAGACCAAGAGAAAAATTCAGCTGGGAAGGGTCGTATGGAAAGAAAATTACCAACAAATGCGGATTAAATATAGACCTTGCAACTTGATGATAGCTTGGTGCAAAGTCTACTGAATTCCTGAAAGTCAATACATTCACCTTTTACGAAGGAAAAGCTCCAATTCAGGTAAAATGGCCAGTAATTTGGCACTTGATACGAGCAGGAAGTCATAAAGAGAACTGCTACTCGGTTTCACACACTTTACATGACATTACAAAACCATTAATGAAACAAACCTATGAATGCAATGCTTTCATGGGTTTGTTTTACATTCACTCTTATTTTAAAAATGATCATGTCCTAGCCGAAGCCCCGTCTAGCTATTCAGATAGACCAGTGGTCTCCAAAGTGTGGCTTTTTGTTTACTTTTATCTGGCATTTGGGCACTACTCTTCCCACTGAAACGAGACAGTATTCTGCCAACCGACATTAACAATGGGGCACCATTTCTCCCACTAACACCAACGATGGGGCACTAGTCCTCCACCTAATACCAAACGTGGTGATGTTTACTCCCACTGATGTCAGGAAAATCTCCACCCCTGCTGGTTACAGTCTGGCCTCTCTAAAGTTTGAAGGACAATAAACTGGCACTTTGTTTAGAAAGCTTGGAGACCACAGACTAAAATATAGATTTCAATCACATGACCACTGGAGCTCCACCCACCCATTAACACTCACTGGCCACTTTATTAGGTACACCTGTTTAATTGCTTGGTAACACAAAACCAAGCATCAGAATGGGGAAGAAAGAAGAGTTAAAGTGGTTGTAAACCCTTACAACACACTTTGACCTACAGGTGAGCCTAGATTAAGGCTTACCTGTAGGTCCAAGAAATATCTCCTAAACCTACACGGTTTAGGAGATATTTGCCCAAAAGACAGCACCGCTGTCTTCAGGCACTGAGCGCGGCATTTTCAACGACGGAGCGGCCGCGCGTTTCGGCTCCCGTGCGCATGCGCGGGAGTGACGTCATCGCGGCTTCGCCGAATGACAGCAGCGGAGCTGCGAGACCCCTTTGAGAAGATGGATGCGCCGGACTACAGGGGACAGCGGTGACTTCGCTGGCTCATGTGTCAGGTAAGTGACACATTATGGACTACTGTGGGATGCATAGTGGTCCATTATGCTTTGCCTTTGCAGGGAATGAAAGAGGAAGTAAACTCATCAGGGTTTACTTCCTCTTTAAGTGACTTTGAATGTGGCATGGTTGTTGGTGCCAGACGGGCTGGTCTGAGTATTTCATAAACGGCAGATCGACTGGGATTTTAAAGCACAACCATCTCGCCAGTTTACAGAGAATAGTCCAAAAAATATCCAGTGAACAGCAGTTGTGTGGAGGAAAATGACTTGTTGATGTCAGAGATCAAAGGAGAATGGGCAGACTGATACAACCAAGGTATGCAGAATACCATCTCTGAACGCGCAACACATTGAACCTTGAAGCAGATGGCCTACAGCAGCCGAAGACTACACCGGGTGCCACTCCTGCCAGCTAAGAACAGGAAACAGAAGTTACAACTTGCACAGGCTCACCTAAATTGTATAGAAGATTGGAAAAATGACTGGTCTGATGGCTCTTGATTACAGCTGTGGCATTTAGATGGTAGGGTCAGAATGTGGTGTAAACAACATGAAAGCATGGATCCATCAATGGTTCAGGCTAGTGGTGTAACAGTGTGGGGGATATTTTCTTGGCACACTTTGGGCCACTTAGTACCAATTGAGCATTGTTTGAATGCCACGGCCTACCTGAGTATTGCTGCTGACCATGTCCATCCCTTTATGACTACAATGTACCCATCTTCTGATGGATCCTTCCAGCAGGATAATGCACCATGTCACAGAGCGCCAATCATCTCACCACTGGTTTCTTGAAGATGACAATGAGGTCACTGTACTCCAATGGCCTCCACAGTAAACAGATCCCAATCCAATAGAGCGTCTTTGGGATATGGTTAAATGGGAGATTCACATCATGGATGTACAGCTGACAAATCTGCAGCAACTGCCCAATGCTATCATGTCACTATGGACCAAAATCTCTGAGGAATGTTTCCAACACCTTGTTGGATCTATGCCATGAAGAATTAAGGCAGTTTTGAGGGCAAAAGGGGGTCCAACCGGGAAATAGCAAGGTGTACCTAATAAAGTGCCCAGTGAGTATATATGCAAGCACATGCACATAGGTTTAATGTCACTTTAAGGACTGGTAAGCTGCAGCATATTGTTTTTGTGTTTAACACTGCTTTAAATTTCTCTATCTGAAACCGTCATGTGTTTTACACGCCATGATCTTTGTGTAAGTTGAATAAATATAAACCATCAACCAGTCTGATGACTCCTCCAAGGAGTTACACATAAATGAATCTGTTCCTCGTCCACATACAAACTCCAGAGACAAATGACCTGCTCTCTCCATTTCCTCAAGTAGTAGCTGTAGTTTGTTATGGTCTTCAGAGCCAAGACAGCTTAAGCCAATAAAGTAAAAAACATTTTTCTCTGACTCCATCGCTTGTTTCGTTATCCAGCAGATGCCAGGGATCTAAACTCTGCTTCTAATGCCTCTTCTGAACCAGGCTGTACATCTGGTAGTTTTCAATCCACATATTGCTTGAATCTGGCGTGCAAGATCTTGAGTATTACCTTATTAGCATGTCAGATAAGTGACACTACTCAGTCACTTGAGCACTCTGTAGAGCAATGGAATTCTAGTGTCAGGATACCCGATATACACAAACCTGTGCCGGCTCTATGGCTCAACAAGTAGTGAAGCACGGATGAGGATAACAGTCCTGGAGCTTAAAGTGTTAGTTCACCTTTACAGAAAAAAGGTGAACACTCTAACCCCCCCCCCCCCCCCCCCAGTCCTTGCTGTACCCACTCTGGTGGCTGCCGAGTTGTCAGTGCCATGCAGAGGTCCAGGGATTTAAAATCCTTACTCCTACTCTACTCTTATATTTCCACCACTTCCCTGATGAACCGGAGCAATTCTGACTGATCAGCAGTGATACAGCATTGATCAGAGTCGACAGTTCAGCACTCATAGTACAGTGAACAACGTACAGAGCGGACCCCCGAACTCTGCACTCCGTACAGAGCAGACCCCCGAACTCTGCACTCCGTACAGAGCAGACCCCCGAACTCTGCACTCCGTACAGAGCAGACCCCCGAACTCTGCACTCCGTACAGAGCAGACCCCCGAACTCTGCACTCCGTACAGAGCAGACCCCCGAACACTGCACTCCGTACAGAGCAGACCCCCGAACACTGCACTCCGTACAGAGCAGACCCCCGAACACTGCACTCCGTACAGAGCAGACCCCCGAACACTGCACTCCGTACAGAGCAGACCCCTGAACACTACTGATATAAATTAATAAAATAACATCTTTTTGAGGACTGTTTTGTTCATAGCTATCCATATGTAAAGTAAAACCAAAGACTTTTGAAGTCTTACTGGTACCTAAAAACCTGGTGGTGATGATGATTTCAACAGTCTAGTGAAGGTGGTATGGGGACATATTGGGCCATCCATTGGGGCTTGTTCTGTAATTGTAAAAAAGTTAAGATCTGAGCGATGGACAGCTAGCACTGTGAGCCGATCAGGCACCAAAGAACTGCACAGCCCAATGTTTTCAGGCACATGGATCTTGGTTACAGGTGGAAGGATCACAGGGATGACCTCATCAGTGTACCACCAGTCCAATATTCTATCAGTATTCTGGTGTGGAGAGGCGACAAAGCTCCCACTGCTTATCTGCTTTAAAAACGAAAAAACTGCAAACAGGCAGAAAAGACATGGAATCTCTCCTCTGCAATAAAGTACACTTACCTGCCTAGTCACAATCCTATGTGGAATGTACACTGAGCTGCACATGCACAGCTCAGTTCATATTGCAGCACTCTTACATTATGCCAGGATGACTGCATTCCCTTTCATCACAGGTGATTTAAGGGGATTTTCTGTGGCAAGCACAATCCCCAGAGATACCCAAAGGTTAAAAATACATTGGGAACATGATGGCTCTTTCTGAATCATTGTAAAGTTTATATGGCTATAGAATATGGCTTGCATTTCCCACTATTCACACTATTATGCAAGCAAAAAAAACAGGAAAAGCCATTCTTCTACAGTAAAACGCAAACTAACTAAAATAAGCACAGCCACTGAAGAAAAGAGTTCTCCGACCAGTATAAATGTGTTATAATAATTACCTCCTATCCAAAAAAAAAAAGTGGTCAAGCTTTAATAAAATAAAAAAAGGAAAGGAGAGAATGGCAGCAATGTAAGATAGAGATCTGTAACTGTGACTTTGAAATAACAAAGCCCTTATGGCTGATGTTTAAATCTTAGTTAATCTTTCCCACCCACCAATTTCCTCCTGACAGTTGGTTTCCAGCTGTGAGACGCTGGAGCAAAAGTTCACCTCAAAGCGGCGAGGGCAGATTAACTTTCATAGCAAGATATGTATAATCAGACAGCAAGTCACCGCTGGGTTTGTTTGCACTGCAGTGTTATGTCTCACAACACGTATACAGACACTCAGCTGGATACCCGTGTGGACAGCGAGGACGGCTAAAACTGACAGGCTATGCATTGCTCCAACACAAATAACGTGTGTGTGTGTATAATATCTGGATATACATATACACAAGTGTACAACCATATCTGAAGGTACACGTCAGTCAAATACAAAAATCTTAAAACATTTGTTGCTTTTGCAATGCCATGTATTGTTAATAGTAGGCTTGTACCAATACTCCCCCAAGTACTCACCGACACTTTTTTTATTATGTCATGTGACCGTGGCACTAACATGCAGCAGTGTCTTTTTTTTTTTTTACAATTTTATTTTCTAGTTATTTTTTTTTTTAAAACAATTCTTTCATTTTTTGTGGGCGGGCATGTGTGTGTGTGCGCGTGTGTGCGTGTGGGGGGGGGGGGGGGGGGTGGTTCAGTGTTTGTGTTTTGTTTTTACAATTTAACTTTTAAATATTTATAACTTTGTTTTGTTTTTTTTTCTCAGCCCTTTTGGAGGGAGGGGCTTTGGTGAGATATCAGGAGTCTAAACAGACCCCTGATATCTCCCCTTTGAGACAGGGAAAGGGACTAAGGACACATATTCCCCAGTCCCTTTCTCTGCAGCCTTAGCTGCACTGGAGATGAACGGACAAGAATGAATGAATGAATGAAATACTTGTATAGCGCACAATGCGAACAAGAGACAGCGCCTTCTCTCCATTCATAAACTGAAGCATCGTAAACACAGTTGCTCAGTTACGAATGGACAGTCAGTGATCACATTGCATGTGCATTCAGAAAAGGAAGGATCCTGACAGATCCAGGACAGGAGAGGGCACCAGAGGAGGAGGAGCTGGAGAGCACACAGGGGGACCCGGAGGACAACACGGATCGGGACCCAGGGGACACGGGGAGCAGGGGGGGACCTGGAGGAAGACACAGGGGACATGAGTAGCACAGAGGGGGACTTAGAGCAGGACACAAAGACCTGGGGAGCACAGAGGGGGACTTGGAGCAGGACACAAAGACCCAGGGAGAACAGAGGGGAACACAGAGGAGGACACAGGCGACATGGGGAGCAGAGGGGGACCTGGAGGAAGACACAGGGGACATGAGTAGCACAGAGGGGGACTCTGAGCAGGACACAAAGACCTGGGGAGCACAGAGGGGGACTCGGAGCAGGACACAGGGGACAGTCGGAGCGGCTGTGGAGGCAGTTACAAGCACAGATCTCCCTGACAGCTGCAGGAGGGAGAGGAGCAGAAGTGGCCGTCAGAAAAGCTATACAGGGAGATCGGCTCTTGTAACTGCCCCCACCGCTGCACCGATCATGTCGGAGGCTGCCCCGGTCAGCTGATCATGCACCGGAGAATTTGCACGAGTACACGTACTCATGCAAATACGTGGTATCGATGCAACCCTAGTTAATGGTGCCCCAAATGGGACAAGCAACACAAGTTTTTGCATGCAAAAAACACAGCAAACATGCAAACCTCAAAAAGATACTTGAGCTTCTTTGTCACATTTGTTCCTTTTAAGGTAGCACTTTTAATGAATATGCATGAAACGCACACACCCGACACACTACATAGTATGAATTGGGCTAAGGGGTGCCGTGGCACGACTATCTTTCAGTCAGCCCGAGACAATCAATTGATTCCCATAACCATGCTAACAGCGTGGATGGAGGAATCCCCACTGTTGACTACTGTATTCAGGCAGCTGTGGCACTCACTGGCACTGCCGAACAGTGATTGCATCTCATAGGATTTTTGGATGATCATTTCCACCTGGGCTGCATTTCAGTTGTGTCTTCACCCACTGTCCGGGTGCTACACAGCACCATAATAAAGTAAAAAGGTGAAAAACATCAGGCTTTGAGGGGGTAAATAACTCACTGACTCACCAGTATGGTGTTGGGTATGCCTAATGGAGATGTGAAAAAAGAAAAAAACAGTGGTATATTGCAGACTGTTAAAAAGTAGGAAATGATTTACCATGCTGTGTAGTATACAAAAAAGTTTAATGAAACTCGTTGAAGAAATATTGTGGAATTACATCCACTTAGAAAAAAACCTCACCTTCCAAAAACTGAACAACAAAACATGCAAACAACAAAACATAAACAACAATCCAGATTGCTGCCCAGTGTGATAGAGGGAATCAAAGTTTCTACCTGGAAATATAGAACTACCACTTAGATGTATGAGTATAATCATGCATCCAGTGTTGCTTTGAAGAAAAAAAATGATTCTAATGGAAGAAAACACTGGGGGGGGGGGGGGGGGATTATAACAGAATAGCAAGTAGAGAGGTAGTGGATTGATCTAATGGCTAATCTATATCAGGGGTAGACAACCTTAAAGAGGTGGAGATACCTGAACAACATGGGAGACGTCAAAGATCACCAGGCAGTGTCACCTCCTCACACTGGATTTAAACCTCTAATTGCTGTACTACCACTTTGCAATCACGTGCATTGCATGGCAATCATGGGTTTCAATTAGGTGGAGACAATGCAACATATTGCCTCCTAACCACCTGTCAAAAACACTTGGATCACTTTCCAGAGGAGTAGCAGTGCCTGCTGCACTTGTGAATGAGCCCTTAGTTGCATAAGGCAGCGGCACTCTTAGGGCTTGTTCACATGTAAAGTTGGGGGGGTGGTTGATTTTACCGCCCCCAATCCCTACCTCCTTTGGTGTACACATGCCACAGTGGGAATTAAGCCCCCTCTTCCTTTTGGTGGGTGCTACCGCCTGCCAATCACAACTAATTCAAATAACTAGGGTCACTCATCAAGCGCCCCCTCAACTGCATGCTTCTGTGGGGTCCAAGGGGTTAAAGCAGGTGGTGAGAATGTAACGCAATGCTGCAATTACGCCAATTGTATTGATTCACACTGACCTGAAGATCTATTTTTCTGCTGCTGGCAGCACTCTGGAGACCACTAGCCAGGATAAAAGGTGGAGTGCAGTTGGTTTTACTCCGCACAGGACAGGAGTCGGCACTACAGAGAAGGCATCGGCTTATGTGGCTTTTACTCCCTACTACAGCTCCAACTTTACAAGTAGTCCCTCTGCATTGCACTCTGTCCAATTCTCTGGCGTCAGCAAGCCCAGACTGGGATCTACCAGTCACCTGTCCGAGATCTACTGGTAGATTGCGATCTACAGGTTGCTGACCCCCAATCTATATGCATGGGGAGGGAATTCCCCTTTACATTAGCCGTCCATTGCTGTGATGCATTAGCGAAAAATTAGAGATTAACTCTGTATGTGATTCTAGTTTAAGCGGTGTGTATAGAATAGAAGGCACCATTATAGTTGCTTCCATGGGAGCTACACAGCACCAGCATCTTGATCCTCTTTATTTATTACATGTATTTATACAGTGCCAACAATTTACGCAGCACTTTACATCTATATACATTGTACATTTGCATCAGTCCCTGCTCTCAAGAGCTTACAATCTAAGGTCCCGAACTCACATTCATACATACACATACTAGGGCTAAGTTAGACAGGAGCCAATTAACCTACCAGCATGTCTTTGGAGTGTGGGAGGAAACCCACGCAGGCACAGCGAGAACAAGCAAACTCCAGGCAGGTAGTATCATGGTTGGGATTCAAACCATTGACCCTAGTGCTGCTAGACAGAAATGCTAACCACTTAGCCTCTGTGCTTTATCTGACTGCCTATTTCGAGTGCAGGCAGCTAGTTCCAATGATGCCCTTTGAATACTGTCCTTCAGACTTAGGGGGGCGGACTGAGGCCTGTGGGAGTAGAAAATGTCTTGGTGTCAGTGAGAGTAAACAATCACATACTAGCACATTATGTGAAACTTATCTGAAAACAAAGCATTCCAGCGATGCGCTGCCATCGCTGGTGGCCGCTTTCATCTTCACCCGTCTTCTGGGTCTGCAGACTCCGGATGTGTGACACTGCCTGGAGCCGCAATGATGTCAGTCCAGCACATGCGCGGGGTACCTGACGTTTATGGCACAGAATTATGAAGGAACAGCCCAGATGGCTCTTTCTTCAGAGCGTATGCACCAATGACGTTATCGGCTGCATATATTGTAAATATCTCCTAAACGGAGCATGTTTAGGAGATATTTACAATATATGCAGCCGATAACGTCATTGGTGCATACGCTCTGAAGAAAGAGCCATCTGGGCTGTTCGTATTGCTGTCTGTCCCCCCATTAGGGAGATTTTTCTTGTTTACCATTATCAGTGAAAGTAAAAGAAAATCCCATATTTGGGATTGTCCGCAGAAAAAGTAATAGAAGGGAAATCTTCCAATGGAGACACTAGTTCTGGTGACCTGGGGGTCCCCAAGAGATTCCCTTAATTTGCAGGAATTTTCTTCTCACTTCCTGTTTGGCTATGGGTTGACAGTGAACGTAAATCTCCCCAATGAGACACAGAGGCAAAAATAACCCTTACAGGGTTTATAACACTTCCTTACACTATCCAAGAGGAAAAGAAAAGTTTTGCATATAATTCTACTTTAAAGTTTACAAGCACTTTAAAAAAAGAAAATAACATTTTGAAATTTCTAGGGCTGTGGAAATTAAAGATTAATTCCTCGATTAATCATTTCATTTTTTTTGATCGATCAAAATTCTTTTGATCAGTGCTCACCTCTTCCCCGGCTTCCGGGTCTTCAGGGAGTTCCGTCAGAGATCTGGTGACGTCACGGACATCGACATCACTGGACTCCTCCCCCCTTCCCCAAGTGCCTCCGTCTGCTAACGAAGGGAAGGGGGGAGGAGTCCGGTGATGTCGACGTCCTGATTGAACGTAACACGCACGGGGAGGAGCTACGCATGACGTCACGTGCATTACAGAACTAACATGATTGTCGGCTTTACATGCTGTGTTTTTATCATATTTATGTAAGTAGTCAGTGTTTGAACACAAAAATGTAATCTTATACTTAAGCGGTGAGCACTTAGATCTTTTCTTTCTACCCAAGACCTGGCGTACTTGCTGAGCTCTAAGGAGACGTGAGAGAAATTTATGGACTGTATTAGCCATTTTGATACCCGCTTGCATGACCACCTGTTTGCACAGGGGTCCATGCCATAAGGTGAGAGTGATTAGTTAGACCGGAGGTGGAGGGATTGTCACGCTACTGTGGAAAAAAAAATACTTACGTCATTGCTACAGTTAGAATTTCTTATTTGTGTGAACTGTGAAGTTAAAGTGGTTGTAAAGTAATTTTTTTTTTTTTTTTTAAATAACAAACATGTTATACTTACCTACACTGTGCAGCTCGTTTTGCACAGAGTGGCCCCGAACCTGGTCTTCTGGGGTCCCTCGGCGGCTGTCTCGGCTCCCCTCCCCGCAAGTACTTCTCATGTTTATGTGAGCTCCCTCACATGGTGATAAGCACTTGCGGGTGCGCTCCCGTGATGCAGGCGGCGGCTACAGCCGCTCACTGTATCACTCTAGCCAATCAGCGGGCAGGCTGGAGCGGCAAAGAGGACGTCGGGGGCGAGCACGGGACTTCCGAGGGGTCAGGTAAGTAAAACGGGGGGCTGGGGGGGCCGGCACTGCCAGATGTTTTTTCACCTTAATGCATAGAATGCATTATGGTGAAAAAATATTTACCTTTACAACCCCTTTAAGTCATGGATTGTGGAAACTAACTAGTGTCAGGTGATTGTATATAGTGTATACCACATTTACCACTGACTAATGCAGAGTTGCAATGCAAGGAGATCAGCTAAAAGTAGTTGGATCTGCATGTGCGTTATATTTAATCGAAATTAATCTATTAAAAAAAAAATAATAATTAATCAAGCGTGAATGTTTTAATCAGTAACAGCCCTAGAAATTTCTTTTACCTTGATCTTGAGGGCCACAAAAATATCCCAGGAGGGAAACAAGTACCCTCTGGCCACTAAATCCTGGTAACACAAGTGCGACTCAATACTCGGTCTGCTCCTACTGCTTAAAGGGTTCCGAAACCCTCTTTTTTTTTTTTTTTTTAAATAACAAACATATCATACTTACCTCCTCTGTGCAGTTGGTTTTGTACAGAGCGGCCTCAATCCTCCTCTTCTGGGGTCCCTCAGCGGTGCTTGTGGCTCCCCCTCTTCTCCCGTGCCCCGTCAAGGGAGAAGCACTCTCCTTCGGGACACCCGTGCGGGCGCGCTCCCGAGTCCTGCTGCTGCATCTGTTGACAGAAAGCAGGACTCGGCCCTGCCCCCTGGCGCCCACGTCATTGGATTTGATTGACGGCAGCGGGAGCCAATGACTGCGCTGCTATCAATCTATCCAGTCAGGACACGAGACACCGGCCAGAGCTGGTGTGCTCATTCCCGTTACGGGAATTACGGAGCTCAGGTAAGTAAAAGGGGGGCTCGGGGGGGGTTTGGGCTGCTGCATGACAGGAGGTTTTTCACCTTAATGCATAGAATGCGTAAAAACCTTTAAGCATGGACAAAAATCTTATTGGTGCCTAAAAACCTCCAGTAATGTCTTTTTTCAGCGAACATTTAGCAAAGAAGAAAATCTGAACTCTAATCAGCTTGACAAGCTGAAGCACCAGAATAGAGAGGAATAATGTGACACATCCAATCAATTTGCTTGCTGGGCTCCTCCGACGTGTGGGGACAAGCTCCTTCCCGGGACACATGTAATACGACCGCAAGATGCCAACTTGCTCGTGTTTCCTACAACTTGGATGTGGCTCAAATCATCTTCATTTTCACAATACGCAACAAAATCTCCAATGAATCTCTCATACTTAAGTTTAATTAACCGGCTGTAATAGATGGCTTAGTAAGCCCATTTACCCTTCGCTGGAGATCAGTGGGAATGCAGCTGCTCTGCCCGTGGAACGCCTTGTATTAAATGAATGGCAAGAAGCATGTGTCGGGATAGAGAAGCCACCCATATGTTTTGTAAGCTCACCGGGTATTTTGCCTTTGTCAGGACCAAATATTCTGAGGATACCAGGTTTACCACAATGAACATGCTGGATACATGTAAATATGTAACTGAAACCTGCGTTGAAAGAAATATGAAGGTTGTCATTATAACTGCCCGGCCCTCTATGACTTTATTTTTGTCTGGGCCACGGACTTGCACAAGTATGTAGCAAGGGAAGTCAAAACTTCAGGACTGTGTACTCAGAAAGCCCTGAAACGAACATTTTCTGCAGGTCAGTAGTGGCTGACGATACACTCAATCTCTTGCGTTCAAATGTGGTGCTATGTAGGGGATGGGCGAACAATTCGGCCCGAGCATAAGTTTGGGCCGAACTTTGGTTGTTCGGAATTTTCTGCGAACAGAGAACAATATGCAGTGTTCGTGGCAAATTCGAAAGTCGCCGAAACACGTTAAAGTCTATGGGACATTAACATGAAAAATCGAAAGTGCTCATTTTAAAGGCTTATATACAAGTTATTGTCATAAAAAGTGTTTGGGGACCACGGTCCTGCCCCAGGGGACATGTATCAATGACATTTTTATTTCTTTTTTTTTTTAAAACAGCATTTTTTTCGGGAGCAGTGATTTTTTTAATGCTTAAAGTGAAACAATAAAAAGGAAATATCCCTTTAAATATCGTGCCTGGGGGGTGTCTATAGTATGCTTGTAAAGTGGCACATTTTTCCCGTGTTTAGAACAATACCACAGGAAAACGACTATTTCTAAAGAAAAAATTGTCATTTAAAACTGATTACGGCTGTATCACTCTGCACGGGACAGGAGCCGGCACTACAGAGGAGACATCGGCTTATGTGGCTTTTACTCGCTACTACAGCTTGAGACCTTATGCATACTATGTGTGGCCCTTTGGCGTATTCAGGGGCTGCTCTGGAGGCCTCTTATATCTAGTACGTTGACCTCTGCTGCCTTTATGGTTTTATTACTTTCAGCTGATCTCTTTCACATACGGTATACAGTATGTCTAAAAACATTAAAAACGCTACAAATTCCCTTCAGAGTTTACAAAAACAAAATGTAAAAGGGTAAATAGCAGTTGATGTTCTGTAAATATATTGAGTAGTTTGGTGCCGGTGCTGCACGCAGCAGCTGATCATATTTTCGTTTTTCTACTACAGCCAAGTTTAAAATTGAAAGGCCAAATTACATCCAGATATTTCAGGTTTGGCTGGGCACAGTTATGGAAAAGCACGAGCTGACGCCTTTCATTTCTAGGACATTCCAGCGGTAATATTTTTACCTGGAGTAGTTTGTTTCTCAGTCCCCTCCTATCCTTTACAGCCAAGAAAGCTGCCATCTTAGCCTCCGTTTGTCTGCAGTTGCCATGATGTTGCACATGTGGTCAGCTAGGACATCGGCCATTTCGTGGATTGACAGTTTAGTTGAGAGCACAAGCAACAGTTATTCACGGCACGCCTTGCATATAATCATTTTGGGAAACCGTTAAAGTACAACTAAATGTAAAAAATAAATAAATTGCACGCAGGTAGACTTTTTATTGTGGAAGAAGCATTTGATGGCTCTTCTGCAATAAATACATTTACCTGCCTATCCTTTGCAGTATGTACACTAAACTGCACATGCGCAGCTCGGTGTACAGTCTGGCATACTGCTAGTGACTGCACTCCTGCGAGGCTATTCCACAATGGCCAATCAAAACATTCAAAGATTTGCACACGGAAGAGCTAGGGAAGATGCCAAGGAGAGACCTCATGGGTGTCGGACCATTGGAACTAAGGTACGTGTGCCTTTAGTTCCGCTTTAAATTGATTTGTTTAGAGCCACTTTAGGCTGGCCATACAGCATACAGTCTGACTGTACAAGCTTTGTACTGTATGGTGGCTGTTCACAAATGAAGACTGGGCACCGCTAATTGTTCTTTATAAGCAAGGCTACCAGTCTTGCTACCACTCCTTATACAAATAGGAGATGCAGGATTCTGGCACTGCTGCACTTACAGCCACATAGAGCAACCTACTGTAGTCCTGTGTGGAGCGCTCTACATCCCAGGGATGTGAAGTAGAGCGCTGGACAGATCTTTCCTCCTAACTGTCAGAGATTGAAGGGCTATATCTGGACATCCAATGACATCATTGGGACATAGGATTTTGTTTTCTGGTCACAGAACTAAGTGGGGTGAATGCGTTTTTGTTTTAAGCCAATTGGTTTAGCTTACGAGGTATGGTGGACCTCAACTGTGGCCCCTGGCATCACTAAAGGGCTTCTCATTATGTACATGCTAAAAAGGACTGTGAGAGGCTGCAGACGTATTTATGGAGATGATGATCTTTGATTTGACATGCATTTGTTTGGCCACTGTAGACATGCTGCAGAAGACGATGAGAGACTGGGTACGTGTTACATGAAACTAGTCGAGATCACTGCAATCACTCCTTTACAAATAAATGGCTGCTGGGTCCAAGGGCCGCACAACATGTACCAAATGGCTGCACACGGCCCTTGGGCCGCAGGTTTGGTACCAGGGCATTAAGATATATATGGAAAGAGGAAAGTTGGGAAAACAATGGGGACATCAGCAGGTGTTCTGGCCGGTCAAGGACTCCCTGATACAGATACATGACTGGAGACGGAGTCATGATCAGGTTGTGCTGTCTTGTATGGTAATGTCTTGCAGCATCTAGTCACATTGGACACTACATTCTTTGTCATCTGTAAGCTGCTGAATTAAAGCAGCAACACATGCACTGTATGCTCTTCTGCATCTGGTAAGTTTTTATACTTCCAGGTAAACAGTCATGACCATAATAGAAAAATATAACACAAAAAGACACTGCAAGGTACCCTTGGCTAACCTAAACTAGTATCCCCAGAGCCCCTGGGTTTGTCCCGCTTTGGCAACCCCCTATGACGTAGTCGGAGGATGAAACACATCAGGGCGTGGTTATGCGACAAATGGAAGTGACCTTTATCGCGGAACCGGGAGTGACATGTTGATGTGATGTTGAGGTCCAGTCAGGGTGAGCGGAGGTGGAATGATCTTCACCTGACATGGTTGAAGTTGCTTAATGTGAAATGAGCGTTACATTTAGTTGCATTGTGAATTATATTATTGTGTATTATATTTTAATACAAGCTTACAATAATATAATAAAGACTGTGTTTTAACTTCGCTATAGGGGGCTGCTTTCTTTCCCTACATGTGGTATGAGTTTTACCAAAACTCTGGAGAAATGATTTGATCCGGGGAGTATATATCTAAATGGGATCGGCGTCTCACAGCACACGTGGTGATCATTGGATTTACTTCAGAGGAGGTTTGGGTTTTTGTGTAACTTCAGAGAACTTTTTAGTCATATATGTTACACGTTAAAGGAATTTCTTATGCCCCGTACACACATTCGGACTTTCTGACAACAAAACCGTGGGTTTTTGTTCGAAGGGTGTTGGCTCCAACTTGTTTTGCATATACATGGTCAAACAAATGTTGGCCAACAATTACGAACGTAGTGACGTACAAGACGTACGTGATGTCTCCCTTGCTAACCCTATTTTTTCAAGACCAAGCGCTTCCGACACGTACTTGATTCCGAGCATGCCTGGACTTTTGTGAGACAGACTTGTGTACACGATCAGAAAGTCTGACAACAAACATGTGTTGGCGGAAAATTTGAGAACCTGCCAGCCGACATTTGTTGGGGGAAAATCCGACAACAAATGCCCGATGGAGCATACATGCGGTCAGACTTACCGCCAAAAAGCTCACAGCCAACATTTCCTGTTGGAAAATCTGATCGTGTGTACGCGGCATGATATTGTATGTGAACTTTTTGGAAACTTTGTTTTAGTTTTAAGTTTTTCACTTTTAGTTTATGTATTTATATAGAGCACTCATTTTTCACCAGTTGAAAGTTTACTTATTCACAAGGTTATGCACAAGGACTAAAGAAATAAGTGTGACTCAGAAAGCTTTTTTGCCTGACAGATCTACACAAACATACAATCTTCTGTAGAGGAATCTCCGCAGTGGAGAGAGGAAGTAAGACCCAACGATTAGCCAATTACAGGTCGTTAAGCTTGTGATTTAGCAAATCACTCCTTCCTTTGCCGCAGGCATGAAAATCTCAGACAGTAAGCGCTCCCTGACAAGTAATAAAAATGTATTTAGGCAGGCTGTAGCTCCTTTCTCATGGTGATTTTTGGAATTTGTTACCCAAAGGGTTCAAACGCTGATCCGTGTGTTACTAAGTATATTACTAATCAAAAATGATTGAAATCAATGTGCAAATCCGATAAAGGAAAAGAAAGCGCGTTGTCTGTGACTTCCTCTACGGGCAACAGGGTTCTGAACACAGTCCAGGAATAATAAGCTACATGCAGTTAACCAGAAATGACTCATTAAAGACATTTTTATAATCTTTTCTTCCAGAATTGTGTTCCCTTGGCAGTTTGGAAAATTCCCTGTCGTTACTATAATGTACTCCACCCTTTGGCTGATAACACTGCGAGCGAAGTGGAAGACGGGATTGCTGTGCCAGCCTGGCAACATAAGGACAACAATATACCATCCAGGCTACATACAGTCTACAGACAGAAAAATGTTCTCATAGCAGAATAGACTGATGGATCAACAGGTACAGTATCTCTCAAATGTGATTACATCCCTTATATTTTTGTAAATATGAATGCCAAAATGTACTGTGACATACTGAAGCAGAGCATGATCCCCTCCCTTCGGAGACTGGGCCGCAGGGCAGTATTCCAACATGATGACGACTCCAAACACACCTCCAAGATGACCACTGCCTTGCTAAAGAAGCTGAGGGTAAAGGTGATGGACTGGCCAAGCATGTCTCCAGACCTAAACCCTATTGAGCATCTGTGGGGCATCCTCAAACAGAACGTGGAGGAGTGCAAGGTCTCTAACATCCACCAGCTCCGTGATGTCATCATGGAGGAGTGAAAGAGGACTCCAGTGGCAACCTGTGAAGCTCTGGTGAACTCCATGCCCAAGAGGGTTAAGGCAGTGCTGGAAAACAATGGTGGCCACACAAAATGTAAACAGATGGTCATATTCTAGGAGTCATGTAGCCACCCTGCCTAAAACATTACAGCTGGCTCCTGTCTTGGTGCCTGTGCTACATGTGTCTGTGAAAGAGCCGACTGCACCTAAAATCTAAATTCAATTGTCTGGAGATTGAATGATTTTATACGCACTAATAAAAACACATAATATACAGTAGATGCAACCAACAACTTACCAACCCTTAGATGTGGTGGCTGCATTGATATTCTTTATTTTCATCACAAGATCCTGCCATTAACACTTCCAGTTCTAGAATGACAACTCATTATATTGTTTCTATGGAGGAGCAGGTTACCCCTCTCCCTTAGGCCTCATGCACACTGGACTTTTTTTTGACATTTTTACAGCAGACTGTTCTTGGCTGTAGACATTTTTTTCTACAGTCATTAAACTCTCCATCATGTTATCCTCCTAGGTGTCCATACACACATAGCCTGTTATCAGCAGTTTTGGGCAGTGGCGGTTTTGAGCAGTAAAAAACAAAACAAAAACTAGTGACGTTTTTCATCTGTAAAAACACTCTAACGCTGATAAACATTGATAAACTGCGTTTACTATGCTGCAGTTTGTGAATGAACTGGAGGCCGCTCAGCACAGAGCACTTCCCATTCATTCACTGTCCAGTGCAGCTGAGGCTTCAGAGACAGAGACTGAGGAATCTCCATCCTCAGCAGTGGTGGGCGCTCCATAAGGGGCGCTGCCTCCCCATCCGTGTGTCCGGCCCCCTTATCTAGATGCAGGGCGCCGGGCGCATGGATTTGAAAGGAAGGGGTGTTTTTTTTTTTTGTTTTTTTTTAAGCACGTGATTAGAGCCAGAGGCTCTAATTGGCTTCAAAAAAGGGTGGGCTTTGTGTCTATAAAAAAAAAAAAATGTTGATGTTTGTTTATATTTATTTATTAGCAGGTGTGTGTATGCGTGTTAATAATGGGTCCTTTACAAAAACTGTAAAAAAAAAAAATATTAAAAATAAAATTGTAAGAAATAATAAAAAAAATAAAATAAATACAACTATAAAAAAAAATACTAACGCCATTCACTGCTTTGACACTGTCCATGTTTTAATACATTTTAAAATGTAAAAAAAATATTGTAAAAAAAAAAAAAAAAGTAAAATAATATTGTAAAAAAAAAAAAAAAAAAATACAACTATAAAAAAAAATAGTGACGCCATTCACTTCTCTACTGACACTGCAATACATTTTAAAATGTTTGTTTATATTCATTTTTGCGTACGTGTGTGTGTGTGTGTGTGTGTGTGTGTGTGTGTGTGTGTATACACATGTTCACACGCATGTGTGTTTGAGCTTTGCGGTGCACACGCTAATGCAATGAGCTGTGCACACCTATGCTGTCAAAGCGAACAGTCAGCAGAGGCAAAGAGCACAGAAAGCGGTTTTCTCACAAGATTATTGGCAGGGTCAGCAAGCATTTATTTTGTAATTATCACACAAATATAATAAAATGCTTTCAAATGGTATAATAAAGCTAAATTAAATAAAAATAAAAAAAATAAAAACTATGGGTCAAGTAGGGTTTTTATGATTACAAAGTCCCTGTTGGTCTCTCGTGTCATAAATGCCTCTTCCCAGCTGTAATTCAAACGTCAGCGTACATTTGCGGCACTGCTCTATGCCGTGATGATTTGACTCCTGTGTGCTTGTATGGGAGTGATGTCATTGTGGCCCAGCCATTCAAGCGGCTGACCATACAGAACCCAGTCCATGGTTATAGAGCAGTGATGGCGAACCTTGGCACCCCAGATGTTTTGGAACTACATTTCCCATGATTCTCAACTACATTGCAGAGTGCATGAGCATCATGGGAAATGTAGTTCCAAAACATCTGGGGTGCCGAGGTTCACCATCACTGTTATAGAGCGTTGTGTGATCTGTCTGTGCAGCTATAAACCCTTCCAGCTTTAGAGGCGCATGCTCCTAACCTGGCTCACGTTTGGCCTACATGCACATGTAAAGGGATACAGGAGCTTACAGATTGTTTTTTTTTCCATTCGCCTCAGCACATTTACCTTTCAATTTGCTTCATTGACAGTTTTCGCTATATAGAAATATTAGTATCAGGCCTCTCCCTGTGCTTAAAAGTACATAGGTTGCTGTTGTCGTATGGGCTTTTATTATTCTCCCAAGAGAAGAAGCGTCAAGTAGTAATAATTATCAGAATTCTTGCTCCTTCACAAAGTTTCGTCAATTTTCTGTTCTGATGGAGCAAAGATGCACTTATAGCAGGACTCCAGCATTTATCCCCCATGCCCAGTATTTTTTATTTAACCATGTAAGGGCCAAAAGATTTCCCCCCCTTAATGACTAGGCCATTTTTTTTCCGATACAGCACTACGTCGCTTTTAATGACAATTGTGCGGTCGTGTGACGTTGTACCCAAACAAAATTGACGTCCTTTTTTTCCCCAAAAAATAGAGCTTTCTTTTGGTAGTATTTGATCACCTCTGCAGTTTTTATTTGTTGCGCTATAAACAAAAAAAGACTGACAATTTTGGAGAAAAAAAACAATACTTTTTGCTATAATACATATCTAAAAGAAAAAATATTAAAAACAAATTTCTTCATCAGTTTAGGCCAATATATATTCTTCTACATCTTTTTGGTAAGAAAAAAATTGCAATAGGAGTATATTGATTGGTTTGGGCAAAAGTTATCACGTCTACAAAACATGGGATAGATTTACAACATTTTTATTATTCATTTTTTTACTAGTAATGGTGATGATCTGTGATTTTTAGCAGGACTGCGACATTGCAGCAGACAGATCAGATATTTTTGACACTTTTTTGGGACCAGTGACATTTATACAGCGATCAGTGCTATAAAAATGCACTGATTACTGTATAAATGACCCTGACAGAGAAGGGATTAACACTAGTGGGGATCAAGGGGTTAAACGTGTTCCCTGGGAGGTGTTTCTAACTGTGGGGGGAGGGGACTGACTGGAGGAGGAAAGAATTTCACTGTTCCTGATCACTAGGAACAGCAGATCTCTCTCTACTCCCCTGTCAGAATGGGGATCTGTTTGTTTACATTGACAGATCCCCGTTCTGGCTCTCTGTGGATCGATCTCAGGTGGCCGGCGGACTTCGCAGCCGCCGGCCATGCGCATCGGCTCCCTCACCGTTTAGCGGGCACGCGCGCGCCTGCTATAGCTCTTAAAGGAGCCGACGTACCGGCACGACGATTCGCAGGAACGAGCCGCCCTGCCGCAGTATAATGACGGAGGCTGGTCGGCAAGTGGTTAAAAAAAAAGGAAAGCAAACCTTTATACACCTTTTTCCTACAGTCTGCTAGCCAGCCCAGTGATGTCATTGCAACTTCCTCCAGCGGCAGCGGACATTTTACTTGGGCTGAGTGACAATCATGTAACTGACATGTGAGCACAGCCTGCATGATGACCCTAAGGGGTATGTAAAGAGTATAGAATGTGAACCACCGGGAGAACTAAATAGTTCTCACCTAAATTTGTTGCCACATCCCAAATATGTATTATAGAAAGACCCTAAATAGGAACAAGAGTACCCCCCGGTACACTGGGACTTCATAGGCAAACAGAAAAAGAAAAATATATTGTTTATGAAAACTATGTTTTTCTAAATGAATTATGTTTTAACATATTTTTTTATTTTTCTGTATGCCTATAAAGTTCCAGTGTACCGGGGGGGGGTACTCTTGTCCCTATTTAGGGTCTTTCTATAATAAGGGGTATGTAAACAACAAGCTGGCTTCAAAAGTAGTGGCAGCACTGGACCAAGAATGAACCCAGTACATAGAGAGGGTAAGTAGATACTGAAATAAAAATGGAATTGGAAAAAAAAATATAAGAAAAAAATAATAATAGGAGCTATACATTAAAATGTAACTAAACCTTCCTATCATTTACAGCCAAGGAAGCTGCTTCTGTTTGTTCTGCAACTGCCATGGTGCTCCACATGTGATCAGTTATGACACCAGCCATCTGATGGTTTGACAGCGTGGTTGAGAGCACAACCAATGTGACAGTTACGGCAAGGGTCGGGAATGTAACTGTTTTTCTTTAAACTGTTGGGCTCGGTTCACATGCCGATGCGGCTCACAACAGGGGTCCTATGTGTTCTGATTCATATTTTCAGGTCCGATTTGAGTACGAATTTTGGGCTGAATTCGGACCTGAAAAAAAACAAAAGATGCACAGGGCTCCTGTGCCAATTCACACCGGAGCCACATTGGAGATATGTGAACCGGCTCCATAGAGATCCGGTCACATTCTCATGCTATGATGAAATGGATGTAGGGATTCTGCATCCAATACGCCTTAGTGTGAACCTGGCCTTAAATCAAAGGGGTTTAGCTCTGCTTTAAGTGGTAGGGATAAAAGCCAGGGCAAGAACATAAAAACCCCAAAAACTGGTTAGCTGGATTATTTGCATAGCTTCCTGATATCCATGCCTATGATAACATTTAGAACCTATGCCATCCTATTTGAAACATCCATGCAACTTACAGGACTAAACCCTCCCCGGTAGCAACTGCAAAGATGTGATGATCCCAATTAAATGATACTAAAGTCAAAAGGCAGAAAAATGATACATAGGATCGCCTTTATTTTCCAATTAAACAACACTGCTATCACAGCTGAAAATATGCTTAGGAACAAAGCCAAATCGTGAAATTTAAACATGAAGGTTGTTTAAGAACTTAAAATTTCAACATAAAAAGGTCCAAAACTAACAATGCATATAAAAGAGCTCTTCTGCTAGATAGCACTCCCTAATGCATCACAATGCAGGATCTAAACCTTCAGGAAGGCGAAGAGAATTTCGAGGGGCTGCTTGTCCAGTTCGGTGTCCATTCCTGCTCCTCTCCCAGGGTATCCTCTGACAATTTCAGTGGCTTGGTTATTGACCTCTTCCTCGTATCCTTTACAGTCCAAAGACGCTCCTCGGTAATCCAAGTATCGCTCCAATGACAGCTGTGGTCTTGTAGAGCATTCTCAAGAAGAAGCAGGACACTCTGCTGTCACTTGTAATCTGCAATAACGAGTGCATTTGTTGGCACTTCGCACTCCTGTCCCCTCAAATATTTATTGTAAGCCTTGCCATGGTGATTGACCAGCCTTGCTGGAAACCAGATATGTCTCTTGCTTGGTGTATATCTTTCGCGAGCTTCTGGGGTCCAGGCTACCGACTCAAGTCAATTCTGAAAGATCTCATTTAGATGCAAATTCACCTAAATCTACAGAAAGGAATAATATAGGGGTGGTCACAGATATCTTCCCTTGAATGGAAATATCTACCTGTCCAGTAAACACCAGAGCACCCAGTAGGGTTGCCACCTTTTCTTCAAGTCAATCCCGAACACTTTAGCGGGCACAACAATTTTTTTAATTTTTTTATAGTATAATCTATACATATATTTTGCTATTAAATAACATTTCTAATCATATGAAGTTAATAACAAGAGTCCCCATTTACATCAGAGTCCACAGAGTTCCCCTTTTACATCTGAACTCGCAGAGTTCCCATTCAGTTTCCAGTTTCCCTGAAAGGGGGGGGGGCTCTGCAAACTCTGATGTAAGGGAGAACTCTGTGGACTCTGACATGAGGGATGCTCTGGGGACCCTGATTTAAGGGGGAACACTGAACTCTGATGTAAGGGGGAACACTGAGAACTCTGATATGCGGAGAGGACTCTGATGCAAGGAAGAACTCTGTGGACTCTGACATGAGGGATGCTCTGGGAACCCTGATTTAAGGGGGAAAACTGAGAACTCTGATATACGGAGAGGACTCTGATGTAAGGGGGAACACTGTGGCCTCTGGTGTAAAGGGGAACTCTGATGTAAGGGATGCTCTGAGAACCCTAATGCCGTGTACACACGGCCGGACTTTGACAGCAAAGGTCTGGCGGAACTAATCCGTCGGACAATTCGACTGTGTGTGGGCTTCATCGGACCTTTGCTGTCGAAAAATCAGACGGCCGCTTGCTGTATCACGGGAGCATGCCCGCAAGCACTCCACACTATGCGAGGGAGCTCGCATGAAGTTGTGGAGTCCTTGCAGGAGGGAGCCGAGACAGCCGCCGGGGGACCCCAGAAGAGCAGGTTCGGGGCCACTCTGTGCAAAACCAGCTGCACAGTGGAGGTAAGTATAACATGTTTGTTATTTAAAAAAATAAAAAAAAAATTGCCTTTAGTGATCCTTTAAGATACAAAAACCTTCTGCCTTTACAACTCCTTTAACCACTTAAAGGGCATCGTTTTAAGATTTGGCATTTAGTTAAAATCATTTTTTTTTTTTTGCTAGAAAATAACTTTTAAATAACACTGTAGAGAATAAAATGGCAGTCGTTGCACAATTTTTTTCTGAATAAATAAAAATAAAAATTTTGAATTAAAAAATAAGACAACAGTAAAGTTATCCCAATTTTTGTTTTTTATATTGTGAAAGATAATGTAGCTGCAGGCATCATTCAGATACACTGCACAAAGTCAAGGACGTCATATGACCTTACTTTTGGAGTGCGGCCATCCGAACAATTATTCTTTCCTATGGATTTGCATACTGAGCCAGCACCCTTTATCTGGCGAGGGAGGTGAAATAATTGGCTGTGTATCCTGGAGCGGTGAAGCTGTTTGTTAGCAGCACACTGGTCTTCCCAGTGAAAGGCTGTGCTGGGGGGGGGGGGGGGGGGGGGGGCCTTTCGGGACAGCTCTGATCATTGGAGGAGAGCACACTGAGCTCCCAGCACAGCTAGAGAACTGACCACAGTGTGTTCTTCTGCCTAGCGTGGTCAGATTTTTGATAGGGAAGCAGAGGGACTAGCAGGAACACCAGGGATTTTAAACACAAGGAAGCAATACAAAGAGGACAGGATACTAATGGTATAGCAGGCACATATCAGGAATATGAAATAATGGGTTTACATATTCTAAATTACCGTATAAGCTTCTTGAGCGCAGGGACTGATGTAAATGTCAAATATATATGTAAAGTGCCGCATAAATTGTCAACGCTTTATAAATTCTTGTAATAAGCATATCAAATAATAACTTCTCCCCATTTGTATTGTCTGAGGTAAAAGAATTATTATATTCTGCAAGTTTATAAAGATTTTGCACACTCCAACTAACTGCTCTTATTTCCATTGATATGATAGTAATTTATGCAGGGAAAAATAATTTGTTCCAGTTTAAAGCAAAGTCTTCCTTCTATCACATTATTATATAAAGAATCACAAGGGTCAGCATGAGCCAAATCTGAACTTGCTGGAAGCCATAAATAAATGGACTAAGATAAATCAAAAGGTTTATGACTGTTTACTCATTTCAATAATTCAAACAACCCAGGATGGCAATAAAAGGTCTGATACTGATCAAAAGGTCCAGGGTGTCTAGGGCTACTTTAGCAAGTAAGCAGCACCCCCTAGGCACACAGTCCTGTCAGTCTAAAGCCGCCCATAGATGGATGGAATCTCGGCCTGTTCAGCAGGGACCAGCTGAGATTTCTCCCATCTATGGGCAGGCTGGTTGTACTGAAGTTGCTAAAAGCATAAAACCTCCTAGTGGTGGACTTTTGAGGCACATAGAAAGTAGAATAGTATCATAATAATTTGTATTATGATACTATTCTACTTTCTATGTGCCTCAAAAGTCCACTACTAGGGTGTTTTCTGCTTTAAGCTTCAATTTTGGATGTGGCACTAAAACAAGCATTAAGTTGCCATTGTACAAAAAATTTGTTGTACTGAAGTTGATCCATTGAGTGACTTCATAACAACCAGCCTGTCTGATTTTTTTGCATGCGATTGCAAAAAAAAGCCCCGTTTACAACACGTCTCTACAATACATACATACATGCATGCCTCGCCAGGCTTTTTTGTGGCATTGGCACAGTCCAGGCTTTTTTCTGGCAACTCAACCATGCATATGATTTTTGCTCACGTATCGTTGAATTGTGCTCCTTAAAAACAAACAACCACACCATCATTTTGCAGAACAGCCTGTATTTCCCCCGAGGTTACCTGTGGGTTTTTCTTTGTATCCCGAACAATTCCTCTGGCAGTTGTGGCTGAAATCTTTCTTGGTCTACCTGACCTTGGTTTGGTATCAAGAGATCCCCAAATTTTTCCACTTCTTAATAAGTGATTGTACTGACTGGTATATTCAAGGCTTTGGATAGGTTTTTCCATCTCTATAAAGTTCCCTTACCTTGTTACACAGGTCTTTCGTCAGTTATTTTCTTCTCTCCATGGCTCAGCGTCTAGCCTGCTCAGTGCATCCACATGAGAGTTAACAAACGCAGTGACTATATACACACACACACACTAATTGTGATTTAACTGCTTCCCTCCCATACAGTAAAATGATGGCCAGACGGGCGGGGGCACTTTCATTCTGGGAGGACGTCATATGACATTCTCTCAATATCGGCGCACAGCGTGGTGGTGCGCCATGTCTCTGGGACACAGGGTATCACTGTAATAAGCCTATGATTTATCCTTGTTACCATGTGATCAGCTGTGTCCAATCACACTGATAACAGTGTAAACAGGAAATGCCAGTAATCGTCATTCCTCTCCTCCCGCTGACAGCGAGCGAAGAGAGCCGCTAAGGAACAATCAGGGCACTGACCATTGGTGTTCTGATGATCAGTGAAGCCCAAACAGTGCCCACCAGTGCTGCCCGTCAGTGCCCACCAGTGCTGCCCGTCAGTGCCCACCAGTGACGTCCGTCAGTGCCCACCAGTGCTGCCCGTCAGTGCCCACCAGTGCTGCCCGTCAGTGCCCACCAGTGACGTCCGTCAGTGCCTCCTCATTAGTGTCCATAAGTGCCTGCCTCGTCAGTGGACCATAAGTGCCTGCCTCGTCAGTGTCCATAAGTGCCTGCCTCGTCAGTGTCCATAAGTGCCTGCCTCGTCAGTGTCTGCCAGCGAAGGAGAAAAATTACTTATTTACAAAATTTCATAACAAGAACAAAGAAAAACTTTTTTGGTGTTTTTTTGATTGTTTAGCAAAAAAAATAAAAAACCCAGTGGTGATCAAATGTAACCAAAAGAAAGCTCTATCTGTCTCTAAAAAAAAATTATAATATTTTGTTTGGGTACAGTGTTGCATGACTGCGCAATTGTCATTCAAAGTGTGAGAGCGCTGAAAGCTGAAAATTGGCCTGGGCAGGAAAGGGGTGAAAGTTTCCTGTAGGCAAGTGGTTAAAAAGTCACAAATGTGGGAAAGTAACCTTTATTTACCATTTTAACCTGCGTGTGTCACCTTGTTTGCAAAGTCCAGAAATCAAGATAGGAAAGGGAATGCCCCCCTGCTCCAGGAGGATAGTTTGGTAACAAGGCTATCCGCCAAGATAAAGAAGCCACAGGTGCCGGCAATGCATAAAGCAATGAATGAAAAATAGTTCTGGACAGCCGCACTCCAAAAAAGCCTTTTATTTTAAAAAAACACACAAAATCCAAAATGCATGTCACAGGAGAACAAGACAACTGACGCGTTTCGCACTACACAGTACTTAGTCATAGCTCATGACTAAGCACTGCGTGTAGTGCAAAACGTGTCAACTGTCTTGTTCTGCTGTGACATGCATTTTGGATTTCGTGTGTTTTTTTGAATAAAATTTTTTTTGGGATTGCGGCTGTCCAGAACTATTTTTCATTCATTGCGTAACCTTGTGTGTCTGTACCAAGGCCAAACATTCCAGGGGATGGACAATTCTGATCAGGGCCATCCTGTATAATGATATTAATAATTTGGTTGATTTCTGTTACGATTTTAAAAGGAGCCAAACAACTATGTGATAATAACTGGCTTCATATGGTCACTATACTTACCGTATTTTTTGGCATGATCAGTGATATTTTCAAATCAATGTCAAAATGTCACTATTTCTGCCAGGGTATGCAAACTTTTGAGCACAACTATACTGCAAGCGAGCAGCACAGACAGGCACCACAACGTGCCTGTCCATCGCGGCCTATTTCCTGGTTTGGCGACATGCATAATTTTTAGCAGGAGTTCCTTAACAAAATAATTTCAAGGGTTCTTCCAAGTTAGAAAAGCTGCTATAGACAGATATAAAGACCCGCTTTTCATACACTTATGCCCCGTACACAAGATCAGAGTTTTCGTTGGAAAAATCTTGGATGGTTTTTCCAAAGGAATTCCGCTCAAGCTTGGCTTGCATACACGCGGTCACACAAAAGTTCTCTGAACTTTCGACAGTCAAGAACGCAGTGACGTAAAACACTAAGCCCCTGTACACGCGGTCAGAGATTTCGACAACCAAATCCGTCGGATTTTGTCCGTCGGATCTTGTCCGAAACTGTTGCATACACACGGTCGGACTAAGTTGTCGAAAAATCCGATCATTCAGAACATGATGACGTAATTTCATTATGATGGGACTACGTTCACGCTAGTAGCCAATAGCTTTGATGTAGGAATTTGATCTGAGCATGCGTGGCACTTTGTCCGATCAAAATTCTCTACACATGATCGGAGTATGTCCGATCGAACCAGTTTGTCGGGAAATATTTCCAACATGTTGGAAAATTGGGTCCGACGGATATTCCGACGGAATCAGTCCGATGCATACCACACACAGTCGGATTATCCGACGACACGGTCCGATAGGACACATTCCGACGGATTCTCCGACCGTGTGTACAAGGGCTTAGACGAGCCGAGAAAATGAAGTTCAATGCTTCCTAACATGCGTAGGAATTTTGCACGTCGGAATTGCTACAGACTATCGGAAATTTCCGATCTGAACTTTTTCCGTTGGAAAAATAGAGAACCTGCTCTCAATCTTTTGCTGGCGGAAATTCTGCTGGCAAAAGGCCGATGGAGCGTACACACGGTCGCAATTTCCAACCAAAACATCGGACTTTTGCTGACGGAATTTCTGATCGTGTGTACGGGGCATTACAGAATATATTTATTAGTTAAATAGTTGGCCAATCAGGCCCTCCTGGTTTGCAGTGCCATCAGGCTGGGTTCACATATGCTGCAGCTGCGGTTCACAGCACGGGGTCCGGTGCGTCCCTGTTCACTGATTCAGGTGCAAATCAGGGTCTGAATTTTCGCCTGTTTTTGCACCTGAACCGCAACCAAAGACGCGCAGGGCCCTTTTTAATTGCAGACCAAGGACCACGGTTGCCCCGGAGCTGCGTGAGCCGGCTTCATTGAGAGCCAGTCACACTGTCCTGTCATGCGAATTGGATGCGGGGAAACCCGCCCCCAACCTGATGAACCTGATGTTCTGTGGAGAAGTACCCCCCCCCCCCCATCGAACAGTGGCCGCGCATGCGCAGGACGGAGCATCACTCCAGCTGAGTTGCCGATCAGCTGGAGTAACGTAACCAGGGAAGCAAGCGCACATCATAGGAGGTATCTCTTGATGGGAGATACCATTTCCCGGCCACAACTGAAACCTATACAAACAGCTGGGGGGGAGACCATAGTTGTCACATTGTGCCTCGCTGTTGCAGAGCGGCTTTACAGTGAGCCGATGGTCCAGTCTTGTCTGTGTTGCAGGGCGCCTGTGTTGCAGGGCGCCTGTTGTGCCTGTGAAATGGTATCTCCCATCGAGATACCTCCTACGATGTGTGCATGTGCCCTGGTTACGTCAGCCCAGCTGATCGGCAAATCAGCTGATTTGCATGCGCAGTACATACCGGGCACTATTCGATGGGGGTCCATTTCTCGACACAACATTGGCTCCATTGAGAGCCCGGTCACATTGTCCTGTCATGCGAATAGGGTGCGGGGAAACCCGCCCTCAATGTCGTATGAACCCGGCCTTAGTCTTTCACAGACAGCTTGACGACACAAAAAAAAATATCATGGAGATAATCTGTGATAGGCTGCCTCCCTAAGCAATCACAGACTGGGGTGGTCTTTTGACCAATCTGTATTGCTTTAATTGTAGGGCGGAAAAGTGAGGTCAGGGTTTGGCCATGTTGCCTATGGCAAGTAAAACAGCTCACACATATGTGTTTCAATTACATATATACTGTAGTTGCATGCCTAAAGTTCTGATTTGACTGTAATGGAGGGTCTAGGACTTGGCCGTGCTGTCTGGCAGTGGTGTCAGCAACAAAAGATGTGCTGGACAGAATTACAAATCTTTTGGCAGCTATAGGAATTCATATGCGTGTTTTTTTTTTGTTTTTTTCTGCTTGCCAGACGTTCGGCTTTAAAAGTTCAGCATAAAAACAAACTAAATAAGACCACTAGAAGTTCTCGTAGATCCAGAGAAATGTGACTATCATATGTGCGGTGTCATATAAAAAGCAAGCCATACACAGAACGATGTCACGCTTCATAAATGAACGCACACGCGGTGAGAAACGCACACACCAAGAATCATTTTGCAGCCATTCGTAAAGCAATATGTAAAAAATTTTAAACGACATTGTTACCAGTTACCTACAGTAATTACATTGTTATATCTTAGTTTGGACAGCTGTACTCCTTATCAATACAGATTATCACCTATTCAGAGATTTTTTAAATATCCTTTCAATTAAATTATGCATCTAGCATGACTAAGAGCCTACAAGCCTGCTATGTGCTACAACACGATAGGAGTTTAATCAGTACATTAAACAATTAAGTAGTTGAGTAAATATGACAAGTATGAAAAGTCAATACTGTCACATAATGTCAATGATAAAGGGCAGACATTCGCGCTGCATGCAATATATGAAGAGACGAGAAGTCATAAAGCTTTTGCTGAGCAAATGACTTAAAGGGGTTGTAAACCTTCCTGTTTTTTCACCTTAATGCATCTGGGTGAAAAAACACCTGGCAGTGACCGGCCCCCCAGACCCCCCGCTTTATTTACCGGAACCCTCACACTTTACTCGGAGGGGAGGATCTGTCTCTCTGCACGGTGTTCTCGGCTCCTGATTGGATAGATTGATAGCAAAGCAGCTATTGGCTCCAGCTGCTGTCATATCCAATGACGTGAGCGGTGGGGGGTGGGGCCCAGTCATACATTCGGCCTCTATGGACGGCGAATGCTGGACTTGGGAGCGCGCCCGCAAGGTAACCCCCCTCGGGGGAGTGCTTCTTCTAGGGGGTTATCTGATGTGGGGAGGAGCCGCAAGGGACCCCAGAAGGTGCAGGTTCGAAGCCACTCTGTGCAAAACGAGCTGCGCAGTGGAGGTAAGTATGATATGTTTGTTTTTTTCTAAATGTACCTTTACAATTACTTTAACCGCTAAAGGACCGCCTCCTGCACATATATGTCGGCAGAATGGCATGGCTGGGCACAATCACGTACCTGTACGTGGCTCTTTAAGTGCCCAGCCGTGCCCAGCACGCTCCCGACCCTGTCCTGAGCTCCGTGATAAAAACTGCAAAGGTGATCAAATACCATCAAAAGAAAGCTCTATTTGTGGGAAAAAAAAGGACGCCAATTTTGTTTGGGAGCCACGTCGCACAACCGCGCAATTGTCAGTTAAAGCGACGCAGTGCCGAATCGCAAGTCCGGGGCTTAAGTGGTTAGAAGGAGAATTACAGCCAAAGCCTGTTTGGCTGTACTTCTCCAGTGGATACCAGGAGTGCAGTCCGTTCTGCGCTCCTGTGACTCATTTCACTGATCAATGTAATAATGTCACTGGTCCCCAAAAAGTCAGATTTGTCACAATCGCCGGCATTACTAGTAAAAAAGAATAAAATAAAAATAAAAGTCATAAGTAATCTATCCCATAGTTTGTAGACGCGATAACTTTTTCACACAAACCAATAAATATATGCCTATTTTACAAAAAATATGTAGAAGAATATATATCAGTCTAAACTGATGAATATATATATTTTTTTATATATATATATTCTTTTTGGACATGTATTATAGCAAAAAGTAAAAAGTAATTATTTTTTATCAAAAATATGATGAGCTTTATAAATTCTGCACTCTGAACACTTTAAAGCGGAGTTCCACCCTAACAAAATGTTTTCCTTTAAATTACTCCTTTAAACCTATAAACAAACATTTGGAGGATTTTTAATTTTTTGTATACTTACCGTAAACGCCCTGTTGCTATGTAGTCCTCGTAATCTGCCACTTCCTGGTCCGCAGAGCTCCTCAAGACTTCCTCCCTCGCCTACGCTCCTGGGAAATAATGACACATCATTTCCCAGGAGTCTGTGGGCAGTACTGTACGGGCGGCGGTGAATCGCCCAATGCGCGAGATCAAGAGGTGCATGCTGGTTACCCAGCATGCACCTCTCCATGCATATTCCAGGAAGCGATCTTGATTGGGATTCACCTGCCTATATTAATGAGGGAAACAGCCACAAACGGAGGAATGAAAAATTACAGTAAGGAATTTATATCTTTGAATAATCAAGATCAGCCTTTCTCAACCTTTTCAACACAGAGGAACCCTTGAAATAGTTCTCCGGTCTCGGGGAACCCCTGCTAAAAATTAAAAATCTACAACTCTTGATACATTAGTGTGATGGTCAGTGGGAAGAATGCTCCTTACATTTGTGGTCAATGGGAAGAATTGCCTCCTTACAGATAGCTAAAAAGGTCAATGGTGTTGGTGGGAACTTATATGCAAGGCAGACATTGCACAATGCTGAAGGAACCCCTAGAAACCTCTGGAGGAACCTTAGGGTTCCACGGAACCCTGGTTGAGAATCACTGATCAAGATCATTGTATACTGTTATTTTAATTTCATTAGCAATAATACTAGGATCAAAAAAATAAATAAAAAAAATAATAATTTTTCGCCGGAACTCCAATTTAAAGAGAGAAGACTGTGGATACACAGGTACAACTTATGTAGGGGGATTTGTTCCTGAGGCAAGTCACTTCACTAGTTATATGTAAAGGGTTTACAACCATAATTGCTGCGGTTTCCAGTAAAATTCACCTTTCATAAAGATGAATGGTATAATGCATGACAAAACACACACTAAAAGCACCTAAAACACACCACATCTAGCATGCAGAGAGGGAAGAAATAACCCCAATGGCAGTGTGTAGCCTAACATGATGTAAGGCATGTGATTGACAGACGATGTGGTTTGTTTAAATTGTGCTATAAAAGCCACTAATGAGTGACACGCGCATCTCCTGCCATAACGATAACCCTTCATTTCCAGAGAGTGTTTTATTTTTTCCTACACAGCTCCTTTGATGATATTTGAAGCATACTCTTGTGAAGTGGTGACATCTCCAGGACTAAAGAAGAGCCGTTTCTTCCACACACACATTTTTGCGCTAAGCAGCCAGTCCTGTCTCCAGAAAACATTGAGCTTTCCTGTCTGAAAGCCTGCGTCTCACATTTCCCAGCACCTAGGTCATATCTGGCACAGACAGAGGTACAGCGGGGACTAGAAATCGCTGTCTTAAGGTCAACATTAAAGCTTTCCAAGGCGCAGGCCTACAATGTGATTTCCACTCCCTAAAAACTACAAAACTTCTTCCAAACCCTGCCGAGTCCGCCAGCTGCTCCAACCACAGGGGTATGGGGGGGGGAGGGGGTTCGAGTCTATGCAGGAGCAGGATTCATGGGAAATATCAAAAGGTCCAACAATTGGGAATAGATAAAATAATGAGAACTGACAATCCAAAACTCTGAAGGCAGGGACAGGTGGGAAGGGCAGGATGCAGACCCAAATGGGACATGACCCCCGAAAATGTGCGGAGTAGCTGAATCTGGCACATAGCAGTAGATGACATATAAATGTGCTAGCATTCTTCTGTAGCGTGTATATGAAAAGGTACAGAAGTCTACAGAATTTTAGCCAGGAACCTTTACTGCAGGGTTTCTCAACCAAGGTTCCAGAGGTTACTAAGGGTTCCTTAAATTATGAGCAATTTCTGCCTCAAAAACGTTCATGCAAGGAGGTAATTCTTCCCAATGGCCACAAGTGTAATGCCGCGTACACATGACCATTTTTTTCCATCAGAATAAACTCTGACGGTTTTTACGAAGGCAGTTCGGCTGAAACGGACTTGCCTACACACGATCACACCAAAGTCCGATCGTTTAGAACGCGGTGACTTACAACATGTATGACGGGACTAGAAAAAGGAAGTTCAATAGCCAGTAGCCAATAGCTGCCTATGCTTCGTTTTTTGGTCCGACGGAACAGCATACAGACGAACGGTTTTCTCGATAGGAATTGATTCCGTTGGAAAGATTTAAAACATGTTGTATTTCTATGTCCGTCAGAATTTTCGGAAAAAAAAAGTCAGCTGAAGCCCACACACGATCGGAATATCCGATGAAATGATTCTGTCTGACTTTTTCTGCCGGAAAGTCCGACCGTGTGTACATGGAATTAGAAGCATTCTTCCCACTGACCATCACACTAATGCAGGGGTCTCTAAACTTTTTAAACAAAGGGTCAGTTTACTGCTCTTCAGACTTCGGGGGGCCGTATTAGGACCAGTGGGAGTACAAAATGTCCTGGCACTCAGTGGGTGCATACAGTGCCTCATCGAGGAATTCTGCCCCATCTGGTGTCAATAGAGGGAATTCTGCACCATCGATGGTGTCAATGGAAGGAATTCTGCCCCATCGATGGTGTCAATGGAAGGAAATCTGCCCATTGCTGGTGTCAATGGAAGGAATTCTGCCCCATTGCTGGTGTCAATGGAAGGAATTCTGCCCCATCGCTGGTGTCAATGGAAGGAATTGTGCCCCATCGCTGGTGTCAATGGAAGGAATTGTGCCCCATCGTTGGTGTCAATGAAAAGAATTCAGCCCCATCATTGGTGTCAATGCAAGGAGTTCTGCTCCATCGTTGGTGTCAATGGGGTTGAGAAAAGGGTTGAAAAAGGCTTCTCTACCATAAAGACCTGACAGAGGTTCCAACCCTTGTCCAGTCTACAGGATGTCTCCAATTTACAAGCCGACCTCAATGCACTAATGTCTAATTGGGCAACTAAGTGGCAAATGAGGTTTAATGTTGAAAAATGTAAAGTTATGCACTTGGGGGGCAAGAATATGCATGCATCATACATACTAGGGGGAGTACAACTGGGAGAATCAATGGTGGAGAAGGATCTGGGGGTTTTGGTAGATCATAAGCTCAATAATAGCATGCAATGCCAAGCTGCGGTTTCCAAAGTGAGCAAAGTCCTTTCTTGTATTACGAGAGGTATGGACTCCAGAGAGAGAGAGATAATTTCCCCCTTGTACAAATCATTAGTAAGTCCTCATCTGGAATATGCAGTTCAGTTTTGGGCACCAGTTCTCAAAAAGGATATTGGGGAACTGTAAAAAGTGCAGAGAAGAGCAACCAAACTGATAAGAGGCATGGAGGAACTCAGCTATGAGGAAAGATTAGAGGAACTGAATTTATTCACTCTTGAGAAGAGGAGATTAAGGGGGGATATTATCAACATGTACAAATACATAAGGGGTCCATATAGGGAACTTGGTGTTGAGTTATTAACTTTAAGGTAATCACAGAGGACAAGGGGGCACTCTTTATGTCTAGAGTAAAAATTGATTTGATCTCCAAATACGGAAAGGTTTCTTCACAGTAAGAGCTGTGAAAATGTGAAATAGACTCCCTCCAGAGGTGGTTCTGGCCAGCTCAGTAGATTGCTTTAAAAAAGTACTAGATTCTTTCCTAAATGTACATGATATAACTGGGTACTGACATTTATAGGTGAAGTTGATCCAGGGAAAATCCGATTGCCTCTCGGAGGATTGGGAAGGATTTTTTTTCCCCTGCTGTAGCAAATTGGACCATGCTTTGCTGGGGTTTTCTCCTTCCTCTGGATCAACTGTGGGTGGAGGATTGTGTATATGGAATTGTATTTCTTTTTTTTGGTTAAACTGGATGTCTTTTTTCAACCTGACCAACTATATAACTGTGTAACAAGCTAAAACTGTAAAATAGCAAATTAATAAAGAGAAAACAAAAAAATGCAGTATAAGAGTTCCTTCAGAACGACTGAACTCGAAGAGGAGAGAACAATAAGAGTGCTAGAAAGGAGGAAGAACATACCAGACAAGAGAAGAGAAATGAGGAGACTGAAGGGGGTAACAGAAGAGAAAGTCAGCAGAACAAAGCCAGGAAGGAGATGACAAAGACTCTGTAGGACAAGAAATAATTAGCGATGACAGTGACAAATAAACAGAGGAAAAGCCCAGGCTACATATAGAGAGATGATAACAACAGACAGTGAACCACAATGTCTGACGTAAATCTAAAGCAGGACTCTAGCATAGACCAGAACGTTTCTATATATTCTAATGGCAGAATTCTTTAGACCTTTGGGAAGAAACTACTGACAATGCTTCACCTCTAAACCTTAAAGGGTTAGTTCACCTTTACCAAAAATTTGCCCTAAGGGGCCCCTGTAGATAAAAAAAAAAACAAAGAAACCGTGCAGCTTTGACCAAAGTTAAAGTGGTTATAAACCTCAGACATGAAATGTGAACAAAGCACATCCCACTATAGTGTGTACTTGTCTCAATTAAGAGCACTGAGTGTCATTTCTGACCCATAGTTACATAGTAGGTGAGGTTGAAAAAAAACATCCAAGTCCAACCTAGGTGTGTGATTATATGTCAGGATTACATTGTATATCCCATGTTGCGGTCTTTCAGGTGCTTATCTAATAGTTTCTTGAAATTATTGATGCTCCCCACTGAGACCACCGCCTTATGAAGGGAATTCCACATCCTAGCCGCTATTACAGTAAAGAACCCTCTTCGTAGTTTAAGGTTAAACCTCTTTTCTTCTAATTTTAATGCGTTGCCACGAGTCTTGTTAAACTCCCTTCTTTCTGCCAAAGAGTTTAATCCCTATTGTGGGGGTCACTCACCAGTACGGTATTTGTATATTGAAATCATATCCCCTCTCAAGCGTCTCTTCTCCAGAGAGAATAAGTTCAGTGCTCGCATCCTTTCCTTATAACTAATATCCTCCAGACCCTTTATTAGCTTTGTTGCCCTTCTTTGTACTCGCTCCATTTCCAGTACATCCTTCCTGGGGACCGGTGCCCAGAACTGGACAGGATACTCTAGGTGCGGCCGGACCAGAGTCTTGTAGAGCGGGAGAATTATCACTTTATCTCTGGAGTTAATCCCCTTTTTAATGCATGCCAATATTCTGTTTCTTTGTTAGGCTCAGCAATGGCATGCAATGCCAAGCTGCTATCATCTACTAGGACCCCCAGTTCCTTTTCCCTCCTAGATTCCCCCAAAGGTTCTCCCCCCAGTGTATAGATTGCATTCATATTTTTGCCACCCAAATGCATTATTTTACATTTGCCTACATTAAACCTCATTTGCCATGTAGTTGCCCACCCCATTAATTTGTTCAGATCTTTTTGCAAGGTTTCCACATCCTGCAAAGAATTTATTGCCCTGCTTAGCTTAGTATCCTCCGCAAACACAGAGATTGAACTGTTTACCCCATCCTCCAGGTCGTTTATGAACAAATTAAATAGGATTGGTCCCAGCACAGAACCCTGGGGGACCCCACTACCCACCCCTGACCATTCCGAGTACTCTCCATTTATCACCACCCTCTTAACTCGCCCTTGTAGCCAGTTTTCAATCCATGTACTCACCCTATGGTCCATGCCAACGGACCTTATTTTGTACAGTAAACAATTATGGGGAGCTGTGTCATATGCTTTTACAAAATCCAGATACACCATGTCTATGGGCCTTCCTTTATCTAGATGGCAACTCACCTCCTCATAGAAGGTTAATAGATTGGTTTGGCAAGAACAATTCTTCATGAATCCATGCCGATTACTGCTAATGATACCTTATCATCCCCTCCAAGAGTTTACATACTATTGATGTTAGACTAACTGGTCTGTAAATCCCAGGTATGTTTTTTTGGCCCTTTTTAAATATTGGTGCTACATTGGCTTTTCTCCAATCAGCTGGTACCATTGCAGTCAGTAGACGGTCAGTAAAAATTAGGAACAATGGTCTGGCAATTACTTGACTGAGTTCCCTAAGTACACTCGGGTGCAAGCCATCTGGTCCCGGTGATTTATTAATGTTAAGTTTCCCAAGTCTAAATTTTAATTCTACCCTCTGTTAACCATGGGGATGCTTCCTGTGATATGTCATGAGGATAAACACTGCAGTTTTGGTTACTGAAGTCTGTCTGCTGCGTGGTTCCTCTGCTATCAGCATGAGTCACTTAGGACAAGTTTTCCTGACACCAAGAGAATAAATGTGACTGGGGAGGGATCTCCAGCTTATTGGCAGGTTCTGCTCTGTTCCTGTGTGAAGGGGTGTGCATCCCTTCCCTCCAACCAGCTCTCACTGAGCTCCCCTTACGGATTTCTATGAAGTGTAACTTCAGCTCTCTGTCTCCGCTCCCTGTTTTCTGACAGCTCAGACCAGTTTGAAAAATGATAAGACTTTGAACGTATGTAGAGAAGAGAAAGAAGATTACAGATAAACAGGTACAACTTATGTCAGATGATTTGTTTAGGGCTGCAACTAACGATTATTTTCATAATCGATTAGTTGGCCGATTATTGTTTCGATTAATCGGTAAATAACCTTTGGGGAAAAAAAGTGGGTCAAATTGATGTTCATTTTCAACCACAGTGACGGGAAAATTTGGAAATAATAGAAAACTTCTTAGTCAAAGGAATTTTCAGACAATGTATGTGGTTTTCGTTCAGAAATTACATTCATTTTAAAAACAGAATGTTAAAAACAAGTGAAAATTTCAAACAAAATTCTGTCATTCAGCGAATGTACAAAGATTTTTCATCAGAATATTCTCATCTGAAAATTGATCTGTGTGGCCAGCATAAGGCTCGGTACACACCTATGCAGTTTGCTTTTGATCTGTTTCTGCAGTGCTTTTTGCTGTGTGTTTTGATTCTTGCACACATGCTTTTACTGCAATTTGCATTTTTACCTTTTTTTTTGGGCAGATTAAAAAACACAAATTGCTGCAAAAAACACATTGCATGCTTTTCTGCAGATTCTTCATTGAAGTATATTGAACCAATAAAGCACCATTTTGCGTTAAAAGTCCCTGACCCTTTCAGATGTGAACGTGTCCCATAGGAAACCATGGAAATGAACTGTAGTGCATTTCTGCAAAAAGCACCAACAACATAGATGTGAACCAGGTCTAAGACGTTTAACTAACATAATGGGGTTAAAAAAAAACTAAAATTAGCCCTTTATAGTAGAAAAAAGCAGATAATCACTACTGTAAGGGGTTAATTTTTTTACTGTAGAACAGTGAGTAATATTTACAGTAGCGTTTATTTGCTCTTTTTGTACTATAAAGGGCTCATCTTAGTTTTTTTTAACTCCATTATGTTACTGGCCGATTAATCGATTATGAAATTAATCGATTATTATTTTCATAATCAATTAGTTGTCGATTAATCGATTAGTTGTTTCAGCCCTAGATTTGTTTCATGTGTGTATTACCCGTCACTTCACTGGGTATACGTAAGGGTTTAACAATCACCAGTTTGGTTCCAGAGCAATTTCTTTTTTTTATTTTCCGCATACATCTAAAAATTGCAATTTTTGGCAATAAAAATAATTAAACCCACAGAACATTATATAGTTTCTGAAAGCAGAGGCCCTGTATAATGAAAAGGTGATAGTTGCAAATTGTTATTTCAAATGATGATTGTGCAACTGTTTTATAAAAGCCAATTTTCAGGAAAAAAAATATAATAAAATAAATTTTAGTGCAAAACCACCCCATATACTACCCATTTGTGGTTAAAATATAAAAGATGAGGTTGCATCGAGTAAATTGATACCATACATGCCATGTCTTAAAATTGCATACACCCATGATATCGCCAAAAATTATGGTGCCCAAAAATCCCCATAGGTGACACTTTAAAAGCCGTTACAGCTCATCAGTTTAAATTTAGTTGGTAGCTCTTGTGCTAAAATTATTGTTCTTACTCTGACGTTCGCAGCCATATGTCATACGTAGGGTGTGACTGCGGTTTATAAATTCTAGAATTTTATACTTTCTAAAATCTGAAATAATAACTAATAACTTATCCATTACGAACTATTAAATTATTGGTATTGGAATTTTATTTCAAATTTGGCTGTTAATGAACTTCTGTCCACAGAAGCAATCAGATTCCAATGTCTCCATCATGGCCAAGGCCAAAGAGCTGTCCAAGGATGTAAATGACAAGGTTGTAGACATACACAAGGCTAGAATAGGCTTACAAGACCATCACTAAACAGCTTGGTGAGAGGGTGACAACAGCTGGTGCGGTTTTTCACAAATGGAAGAAGCACAAAATAACTAACTGTCACTCTCCCTCGGTCTGCAAGATCTCACCTCATGGACTACCAATGATGAGAACAGTGAGGAACCAGCGCAGAACTACGCAGGAGAATCTTGTCAATGATCTCAAGGCAGTAGGGACCATAGCCACCAGGAAAACAATTGGTAACACGCTACGCCATGAAGGACTAAAAACCTGCAGTGCCTGCGAGGTCCCCCTGCTGAAAAAAAACACATGTAAAGACCCGTCTGAAGTTTGCTAATGTACATCTGAATGATTCAGAGGAGAACTCGGTGAAAGTGTTTTGTAGTCAGTGGAGACCAAAGTCAAGCTCTTTGGCATCAACTCAACACTCCGTGTTTGGAGGAGGAGGAATTCTGCCCATGACCCCAAGAACACCATCCCTACTGTCAAACATGAAGGTGGAAACATGATACTTTCAGGGTGTTTTTAAGCTTAGGGGACAGGGAAACCTCACTGCATCAAAGGGACAAATCTTGGGTGAGAACCTCCTTCTCTGAGCCAGGGCATTAAAAATACAGGGCCTTGCGAAAGTATTCGGCCCCCTTGAATCTTTTCAACCTTTTGCCACATTTCAGGCTTCAAACATAAAGATATCACATTTTTATTTTTGTGAAGAATCACCAACAAGTGGGACACAATTGTGAAGTGGAACGAAATCTATTGGATTTTTGAAACTTTTTTAACTAATAAAAAAATGAAAAGTGGGGCGTGCAAAATTATTCGGCCCCCTTGCGTTAATACTTTGTAGAGCCACCTTTTGCTGCGATTACAGCTGCAAGTCGCTTGGGGTATGTCTCTATCAGTTTTGCACATCGAGAGACTGAAATTCTTGCCCATTCTTCCTTGCAAAACAGCTCGAGCTCAGTGAGGTTGGATGGAGAGCGTTTGTGAACAGCAGTTTTCAGCTCTTTCCACAGATTCTCGATTGGATTCAGGTCTGGACTTTGACTTGGCCATTCTAACACCTGGATACGTTTATTTGTGAACCATTCCTTTGTAGATTTTGCTGTATGTTTGGGATCATTGTCTTGTTGGAAGATAAATCTCCGTCCCAGTTTCAGGTCTTTTGCAGACTCCAACAGGTTTTCATCCAGAATGGTCCTGTATTTGGCTGCATCCATCTTCCCCTCAATTTTAACCATCTTCCCTGTCCCTGCTGAAGAAAAGCAGGCCCAAACCATGATGCTGCCACCACCATGTTTCACAGTGGGGATGGTGTGTTGAGGGTGATGAGCTGTGTTGCTTTTACACCAAACATATCGTTTTGCATTGTGGGCAAAAAGTTTGATTTTGGTTTCATCTGACCAGAGCACCTTCTTCCACATGTTTGGTGTGTCTCCCAGGTGGCTTGTGGCAAACTTTAGACGAGACTTTTTATGGATATCTTTGAGAAATGGCTTTCTTCTTGCCACTCTTCCATAAAGGCCAGATTTGTGCAGTGTACGACTGATTGTTGTCCTATGGACAGACTCTCCCACCTCAGCTGTAGTTCTCTGCAGTTCATCCAGAGTGATCATGGGCCTCTTGGCTGCATCTCTGATTAGTCTTCTCCTTGTCTGAGCTGAAAGTTTTGAGGGACGGCCAGGTCTTGGTAGATTTGCAGTGGTCTGATACTCCTTCCATTTCAAAATGATCGCTTGCACAGTGCTCCTTGGGATGTTTAAAGCTTGGGAAATCTTTTTGTATCCAAATCCGGCTTTAAACTTCTCCACAACAGTATTATGGACCTGCCTGGTGTGTTCCTTGGTCTTCATGATGCTCTCTGCGCTTTCAACAGAACCCTGAGACTATCACAGAGTAGGTGCATTTATACAGAGACTTGATTACACACAGGTGGATTCTATTTCTCACCATCAGTCATTTAGGACAACATTGGATCATTCAGAGATCCTCGCTGAACTTCTGGAGTGAGTTTGCTGCACTGAAAGTAAAGGGGCCGAATAATTTTGCACGCACCACTTTTCAGTTTTTTATTTGCTAAAAAAGTTTAACATATCCAATAGATTTCGTTCCACTTCACAATTGTGTCCCACTTGTTGGTGATTCTTCACAAAAAATTGTAATTTTATATCTTTATGTTTGAAGCCTGAAATGTGGCAAAAGGTTGAAAAGTTCAAGGGGGCCGAATACTTTCGCAAGGCACTGTAGGTCATGGATGGGTATTCCAGCATGACAAAGAACAAAAAAAAAACACACGGCCAAGTCAACAAAGAAGTGGCTGTAGAAGAAGCACATTAAGGTCCTGGAGTGGCCTAGCCAGTCTCCAGACCTTAATCCCATAGAAAATATGTGAAAGGAGTTGAAGGTTCAAGTTACCAAACATCAGCCTCAAAACCTTAACGACTTGGAGAGAATCTGCAAAGAAGAGTGGGACAAAATCCCTCCTGAGATGTGTGCAAACCTGGTGGCCAACTACAAGAAACGTCTGACCTCTGTGATTGCCAACAAGGGTTTTGCCACCAAGTACTAAGTCATGTTTTGTGAAGGGGTCAAATACTTATTTCACTCAAAATGCAAATCGTTTTATAACTTTTTTGAAATGCGTTTTTCTGGATATTTTTGTTGTTATTTTGTCTCTCGCTGTTAAAATAAACCTACCATTAAAATTATAGACTGATCATCTCTTTGTCAGTGGGCAAACGTACAAAATCAGCAGAGGATCGATTACTTTTTCCCCCCTCACTGTATACTCGCCTTCACAGTGCTCATTTCTTCAGAGCCATTACAAATACCAAGCATTGGTGAATATGTCATCTTTTCCCAGGATGCTCAGGGAAAAGTTGCCCACTGACTGGCCTGAGCACTGTCATCTGGCTAGAGGGGTGACACTGCCAAATAAAGGTTCAGACCAGTGGAAGGGAGGCTAAAGGCCTTTGAAATAATACGGACAAGGCTGAAATCTAACCTCTGATTGTACTCAAAACCAATCTGATTTCCACAGCTGACTGTAGAAAAGAGTGAATTCTCCCAATCATGTTTTTCCGAGGATGCCATTTTCTGGCTACACACCAAGCAATACAAGTCTTCCAGACCTTATGATAGATCTTCCTAGTGACCGCTTCCCTAGTATTCACTAGGGTAGACACCACCGGTCCTGAGATGCCATGCTCCTTCAACACCATGGCTTCAATAGCCATGCAGTCAAATTTAAATTGGGGTGGAATATAGGACCTTGAGACAATAAGTTGGGACTGTGCATAAGCGTCCATGGCCCGTCTATTGCCAATCTCACGATCTCTGGGATCCAGGACCTGCTGGGCTAGGCCAGTGCCACCAGGATGACTGGAACCCCCTCTTCCTGAATCCTGCGCAACAAATGTGGCATGCCTTGTTTGGGACACAAACAGATGTAGCTTGTTGTTGAACGTGAATGCCAATTGATCGAAATCTGGCTGTCTGGCACATTTACCGAAATACCTTTGGGGTCCAGGGACCATTTCAATGGGCAGACCTGCTGGCGGCTAAATAGCCTGCCTTCCAGTTCTCTACTCCCGGGATATGGACCGCTGATAGAATGGGCACATGTCCCTCTGCCCAGGCTAATATGTGGTTCACCTCCTCCTAAGCATTGTCATTGTCGGACTGAACCCTGATAGGGCAGTCCTAAATAAAGTTTTAAATGAGGGACACCTGGTAATTTTCTTCACAGGAAGTAGAGAGCTCTTCCCCCAAAAATCTTTTGGATATATACGTCCAAATCATCACAAAACAAGCACCCATGGAAGGGGAACCCTGCCAAAAACTTCTTACAGGGAAGCTCTAAAGCCACAGAAGTCTGTGCATGTGTACAGACAGAAGAGCCAAACAAGAGACTTGCTGTATGGAATCCTCCAGGCAGCTACAGCAAAACACAGTGCTCAAGGTATACCCGTCCTACTTTCATGGAGGGTCATCCTCCTGGTTAGGCCTGTCAGGCCGTCTGACCTGATCCTTTAAGGACTGGCAGACTCCAATTGCTGCGACAGCTGGCTGTATAGCTGAACGACCAAAGAAAAAGAAGACCTTAATAAATAGTGACTCCAGTTTCTTGTCAACAATGTCCTTCAAGCCCTCTGTGTTATCCACTGGACAAGTCAAGTTTAAAAGAAGAGACTGCCGCATCTACGCCTGCCATGTTCCATTTCTTAACAAACTTTTCCTTCACGAGATATGAGAGAAAACTTCTTTAGCTTAACGAAAATCTTTTCAGGTTGTTCTCAATCAGCATACACCGCCTGCTACAACAGGGGGTGCAAGGGCAAAGCATGTGCAGCCTGGGGAGGCCTCAGGGATCCCAAAGAGGACCAGGGGGGCTTAGGACGCTCTACAGGACGTAGCTTAAAGGCAGAACGAACCATCTCGGTAAGAGTCTGGATCAAAAGCCTCTGCTACTGAGAGGCTGATACCAACTAGACCTCTCCTGGCCCAGATTTCTCAGGCAGGACATCTCCGAGCCAGGATGAATTCCTTAGAACTCATATGCCTGGCCCTCCACAGAATCCTTAGCATTTAGCTCTTCATCAACCCATTCCTGCTCCAAGTTAGGAGGATCAGGGGAGGGGGCTCTGTCACGCTTCTTGCAACCCAGTGAGATGGAGGCACTCGTCTCAGTCCAGAGGACCAAGTGTCATTTCTGTCTGCTGCTTCATTCCTCTAACCCGGCTAGAGCTGAGGATGGACCATCCCTGGTGACAAAGGCTGAAGCAGCAGGGTTGACAGTAGACACCATACCAGACAGGCGCAGCAGCTCAGATTGACCGGAAGCCTACTATGTTATCTGTTTTTACGAAATAAGTGTTTATAATAAAATTATTTTCTTACTTACTTAGTGGTACTATGAGTCAATTGCCTATAAAGTCCCAATGCAGGGCTTTGTCCCCTTTCGATTGCTAAAAGTGAATGGTTCAGAGCCTGCTCTGTATCCCACAGCTGTCCCTTGGAAGTGCTGCATGCCAGCCACTCTCTACTTAAATAGGATGGCTGTGCGCCAGCAGCTAACCCAAACTCCCCCCCGCTAGTTTGACAGATACACACATGGGGCACCCCACAATAAGTAAAATAAGGGGGTTTTACTTACCCGTCCAGCACAGGGCAACCTTAGAGACTAAGTACTAAGACTGGGTACCCTTTTCATGTTTTAGGGTCCACTCCCTTGAACCTGTACAGCACCCTGCAGGAAAGCCTTAGCTCTGCAGTGTCCAAGATTCCACTACGCAGGGTCCATTGCCTGAAGGTCGTGTTACAGCCAAAACCTCACAGGATCCTCATGTCTTCTTTGCAAGGCTCGGGAACCATTTATTTAAGCATATAAGCTTTTCTTCAAAATGGACCCAATTGGTCAATCCCTTGATTCATTTAAGAACTGTTTTGGGACTCAAGATCTAGAGCCCGATAGAGCTCAAACAAATGTGCCAATCCACCTTGCAGACACTGGTAAAGTACTTCCTGTATGGGAGGGGTTATATAGGTGCGGACTTCCTGTCTAAGACTTTGGTCTACCAGTATCCATTCACCTAGAGATGGTGTATAACCCAGTAAGTAAGGAATAATATTATAATTTTCTGAGATATTTCACCAGCTGTAAGCCATTAATCAAAATTAAAAGAAAGAAATACTTGAAATATATCACTCTGTGTGTAATGAATCTGCATCAATGATATAAGTTTCACTTTTTTAATTGAATTACTGAAATAAATTAACTTTTTGATGATATTCTAAATATCACCTAGCACCTGTATATTCAGGGAAATGTGATCTCTGGGTCCTTCCCAGATGATGGAGTGAGGCAAGCTTACCACCCCTGACACTTGCTACCATACAGCCTCAGCTACGCGACCTGAGGGCCTGAAGCTAAAGTGGAAGCGTGACCCTGGTGCTCCTGAAGAGCTGACTGAACGGGAGCTGTGCCTGTGAGGATCTGTTTGTGACTCCAGTGAGTACAGACCAAAGCCATAGGGGCCTGTTCTATTTGGCTACCCCCTTGTGCTAGTACAGTCAGCTAAGGGTCCAACTAAAGGGATCACTGGTTAGTAATCCAAAGAACCTTGTCCACCTGTCCTTCAGTACAAGAGACTTTGCTCATGCTCTTTATTTCTGCATTGTTACACAGGAGAAGTCTGCCATCTGCTCCCAGCAAGGGACTTCGCCTACTGCTCAATTCTAGATCAACTAGTCTGTAATCTGTGCATAGTTTTCCTACTACAAATCCTCTAACCTATCCAAGTTCCTCCAAAATAAAACAACAAAACAACACCCCTAGACTGGTCTTTGACTACATCATGCCTAAGTGTGTGTGTGCCTGGCTGCAGAAAATACCTTGTGCCTGGCTGCCAGTGAAGAAGTAAGGACTATCTGCGTAATACTCCAGCGGCTCCTACAGGGGTAGTGCTACAGGAGCATCCCCAGGTCTGAGAAACGTGGAACATTTCAGTGCAACATCCACTTCAGCAAAGGCCAAATAATGCTGTACTGTTTCACAGCAGTTGCACCACAGATAATAAATCTTATGAGGGCAAATTAACACATGCAGATCCACTAGCAATAAATAGCTTACTATTAATTACAGCTGGCGGTGGAGTGGCAGATGCTACCAGGCAGGACGTGGTAATGGGGGACAGATGTCCCTCTCAAGTGATCTGATTCTCTAGGAAAGAAACATCCCATGCATGGGAAGATAGGAAATGCTGAGTGAGCTCCTCTCGGTTATTTGAGACAACGCTCCCACATTGCATCGAGCACCTGTTAAGTCTTCACATTCTATCACTGGCTGTTGTCACAGACCCAGTGGAGCAGAGCCAGCTATCTCCTATATACATAACCAGGCATTGTATAATACATGTCCTGCAATGAGCATAGAGGAATTGCTAGAAGTACAATATATACATCAAAAGTGTATCGACCTGGTGTTGCTGGGGCACACAAGGCCACCCTACTGTGTACAATCTTATAGTATGTATGTATGTAAGGGGTTGCTCTAGGAACACCAAATCCTAGAGCATCTCTAGGGACTACAGGTACATACACTCGCCAGCCACTGTAGGTACATCTTGCTAGTACCGGGTTGGACCTCCCTTTTGCCTTCAGAACTGCCTTCATTCTTCGTGGCATAGATTTAACAAGCTGTTGGAAACATTCCTCAGAGATTTTGGTCCATACTGATATGATAGCATCACACAGTTGCTGCAGATTTGTCGGCTGGACATTCCTGATGTGAATCTCCCATTCCACCACCTTCCAAAGGTGCTCTATTGGATTGAGAGCTGATGACTGTGGAGGCCATTGGAGTACAGTGACCTCATTGTCATGTTCAAGAAACCAGTGGTGAGATGATTGGAGCTTTGTGACATGGAGCATTATCCTGCTGGAAGGAGCCATCAGAAGATGGGTACACTGTAGTCATAAAGGGATGGACATAGTCAGCAACAATACTCAGGTAGGCTGTGGCGTTAAATGATGCTCAATTAGTGCTAAGGGGCTCAAAGTGTGCCAAGAAAATATGCCCCACAGCATTAGACCACCACCACCACTGGCCTGAACCCTTGATACAAGGCAGGACGGATCCATGCTTTTGTGATGTTTTTACACCAAATTCTGACCCTACCATCTCTGAATGTCGCAGCTGAAATCGAGACCATCATCAGACCAGGCAAAGTTTGTCCAATCTTGGTGAGCGTGTGCGAATTGTAGCCTCAGTTTCCTGTTCTTAGCTGACAGGAGTGGCACCCGGTGTGGTCTTCTGCTGCTGTACCCTATCTGCTTCAAGGTTTAATGTGTTGTGCATTGGTATTCTGCATACCTTGGTTGTAACGAGTGGTTATTTGAGTTGCTGTTGCCTTTCTTTGATCTGGAACCAGTCTGCTTATTCTCCTCTGACATCAACAAGGTATTTTCATTCACACAACTGTGGCTCACTGGATATTTTATCTTTTTCGGACTGTTCTCTGTAAACTCGAGAGATGGTTGTGCGCAAAATTACCATGCCACGTTCAAAGTCACTTAAAGTGGTTGTTAAGCCACTCTAACCTGTATACACAATCAGCGCTGCCTCCTATTGCAATGTCCCCCTCTGTATGTAATTTATAAAAATAAATGCTACAAATACCTAATTTTACAGCCGAGATTGTGATCACATGACTGGCCAGCTCTCTCCTTTCTTCCTTTGAGAGATGCAACGGGAGGGGCTGATATTCTCCTGCTGATGTCAGTCTTGAGGGAAGGAGGAGAGGAGGAGAGAGCTGGCCAATCATGTGATTGCAATCTCGGCTGAGAAATTAGGAATTTGCAGAATTTATATTTATAAATCATACACAGAGGGGCACGCTGCCATAGGGAGGCAGTGGTGATTGTGTATACAGGTTAGTGTTATGCAAGCAGCAGGAGGGGGGAGGGGCAGCACTGTCACAAGCAGAGAGAGAAGGGAGGAGGAGGACACAGGAGCAGCGAGGAGAGCCGATATCAGGCCTGCGGATGACGGAGGCATGTAAACTGACCACGGTGTCTGTTCTCAGCTGCAATGATACACCGTGGTCAGTTTACATGGGGGGGTAGAAACTGGCAGGATCAGCCAGGCCTTTTTTTAGGTGTTACAGGGGGGCAAACAACACAGGACAAGCACTGTGTCATATAACATGCTTTAAAGGAGCAGGATCCATATTTTTTTTATTTTTTTGGGGGTTAACAAACTCTTTAAATCCCCTTTCATCCCCATTCAGATGCATGGTTTTAACTTCAACAAGTTGTCTTCATCGCATCTAGATGCCTAAACGCATTGAGTTGCTGCCATGTGATCGGCTGATTAGCAATTTGTATTACCAAGCAATTGAACAGGTGTAACAAATAAAGTGGCCGCTGAGTGTATATTATAGAGGTTTGACGTGCCAATTTGTATTTCTGTCCATCCAGTTATGATATTAACACAGCTTTACCACACAGCACAGGCATCACTAAGATAAAGTATATCTAAAGCCAAACTTTGTTTTGGAAAGAGAAAAGGATAGATAAAACCCTTTCCAGTTTTGTTTTGCAATCTGTGTCCCATTGGGGAGACTTCCCTTTCCTTCCTGTGCGGTATACACAACAGGAAGTGAGTAGAAATTTCTAATAAGCAATGTAGACACATGTAGCGCCTAAATATGCGTTAGCGCTAGGCACGTCAAGCACCTGAGCGTTCATTTCATTGGCCAGAAAAAAATATTGAGAACGAATGTCCAAGTGCTTGGAGCTCCTGGACTTGTTTGTAAACCCCGTGGCTTTAGGCTCATTTTTGAAACCACTTTTCTCCTGCCAGGAAAAAATAATTTAGAATAGCTCCCCCGCCTAGCACAAACTCCTCAAATGTCTTCTCCGAGCACAATTCCTCTCCTCCCCACTCCAAATCCCCTCCAGCACAGATTCCCCTCCCCTAATTCTCCCTCCTAGCCCAAATACCATCCCCCTAAAGTTCCCCTCCTAGCATAAGTACCCCCCAATCATCCATAATAGCACAAGTCCCCCCCCAAAAAAACTAAATCTCCTCCATGAAAAAATCCTGTGTTTTTTTTTTTGTTTTGTTTGTTAGGCCTCATGCACACGAGACGCAGATGAAACCTCTGTTAAAAAAAAGCTGAAACGCGCGTTTTGCCGCGTTTGCATGCCGCGTTTAGACGCGTTTAGACGCGTTTGCGTTTAAACGCGTTTGCGTTTAAACGCGTTTATAAAGATAACATCATGTAGACCCTCCCCAAGCTCTCAAAGCATTTTTTTTAACTATTTCTGCTATTTTGATCAGAGTGAGCAGCAGCAGCATAGAGAGCAGTTGTACACTTGCATTTGCCGTGTCACTTGCCACGGCACCTGCCACAAGTTGTGGATTGTCCACTTGCCACATCACCTGCCACGTCACCTGCCACAAATTGTGGATTGTCCACTTGCCACGTCACTTGCCACATCACCTGCCACGTCACTTGCCACGAGATGTGGATTGTCCACTTTCCACGTCATCTGCCATGCCACCTGCCACAAGCTGTGGATTGTCCACTTGCCACGTCACCAGCCACATCACCTGCCACAAGTTGTGGATTGTCCACTTGCCATGTGACTTGCCACATCACCTGCCACGTCACTTGCCACATCACCTGCCACAAGTTGTGGATTGTCTACTTGCCGCGTCACTTGCCACATCACCTGCCACGTCACTTGCCACGTCACCTGCCACAAGTTGTGGATTGTTCACTTGCCACGTCACCTGCCACGTCACCTGCCACAAGTTGTGGATTGTCCACTTGCCACAAGCTGTGGATTGTCCACTTGCAATTGCAATTGTTTAAAATATTTTTCTAATGGTTTTTCATCATTTGCAATCATTTTTGAGATTTTTAATGTAAAAAAAAAGGTCACCTTTAAAAACGCATATAAACGCAAACGCGGCTTCACTTGCCACGTCACTTGCCACGTCACCTGCCACAAGTTTTGGATTGTCCACTTGCCACGTCACTTGCCACGTCAGCTGCCACGTCACTTGCCACATCACCTGCCACAAGTTGTGGATTGTCCACTTGCCACGTCACTTGCCACATCACCTGCCACGTCACTTGCCACGAGATGTGGATTGTCCACTTGCCATGTCACTTGCCACGTCACCTGCCACGTCACTTGCCACGTCACTTGCCACGTCAGCTGCCACGTCAGCTGCCACGTCAGCTGCCACGTCACTTGCCACAAGATGTGGATTGTCCACTTGTCACATCACCTGCCACATCACCTGCCACGTCACCTGCCACAAGTTGTGGATTGTCCACTTGCCAAGTCACTTGCCACATCACCTGCCACGTCACTTGCCACAAGATGTGAATTGTCCACTTTCCACGTCACCTGCCATGCCACCTGCCACAAGTTGTGGATTGTCCACTTACCACGTCACCAGCCACATCACCTGCCACAAGTTGTGGATTGTCCACTTGCCACACCACTTTCCACGTCACCTGCCACGTCACCTGCCACAAGATGTGGATTGTCCACTTGCCACGTCACCAGCCACATCACCTGCCACAAGTTGTGGATTGTCCACTTGCCACGTCCCTTGCCACGTCCCCTGCCACGTCACCTGCCACAAGTGGATTGTCCACTTGCCACATCACCTGCCACAAGTTGTGGATTGTCCACTTGCCGCGTCACCTGACACAAGTTGTGGATTGTCCACTTGCCACGTCCCTTGCCACGTCCCCTGCCACGTCACCTGCCACAAGTGGATTGTCCACTTGCCACATCACTTGCCACATCACCTGCCACAAGTTGTGGATTGTCCACTTGCCACGTCACCTGACACAAGTTGTGGATTGTCCACTCGCCACGTCACTTGCCACATCCCCTGCCACAAGTGGATTGTCCACTTGCCACGTCCCCTGCCACAAGTGGATTGTCCACTTGCCACGTCACTTGCCACGTCACCTGCCACAAGTTATGGATTGTCCACTTGCCACGTCACATGCCAGTCACCTGCCACAAGTTGTTGATTTTCCACTTGCCACGTCACCTGCCAATCACCTGCCACAAGTTGTTGATTTTCCACTTGCCACGTCACCTGCCAAGTCACCTGCCAGGTCACTTGCCACGTCACCTGCCACAAGTTGTGGATTGTCCACTTTCCACGTCACTTGCCACTTCACCTGCCACGTCACTTGCCACAAGTTGTGGATTGTCCACTTGCCACATCACTTGCCACCTGCCATGTCACTTGCCACAAGTTGTGGATTGTCCACTTGCCACGTCACTTGCCACAAGTTGTGGATTGTCCACTTGCAATTGCAATTGTTTAAAATATTTTTCTAATGGTTTTTCATCATTTGCAATCATTTTTGAGATTTTTAATGTAAAAAAAAAGGTCACCTTTAAAAACGCATATAAACGCAAACGCGGCTAAACGCGGGTGTCGCGTTTTGCGTCTGAAACGTGGAAATTTTTGCTTCTGAACGCATTTTTTTGCTTCTGGAAAAACGAGATTAAACGCAACTGCATAAAAACGGAAAAAAACGAGACTGTGTGCATGGACACATAGGATAACATTGAATGAGTTCAGGGGCAGTTGAAAAAACTGTCCAAGTGCATCTGAACACGCGTTTAACTGCGTCTCGTGTGCATGAGGCCTTAGCACAAACACCCCAAATCCCCCTCCTAGCACAAATCCTGCCCCTGCCCCAACACAAATCACCACTCCTAGCACACCTCCCCAAATGTCCCCTCCTAGAACCATTCTTACCCCCTGCCAGCCCCCCCCCATTTCCTCATCCTAAAACAAATACCTCTCCCCCTAATCTCCAAATGGCCTCATGGTGCCCCCCCACCTCACATGACACAACAGTGGCCAGGGCAGCAGCCCCTCCTGCCCACGTTTTGTCCTGGCCCTGGGTAGCACACCTGATTATGTTCTGTACATCTTGCTGTACAAGGTGTCACTTACATCATCGTTACCACTGATGCAGAGAGTTGCATACTTGGAGGGGGGATGGATTGTTGAGACCATAATGGATGGCAAGAAGATGCCGTCTCACCCAGAAAACACTATAAAAAAAAAAAAAAAAACGCCCCATGTCTGGGTGCAGGGGATTCTGGTGAATTGCTGTAAGCACTAGAGGGAACCCCTGTGTGCAAATAACACTCCAAGGTTTCACTCGTCATTTTGGCTGAAGCGCAGAGATATATTTGACAATATGTTTGGCTGTCCTCTCTACCGCTGCCATTAATCAAGCTGTATGGAGTCAGATTCCATAAACTTTTCATTGAAATCAAAGAAAAATTCAGAGCGTCAGTCCTCTACCACTGCTTTCTCCCTGAATCCTAATGCAAGAAAGCTGTGCTCCGAGTTTAGCTTAAAGGTATAGTCCACTTTTAAAAATACATGAATAAAGGCATCAACAATGAATAAGACATGTGCATATATTACAATTTTCAGTGAAGCCTGCAGAGTACTGGAACCACAAACAGTGGACCATGGGTGCAATGCACGGGCTCCAAGTCTGGATGGAGGTACGGACCTTCTGTTATGGAGCTGGAGGAGGTAAACAATGGACCAGGATTAAAAGCGGGAATTAGAACTGCATCTAGAGCCTGTTGTAATTGTTTATATTTACATTGTTTATATTTAGTTATGGTACTGCATTGGTAGGTTGCATTTGGTGGGCACTGCACTAGTAGGCTGCATTTGGTGGGCACTGCGCTGATGAGGCTGCATTTGGTGGGCACTACACTGGTATGGCTACATTTGGCCAGCACTGCACTGGTAGGCTGCATTTGGTGGGCATTGCACTGGTAGGCTGCATTTGGTGGGCACTGATAAGGCTGAATTTGGTGGCCACTGGTAGGCTGCATTTGGTGGGCATTGCACTGGTAGGCTGCATTTGGTGGGCACTGATAAGGCTGCATTTGGTGGGCACTGCACGGGTGAGGCTGCATTTGGTGGGCATTGCACTGGTAGAGCTGCATTTGGTGGGCACTGCACTGGTAGAGCTGCATTTGGTGGGCACTGGTAGGCTGCATTTGGTGGGCACTGATAAACCTGCATTTGGTGGGCACTGCACTGGTAGGCTGAATTTGGTCAGCACTGCACTGGTAGGCTGCATTTGATGAGCTCTGGTAGGCTGCATTTGGTGGGCACTGATAAGCCTGCATTTGGTGGGCAATACACTGGTAGGGCTGCATTTGGCCAGCACTTCACTGGTAGGCTGCATTTGGCGGGCACTGATAAGGCTGCATTTGGTGGGCACTGCACTGGTAGGCTGCATTTGGTGGGCACTGATAAGGCTGCATTTGGTGGGCACTGCACTGGTAGGCTGCATTTGGTGGGCACTGCGCTGATGAGGCTGCATTTGGTGGGCAAGCCACTGGTAGGCTGCATGTGCATGCATGTGTCTACTGGGCTGTTAATTTTGGATTATGTGCATGCTTGCAGCATGCACACATACAATGATATTGCACACGAACAAAAACCATCACAAACACATACAGAAATCACCATAAACACATACTGACATTACACACTCACAGAAACTATGACGCCCAAACCATGGAAATTACGTTCTCGAGACAGGGCTACTTAGGAAACTTTTTTAGACCTGCAGGGGTACTTCACCGTAAAAGGTTGAGAAACATTTTGGTAAACTATGCAAACTAGCATGTACTCTATAAATTATATGGATTTACTGTAAAATGTAAGGTTATTTTTTTTGCATACCCTTAAAATCATTTTTAAGTCTGCACTAGGGACGTGAGAATTGGAAGATGACTGGTCACTAGAGCTGCACGATTAATCGTTAAAAAAAAAAAAATCTCGATCTCTATCCAACACCCCCCCCCCCCCCCCCCCCATCTTAATCCTGCATTTCCACGGTTCATGTAACAAGTGCAGAGCTGTTCTCTGCTCAGAGCTTTCAAAAAAAAAAAGGCAGCCAGCAAGGCTTATCACAACATTGCTCAGCTCTGAGAGATAAAAAGAAACATTGTATCATTTGGTTCTTTTAGATAAAAAGGATAAACTTCAGTCTGTAAATGAGAGCAGTTTAACCACTTAAAGACTAAGCTTTTTTTTCCTGACATTTGTTTCTTACAAGTTAAAATCATTATTTTTTTTTGCTAGAAAATTACTTAGAACCCCCAAACATTACGTTTCATCAATTTTATTAGCAAAAAATGTTTACAATATATGCCTATAAAATAGAGGCAGATCATATTAAGACAAGTATGTTTGACAACTCTGAATTATCGCACACGACGTGTGATGCAAACTGGAAGGTAATGTTCTTTAATAGTATTGAAGCATGTATAGAAGTTATAGTAACTAAACCTTTTCAGGTGGTTTATAGCAAATTAACAATGTCATATATCCTGTCAACTGAGCAGGAATAGGTATTTCAAAACATAAAGGGAAGTAGCGGACTGACAACTCATGGGGCCCCCGGGCAATAGGAGATTATGGGGACCCCAGGCAATCAGAGATTATGGGGGCACACAGTATACACTCACACAGTATACAATAAGACAGTATACACAGACATGTTTCTATTGGCCGAGAAGGTACTAAAGAGGTGGGACAGCTATCATCTCTGGATTTTTAGACCAAAAGGATGTTGGTAAGGGACATTTCAGATACAGATGTAAAAAAAACACAGATTTTTACATACTGTCCCTGGTTTTACTGAGGCTGGCAACCCCGATGGGGCCCCCTAGTGGTCCGGGGCCCTCGGGCAGTGCCCAAGTGGTCAGTCCGCCCCTGATAATGGGCCAACCGGCCCCACTTACACAACATAAAATATTTTCTTGTAGGTAATATCTAATATGGTCAAACCTTTAGTGAGGACATAAGGTGGATATTAGGAAGGAGGCAATAGAAGGGGAATAGAAGGGGTAGAAGAGAAAAAAAAAAGGAACAGAGGGGAAGCCAATAGGAGGTTATCTGGAGTGAAGAAGGTTTCAGATTTTCGAAGAGCTGAATAGTATCTGAAACAGGACCTTTTATCCTCCTCCCATGCAATCATACGCTCCAATTGGTCAATTTTATCCATTTTGTAAGCCCATTCAGCTAGCGATGGTGCTTCGAAAGGTCGCCAGTGTCTTGCTGTTCGAACACCCAAACATTAAATATATAATTTTTTTTAGCAGAGACCCTAGGGAATAAAATGGCGGTTGTTGCAATATTTGCGCAACGGTCTTTCAAAAGCAAATTTTGGGGGGAAAAAATGACACTTCAATGAATAGAAAACAACTAAATAGTAAAGCTAGCCCATTTTTTTTTGTCAAATGTGAAAGATGATGTGAAGCAGAGAATTGTGATCTTTTTTCTAAGCAAAAATAAATAAATAATTGTGACTCTTATTTTATCCAGAATCGTGCAGCTCTACTGGTCATTAAAGGGGACAAGAAATGTTCATGTTAGCCCCCTTTTTATATAAAAGCCCCTTTACAGTTTATATCAGCAAAATTTTAAAAAAGATGAAGACTCACCTGCTTTTTCTCTCAATAAGAATAGCAACATAGGATGCAGGTAAAGCCGCTCCAAACCCTGGAGTCCAGAAGTAGAACTTCCCTAAAAGTTTCCTGTAATAGAGAGCTACAGTTAAAAAGAGTGTCAAAAGTTTATATCAGCGCATGAAACAATCTTTGTGTAGATACTACACAAACTTTCATTACAGTGACTGTTTTATGTTGTGTAGTTTAGACCAGAGGGAGGAATAGTGCCCCATTGTTGGTGTCAATGGGAGGAATAGTGTCCCATTGTTGGTGTCAATGGGAGGAATAGTGTCCCATTGTTGGTGTCAGTGGGAGGAATAGTGCCCCCACTGTTGGTGTCAGTGGGAGGAATAGTGCCCCCACTGTTGGTGTCAGTGGGAGGAATAGTGCCCCCACTGTTGTCAGTGGGAGGAATAGTGCCCCCACTGTTGTCAGTGGGAGGAATAGTGCCCCCACTGTTGTCAGTGGGAGGAATAGTGCCCCCACTGTTGTCAGTGGGAGGAATAGTGCCCCCACTGTTGTCAGTGGGAGGAATAGTGCCCCCACTGTTGTCAGTGGGAGGAATAGTGCCCCACTGTTGTCAGTGGGAGGAATAGTGCCCCACTGTTGTCAGTGGGAGGAATAGTGCCCCACTGTTGGTGTCAGTGGGAGGAATAGTGCCCCACTGTTGGTGTCAGTGGGAGGAATAGTGCCCCGTTTTAGTGTCAGTGGGAGGATTAGTGCCCCGTTGTTGGTGCCAGTGGGAGGAATAATGCCTCAAGGGCCAGATAAAGGCAAGAAAAAGGTCACATCTGGCCTCCGGGCCACAGTTTGGAGACCACAGGTTTAGACTACATACAGTATTTTCTAGGTTTGAGTCATAGGTGTGGGTCAGTGATCCTCCTCCTGTGTCTCTTTATTCTATTTGATCTTGTTCTCAGGTATCGCTAACACAGGTTGGTAAATGTGAAAATCAGTGTGCTTTACTTTGCTACCTCTGCTAATATAGGCAAAATGCGTAAAACTATTAGTTCTGTTACAATTATGTGAACAGCCTGGCCCCACCCCCTGCATGTTGTGTTTACACATCCTTTAAATTGAAACTTCACTCTCTCAATCAACGTGAACTATTTCAAATCTTTAAGCTGCTAGCAGTAGTAAATAAATAGGAAACTCAATTATATTTACTTTTTAAAACCTTCATTTTTTTAAACATTTTTTCAGTTTCTTTCTGGATTGTGGCCTAGGCCAAAGGGTGAGCCAACTCAATATTGAACCCTACGGACTAAGACTGGGATGCCATTAAAGTTCATGTGCGTGTAAAGGCAGGCGTCCCAATACTTTACACAATATAATGCGTATACTGTACATTCACATCAACCTCTGCCCTCAAGGAGCTTACAATCTAAGGTCCCAAAATCACATTCATACATAGCCATACTAGGGCCAATTTAGACAGGAGCCAGTTAACCGACCAACGTGTCTTTAGAGTGTGGGAGGAAACCAAAGTACCCGAAGGAAACCCACGCAGGCACAGGGAGAACATGCAAACTCCAGACAGGAAGTGCTAACCACTTTAGCCACTATAACATCGGGGTTGATTTACTAAAACTGTAGAGTCCAAAATATGGTGTAGCCGTGCATGGTAGCGACTCTGCTTCTATCTTCAGCTTGTTCAATTAAGCTTTGACAAAAAAAACTGGAAGCTAAAAGGTTTTGCACTCTTCAGTTTTATTAAATCTCCCCCCACTATGAGATCCCGGTTCTATTCTCAGAACAGACTTCACCTACATACCAAGACATTCTTCATATGTTTTTATGGCTTTCCTCCCAAGGGCCAAGCACCTATTGGTAGGTAAACTGGTTTCCAACCACAACTGTATCTAGCATGTGCCTCTGGAAGATAGTAGCAGGGAATATCAGAAAACACAAATGGTCGATTACATCTGGAAGTACACAAGTAGGAAAAAAAAAAAAAGGAAATTTCTATGCCAACTGGACATTCTGAAATCATAAGACGTGCCCATAAAACAAAATTCACGTGAGATGTGTTTGGTGAAAAATGGGTTACAAACCATATACAACATTGATTTTCATAGGGTTGACCAGGGATTCAGGTCACTTCTCTTGAAACAATGGTCCTTTGTATCCACCAACCTCTGTAAACAAGTCTCTGTACCTCTTGGACCAGAGACAATCGCTGTGCACTTCAAACTTCTACATCCTCTGGACTGGAATATTTCAGCACAAAGGAAATGGTGGAAGTTTATGAAAGTGCCGACTTTCGTTGATTGCACAGAGTAAATATTGAGCAGAGATAAAAAGCAATAAATCAGCACAATAATAAAATAGACATTGCTGAGGGATTGCTATTAATTTGCACTGGTGAGGCTGTCCAATCCCTTCCTGAGCCACCTCTTCGGTATCCTAGTAGGTACTGATTATACAGTGCTCGGCATAAATGAGTACACCCCTTGTGACAAGTAAGATTTTAATCAATATCACAATGAACACAAGAACAATTTCCAAAATCTTGACAAAAATGTGTTTTACAGAACATTTGTTTAACTCATTACTCATGAAAGTAAGGTTAATATAATTTAGATTACAAAAAATAAATAAATAAAATATAAATAAAATAAATAAAAAACGAGTTGATGCAAAAATGAATACACTCCACAACAAAAAACAACTCCATCTGGTATTTTGTATGACCTCCATGATTTGTAAGTACTGAATCAAAAAGTTTACCAAGACTCCATCACAGGATAGTACTGTGGGGGTCTTAAAGGTATAGCGTGCCATGTCCCACATACAGGAAGTGACCTCAAACTTCCCTATATAAGCCCAGCCCAGACACTGCCAAATTGCTGGATTATCTTCAGTCCCCCCTTGTTCCTGTGCTAGTGTGTGATCTGTCTGAACCTGTTGTGACTACTCTTGATTGCCGCTTGCCTTTGGCCTTGGATTTGTACCTTAACCATTCTACTTCTTTGCCCCTTTTGTACTCAGCTGCCAGATTGGAACTGATCCCGGCTTGGATCTCGACCATTCTTCTTCTGATTAATCCTTTTATGCTTCATTGCCCAACTGGACTTGACCTCAGCTCTGATCCCAGACTAAGGTTTGCACGGTGCTTTGCACCATTGGCACCCCTGCCACTCGGTCTCCCCACCAAGTCTCTGTCTCCATCTCCAGAGGCTTTAAGGACCCGAGGTACAAGGGAGGCCTCCCCACTACTTCGGTCTCACATCAGGTACATGGCCCTCGTGACATCTAGGCATGGAATGAACAAGTTGGTGACATATTGCAACATCTATCTTTTTCCATTCTTCAAGAACAACCTCTTTTAGAGCCTGGATGCTGGATGGAGAGTGATGTTTAACTTGTCTCTTCAGAATTCCCCATAGGTGTTAGATTGGGTTCAGATAAGGAGACAACCTTGGCCACTGACTCACTTTCACCCTGTTCTTCAGAAATGCAACAGTGACCTTAGATGTGTGTTTTGGATCATTGTCAGGTTGGAAAAGTGCACGGTGACCAAAGACACAGAGTGATGGTAGCATCTTCTCTTTCAATATAGAGCAGTACGTGCACGTTCACATCGATGGATATTGCCGGCAATGGCACTGTCTGAATCGGTGCAGCCCCGTAACTAGAGGTCGACCGATATATCGGCCGATATTTGCCATTTTTTAAATAATCGGCATCGGCCGATTTTGCTGATAAAAAGCCGATATAGAACTACAGCAGGACTTTGAAATGACTTCTGTATAGAAGACAGTGTGAGTTGCCTGAGTCGTCATAGCAACACTTTCCTCCTCTCTGGGCAGACTGCCAAGAAAAGAACTAAATGATACAATGTTTACACTTGAATGAATGAAGTCATCTCTGTGTGTAGAAGTTCCCAGTTTAACCATTTAAAGACTAAATCTTTTCTGACACTTGTTGCTTACAAGTAAAAATCCTGTATTTTCTGCCAGAAAATCACTTGGACCCCCAAAAAATTATATATATTTTTTTAGCAGAGATCCTAGGGAATAAAATAGCGGTTGTTGCAATATTTTATGTCACACGGCATTTGCACAGAGGTCTTTCAAATGCATTTTTTTGGGGAAAAAAATACACTATTTAAAAATAAAATAAAAACAGTAAAGTTAACCCATTTTTTTTTTCGGCCAAAAGTTTTGACTACCTGTTTTTATTTAATACATAGGTTTTTTTTTTGTTTTTTTTTATCTAAATCATACATACAAGTAAACTGATTGGAGGTTTGTTTTGTTTAATAAATGTTTAAATGTAAGAAATTTTCTGTATCACTTATGAAGGCCGCTTTCACACTGGAGCGGGCAGACGTTGATGTTAAAACGCAAGTTTTAGCGGCTCTTTACCATCATTTTAGCGGTGCTATTTGGCTGCTAGTGGGGCACATATAACCCAGCGAGCGGCCAAGGAAGAGGTTAAATGCGCCCATGAAGCACTGCTGCCAAATCGCATTGCATGCGCTTCAGCAGTGGTGCCCATTCATATCAATGGGCAGGAGTGGTGGAGGAGCGGTATACACCACTCCAAACGTGCTGCTTGCAGGACTTTTTTTTTAAGATCCTGCCAGAGCATCACCTCGGTGTGAAAGCACTCTGTCTTTCACACAGACTGCAGGGGAGCCATTTTGCAGGCACTTTACAGGCGCTATTTTTAGCCGAAAAGCGCCTGAAAAACGCCCCAATGGGAAAGGTGTGTTAGATCAAGGGGGATTAAAAAAATAATAATAATAATAAATAAAAAAGGAAAAAAATAAATAAATAAAATCGGCCTAACATATCGGCCCAAAAAAATCGGCATCATATATCGGCTATCGGCCGCCATGATTTCTAAATATCGGCATCGGCATCGGCCAGAGAAAAACCCATATCGGTCGACCTCTACCCGTAACCAATTCCCAAAAGTAGTTCCTGTGCTTTTGGCAACTTCTGGAGCCATTTGTATAGACACCTGTGCAGGAACCCACACAGATGTCTGTCAAATCACCCCTGAAGTCGGACTTAAATGCGTGCATGAAATCGTGCGAGTTCAGCTGAACTCACTCAATTTCTAACCCGCAGTCAGTGTGAAGCTAGGCTGAACCTGTCAATTCATGATGCCATTAATTAAGTGCAGCTCCCAGACACCAGCAGCACTCATGCAGTCCCACAGAAGTACACTTCTACCCAAAGGTACACCTTACACTTTAAATTCTATGTATGTCTGCAAACTGGTTCGTTGGTCTTCTATTGTGGTGCTAACAATCAAGCTTGATGCATTTTTGCTCAGTTAAAAAAAAAAAATGCACAAAAAAATGCATCTCCCAGTTCAAATGCATTGAAAACACAGCAAGATAGCATCATTGACAGACCCCTGTTATGTTTTTGATGCAGTTTTTGAGTCACATAACCTATGAAAAACACAGCATTGTGAACACTCCGCAAGTTTACAATAAAATTGTGCCAAAAATTTCAGTAAAATTACTGTGTGTTTTTTGGTGAAATTATTGCCACCTTTTTCTCTTATCGGCCGAATGCCGATAACACCATTTTCAAACAAAATTTTTCTGCATCTCTACTGCCACCACCATGTTTCACTGTAGGCACCATTTTTCTTTTTACTCCTCACCTTTGCAACGTCATACAGTTTTAAAGCCATCAGTTCCAAAAACATTTATCTTGGTCTCATCACTCCAGAGTACAGCGTCCCAGTAGTCTTATTTTTCAATATGGGTCCTGGCAAATTCTAGGCAGGCGTGGGCTTTAGGAGAGGCTTCCTTAGTGGACGGCCTCCATGTATGCCATTCCTCTGCAGTGTACGCCGTATTGTGTCACCGGAAACAATCACCCCAATTTGGCTGTATACTTCTTTAGCTAACTTTAGTGAACTTACATGGCGATTTTCTTCAACCCTTCTCATCAGAAGACGCTCCTGTCGAGGTGTTAACTGCCATGGATGGCCTGGACATCTCTGTGAGATGGTTGCAGCTCCATTGTTGTTACATTTTTGTATCACTTTTTCTACAGCATTCTGACTTATAAGTAAAGCTTTGCTGATCTTCTTGTAGCCTTCACCTTTCTTGTGTAAAGAAATTATTTTCTTTCCTGGGCATTTCTCTTCCATGGGGTGCAATTGCGGACAGCATGAAATGGGAAGGGGTTTTCTTTTGCCCTTTTATTATCAACTGTCTGCTGGACACCTGCTTAATGAATAATTAGACTCACTTGTAGTTGAATTCTTGTTAATTAGTATTTTGTTGTCTAAATTTTAGCTTTCCTGCCTAGACTTTCATTGGGGTGTATTAATTTTTTCAACATGGTCTTGGATGGATTTGTTAGGAAAAATACTTTTTTTGTGTGTGCAAATTAACGAATCTTGGTTGCAATCAATGGCCTGCATTTGTGGGAGTATTTTGTATATATAGTGTATAGGGAGTGTAGTGTCTCATAGAAAATGTTGTCTCTGAAAGGAAAGTAAAGCAAAGGTTTTCTGACAAATCTGTTGGGGGTGTACTCATTTATGCTATATCAACAGGACGTCACTTTACGGATCGGTACCCTACTGAACACTTCTCAAGTAAAGTGGCTGTAAACCTCAGACATGAAATTTGAACAAAACATATCCCTCTATAGTGTGTACTTGTCTCAATCCAGAGCTCTAAGTGTCATTTCTGTCTGCTGCTTTGTTACTCTGCTATCAGCATGAATCACTTCTACCTTCAAGGGTGCAGCACCCGACAATATGTTAATCGCATAGATGAATTAATATATCAAGTTCATCAGTTATCGTAAAAATAATATTAATTAAGTAAAATACAATAACTATTATATACACAATTATATACATAAAAGTGAGTCCATCCTTCAGTGCCAATCCATAAAGATATTCATGTATAAAATCTGTGAATCGTGTAATCCCATACATCAAAAACAATCCTGTGTGTATCGACCTTTGTTCACCATGTTCTAGCCTAGACCTTTGAGAAAGCCCATCCGATGGGAAAACCATCAGAGCTTTTTCCGACGAGAATTCTGATCGTGTGTACGCGGCATTACACTGCAAAGGTGCATACTGACCTCCTTTGGGTAGTGGGGTCCACCCAAGCAGGTGAAAATACACCCTTAGGTGGGCTGAAGAGCACCATGGTGAACACAGGATTGTTTTTGGCACTGAAAGATGGACTCACTGATATATATATATATATATATATTGTAAATGACTAGCATCAAATGTAGAGTTTGAAGGACGCCGCCACTCGCTGGTTCTTCTTTTTAAGGGCTTTGTTTGCCTATTTCTATTAAAAGAAAGTTCAACAAAAATAGGTTTTCCCTCGCAGGGGTTTCAGCATTCCTTTTCATCAACAAAACTGCATTCAGCCTAATTGGCTCTCACTTGCAGCACTGCTGCTCTGGCCTTACACTCCAGGCCCTTGTCTGTCTCATACAGACTGTTTCACTGACCACCTTGGTGCACACAGCTAGCAGCCTCTTGCTGCACTGGCTCCCCCAAAGAGCCCTCCTGACACCTGGTACCGACAGCCTATCTTCCGGGTGGAGCCCAGAACTATGGTCAGGTTTCTAGTAAAAGCCCAGCACACACCTGACCAATCAGTATGCTGGCCATTTTCAAAATCAGGACCCAGGACTGGGGGATTTCATCCCACCCGGATCTCTCAGAAATCCCCGGGATCCAGGTCCCCAAGTGGACCAGTTTCCTCTTCATGTTACAAGCTCCCTGGAGCCCCTCAACCCGTCTGGTTGAGAATTCTGGGTCACATCCTCCGTCTAGACCCTGGCAGGGCAACGTTCTGCCACAATATATATATATTTTTATTATTATTTTTTGTGTGTGTGTATATAATTATTTATTTCAGTTTATTAATATTTTTATGATCACTGATGAACTTTATATATTAAATTAATATATGCACTTAACTAACTGAAGGAGAGCACAGCACCCTTGATGGTAGTATATAGTAATTGCATTTGCACAGACTGGTTAGATGCAGACTGGTGTTTAGTTGTCTCCTACATCATTTTGTTTTATAGCACGGTGTTCTTAGATTTAGCTGTAGGGATAGCGCGGAAGGTTTATGTACATTACAGTAAAACCTCGCTTTGTGAGTGTTTTGCAAGACAAGCAAAATCTTTAAATAAATTTTGACTTGATATACAAGCGATGTCTTGATATACAAGTAGCGTCATGTCACAACAGAGTATAAAAGAGAAGAGAGGCGCCTCTAAGTGTAGCAATATGGTTACATGTAATGAAGGTAAAACATTTAGCAACTCACATGGTTGATGATCAAAAGAGGCACATCTAAGTATGCAGGCACCTGGGGTAAAGCACCGCCATCAATGTCATCCCTTCCACTTTGCGCTCCACGAGCGCTTCAAGCCTCGCTTTCAGATCGCTCTACTGCAGGGTAGTCTTCCCGGTCACGATTGCAGACTGACATCGGTGAGAGCCGGCGGTGTGAAGAATGGTCTACGTGGACAGCTTTACCCCAGGATGCCTGCATACTTAGATGTGCCTGTTTTAATCATCAACCATGTGAGTTGCTAAATGTTGTACCTTCATTAAATGTAACCATATTGCTACACTTAGAGGCGCCTCTCTTCTCTTTTATTCTCTGTAGCTCCTGCTGGATTTTGCTTCTATTCCCCTTGTGGATGGACATTTCATGGATATACAACCTATCACATTGCTATAATCTTTTTATATGGACTATAAACGAAAGGACCTATGAATAAATGGTTGTGGAATGAATCATTTGAGTTTCCATTATTTCTTATGGGAAAATTTGCTTTGATATAAGAGTGCTTTGGATTACAAGCATGTTTCTGGAACAAATTATGCTCACAATCCAAGGTTTTACTGTATATAAGAATCCCTTCTGACACCAAGAGAAAAAAAAAAAAAAAAAAGGAGAGGGGAGGATTTTCCACCTGCTTGACAGGCTCAGCTCTGTTCCTGAGTGCTGAGAGAAGTGTGTGGGTGGGTGTCCCTTCTCTCCAATCAGTTGTCAGAGCTCTCCGCACTGAGCTCTGCAGAGTGTAACTTCAGCTCTCTGCCCCCTTTTTTCTGAATTCTTAGAAAAGCTTTAAAATTCAGCACTTTGAATGGAAGTGGAGAAGAGCGAGCCATAGATTGCCCGATTCCTACTGTATGTAAGAGGACTTGTTTCATCTCTGTGTATCACCTGTGCCCAGTCACTTCATTGGGTATATGGAAGGATTTACAACCACTTTAACATAATTACAAAAGGGGCACACTTAACAGAATCTTTTAACCACTTGCCAACCATGCACTTTAATTTTACTGCTACAGTGAGTGCTGGCTGCACAGTACCACGTATATAAATATATGGGATTTTGCATTTCTGTGTAGAGGGCGCAACCCCTGGCTGTGCTGTCACTGTTTTGCTTCACAGTTCTTTATTTAATTTTATTTTTTTCCTGAAACTTCCCTCTTAAAGTGAAGGTGCGTGTTATACGCCAATAAATACGTGTATCCAAATAATACACTTGAGTGCATCTCTTCACCACACACAGCCACAAAGGCAAGAGAATTCTTGTTGGGTAGTGTGTATAAGTGCTCGGACGAACACACTTAGACCGAATTATAATGGTTCAAAGAATGTCAGGCAAAATGGTCGGCCCTCGAGCATGTTCACTTCATCAAATCTGGCCCTCTTTGAAAAAAGTTTGGACATCCCTGCCTTAGGCTGCTTTCACACTGGGGCGTTGGAGGCGTCTCTGGTAAAGTGGCGCTATTTTAGCAGTGCTTTACCGTTGTTTTAGCAGCGCTATTCGGTCGCTAGCAGGTTGCTTTTAACCCCCGCTAGCAGCCGATAAAGGGTTAAAGCCACTGTGTTCAGCGGCACTGTCAATTGATTTGCCCAGTCGAAAAGTGGGCAGGGGCTCTTTAGGGGTGGTATACACCACTCCTACATAAGAAGGGAATATGGGACTTTAAATGAGGCAATTAACTTGTAGAGGTAGAGTATTTAGTAAACATTTTTTATTTGTAACACTAGTAAAAAAGTATTTTTCATATATATATATATATATATATATATAGTTATATATATACACATGCACACATGGTATAAACATAATGTATATATATATATATATATATATATATATATATATATATATATATATATCAGCTTGGCAGCACATGAGAGATAGTAAACATTGATGAATGTAATACAAGGAATTTCATATTAGCAGGCAATGGTACACCATATGCAAAAGATTTGCTATAAGATAGGTACACATACACATTAATAGTACTCAATAAATGTTAAATATATGAAAGATATATTGTGGGCCAGTGAATAAGTAATGAGCCAGACTTGACAGAGCACCCCATGGAAACTCGACGCGTTTCATGGCTATATAAGATTCATCAGGAGTTGGGTACAGAAGTAAACTGTAAATATAAATAGATGTATAGTATTAGTAAATATGTTCTACCCCTTTTAACCACTTGCCGTCCGCCTTATAACAAAAGCACGGCGGCAAAGTGTTTTTTAAAATCCTGACTGGACGTCATATGACGTGATCAGGATTTTGAGCTGCTGCGCACCCCCGGGGGCGCACATCGCGGCGATCGTTGTTGCGGGGTGTCAGTCTGACACCCCACAACTACGATCTCGGAAAAGAGTCTCCGACGAAGACTCTTTACCACGTGATCAGCCGTGTCCAATCATGGCTGATCACAGTGTAAATAGGAAGAGCCGGTGATCGGCTTTTCCTCACTCACGTCCGTCAGACGCGAGTAGAGGAGAGCCGATCGGCTGCTCCTCTGACGGGGGGAGGGTCTGTGCTGATCGATTATCAGCACAGCCCACCCGAGGATGCCAACACTGGACCACCAGGGATGCCACCAGACCACCAGGGATACCCAGCACAAGGTATGCCAAGCTAGACCACCATGGATTCCAGTCAGTGCCCACAATGGATGCCAATCAGTGCCCACAATGGGCATCACTGATTGGCATGCATTATTGTTTGGCATTGATTGGGATCCATTAGTACAGTATAAAACAATACAATGCCGCCTATCAGTGCCCATCCGTGCCGCCTATCATTGCGCATCCGTGCCCATCTGTGCGGTCTATCCATGCCCATCTGTGCCGCCTGTCCATGCCCATCTGTGCCAGCTATCAGTGCCAATTTGTGCTACCTATCAGTGCCCATCCGTGTCGCCCATCAGTGCCGCCTATCAGTGCCGCCTATCAGTGCCGCCTATCAGTGCCGCCTATCAGTGCCGCCTATCAGTGCCGCCTATCAGTGCCACTTCATTGGTGCCACCTCATCAGTGCCCATCAGTGTAGCCCCATCAGTGCCCATCAGTGAAGGAGAAAAGTTACTTATTTACAAAGTTTTGAAACTGAAACAAAAAAAACATTTTTTTTTCAAAATTTTTGGTATTTTTTTATTTGTTTAGCAAAAAATAAAAACCGTAGAGGTGATCAAATACCACCAAAAGAAAGCTCTATTTGTGTGAAAAAAATTATAAAAATGTAATTTGGGTACAGTGTAGCATGACCGCGCAATTGTCATTCAAAGTGCGACAGCGCTGAAAGCTGAAAATTGGTCTGGGCAGGAAGGCGTTTAAGTGCCCTGTATTGAAGTGGTTAAAGGGAGAAAAGAACTCATTGGGGGGGAGGCTGCCATATATGTATACATTATGTTTATACCATGTGTGCATGTATACAGTGCCTTGCGAAAGTATTCGGCCCCCTTGAACTTTTCAACCTTTTGCCACATTTCAGGCTTCAAACATAAAGATATAACATTTTTATTTTTTGTGAAGAATCACCAACAAGTGGGACACAATTGTGAAGTGGAACGAAATCTATTGGATAATTTAAACTTTTTTAGCAAATAAAAAACTGAAAAGTGGTGCGTGCAAAATTATTCGGCCCCTTTACTTTCAGTGCAGCAAACTCACTCCAGAAGTTCAGCGAGGATCTCTGAATGATCCAATGTTGTCCTAAATGACTCATGGTGATAAATAGAATCCACCTGTGTGTAATCAAGTCTCTGTATAAATGCACCTGCTCTGTGATAGTCTCAGGGTTCTGTTGAAAGCGCAGAGAGCATCATGAAGACCAAGGAACACACCAGGCAGATCCGTAATACTGTTGTGGAGCAGTTTAAAGCCGGATTTGGATACAAAAAGATTTCCCAAGCTTTAAACATCCCAAGGAGCACTGTGCAAGCGATCATTTTGAAATGGAAGGAGTATCAGACCACTGCAAATCTACCAAGACCTGGCCGTCCCTCTAAACTTTCAGCTCAGACAAGGAGAAGACTGATCAGAGATGCAGCCAAGATGCCCATGATCACTTGAACTGCAGAGAACTACAGCTGAGGTGGGAAGAGTCTATCCATAGGACAACAATCAGTCGTACACTGCACAAATCTGGCCTTTATGGAAGAGTGGCAAGAAGAAAGCCATTTCTCAAAGATATCCATAAAAAGTGTCGTCTAAAGTTTGCCACAAGCCACCTGGGAGACACACCAAACATGTGGAAGAAGGTGCTCTGGTCAGATGAAACCAAAATCGAACTTTTTGCCCACAATGCAAAACGATATGTTTGGCGTAAAAGCAACACAGCTCATCACCCTCAACACACTATCCCCACTGTCAAACATGGTGGTGGCAGCATCATGGTTTGGGCCTGCTTTTCTTCAGCAGGGACAGGGAAGATGGTTAAAATTGAGGGGAAGATGGATGCAGCCAAATATAGGACCGTTCTGGATGAAAACCTGTTGGAGTCTGCAAAAGACCTGAAACTGGGACGGAGATTTATCTTCCAACAAGACAATGATCCCAAACATACAGCAAAATCTACAAAGGAATGGTTCACAAATAAACGTATCCAGGTGTTAGAATGGCCAAGTCAAAGTCCAGACCTGAATCCAATCGAGAATCTGTGGAAAGAGCTGAAAACTGCTGTTCACAAACGCCATCCAACCTCACTGAGCTCGAGCTGTTTTGCAAGGAAAAATGGGCAAGAATTTCAGTCTCTCGATGTGCAAAACTGATAGAGACATACCCCAAGCGACTTGCAGCTGTAATCGCAGCAAAAGGTGGCTCTACAAAGTATTAACGCAAGGGGGCCGAATAATTTTGCACGCCCCACTTTTCATTTTTTTATTAGTTAAAAAAATCCAATAGATTTCGTTCCACTTCACAATTGTGTCCCACTTGTTGGTGATTCTTCACAAAAAATAAAAATTTTATATCTTTATGTTTGAAGCCTGAAATGTGGCAAAAGGTTGAAAAGTTCAAGGGGGTCGAATACTTTCGCAAGGCACTGTATATATGAAAATACTTTTTTACTAGTGTTACAAATTAAAAATGTTTACTAAATACTCTACCTCCACAAGTCAATTGCCTCATTTAAAGTCCCACATTCCCTTCTTATGTACTTGAACCCGGGATGGAGGTACATTTATTGTGCCCCTTTTTAAGTCCCAAACTCCCCCTCTTGGCTATATACACCACTCCTACTCAGTTACGCAGTTAGCCAGTTCCCACAAAGTATCAGTTAGCGTCAGATCGCCTGCTGTACTATCACAGTCCCACTATAAGGCATTGATCACCACCATTATTAGTATAAAAAAAATAAAAATAAATGACAAGTACTCAAGAATTGAAGAATTGACTACTTCTTTCTAACCCAATTGGATCTTCCATTCCTCCAAAAAGCTTCCATTGATCCAATGTACCTCTCAGACCATCATCCGATTTCCATTTCCATGTCCTTTCCTGAAGCACACATACGTACCAATACATGGAAACTAGACCATTCCTTACAAACAGGCCCCGAAATAGCAAAAGAAGTTGAAATTGGTATTCAACAATTCCTTAAAGAAAATAATATAAATGATAATTTGGTAATAAAGCAGGCCATCTGTTGGCAAGAGCGTTACAATCTAAAAAAAACAACACTGACGATCCACTCTTTCCGCGGGGATGTAAATTGCACTCCACACCAGAAATAGCAAATTAATTCTTGTCAGTATTCTAAACTATATAACTTACCCAATACACTCTCGCCTTTACAAAAAGAAAATAGAGCGCAGTTAATTACAAACTTCCTCAAAAAATATAGCCCCAATCCCATCTCGACAGAACAGTGTCAGGACCTTGACAAACCGCTGAATCAGGAGGAAGCACCGTTTGCTCTGAATATGCTAAAAGTTGGCAAAAGCCCTGGCCCAGACGGCCTTTCAGTAGGCCATTTCAAAACCTTCAGGGACATTATGACACCTTTATTCCTTTCAATGTTTAATACATATATATCGCCCACAATACCCCCAAGAGACCTTTTATCTGCCCACATAACTGTCATTCCCAAACCTGGAAGAGATACGCAACTAACCACCAATTACAGACCAATCTCATTACAAAATGTTGACCTAAAATGGTATGCAAAAATTCTAGCCAATAGACTGCTCCCTTTACTCCCCCAATTAATACATCTTGAGCAGGTGGGTTTTATCCCTGGAAGAGAGGCAAGGGATAACACCCTCAAAGTCATTAATGCCCAACACTGGCTCAAGAAAAAAAAACAGGGATTTTTCCTATCATTGGATGCGGAGAAGGCGTTTGACAGAGTGGCCTGGGATTATATGTCGTAATCCCTATTACATATTGGTCTCCCAAAAAGTATGCTCCACTTCATACTCATGTTATACTCTAACCCCAGCGCAAAAATACCAGTGAACGGCCACCTGTCGGACACCTTCTCCATATCTAATGGAATGCGGCAGGGTTGCCCCTTATCCCCTCTAATTTATGTCCTCACATTAGAACCATTGTTAAGATGCATCAGAGAAAATTTGGATATTAAGGGCATTGACATACAGAACCACTCCTATAAAATAGCCACTTATGCTGATGATATCCTCCTGTTCTTAACGAACCCATTGTTAACGATACCAAATCTCCTCGAAACCCTTGACCATTTTAAACTTTTATCCAATCTTCAAATACATTTTGCTAAATCCATTGCTTTAAACATATCTCTTACCAATGATCAATATATGCAATGCCAAATTAATTTCCCTTTCAAATGGAATACTCAAGCTATAACTTATCTTGGTATACAATTAACCGCCTCGGTCACCAACTTCTACTCCGCAAACTATCATCCCCCCCTTCAATCCATATCGAATGACTTAAAAAAAATGGTCGGGTGGTCTCTTCTCATGGTTTGGCAAAGCAGCCATAATCAAAATGAACGTTTTACCAAGATTGTTATATCTCTTCCAAACAGTCCCAATCAAAATGCCCCCAGCCTTTTTCTCTACCTATCGTAAAACATGCACCGCATTTATATGGGGTACATCACGCCCAAGAATAAATTACGAAAAAAACTCACAGCTCCAAAACTAAAAAATACCAACAAGCATGTCAGCTGACAAGAATTGTTGATTGGAATATACACTCACACACCAAAGATTTGGTCAACCTGGAAAATTCCTTAGATCCCATTCCACTTGCCTAAACTCCATGGATGCAAGAAAAAGATATTCCAAATAAATACAGATCTCATCCTCTTATAGGCCCAACACTTGCCACCTATACATTTGCATGTTCCAAGTATAAACTTTCATCAAACACACCAACTCCTCTAAAAATGAACCCGTAATTCTCATTTTTGGAGGACATTTGGCCTCATACAAATATACAAGCCACTCGCTTCTTCAATGATAATAAACTCATTCCGTATTCTCATTTGCAAAAAACTGTATGGCCAAAGACTTTACCATATTGGACATACCGACAAATTAGAAGTTTCCTTGACAAAACAGCAAAACACTCCGATTGGTGTCACCCTCTTACCCCATTTGAAGATATGTGCCAGAAAAAAGAACCTCAGAGACATCTCATTTCCTTCATTTATACTCTTCTATGCTCAAACCAAAACCCCATAAACGATTGGACCAAATCTCAATGGAACAAAGATCTATCCATAAATATCTCAGATAAAGAATGGAAATCGATATACATGATTGCCCACAAGGGCTCCATAAACGTAAGCGCACAAGAAAATGCATACAAAATATTATCGAGATGGTACAAAACACCCCTTAAACTGAATTGAATATTCCCATCTGTTTCCCCGCTTTGTTGGAGATGCGGAATAGAACCAGGATCTTTATTACATATATGGTGGTCATGTTCCAAGATCCAATTGTTTTGGAAGGAAGTACACAAATATATACACCGCATTACCACTCTTCAAATGGATTATACACCGGCACAATTTTTACTCCATTGCCCAAAACGATCATCGCATAAGTACCTTCGATCCCTGCCTATGCACATGATTTCAGCTGCAAATATGTGTATTCCTCGCAAATGACGCTCTCCAGACCCGCCCAGTATAAGAGATTGGTTCATTCAAATACAAAAAAAGTCGCAGAAATGGAGGACTTAACAGACCAAGCCAGAGATTCCCCTTCCAAATTTATCCATTCATGGTCTTGCTGATTGCACTTCACTACAACTGATACTTTCCTCAAAATCCTACAATAATTCCACTTCCTTCCCACTACACCCGCTTTAAGACCTGATAATAAAGGTCTTTATCTTTAGCATCCTTAAAGATGACGTGTGAAGTCTGTTTATATATTGTTGATATCTCTAGGTTTTCAATTCTGTGTATCCACATACATCTATTTCATTCATGTATATATTCATTCATGTATATATTGTATATTGACAGCATTTACCGACACCGTATAAATGTCCCAAATGGATGTTTAGTTATCAGGGTCCGGTGCACGCCCACGATGCTGTTTTGTGTGGGGCGATTGGGCGTTTGGGTGTTGCTGGGCTCTTTTCCTTCCTTGCGGGAACTGCGATGCGCCAGCGGGTCCTTCCCTCCTCCCCTTTCACTTTTGATTGGGAGGTTCGGGTGGACTCCACTTTGCGCATCGGCGCCACGCTTCCTACGCCGTGCGCGTGACGCGAGTTTTGATGTCATCGTGCCGACGTCCTGGTGTTTTCCTTCTCCGTGTCTCCATGAGGAGGTTTTGGCACGCCTGTCACTGGTTGTTAACCAGGGTTAGGTGCGGCCCCTCCCCCTGTGTTTCACGCACGTGGCGTTAGCGGCATATTTAAACCCCACTCGGAGCTAGCTGTGTGTACGGCTAGTCTCTGCATGGGGTCTGTACACACCAGCCGCTTGGTTTGCTGGTGCTGTTCTAGGAGCGATATCCAGGTGAAAAACTTTTTCCTTCTTCTTATTCACACCTTCATACTCTTGTTCATGGGTAATCTCTTTATTTCCTTTTGTCCATCACTATCTATATACACCTTATTATTAATTTCCCTCACCCACTTCAACCCACGCACCCACACTCCCATGGACATATTCACGTTATTCCCCTCAATCTGCACATTATATAAGATGATATTTTCATATACCTACAACACCGCACTATACTGTTATTTATCACTTTTATGGGTTTCTTTGGGGTTCATTATTAATTTCAATTGTTTTGTAACAATATTATTAATTTATTTTCAAGTATACTTATAATTAACAATTTGTCCCTAGATACATTGGTTTCAACAATCACTACACCTTCCACCTTTGGGAACACCTTCTTATGCTGGTGTATTTTTTTCTTGCCTGATATCGCATCCACCTTTATGCCGCCTCAGTTCCCGTGGAGGGAGTGTGCTCCTGGCTCGCCCAGCGTCCACCGCCGCGCGCTGTACTTGTCGCCCGGGCTGGTGAGTTCGCCCAGGCCAAACCATTTACATGTATCATATCCTCATTAAATTATTTCTATCTATATGGTTAGTATATATTTATATATTTTTTACTTTATTCTATAGGAATTTTGTGGTAGCATCAGCTCCTGATGAGTGGGGAGACACCCACGAAACGCGTAGAGATTTTGATTTGATGTCCCAGTTATATTGTATACAGAACCATACTCATTTTTTGACTTTTTAACTATATACTATAAATTGATTTTTGGTGTACATCTATTGGATGCATACTTACCATGTGGGTATATCTGTCGATGTCGGGCTTGCTGTCATGGGCATTACCATGCCACACTACTCAATTAATTAATTTATTATTATTATGTGCGGTTATATGTGGATACTATATATCATGTTTTTATTGCATTGATGCCTATACATATTAAGAATTAGATTTTTTATGGTTTTTTTACTGATCAATAAATAACTAAACATGGTTATAATTTATCTCCACTATCCAAGTGCTTCATTTAAAGTCCCAAACTTCCCTTTTTAGACGTATCGATTACCGGGATGGAGGCACTTATCTGTGCTTCATTTAAAGTCCCAAAAACTCGCCCTTTTTTGCATCCTTAAAGATGAATTTATTGATATTTCTGCTAAAAGTTAGCTAAATAAGTTTAATAGTTATAGAGCGGCCATGTCCACAATGGTTTTGTTCGATTTTTGTTTCCTATGATTCTTATGAAGGATTTAAAATGGATCATTCTTAGTTGCACTTTGGCTCATACAGCAGACAAAATACTCAATACATCCTTTTCAAATAGACACATATATAACCTCCACCCACCCACAGATAGATCCCATTCGGGGTGGTTGGGATGAGAGGCTGTGATTAATATTACATACCATATTATTTTTCGGAGCATACCAATTATCAACAAACATATTACATTTATCTCTTGAGGATACAGGACGCAGATTTCATACTTTATTTATATATATAGTATAGTGCTCTTTATTTTTTCTAAATTAAACATACAAACATAACATAAACTTGAGAGATAAATGCCGATTCCATAAATTTAGCTTCGCACGTCGCAGGAATAATTTACATATTACACGTTCTATCAATAACCTATATGGAAATAGGTACTTATTTAGTTATACTTTCTATTTATCTTCAATTTAATTTTGCTAATTGTTAACCACTTCAATACCGGGCACTTAAACACCTTCCTGCCCAGACCAATTTTGAGCTTTCAGCGCTGTCGCACTTTGAATGACAATTGCGCGGTCATGCTACACTGTACCCAAATGAAATTTTTTCCCACAAATAGAGCTTTCTTTTGGTGGTATTTGATCACCTCTGCGGTTTTTATTTTTTGCTAAACAAATAAAAAAATACCGAAAATTTTGAAAAAAAAAATGTTTTTTTTTGTTTCAGTTTCAAAACTTTGCAAAAAAGTAAGTTTTCTCCTTCACTGATGGGCACTGATGGGCAATGATAAGGCGGCACTGATGGGCACCGATGAGGTGGCACCAATGAAGTGGCACTGATGAGGTGGCATTGATGGACACCGATATGTGGCACTGATAGGCGGCACTGATGGGTGGCACTGATGGGCGACACGGATGGGCACTGATAGGTGGCACAGGTGGGCATGGGTAGGCGGCACAGGTGGGCATGGGTAGGCGGCACAGGTGGGCATGGGTAGGCGGCACAGGTGGGCATGGATGGGCACTGATAGGTGGCATGGATGGGCACTGATAGGCGGCACAGATGGGAACTGATAGGTGGCATTGTATGTCACTCCTGTCACGTCTGACAGACGCGAGTGAGGAAAAGCCGATCACCGGCTTTTCCTATTTACACTGTGATCAGCCGTGATTGGACACGGCTGATCACGTGGTAAAGAGTCTCCGTCAGAGACTCCTTACCGAGATCGTAGTTGCCGGGTGTCAGACTGACACCCCGCAACAACGATCGCGTGATGCGCGCCCCCGGGGGCGCGCAGCGGCTCATAACTCTGATCACGTCATATGACGTCCGATCATGATTATGCAATCACTTTGCCGCCATGCTTTTGTTATAAGGCGGACGGCAAGTGGTTAAAGGGGGTAGAACATATTTACTAATACAATACATCTATTTATATTTACAGTTTACTTCTGTACCCAACTCCTGATGAATCTTATATAGCCATGAAACGCGTTGAGTTTCCATGGGGTGCTCTGTCAAGTCTGGCTCATTACTTATTCACTGGCCCACAATATATCTTTCATATATTTAACATTTATTGAGTACTATTAATGTGTATGTGTACCTATCTTATAGCAACTCTTTTGCCACCGTCAATTTGTTATAGGGCGGGCGGCAAGTGGTTAATATCGTCTTAAGATATGTTGGTATTGCGCTGCCCCTATATTAAATAACCCTCCGAGGGTGATAAGTATAATGCCTAGTTACATAAATCAATAGTGTAATATAAAAATATATATATAAATGTCTACTGAATAATATCAAAAAGTGCAAAGTGCTACATAAAATAAAATAAACACACCACAGAGGTGATAGAATCCAAATAAATGAAAATCAAGTGAACAAAGGTAAGTAACTAAAAACAGTCTCTTAAAAAATTACTATTTTGATAAAGTGCAGAGAAAATGCAAAAAAAAAAAAAAAAAAAAACGCACTACAGAGTCAATTGAAAACCTCCACGGAAACACAACTGCTTCAATTGAGTGCAAAGCCAAAAAACTGTGAATTGATCATAAAGTGCCAAGTGCGTCTTATAAATGTGCAAATAAGTAAACACTCTCCAGAGGTGATATAAGTGAACCACCCTAATAATAAACAAATGATATACAAGAAAATAAGAAAGAGTATACCTAGACCAAAAAGAGGGTACCCTCTCCTGATCACATGGAAATAAACTTTAGAATTAAACAAAAAATATATATAGTAGTAAACGCACTACAGAGCCGGCTGTAACATACGTTATATCAGAATGAATCCGGCCTCTATAGATTAAATATACATATTGAAATCCATCAAAAAGAATAAAAAGATATAAATATTCAAGTCCATAAATAAACAACAGTCTCCTTTAAGTGCAAGTGCTTTGTGCAAACTTGTGCAAATTCAACTGAGGTGCGGATCTCCCAGTGCTTAATCCCGCTGTGATCACACTTTAGTGGGCAGTGGCCCCTTACCTATAGCAAGGAGGGATTCGCATAGATGTATATAGATTTCTTTATATGTCTTCTCTCCTGGTAAATTTGGTCACCTTCCCCTTTAAATTTTATTCTTATTGCTCCAGAGGACCCAATAGATTAATAGAGAGGGAATACCATAGTGTAGTATTTCACAAATAGCATTTATTAAAAAATTTCATACACAGGGTACTCACACATTAATAGATAGAAAAAAGCCTTTTTCTAGTAATCAGCAGAAAGTGCATCCACAGTCAGCTTCCTTCCCGTCCCTACGCGTGACATCACATCACGTGACTTCATCAGGGGATCCCTGGGAAGTGATTCTAACTGAAGGGGGAGGGGACTGACCGATCGTGGTTCCTAGCTAATAGGAACACACGATCTGTCACTCCTGTCACAACAGAACAGGGAAGTGTGTGTTTACACACACTCGTCCCTGTTCTGTCTCTCCTGCTCATGATCGCTCGTGGCCGATGCCCATTGCGACCGTCAGCCATGAGCACCAGCAACCCAGCTGTGCAGCGGGCGCACGCGTCTGCTATCCCGACCCCGAGAGCCGATGTATAGCTACGACGGTTCGCGCTCGGCAGCCAACCTGCCGCAGTATAACTGTGGTGATTGGTTGGGAAGTGCTTAAAGTAACACAATGCTGAATAGCAAAAAAACGGTCTGGTCATGAAGTGGGTATTCTCCGTCACCCCCAGTCTTGTTATTGTAAGATTCTGATCATTCTCTGGCAAATCACAAGCGCTGCTCCTTCTGCTGCCTTAGAGATGTTCAAATTCGAAATTACAACCCAAAACTCTTTGCTTAAGGCCAAGTTCACACTGGTACCAAACGACATTAATTCCTTAATCGGAATCTGCAAGCCACCTTTAACAAGGGGGCCAGATGCCGCCGCCCCCCCCCCCCCATGCGAATGAGTATGGGGTACATTGTAACCCTACTCGTTCACCCCAAAAAAGTGTCAAAAATAAATAACAGTATGAATGAATGAATGAATGAATGAAATACTTGTATAGCGCACAATGCGAACTGAATCGCCTCTAGGCGCTGTAACAGTACACAGGTAATTGACAAAGTCCTTTATTAAAACTGGAGAATATCCTCCGACGTAGCTCCAACGTATCTTCTTTCTCCGGTGATGTCCTCTCCCTCTGATTCTTCCCCCCCTCCCAGTTCGTCTCCTTCCATCGGTTCTTCTGCCACTTCCCTCTGGTTCTTCTGCTGGCTCTTCTCCTTCCAATGTCTTCTCCTGACGCTGGCTCCTGCTGTTGTGTCAGCTCCACCTGTCTGCCATTTCTTTTATAGCTATGGGACATGGTCATCTGGAGACCCGCCCCCTTGTGACGTCACCTACCCATCATATCCCAGGCGGTGACATCAAGATAAGTTAAGATGATGATTCCACATGGATGTGACTTACATTCAAATCAATGGGCTGAAATTGTGCCCAAGTTGAACCAAAGTCGTGCAGGAACCTTTTTCAAAGTCGGACCAACTTGTGTCGAAGCAGTTAGGACGTCCCTCATAGAGAATCATTGATTTATACAGGTCATGCGACATGTGCTCCCAAAGTCGGAGTGTATGTCGCACCAGTGTGAAGCGACCCCAAGCCCTGGTTTACACTGAGCTTCGGGAGTTCAGCTGAACTTGCATGATTTCACTCCTCATGTCAGTCCCAATTTCGGCGGCAATTTCACAGACATCTGTGTGGGTTTCTGCACAGATGTCAATGAAAATCACACCCAAAATCATAAAAAAAAAAAAAAGTACAGAAACTACTTTTTGAAATCGGTGAGACACCACAAATCCAGCGTCACAACGATTAGATCGGTGCCATTGCCGGTGATTTGAAATGCGATAAATGCAACAGGGCTAAAGGTTAATTCCAGCTTTGTGACCAGGTTTCACGTTACACCCTTATTCCTCATACTGCAAATGCAATTGCCAGAAGTGTACACACGTGCGGCAAAAATTGTGTTCAAGCAGGCAGTACCACCCTCTAATCGTGACCCATTCTGCTGAATAGGGACACCCTGCAACTGCGTGCACTGCATGTAATTACAGTGTGCTAGTGTGGGGTTTAAGTGGTTAAAGCAAGTGGTAAAAGAGGTCTAACAGAGACCCTGAGTGATATAAGAAATTGCCAGGTAGTTTGACTCTCCGACATCTAACAAAAAATACGCCTACGGGTGGAACTTTATTTGTGGACGATAATAAGCTAAGCAGGGCAATAACTTCTCCGCAGGATGTGAAAACCTTGCAAAAAGATTTGAACAAATTGATGGGGTGGGCCACTACATGGCAAATGAGGTTTAATGTAGAAAAATGTAAAATAATGCATTTGGGTGGCAAAAATATGAATGCAATCTTTACACTGGGGGGAGAACCTCTGGGGGAATCTAGGATGGAAAAGGACCTGGGGGTCCTAGTAGATGATAGGCTCAGCAATGCCAAGCTGCTGCTAACAAAGCAAACAGAATATTGGCATTAAAGAGGAAGTAAATCCTGATGGGTTTACTTCCTCTTTTATTCCCGGCAAAGCATAATGGACTACTATGCATCGCATAGTAGTCCATTATGTGTCACTTACCTGACACAGGAGCCAGCGATGTCACCGCTGTCCCCTATAGTCCGGCGCATCCATCTTTTCGGTGGGGTCTCGCAGCTCCGCCGCTGTCATTCGGCGGAGCCGCGATGACATCACTCCCGCGCATGCGCACGGGAGCCGACAGCTCCGTTGTTGGAAATGCCGCACTCAGTGCGCCTGCACGCCGCTGTCTACGGCGCATGCGCCGTAGACAGCGGTGCCTGTCTTCGGGCAAATATCTCCTAAACCGTATAGGTTTAGGAGATATTTCTTGGACCTACAGGTAAGCCTTAATCTAGGCTTACCTGTAGGTCAAAGTGGTTTGTAAGGGTTTACAACCACTTTAAAAAGAGGATCAATCACAGGAGATAAAACAATAATTCTCCCGCTCTACAAGACTCTGGTCCAGCCGCACTTGGAGTATGCTGTCCAGTTCTGGGCACCAGTCCTCAGGAAGGATGTACTGGAAATGGAGCGAGTACAAAGAAGGGAAAATAAGCTAATAAAGGGTCTGGAGGATATTAGTTATGAAGAAAGGTTGTGAGCACTGAACTTATTCTCTCTTTAGAAAAGACGCTTGAGAGGGGATATGATTTTAATTTATAAATACCATAGTGGTGACCCCACAATAGGGTCAAAACTTTTTCGAAGAAGGGAGTTTAAACAAGACACGTGGTCACTCATTAAAATTAGAAGAAAAGAGGTTCTTTACTGTAAGAGCGGCAAGGATGTGGAATTCCCTTCCACGGGCGGTGGTCTCAGTGGGGAGCACCAATAGTTTCAAAAAACAAAAAACATAAGAACCTGAACGACCGCAATATACAGGGATATACAATGTAATGCTGACATATAATCACACACATAGGTTGGACTTGATAGACTTATGTCTTTTTTTTAAACCTCACCTACTATGTAACTATAAATGACCCTTAAATCTTATAAGCTTTAAAAATATATATGAGCCTTCTTATACGAAAGCCCCAAATGTTTAACTATGAGTGTATTAGAAAAAGTAGACAAAAGACATTTATTCTTTTCCAAGAGTATATATATATATATATATATATATATATATATATATATATATAAAAATAAAAAAAATTATAAAAATGTTACCATATCCATGAGAGGTGAAACTTTTAACGACAAGGTTTTTAGTGCGTTTCCCTGGACTGAAGGAAACCCTATAGGCTATGTAAAAAAGGTTCAGGCGCGCTACAGGTCTCTGCAATCAGAAATCTTAATCCATCACAGCTGCTCCTAGTTACACAAAGAGCCACAGACTTTGGCAGGAATTTTACAGCCACTCTCCGGGCCCTAGACATTGCTCCCCTGTTTCCAAGCTGACCTGATATTGATTATTTGGGGGTTTGGGAAATGCCAATCAATCAGCTGATGTCATGCTTTCTGGGTAAAAGAACATAAACGAGGAAGTTGCTGAATGACACCGTATCGCGTTTCACTTTGTCCAGTTTGTTGTACTGTGAAACTAAGAAAACAGATGTGTCTTGTTCTGATGGAGCCGCAACGATTCAACGTAGAATAGTGCAACACTCCGGTATCTGTTGCCTAGTCTGGAAGACTCATTATAAAAGGACAACTTCAGACAAGACAGACCCAAAAAAAAAAAAAAAGGTTGTGGTCACCACTCCCACTGGTGATGGTCACTCACTGGTGATGGTCACTTAATCTCCAATGGATTCCTTGCCACCTCCTGGATCTGCGCTTCCCAATTCTGTTGTTTTTAATACTATATGGCCAAAGGTTTGTGGACACCTAATTGAGCTTGTTGGACATCCCATTGAAAACCTATGGAAATTCAAATGGAGTGTTTCTGCCCACTTTGCAGCTGTAACAGCCTCTGCTAAATTAGGAAGGCTTGCTGCTTGGCTTGCAATCAGTGTTTCAAATTTGTTGATAAGGATGAGTTCAGGGCTCTATGAAGGTCATTAGACTTCATTCACACTATACTTGTCACCCCATACAAATCGTGTCTTTGTGGACCCCAAAGGGCCTTCAACTGTTGTCACAAGGTTGGAAACACACAGTTGTCTTAGGCTTGGTTCATAATACAGTGCCTTGAAAAATTATTCATACCCCTTGAAATTTTCCACATTTTGTCATGTTCCAACCAAAAACGTAAATGTCTTTTTTTGGGATTTTATGTGATAGACCAACACAAAGTGGCACATAATTGTGAAGTGGAAGGAAAATGTTAAATGGTGTTCAAAATGTTTTACAAATAAATATGTGAACAGTGTGGCGTGCATTTGTATTCAGCCCCCTTTACTCTGATACCACCTAACTAAAATCTAGTGGAACCAATTGCCTTCAGAAGTCACCAAATAATAAATAGAGTCCACCGGTGTGTAATTTAATCTCAGTATAAATACAACTGCTCTGTGAAGCCCTCAGAGGTTTGTTAGAGAACCTTAGTGAACAAACAGCATCATGAAGGGCAGGAAACACACCAGACAGGTCAGGGATAAAGTTGTGGAGAAGTATAAAGCAGGGTTAGGATATAAAAAATATCCCAAGTTTTAAACATCTCACAGAGCACTGTTCAACCCATCATCCAAAAATTGAAAGAGTATGGCACAACTGCAAACCTACCAAGACATGGCCGTCCACCTAAACTGACAGGCCAGCAAGGAGAGCATTAAAGGGGTTGTAAACCCTCACAGCTTTTCACCTCAATGCATTAAGGTGAAAAACCTTTTGTGCTGCAGCCTCTCCCCAGAGCCTTTATCTTACCTGAGCCCAATTGTTCCAGCGACGGGGAAAAGCACAGCAGCTCCAGTCGCTGTCTCGTGTCCTCATTGGACAGACTAATAGCAGCAGCAGCTATTGGCTCCCACTGCGGTCAGTCAAATCCAGTGACACGGGAGCCGAGGGGCGAGGCCGAGTCCTGCTGTCTGTGTCAATGGACGCAGCAGCAGGACTCGAGAGTGAAACCGCACGAGTGCCACCATGGAAAGCGGCTCTCCATGGGGGCACTCAAGAAGAGGAGGAGCCAGGAGCACCACCAAGGGGACCCCAGAAAAGGAGGATCGTGCCAGCCTGTGCAAAACCCTGGCACAGAGGAGGTAAGTATAACATGCTTGTTATTGAAAAAAACAACAACAAAAAAAAAAAAGTATAAAACAAAGCTTTAGGGCCGGTTCACACTGCGAGCCGCGGCGAGGCGTCTCCGACTTCCTCGCCGCGACTTGCAGGGGGGGTCAGGGGCGACTTGCAGAGGACTTCTGCATAGAAGTCAATGCAAGTCGCCCCCGAAGTCGCCCCGAAGTAGTACAGGAACCTTTTTTCTGAGTCGGAGCGACTCGAGTCGCTCCTCTCAGAACGGTTCCATTGTACTCAATGGGGACGACTTGCGGGAGCGAGGCGGGGCGAGCCGTGTCGCCTCGCCTCGCGCCGCAGTGTGAACCGGCCCTTAGAATCACTTTTATCAGAGAAGCAGCCAAGAGGCCCATGGTAACTCTGGAGGAGCTGCAGAAATCCACAGCTCAGGTGGGAGAATCTGTCCACAGGACAATTATTAGTCATGTACTCCACAAATCTGGCCTTTATGGAAGAGTGTCAAGAAGAAAGTCATTGTTTAAAGAAAGCCATAAGTCATCCCATTTGCAGTTTGCAAGAAGCCATGTAAACACAGCAAACATGTGGAAGAAGGTGATCTGTGGTCAGATGAGACCAAAATTGAACTTTTTTGCCTAAAAGCAAAACGATATGCATGGCAGAAAACTAACGCTACACATCACCCTGAACACACCATATCCACTGTGAAACATGGTGGTGGCAGCATCATGTTATGGGGATGCTTTTCTTCAGCAGGGACAGGGAAGCTAGTCAGAGTTGATGAGAAGATGGATGGAGACAAATAAAGGGCAATCTTAGAAGAAAACCAGCTAAAGTCTGCAAAAAACTTGAGACTGGGGCAGAGGTTCAACATCCAGCAGGACAACGACCCTAAACAAACAACCAGAGCTACAATGGAATGGTTTAGATCAAAGCAAAGCACGTTAGAATGGCCCAGTCAAAGTCCAGACCTAAATCCAATTGAGAATCTGTGGCAAGACTTGGAAAATGCTGTTCACAGACGATCTCCATCCAATCTGACAGAGCTTGAGCTATTTTGCAAAGAAGAAGAATGGGCACAAATGTGACTCTCTAGATGTGCAAAGCTGGTAGAGACATCCCCAAAAAGCTTGCAGCTGTAATTGCAGTAAAAGGCGGTTCTACAAAATATTGACTCAGGGGAGGCGGAATACAAATGCACGCCAAACTTTTCACATATTTCTTTGTAAAAAAACTTTTGAAAACCATTTATCATTTTCCTTTCACTTCACAATTATGTGCCACTTTGAGTTGGTCTATGACAGTGGTCTCCAAACTGTGGCCCGGGGGCTGGATGTGGCCCTTTGCTTGTCTGTATCTGACCCTTGGGGCACTATTTCACCAATTGACACCAATGATGGGGCATCACCCCCCCTACTGACACCATCAATGGGGCACTATTTCTGCCAATTATACCAATGATGGGCACTTATTTTGGGGAGTTTTCTACTCCCACAGGCCCAGCCTGGCCCCCCTGAAGCCTGAAGGACAGTAAACTGGTACTTTGCTTAAAAAGTTTGGAGAAGCCTGGTCTATAACATAAAATCCCAATAAAATACATTTAACATTTTTGGTTGTAACCAGTGTTAATTTTGGCAGCAAATTTCGAGTCTTAGGACTAAAACGGCATTTTCGTTTTAGTCCCATTTTAGTCTTCTGCAATTGTTTTAGTCGTATTTAGTCGACTAAATCTCCAGTACATTTTAGTTGACTAAAACTAATTTTAGTCGTCTGAAATTGAATGGGTGTAATTAAATTGTAATGCATTAACATTTCTCTACAATTTCCAAACTACAAATGATATACTGCGGGAGAGAAAAATCTCATGTTATTATTTAAGGTGTTGAGGTATGAACATGCACTAAAGGCCAGTGTTAATTTTGAAGTCAAATTTCAAATTTAGTTTTAGTCTTAGCCTTTTGCCTAAAATGCCATTTTAATTTTAGTCCCATTTTAGTCTCTTGACTAAAAATGATATTTTAGGTTTAGTCGTATTTTAGTCATCTCAATTGTTTTAGGTTTAGTTGTATTTTAGTCAACTAAAATAGTATTCATTTAGTCGACTAAAATGTTTTAGTCGACGGAATTAACACTGATTGTAACATGACAAAAATGTTACAACCAAGGGGTGTGAATACTTTTTTCAAGTCACTGTATATGCGTTGTGGGAAATGCAGGGATTCCTGTGCGTTTCACGCACCAAATTGAAACCGCATTGGCATTCATGTGAACCACAGGGGGTTCTGTGTATTTCTTCCCTCCTGTCCTTGTAGTTGCCTCCATTTATCCATTCACTTGAATCCTCCAATCTCTTCATAATTAGATTTGTACTTTGAGAACAACTGATTTGGCTTTGAATGTCACCACCTATTGGTTGGACATGTCTTTTATTTCTCTATTCTACAGTTATGTATAAGAATTTACCATTTCTTTAGCACTATCTACACATATACTGTATGTTGAATTATGGATTGATTAGAGAACCCATATGGATTCAATGTAACTCCATCCACAACATTTTATTTTAGTTTTGTGTAAATGTGGAAGAGTATAATCTTCGGTCGGGTTTTTATTTCTGTCTGTGAACAATGGGGTCACTGGGACAAGAAGCGATGGGCAAGGGCGGACTGACAACTCATGGGGCCCCAGGCAATAGGAGATTATGGGGCCCCCAGGCAATCCGAGATTATGGGGCCACACAGTATACAATCACATGTACACACAGTATACACAGACATGTTTCTATTGACTGAGAAGGTACTGGAGAGGTGGAGCAGCTATAATCTCAACATTTTTAGCCCAAAAGGATGTCGGTAAGGGACATTTCAGAGACAGATGTAAAAAAAAAAAAAAAAAACATAGCTTTTTACATACTGTCCCTGGTTTACTGAGGCTGGCAACCCTGATGGGGGCCCCCTTGTGGCTCAGGGCCCTCGGGCAGTGCCCGAGTGGCCCAATGGTCAGTCTGCCCCTGGCGATGGGCAATCTACACTGGGAATATGAAAAACACAGAGGTTCTAGCATTTCCCCATCCTCCTTTTTTATTGTCATTGTATTCTTGGGTCAAAGGTTTTCCTTTAGTCAACACTGTCACCCATAAGTTAGGAAAACAAGGAAAGTATATCATCCACACATGGCAAAAACATTTTGACAAAGGGTGGGAAGGAACAAAACCTATCTAAAAATAAGCGTTTTAAATGGAGTTATACTTTAAATGTAGTGTAGTATATGGTTGGAGGTTTGTTCTGGCAAAGAGACAAATAAGCCACGGCTTATCTGCAAGTGACTTCTATCATCCATGGCACACATTGGTCATTACGCCATTTCAGGTCCTTTCCTGTAATTGTCCATTATTTGTAGGATTGTTACATTTCTGCCGTTTTTTCCCGATCTTGTCTCTTGTGCGTGAACTGTAACCTAACATCCTTGTAATTGATTGTTATGACTCGGAAGAGTCTGCTCAGTATAATTCTCAGATGTGTTTGTTTATGGCCGTATTGAGAAACACGCCAGTCAGTGTTGAAATACTGAGACACAGATCCGCTCACACTGTCTCCTTACTGGAAGATCACATGCATCTGCAAATACTAAAACCGCAGCTAAAATACGCCATTTACAGACAGATTACCCATGGGGAGTCACAAACAAAAATCTATTTTTCATGGGTAGCTTTTAGAATGTTGTAGATCTAACAAAGGGTCGATCCAGGATTCAGTGGATGTTGGATCTCAGGTGAAAAATTATTATGTAGGATTTACATAGCGCCAATAGTTTACTAGAGCTGGGCGATTTTGTAAAAAAAAAAATATATATATATACGTTTAAGAAAATAAAAAATAAACTCGATTCACGATTCGAACCAAGTTTTTTTCTTGATGGACACCGTGCTGGTCCTGAGGAGCTGAGGGCAGGAGTTTTTAAGCGAGGCTTCGGCCTAGACCGTGGCGTCCGGCCTCGCGGACTAGGCCGAAGCCGCGACCTTGCCCAAGAACTCCTGCCCGCAGCACCTCAGGACCGGCGCGGTGGTGAAAAAAACAAAAACGATTTGCTTAAATTTTGAATCGATTTGACCTCTCAACCGATTTTTTCCCCAGCCCTACAGTTTACACAGCACTTTATTATTATTTATTATTATAATTATTCAGGATTTATATAGCACCAATAGTTTGCACTGCACTACAACATGAAGGCAGACAGTACACTTACAATACAATTCAATACAGGAGGAATCAGAGAGCCCTGCTCATTAGAGCTTACAATCTAGGAAGGCGCTTCTGATACTAAATGTCTTATGCTGGCCACACATGTATCTATTTTTGGACAAAAATATTCATATTCTTGTAACAAATATTTGATAAAATGGACAAATGTTGTTTGAAAATTACACTTACTTTTAACATTCAATTTTAAAATGAATACATTTTCTGAATGAAACCCATATACAATGTGCGAAAATTCTTTCAGTCGAGAAAAGTTTTCTATTCTGCTCCGGGGAATTTTCCTGTCACTGTGGTTGAAAACGAATGTTGTTTTAACTCCACAAACAATTAGAAAATCAAACAAATTCTCCTAAAACAAACATTTTCGAAGGAAAAACGTGTTCACATATGGCCGGGATAAGTGACAGCAGTTTGCATCACGCCACTTCCCTATGAACAAGGGAGTCCATCATACATAATATTATATTACAGTTCTGTCTGAAAATCTGCAAAAAAAAGTGTTTTAGGTCTTTCTAAGTTTGAGTCTGATGATATGTGCCAGATTCATCCTCTAATAGTACGAGGGTCCTTCAAAACATTTCCTCGCTTTTTCTTAAAAGCGGAAATTTAGTAATTTTTTCATCTTTCCATCTATTAAACTTTCTGCCCTTGTTTTAACTTTGGATAGTAAAACATTTATTTTCTGCCTGTAAATACCTTATACAGCCCCCTTCCTGTTTAATGTCTGGGTCATTAGCCTAGGCTTATGACATCATGCACAGCTCTCTCGTGAGACTTTGCCAGGAACGGGGGGTGGATGAGTCATAAGAGGGCCAATGAGAGCTGCAGAGCTGGAGGTGTGCCTCTGTGTAAATCCAGGTGAAAAGACAGCAGCTTCAGCTGCCCACAGTTAAAATGGCTGCAGCCAGACTCAGTGGAGGGAGATTTCTGCAGCATATTTGGCAAGTACAGAATCACAGTATATATATAATAATATGCAAAGTGATTGGAGGGAAGCTTCAGAATGGCAAATATGTTTTTATTACAAATTATGTGAGCAGACTGCAGTTCCTCTTTAACTGCTTGCTGCCCACCGTCAAATGACAGCGGAGCAGTGCAACTCTCGTTCTGGGATGCCGTCTTATGACGGCATCCCAGAACAGCCGCTCCTGCCGAGTGAGGAGAGGAGAGTGGATCAGTTGCATCTCCTCACAGGGGGATATGTAGAAATGTACTCGGGGCACTGATCATCAGTGCCCTGATTACAATAAAGAAAAAAAGTGTCACCAATAAGTACCCACCAATGCCAGCTATCAGTGCCCACCAGTGGCACCAAGTGCCACCAATCAGTGGCCATTAGCGATGCCAGTCAGTGCTGGCAATCGGTGTCACCTATCAGTGCTACCAATATGCACGTGCCCCAGACCCTAAAGAAAATATTACGTACAGGTACACGATTTTGCTCTAAAAGGCCACCCTGCCACAGTATATGTATTGGGGGCGGTTAAAGTGGAACTTTAGTCAGAAAATAGAAGTCCTGATAGATCACTTCAGTCCGGCCCCTTTTGCAGTTATATGTAAAACATTAAAAATAAGTGCCTATACTGTTTAAAATTCAGTAATACACTCTCACCCTTCTCTGCACATGCTCAGTTGCTCTCCATTCTTGGCACTGTGCCTAAAATCAAACCCACTAGAGGCCGATCAGCTGACAGCTTTAAAGTGGTTCTAAAGCAGAAGGTTTTTTTTTTATCTTAATGCATTCTATGCTTTAAGATAAAAAAAAACCCTTGTGTGTGCAGCAATCCCCCTCAGCCCCCCAATACTTACCCGAGCCCCATCTCGATCCAGCAATGTTGCATGAGTGTCTCGGCTGTCTGGGACTCTCCCCCCTAATTGGCTGAGACAGAGAGGCTGCTGTCAAAGTCAGTGAGCCAATTAAGAGAGGGGGCAAGGCTGAGCCGCAGCTCCATATCTGAATGGACACACAGAACAGCCGCTTGGCTCGGGTGCCCCGTAACAAGCTGCTTGCTGTAGGGGCACTCGACAGGAGGGAGGGGCCAGGAGCGCTGGCAGGGAACTCGAGAAGAGGAGGATTTGGGCTGCTCTGTGCAAAACCACTGCACAGAGCTAGTAAGTATAACATGTTTGTTATTTTTAAACAAAAGAAAAACAAGACTTTACTATCACTTTAATATATACTGCTGCTGAAGGCAGAAAAAAGCAACAGGAAGGAGAGAGAATGTGCTTAGGGAACACAAATTAGGGAGGGAGAAAAGAAAAGCAGGAGAGGTGAAAGGACAAAGTCTGCTGCCAGGGAGACACAAATAAACCTTACAGGCTGTATATCTTATCTAATCTCCCTATTCTCTCTATACTCCCTCATGGGTAGTCTGTGAACTTCAGCACTGTACAGCTGGGCATAGTTGGATTGAATCTCAACCTGTTCCAGTAGGGACTGGCCAATATTCAATTGACCCATCAACTGACTCCAGCACAACCAGACTGTCATATTTTCTGTATGCGATTACTGCCAGCGGGTACAGCCACCAACAGTGTTCATTGAGCTCCCCGCCAGCGGAACACAATAGCGCTGTGGGAAAGCATTGCAAGGAAGAAAATTGCATCAACTATGTCTTGCTTAAAGCCTCGGTCAGCCTTTTTCTCTATCTGAGCAAAGACGTACAATCAAGGCTCGAAATGTATATAATTTAATTGAAGAAAGTGACAAATAGTTTTTAAGACCAAGGAGAGGAGAAGAGTTTCTAATAAGGAAGTGACTGTTCTGAGTCTTAAGAAAACTGCGGCCTCCAACAAGAAAAAACAAGAGCAAGGCTGGAGGCAATTTACAGCAAACACCAATTTCGGTAGCATAATTATTAATGTGGAACATATGTTCTTTTTTTAAAGAACATTGATTGTTATCAAACTGTTATAGGCAAAGTTTCACCTTAAGAAGGAATGTGGACTCCCTGTGTATAAGTGGATAGGCCTGGATCTGTCATATGAGGTGTTTTGTTTTTTTTAGCTCCTAGTTATAAATGGAGCAGCAGGAGGGTAAACAAAAGGTAAGTATATGCTGCTGGGAAGGAGGGCTTAAAGCAAACCTAATTAGGCCAACTAAAAGTTTGCTTTATGCTGGCCCAAACAAAATTATTGCACATTTAGAACCAGTAAGTTGTAAATATATGAATTTATTGGCATTTATCACAGTGCATGAAAAACCATGTGGTGTGTTGCTGTTCCATCTACTTTGAATGACACACCTAAACATTGCAGGTTCCTGGTCCCTACTGCACTCCTTATAAGGGTCAATAAAAAGTATAGGGGTAGCGCAGGGCTGCTGTTAGAAATCATGGGGGCCCCATACAGCCTACCTGACAGATGCTTTCACCTGGGCAAAGTGCTTTTACCAAAGCTGAAGAATAAAGTTGTCTGGGCCCCCCTGCTGGCCGGGCCCGGTACAGTAGGGCTGGCTGTACTGCCCTATCAGCGGCCCTGGGGGTAGGAGGTAAAAGCTGCTCCTTTCTTTCTTAATTCAGCTCTGCCTGAACTGCTGCAATGAACCATAGCCTCTGCTTACCTTACACATTACATTACATTAACATGCTTCTATCAACATCAGCCCTCTCCTTGGCATGAAGGCACTTTCACAGCACAGGGCGAAAATGTACATACTGACCTTAGTATACAGAAGAAGGCAATGTAGAGGCTTCCGTTGGCGGTTAAAAAAGACGTGGAGCGCAGGAGTTCAGGTAGTAATCTGTGCATGTAGTAATCAAGTTTTCTCCTCCGCAGGAGTGCGGCTGCCTGAATCAGAAGGCAAAAAAAAAAAAAAAAAAAAGAGTATTAGTAGGACTAGACATGGAAGAAAAAGATCAACACTAATTCTACCAGGATCCTCATCACATTTTCCGAATATACAAAAAAAGCCTAAGAGTTACAGCTTTAAAAATAAAGCTATAGCAGTTCAAATCTCAAGCAGACTCTTTCTCAAGCCAAAACCTTTTGGCTTGAGAAAGAGGCTTGGGTGGCCTTAAAACATGTAGCCCCAACCCTCTGACACCACTTCCAGTCTGTTCTGCATTCCAAGGGCGTACGGCTTCCATCTTTTTGGTTTCTGCTTCCTCCATCACAGCCGGGATTTGGGCCCTACTTGTGGACAAGGCTGCAAGTTTTACAAGAGACTCCATGCTCCACATGTTACAGACAGCTGCTGACCAAAGTGATATTAAAAAATGCACCATGCGAGTTGCTAATTTACATGCCCCTAATACTGCCTGTATGTTACTGACCTCAGTCTGATGTGCCCTGGTGTGTCTTCTTGGCTCTACATGTTACCCACCAGCCCACCTAGTGTGTTTGCTTGCACCAAGGTGTTCTGCTATGCTGAAGATTACTACCTTATTGATGAGTGAGTTTTTTTTTACTTGTTTGTATAAGTTGCCAATTGTCTTTCACTATTAATATTGCACTTGGATAATGCCCTCTCCTCTCTCTGTCTGTTCACCAAGAGCCACTTTAGGCTCTAATGCCACGTACACACGACCTGACTTTTCGACGGACTAGGTCCGACGGTCTTCCCGACTTCAGGCAGTCATTGCCAGTAAAGGATTCTTAACAAAATATAAATAAAATAACATTTTATTTATGATTACATTCATTTGTCCAATTACATTTGAGCCCCTGAAAATGGGGGGCTGTGTATAAAAATAGTTGCACTTCCTAAAATTTGTACGTGACATTTATGTTCAACCCCTGGAATTAAAGCTAAAAAAGTCTGCACTGCATTTGGATGGTTTCCTTTTTGTTTTATTCTGGTGGCATACAGAGCCAAAAGTATGAAAATTGTTCCAGTGTCCAAATATATGGACCTAACTGTATAACCACATTTGCAACCAAATTGAGATAAATATCTTCAACTAATTTTAAAATATGTAAACAGTACAAATTAACAAAAGAGTTAAAGATCTTTAACACCTTAGCGCTGACTGTATGCAAATTTCCGTTCTCGGCTTGAAGGGGTTATACCGGGGTGATGCCTGCAGCTGTACCCTTTTTTTTTTGTTTTGTTTTTTAGAGCCAGCGGTTTGGCTTTTTAGTGATAACAACCGATGCGACTAAAAGCCAATTGGCTGTCATCTAAAGGAGCGGGAGGGGACTCTCCCTCTCCTGCCGCTCTTCCCGGGCCTCTCGTTCCACTGGGAGACCCGATCCACATCCGGTGCTTCCGCTGGCTAGACCGAGACGAACGAAGCTGGAAACAGCTTTGTTCGAGTCTCCTATGTAAAAAACGGAAGTGACGTCACAACGTCACTTCCGGTTTACTCGGCTGCCAATGGCGCCGATTCTAAAAAAATGACAGTGTTCAGAATCGCCAATTTTGCCGATCTGAATACTTTTACGTGCAAAGGAGGGATTGGGGGTCTTTTAGACCCCAATCCCTCCCTAAAGAGTACCTGTCACAACCTATTACTGTCACAAGGGATGTTTACATTCTTTGTGACAGCAATAAAAGTGATCAGAATTGTATTTTTTAAAGTGACAATTTAAAAAAAAAATGCATAAGAAAAATAAATACATTTTAAAGCGCCCCTCTCCCCGCGTGTTCACGGAGATGCATGCATAAGTTACGCTAGCATATGAAAACTGTGTTCAAATCACACACTTCAGGTATGGCCCCAATCGTCAGAGTGAGAGCTATAATTCTAGCAAAGTACCTCCTCTGCAACCTGGTAACTGATACATTTTTTTTTATGTGTCGCCTATGGAGATATTTATATACTATAGTTTGTCGCCATTCCACAAGTGTGTGCAATTTCAAAGCATGACATGTTAGGTATCGATTTACTCGGAGTAACATCATCTTTCACATTATACAAGACATATGAGCTAACTTTACTGACTCGTTTTTTTTTATTATTATTCATGAAAGTGTCTTTTTTTCCCCAAAAATTGCATTTGAAAGACCGATGCGCAAATACCTTGTGGCATAAAATATTGCATAAATTGCAATTTTATTCTCTAGGGTCTCTGCTAGAAATATATATGTTTGGGGGTTCTAAGTAATTTTCCAGCAACAAATACAGATTTTAGCTTGTAAGCAACAAATGTCAGAAATAAGCTTAGGCATAAAAGGGTTAAAGTTGTTCTAAAGCCTAATGCCATGTACACACGAGCGGAATGTCCGACAGAAAAAGTCAGACAGAAGCTTTTCATCGTATATTCCGATCATGTGTATGCGTCATCTGACTTTTTTCTTACAAAAATGCTGACGGACCTAGAAATAGAACATGTGTTAAATATTTCCAACGGAACAAATTCCTATCAGCAAAACAAGGCAAGTATGAGACAGAGGCTATTGGCTACTGGTTATTGAACTCCCTTTTTCTAGTCCTGTCGTACGTGTTGTACATCACCACATTCTTAACGATCGGACTTTGGTGTGATCGTGTGTACGCAAGACAGTTTCAGTGGAACTCCGTCAGAAAAACCTTCGGAGTTTACTCCGACGGGAAAACCGGTCGTGTGTACGCACGGCATAACCGTTTTTTTTTCCTTAATGCGTTCCCTTCATTTAGGCAAAAAAATCCTCACTAAAGCCTTGTACACACAGGCTGAATATCAGCTGGTTCAACAAAAACCAGTTGACATTCGGCCTGTGTGTAAAGCAGCCTGTCCGGCTTCCGTCAAGTGGGCATGCTGGAAAAACAGCAGCTGATCAGCAACCAATCAGCTCTTGCAGCCAATGGCTGCAAGCCTTTGATCGGTGTGTTCTGGCGGGGGGACAGTCCCCCCTATCAGAACACAATAACTCAGTGGGAGATCGCTGTACTAACATTGCATAGTTAGTACAGTGAGATCCTCCTGAGCGACCTCAGGTTTTTTTCATTCAACTTGCTGGGTTGAACGGAGAAAAGAAACAAAGAGCGGATCAGGCTTAACTTTTTCCCTACATCCAACCATGTGACCACAAAGCTTTGGATCTTCTCCCTTTTCCGGAACAGCTACTACAAGTTGGTAGGAAGACATTCTAATTCCTGTCGACAAGTTATACTGCACTAAACTCTCCTCCTCAACAAGTGATACTACACTGGACTCTTCTCCTCGACAATGGATACTGCACTAGATTCTTCTCCTTCTCGACAATGAATAGTGCAGTGGACTCTTCTTCCTCTCAGTAATGAATAGAGCACCGGACAATTCTCCATCTTGAAAACTGATAAAGCAGTGGAATCTTCTTCCTCTCAACAATGGATAGAGCAGTAAACTAGTCTCCCCCTCAATAATAGATAGAGCAGTGGACTCTTTGCCCCCCCCCCCCAACAATGGATAGTGCAGTAGACTCCTATTCCTCTTCAACATTGGATGGAGCAGAAGACTCTTCTTCTTCCCTTTGACAATGGATAGAGTACTGGACTCTTCTCTCCCTTTGAGAATGTATAGAGCACTGGACTCTTCTTCCCCTCAATGATGGATATAGAGCAGTGGACTCCTTTCCCCCTCAAGAATGAATATTGCAGTAAACTCTTCTTCCACTTTGACAATAGATGGGGCACTGGAATCTTCTTCGCCTCGACAATGTACACAGCACTGGACTCTTCTTCCCCTCAACAATGGACAGAGCACTGGACTCTTCTCCTCCCATGACAAGGGAGAGAACAGTGGATGCCAACGAGTGATGCCACTGTGCTATTCAATTCATCCCCATTGTTGGTCCCCTACATTACAAAGTAGACAGCAATTTGTGATAAAGGACAGGCAGGGCCATAGGATGAAAAGGGGAGGAAATATTTATGTGTCAGTTAGTAGTTGGTCCTTTTCTGCTAATAAGGCTTATGTGTACATTGTAGGCACTTATAAACCAATCTGCCCCTAAGGTCCCTTATAGATGGCTCAAATTTCAGCAGACTCCTGCTGAATTGGCCAAATGCAAGCCATGGGTGGTGTTGCAAATGCCATCGGGTTGGTTTAAACGTGGACTGAGCTAGGTCGAAATGTATAATATCAATAGCTGTTTAGCATCTCCAGCAGCCACGGGTGCTGCAGCTGCTTGTATACAATGGGAATATACATGGTTATCGTGGTGGAAAGCGTTGATTGGTTTTGTTCTCCCTCTTCTGCAGGTGGAAAGGCCAAAATTCAAGCTGGCTATGCCTGCCTAAAATCTGTCCCTTGCAAGTTATTCAGAACAATACAGGTCCTACATATAATCCCGTTCCAACTAAAGAACTAGAAAAATAAGAAAGATTTCCTTTAAAATTAATTTCAGGTATTCTGAATTGGAGCACAAATATATAGTGGGGGGATTTACCACATTTGGCTGAAAATGTAGAAATGCACTTCAACACGGTCAGTATATCTTTTACATGGTCACAAATAACATTGGGCTATAAAACAAGTGCCTCTGTATGTGTTTCTTAACAGACACAAACGATATTTTACTTGGGCTTGGACTCTTACAATGAAAAACATGACAGCAATGGCCTTTTTTTCCATTGCTGTGGACACAAACCAGCAACAGTGAATCTAGAAATATTTGTTCACTTCAAAAGAAACACAAGCCTTGAGCCGCAGCACTTGCTCGATTCGGTGAAGTGCTCCATTCACACATTCTATTAATACCCATGACTCCACTTTACAAGAAAGAGAATTTGGCTATGAGGTCAGGGTTTGCTCAGGCCAGTCTCTCCTGGTGACATTTGTAACCTGCACATCCTTGTTTGTCAGGGGACAACAGCTCTTATCTCAACTGTCCTTCAATGTAACCTATAGATAACTAGAGAATTGCCAGCAATTAGCACAAAATAAAAAACTCAGCCAAGAGAATGTCATATTAAGGTCAAAGAGCAATAGTCAAAGATGGTCCGATTTCTGGCCAACGTTAAAAAACCTCCTTCACACATATGCATTGCAGTGTCCGTTATTTAGACTGATGCCCCAATACTAAAGTACAGTAGGTGCCAGTGGGGTTTACGCTGCAACGTACATACCACAAAATGCTTTGAGTTTTCTCTTATTCCCCCTGCAAAGTCCCACGCATACCTGTTGATCCTACCAGTGAAATCCACCTTAATACAGCTTCTTGTGATGGGGTGGCAATTATGCTGATTTTGAATTTAGAACATGTTCCTGCTTGCACTACAGTTGGATGAAAAGGCATTGCAGGGGTTGTAGCTATCACTTGGTCGCACTTAGTACTGCCCACCGCTTTCTGGATTGATAGCATTGCATCTATTGCTGAACCCCTTCCCACTGTGAGCTGCAGTGCCGTACTAGATAGCTGTCAGTAGTGTGTCCTTGATAGCCGCTTGTCCTCATTCCAGCATCCTGGCTCTGGCTGTGATACATTCTCCCTGTCTGTCTGTCCACCTGCAGGGTGATTGATGGTGCCAGAACCCAGAAGCGATGTCATGACATCTCATCCAGATTAGACCCCTTTCATACTGAGGCAGTTTTCGGGTGGATTAGCGCTAGAACTAGCACCTGTAAAGTGCCTGAAAACTGCCTCCCAAATGTGAAAGCCTGAGTCTTTACACGGGGGCGGTGTGCTTGCTGGACGTTAGGAAAAGTCCTGCAAGCAGCGTCTTTGGGACGGTTTGGGAGTGCTGTATACAGGGCTCCCAAAACGCCCTGCCCATTAAAATGAATGGGCAGTGCTTCCAAAGCACCTGAAGAGGATTTCGGAAGCGCCACAACATGGAATCGTTAAGCCCCTCCTTAAAGCACTGCTTAAACAGTGCTAAATCGCTGCTAAGACGAGCAGCGCTTTAGCGCTAACACGGCCGCAGCTCAGTTTGAAAGGGGTCTTACTGGCATCCAAAGGCACCAGTTTTAAAAAATAGAAAGTATTCCAAAATGCCGATCTTGATGTTTTTGAATACTTTCAAGTGCAAAAGGAGGGGTTTGCGGTCTTGTAGAACCCCGCATACACACGATCGGAAATACCGCCAGCAAAAGTCCGATGAGAGGTTTTGGTCGGAAATTCCGACCACGTGTATGCTCCATTGGACTTTTGCTGGCAGAATTCCTGCCAGCAAAAGATTGAGAGCAGGTTCTCTAATTTTCCGACGGAAAAAGTTCCGATCAGAAATTCTGATCATCTGTAGCAATTCCAACACGCAAAATGCCTTCGCATGCTCGGAAACAATTCGACGCATGCTCGGAAGCATTGAACTTCCTTTTCTCGGCTTGTCATAGTGTTGTACGCCCTCACGTTCTTGTCAGTCGAAAGTTCAGAGAACTTTTGTGGGACCGTGTGTATGCAAGCTTGAGCGGGAATTCCGTCAGAAAAATCATCCAAGATTTTTCTGTCGAAAACTCTGATCGTGTGTACGAGGCATTACTGTCACAAGGGATATTTACATTCCTTGTGACAGCAATAAAAGTGATTAAAAAAAAAAAAAAGATGTAAAAGGACAGTGTAAAAATAAAAAAGTTTAAATCTACAGAATATCGGCACCTGATATCAGCTATCGGCCTGAAAGGCAGCCTAAAAATCAGTATCGGTCCTGGAAATACGATATCGGTCGAGCCCTATTAGGGGCACACTTGCAGGCTTGAATCCAAGCCGCGCTGCCTGCGTCCATAGACATAAACAGCACGGCTCAGCCCCGTGCTAGGCTCCCATGTCACAGGATTTGATTGACAGCAGCAGAAGCCAATGGCTTCTGCTGCCTCAGTAAAGCTTGTGAGAGAGGGAAGAGAGGGCAGAGCCGTTACAGAAAAGGGGAGGGGGCGATGCTGCTACCTAAACATAATTTGCCTTAACGCAGGGAATGCATGAAGGTAAAAAAAAATTTAGGTTTTATAACCACTTTAAACAAAGGGTATAAATCTACTTTAAGATGATCATTTCTCAGTTTTAGACTTTCATAGTTCAACAAAGAAAAAAGCGTTTGCTACCATGTTCTGTGTAAAAGACATGACAGAATAATCCCACATCAAGCAAAACACATTTTCATCACATTGTATTAAGCTCCTTGTCTAAGCAGCCCGTCTCTCCACTCCGCACACGTACAGGGCATATGTGAATGATCGCAGATAGAGATGTCAGAGAAGAAAGCCGATCGCCCTCAGCTCACTTCATAATACACACTGTATACAAACAATTCTCACTCTGATTACATAACTTTACACATCGCAAGCTTCGCAGGGTATACTTTATAACACAAGTTTGCTTTTAAAGGAAAAATAACATAAAATGCTCAAGCATGTCAAACACTTAGGGCCTTATTACACACAAAAATCATAAATAAAAACAGCAAAAATACAAAAGCCATCTTTAGGTATAACTAAAAGGCAAAGCAATGTCTATTTCATTTTGGATAGAGTAAGGGAGGGTTATAATAACCCCTCTCCATTTTCTTTGCCATCTGTGTCCGAAAGGGGAGATTTCCCTTCACTTCCTGTCCCATAACCTAAATAGGAAGAGAAGAGATCCCTACAAATTAAAGGAATCCAGAACTAGTGTCCCTATTGGAAATTTCCCCTCTATTACTGTTCTGATGGCAACCCAAAATTTAGGATTTTCTTTTACTTTCACTTTTGATGATAATGGCAAACAGGATAAAAAAAAGAGGGGAATCGCCCTAATGCATGGTACCCAGCAGGCTGAAAAAAATAAAAATAAAATAAGACTGAGGAGCTTGCTGTACTAATTATGTGACAGTACAGTGACCTCCCCGCTGAGCTATTGTGCTCTGACAGGGGGACTACCCCCCTACCAGAACACACTGGTCAGTGCTTGCAGCCCCCCCTGCCTCCAAAGCAGATTCAGCTGTCAGTGGGGAACCCTGCTGACGGCTGATGACTCATTGGTTGTTAAGGACACAGCGGCTGCCTGCTCCTTAACAACCATGTTGTTTAGTGGTTGTTAAGGATGTAGACGGCCACCCACTGCTTAACGACTACTATTAACTGATGTTAAAAAATATGCATGCTAGTGTCATGGCGTTAAATTACAGCAGGTTTTCACTGCTAAAATACTACAGTACAGGCTCTCCTCTCTTAACGACCAGGTTCCGTTCCAACAACCAGGTCATTATACGACTTAGGCGTTAAGGGAGGAACCACAAGTAATGAACATTTTAGGGCCGGTTCACACTGCGGGCGATGCGAGGCGACACGACTTGCCTCGCCGCGATCTGACAAGTCGCCCCCGTTCTGTACAATGGAACTGTTCTGAGAGGAGCGACTCGAGTCGCTCCGACTCAGAAAAAAGGTTCCTGTACTACTTTTGGGCGACCTCGGGGCGACTTGCATTGACTTCTATACAGAAGTCATTTGCAAGTCGCCGCTGAGGTCGCGGTAGGTCGCGGCGAGGCAAGTCGGTGTCGCCTCGCCCGCAGTGTGAACCGGCCCTTAAGCATTCTTAACTACTGTACTGTACTGTATTGTTAAACAAAAGGTCTAAACACAAAACTCCAGCTCAATACCTTAATTAATACCTAAAATACTGTACTGCACTGTACAATACAGCGCCTCCTACTAAATACCTTGGACAGTCTTCTTTCCAAAAAAAAGGTAATTTGGAGGATATTTGTACTATCCTTGCATTTTGGGTCCTGAAGAAATTAGATCCTTTGTCAGTACCTAAGGATTGATCAGTTTTCTAATATATATATTATTAGTTCGTAGATGGGATACATTTTGGCCTAAATTTATGAAGAAATTTGATTTTATTGGATAGGTTTTATAACAGAATAAAGATATATATATTTTTTCTTAATTTTTGGGCGTTCATATAATAAAAAATAAAAAAACACAGTGGTGATGAAATACCCCGTAAAGAATGCTCTATTTGTGAAAAAAAAAATTATTTAAATTTTATTTGGATACAGTGCTGGTTAAAGCAGCTCTTTGGTCATTTTTTCAACTTTCCAGCTATTACATCTTCCTCCCTTGTTGTTTTAACTTTGGATAGTAAAAGATTTTTTTCTGCCAGTAAATACCTTATACAGCCCACTTCCTGTTTCATGTCTGGTAATAAGCCTAGGCTAATGACATCACGCACAGCTCTCGCTCTAACTCTTGTGAGAGTTAGCCAGCACGGGAGGGGGGATGAGTCATAAGAGGGCCAATCAGAGCTGGAGGAGGCTGGATGAGGGCAGAGATAACAGGAGACTTCGGAGATCCATGGAGATTCATCCAGAGAGGAGAAACGTGCAGGCAAGTATAGGCGAGAATGTGTCTGTATGTATGTATATATATATGTGTGTGTGTGTGTGTGTGTGTGTGTGTGTGTGTGTGTGTGTGTGTGTGTGTGTGTGTGTGTGTGTGTGTGTGTGTGTGTGTGTGTGTGTGTGTGTGTGTGTGTGTGTGTGTGTGTGTATGCCTCTGTGTGTGTCTGCGTAAATCCAGGAAGTGAACAGGTAGCAGCTTCAGCTGCCCACAGTTAAAATGGTTGCAGCCAGACTCAGTGGAGGGAGATTTCTGCAGCACATTTGGCAAGTACAGAATCAGAGTATATATAAAATAATATGCAAAGTGATTAGAGGGAAGCTTCAGAATGTCAAAGATGTTTTTCTTACAAATTATGTGAGCAGACTGCAGTTCCTCTTTAAAGTAGCGCAGTACTGAACGGCAAAAAAAATGTCCTGGTCATGAAGGGGGTAAAACCTTCCAAAGCTCAAGTGATTAATAGTAATCAATAGTAAGTCAAGTCCCTTGTGCTGATTTTTGTGTCTTGTAACAACACTTAGGCTTTAAAGTGGATGTAAACCCACTCTCATCTTTTCTAAATGATTTTCATAGTGCTGATCTATAAGGATATACATGCCTTCTGCATGTCTCTTTACCTGTTAAATATCTCACCTTTCGCTGTTTGGAGCCCTGTAATACTCTGGATTCTGTGAGCAGGTCTGTTGTCCAGGGCTTGGTGGGTGGAGTCGTGATGTCAGTAGACTCCCCACCCACCTCTACACTCTCCCTGGCCAGGCATCGATATTTCTTACACTGAACTTCTGCTGGTCTTGTGGATTATGTTCCATGATCACTAACATCCAGTCAAAATCCAGGAAAGTCACCACATGACTTCAGCATGCCCAATCATGCTGAGGTGTGGAGCAGCCAATCCTGGGAGATCTGGAGAAGAAAGTAGGGGGGATGTGAAGTACACAGAATGCCTCTCTCACACTGGCGCATGAGATGAGGAAATCACCTGTCAGTCACAGCAAGGGGGAAAAATGGACACCTATTTCTCTGTGTGTCTGATTTTATCCCACTGAGGAAACATAAGAGGATTGCTCAGAGCTGGATTAACTCTTCGTGGCCAGACTGGGCACAGATGAAATGACATCCTCTGCTGTAACAGATATGAGTCTTAATTATAAAAAAATCTTTGGGTGTTTACATCCACTTTCATTTTATCTACAGGTAAGCTTTATTATAAAAAAATCAACAAAGTCAGGGCACAGACATAGATGACCAAGGATGTCGTCTTGGATATAAGCTTACCTGTAGGTTGGGGTGACAAAGCGGTGTTTACTACCGCTTTAACGCCCCTTTCACACTGGGGTGGTGCGGGCGCCTGCGTAAAACGGCACTATTTGTAGCGTCGTTTTAGTGTCAGTATTCAGCAGCTAGCGGGGGGGGGGGGGTTTACCCCCCCCCGCTAGCAGGCGAGAAATGGTTAAAACCACCGCAAAGTGCTGCTGCAGCGGCGCTTTGCCGGCGGTATAGCCGCGCTGCCCCATTAATTTCAATGGGCAGGAGTGGTGAAGGAGCGGTATACACACCGCTCCAAAGATGCTGATAGCAGGACTTTTTTTTTACGGTCCTGCCAGCGCACTGCTCCAGTGTGAAAGCCCTCAGGCTTTCACATTGGAGTGAATTGAGGGCTCTTTCAGCGCGCTTTGCAGGCGCTATTTTTAGCGCTGTAGCGCCTGCAAAGCGCCCCAATGTGAAAACCTCTGAAAGCCACCTTACTTTCGTCTTCCTAATTGACTCCAATTCTGATCTGTGCCAAAATTTTGACTAAACAACAAATAATTTATCCCTATTAAGAGAGCTGTACTGAGCTCCCGCAGATGGAGCCACACAAATACGCAGTTCGAGGGCTCAGGTTCAAGGCCTTGGAGAAGAGAGGGATAGGCAGGCTAGCTAGATGCAGAAGACTGAAGCCAGGCTAATTTAGAGGCAATCAGAAGGTAGGATGAATATGGTTCAGCGTTAATTCCAATCCAAAATAGTGCTGGGTTTCTGGAGAGCGCCTTTAAAAAATATGCAGTTCACGTTTTTTGCTTTTTTTTTTAGCTTAGCTGCTTTCAGAATAAGTAATGTTTTGGTAAAGCGACCATGGTTCTCACAGCTGCCGTTTTCATTGCTGCTCATGAGCCATTAATTTGGTGAATAACAAGCGCCGATAGCGGCCTCATTAGTCAAGGAACAGCCCGGGTTTTAGTCACAACAGCCATAACACATAAATTAACTTGGCTGAACGGAACGACCTTTGCCTACACTCCATAAGAAAGTTCCATCGACTCCCAGGTGGATTTCAGGAATGAAGCTGTTTAAATCCAATATAAACTAACTAAATAATGATTTCCACTGCACTGGCTCTAATGTCTGTGGAGGAATGTGTGAAAGAAGGCATGTTGTTTTCATAGTAACTAATAGCCCCAGAGGTTTTGTCCTGAGTTTTTTTTTTTTTTTTTTTTTTTTTTAGCAAACCTGCAATTTTAAAAAGCCTGAAACTAATAGCATAGATTAAAGGGTCAGTCCACCCAAATATGATATTTAAGGTTTTGGCGGATGCTGGGAAATTTAAACCATCTAGTCTAGTGGTTTTCTATATCCCTTAGCTAGTCTGGTGATAACCTGTTCGGATTGGCACACCATGCGATCCGCGGAGCGCGACGCTGCCTCGGCCTTAGGAAGGGCCGTGGCTTCAGCCTAGCTCCGGAGCGGCAGCCATCTTGGTACACCCGGCGGCTGTCTGGAGATGTACATTACAGTGGGGGAGATGACGTGGATATCACAGTGGGGGAGATGACGTGGATATCACAGTGGGGGAGATGACGCGGATATCACAGTGGGGGAGATGACGCGGATATCACAGTGGGGGAGATGACGCGGATATCACAGTGGGGGAGATGACGCGGATATCACAGTGGGGGAGATGACGCGGATATCACAGTGGGGGAGATGACGCGGATATCACAGTGGGGGAGATGACGCGGATATCACAGTGGGGGAGATGACGCGGATATCACAGTGGGGGAGATGACGCGGATATCACAGTGGGGGAGATGACGCGGATATCACAGTGGGGGAGATGACGCGGATATCACAGTGGGGGAGATGACGCGGATATCACAGTGGGGGAGATGACGCGGATATCACAGTGGGGGAGATGACGCGGATATCACAGTGGGGGAGATGACGCGGATATCACAGTGGGGGAGATGACGCGGATATCACAGTGGGGGAGATGACGCGGATATCACAGTGGGGGAGATGACGCGGATATCACAGTGGGGGAGATGACGCGGATATCACAGTGGGGGAGATGACGCGGATATCACAGTGGGGGAGATGACGCGGATATCACAGTGGGGGAGATGACGCGGATATCACAGTGGGGGAGATGACGCGGATATCACAGTGGGGGAGATGACGCGGATATCACAGTGGGGGAGATGACGCGGATATCACAGTGGGGGAGATGACGCGGATATCACAGTGGGGGAGATGACGCGGATATTACAACAGTGGGGGAGATGACGCGGATATCACAGTGGGGGAGATGACGCGGATATTACAACAGTGGGAGAGATGACGCGGATATTACAACAGTGGGGGAGATGACGTGGATATTACAACAGTGGGGGAGATGACGTGGATATTACAACAGTGGGGGAGATGACGTGGATATTACAACAGTGGGGGAGATGACGTGGATATTACAACAGTGGGGGAGATGACGTGGATATTACAACAGTGGGGGAGATGACGTGGATATTACAACAGTGGGGGAGATGACGTGGATATTACAACAGTGGGGGAGATGACGTGGATATTACAACAGTGGGGGAGATGACGTGGATATTACAACAGTGGGGGAGATGACGTGGATATTACAACAGTGGGGGAGATGACGTGGATATTACAACAGTGGGGGAGATGACTAGGATATTACAACAGTGGGGGAGATGACGTGGATATTACAGTGGGGAGTCTTTTTTATTTTATTTGCTGATCCAAAAAATGATCCAATCCCTGACTCTGATCCGAGGAACAATCCGAACCGTGAGTTTTTTGATCCGTTGCACCCCTAACAGTTTAGGAGACGGAGGAGCACACAAAGGTCTATGGCACATATGTCAAACACAAGGCCCCCAGGCCTTATCTGGCTTGCCAGGCTTTGCCATTTAGCCCTTGCACCCAGTTTTGCAGCCAGAACATGGCAGGGGAGTTGGGGCTGCACGTTGTGCATAGCACAACACTATACCCTGCACTCTGTACACATCTCATCCCAAACTCTACACACTGTACGTAGCGTACTCCTGAACCTTGCATGTAGTGTACTCCTGCACCCTGCATGGAGCATACTCCCGAACCCTGCACCCGGCATGGAGCATACTCCAGAACCCTGCACCCTGCATGGGGCATACTCCAGAACCCTGCACAGGGCATACTCCCGAACCCTGCACCCTGCGTGGAGCATACTCCCGAACCCAGCACCCTGCATGGAGCATACTCCCGAACCCAGCACCCTGTATGGAGCATACTCCCGAACCCTGCGACACTTATTTTAAATGTTTTTCAAAGCTATACCTGCAAAAAGGGCCAGCCTGAAGTGATCTACCAGGACCTAAAGAGGTTGTAAAGCCACTTTGTCATGATCATACATTCCCATCTGTTAGATAATGTTATGTGCCCCATGGTATGTGCTGTATAAAAAATATGCAGATTTCAACCCTACTTCAGAGAGCCTCCCTGCGCTCACGGGACTGCTTGGGCGGTCACGTGAGCGCCGAGTGGCGCTCTGAAATAAGGTCAAAATCAGCATATTATTTAATACTGCACACAGTGGGACATCATTATCTAACAGAGGGTAATGTATGAAGAATATAACCAAGTTATTATAGCAGAAAGAAGGGAAGGAGCGGCAAGCAGAGAGCGACACTGTCCCTAGCTGACAGGCAGGGAGAAGAGGGGAGAGAGGACAGAGGAGAGCTGCGGATAACGGAGGAATGTAAACTGACCACGGTGTCAGGGCTCAGCAGCCATGATAAACCATGGTCAGTTTACAGGGGGGAGGGTAAAACCAGGCAGGATCAGCCAGGTTTTTTTAGATTATACAAAGGGGCCAAATTACACAGCACAAGCAGTGTGCTGTGTAACATGCTTCAAGGGAACTGAATCAATTTGTGATTTTTACGGTTCCAAACCCTTTAATTTTCTGACTAAAGTTCCACTTCAATTCCAGCTCCAGGAAAGTGTAAAATTCACCCTTACACTGGGGCTGTGCCTGCGCTGCAAAGGTTAACCTTTTCCTGGTGACTTGGTGGCCCTATGAAAACACTTTTCTGTGCTGAGAGCGTGCGTCCTGTGCACTCCCAGCACAGTCATCAGAGGGGACTGGAAAGCTCCCAATGCATACTTGCAATCTACTCGGGAACTTTCTGACCCTGACCCGAATGCCCGCCTCTCGGCATTTAGAAGCTCTTGGGCCAGGAGGAGACTGCGGGAAGGGGTTAATAACATCTGCCCTGCATATTTTAACAAACGTTTTAGTTTATGTGCATTACATCCAGTTTCCACAACGTTTAAGGGCCCATGCACACTTGTGTATTTTGCCACACACGACTACTCTATGTGTAGTGTGTTATGCTATCATTCATTGTGGATGGCATCCCCAAGTTTCTGTCCAGAAGCATGCTGGGCACAATGCATATATCATGTGTTCTGGTGTGTTGCCGTGCTAAAAAATGGATCATGTGCTTTTTTTGATCCGTTGCAATGCCCTTAAAGTGACACTAAAGGATCGTTTTAATTTTTTTTTTAAACAACAAACATGTCACACTTACCTCCACTGTGCAGCTCGTTATGCACAGAGTGGCCCGGAACATCCATTTATGGGGTCCCTCGGTGGCTCCTCCCTGCATTAGATAACCCCCTTGGAGAAGCACTCTCCCGAGGGGGTTACCTTGCGGACGCACTCCCGAGTCCAGCATTAGCGTCCACAGACACGAATGCCGGACTCGGCCCCACGTCACTGGATTTGACTGACAGCAGCGGGAGCCAATGGCTGCGCTGCTATAAATCTATCCAATCAAGAGCCGGGAACCCGTGAAGAGAGGGGCGGCTGGGACACATGCCAACGGAAAATCAGGGTTCAGGTAAGTAAAACGGGTGGGGGGGGGGCTGGGGAGCCGGTGTCTGCTAGGTGCTTTTTCACCTTAATGCATAGGATGCATTAAGGTGAAAAAACAAGCCTTTACAGCTGTATTTTTATTTTGTAGCTTTAAGAAGCTGAATGTTTTCCATCCAGCAATCAGTAATAATAACGTAATCTTTACAATCTTAAACCTTTAATAACCAAGCTTTGCTCCAAAAAAAAATAAAAAATCTTCTCGGGAGGTTGTGCTGGCTTTGTAGGGAACAACCAAATGGTTTTGGCCAGTGTCTTACCGGCTGTAGATTCCAGCATCAGCAACGGCTGCCAAACCAAAATGAAAAAGGTCTCCTAAGTATGAATATGGAATGTTCTGCCAGTTATCAAGTTGCGAGCGTTGTTTATTATCTCATGTTAAAATAAGAAAAGGAAAAAAAAAAGCCTTTCGCTTGGAATAATTTGCAATATTTTATTCTATGCCAGAGGAATCATTCTAAGACCATGGCAGCTATATTTCTAAACAGGCCTTGGCAATGGGGTTGAATATGCAACACTGTGCAGTTTGAAGATCTGAACTCTCGTACTGTTCTTGATGCGTTACGCTATAAAACAGCATTTCATCAATCGCAACAAGCCAGCTCACGTAAATTAAAAACAGAACTAGCATTTTGTTGCGTTTATTTATGCTGTGCCACCCTTGCGGGATTATCGCCTCAAATATTATTGCCAAGCAACGCCATTAAAGGAGGACCCACTCCCCAATGTAAAAAATAAAATAAAAACAGTTTAAAGGTTTTCTTTAACGATGTGCCTAAAGGCTGAACTCTAGGCAGATAAACGGCAAAAACAAATGCAGACATGTATTCAATAATAGAGAATTAAAGTGGTTCTAAAGGTTGAAGGTTTTTTTTACCTTCATGCATTCTATGCATGAAGGTAAAATAAAGAACCTTCTTTGTCCAGCAGCCCTACCCCCCCCCCCCCTCAATACTCACCTGAGCCCCTGATCTAGTGCCTCAGCTTTCTGGGGACTCTCCCTCCTCACTGGCTCCTGCTGTTGTCAATCATAGCCAGTGAGCCAATGAGGAGAGAAAGGGGGCTGGGCCGAGCAGCAGATGTGTGTGTGTAAATGGACATGCAGAGCAGCGGCTTTAGAGGGAGCGTGCTCTGGGGGCACTTGGCAGGAGGGAGGGGATAAGAGCGCCAGAGGGGGACCCGAGAAGAGAAGGATCTGGGCTGCTCTGTGCAAAACCAACTGCACAGAGGAGGTAAGTATAACAGGTTTGTTCTCTTTTGTTTTTTTAAACAAGCCTTTAATAACAATTTAAATGACTTTTTTCAATGCAGGCAATGTAAGGCTTTTTTACGTTTTTACCACCTCTCCTGAACGATTTAACTTGACAGATAGTAAACCACGTTTAAATAGGGATAGTTTTATAGCATTTTTATTAATCATTTTTTATTATTTATTTTTTTACTAGTAATGGCGGCGATCAGCGATTTTTATTGTGACTGCGACATTGTGGGGGACCCATCGGACATTTTTGACACATTTTTGGGACCATTGTCATTTATACAGTAATCACTGCTATATAAATGCAGTGATTCCTGTGTAAATCACACTGGCAGTGAAAGGGTTAACCAGTGGGTGGCAGTGTAGGGGTTAAGTGTTCCTAGGGGTGTGTTACTAACTGTGGGGGGGTTGGGCTTTCATTTAGTGAACACTGATCTCTGCTCCAATCACATGGAGCAGAGATCAGCGTCACTAGTTGCTAGGCAGAATGGAGAAATGTTGTTTACACAGCATTTCCTCCATTCGGCCGCTCCGTGAGACGATCGCGGGGATGCCCGCGGCGATCGAGTCCGCGGGTCCCGCGACCGGACTCACGGGGGTCCCGACCAGCGCGGTGGCAGGGCGGCATTGAATATTGGACGTACCTGTACGCCAATATGCCTGCCCGTGCCATTCTGTCAACGTACATCGTCGTGCGCTGGTCGGGAAGTGGTTAAATACTGAATATCAGCTGTCTTCAGGCAGGTCACGTGACTCGTAGCTGCTTTCCAGCTCCCATAGGCGTCTTCTGCGGAGGAGACGAGCAGCCACGTGATCTTCCTCTGACATCAGAGGGAGATCACAGCCCCTCCCACAGAAGTCATCTATCAGAGCTGGAAAGTGGTCGCGAATGATGAGACCGGCCTGAAGACAGCTGATATTCAGTATTTGCAATGCTTGTTTTTAAATAAAACATACACAGTGTTCTATGCCAGCCTCTAATAGAGGGGCTTGGCATAGCTATTATATATATATATATATATATATATATGCCTTAACAAACACTTACATTTTTTTCTTTCCTAAAGTTAAAAGATGTTATACTAACCTGCTCTGTGCAATCGTTTTGCACAGAGCGGCCCCGAAACCTTATTTTCTGGGGTCCCTCATAGGAAGCCGGCTGCTGTGGGGGTACTCACGCAGGCTTGATCCTGAGCCAGGCTGTGTGCATCCATAGAAACACACACAGAGTGTCTCTCCCTGCCCCCTCCTCACAGGATATGACTGACAGCAGCAGAAGCCAATGGCCCTTAGAGCCTCCTGTGAATACAGGAAAAGGGAAGAAGAGCTGCTGCAGATGGAACAGCACTGGATCACTGGATCATCCAGGAGCTTGAGTATGAATCATTCCACAGAAGAGTTTTGATTATACTCAAACCCACTTTTTCTTATTTTAGTAGATGTGAAAGATTAATGCAAATGATATGAAAGACTGTAAGCATAACTAATCAAATACTTTTTCAAGTTAAAATCCGTATTTTTTGCTAGAAAATTACTTGGAACCCCCAAACATTATATACATATTTTTTTAGCAGAGAATCAAGAGAATAAAATGGCGATTGTTGCAATGTTTTATGTCACACGGTATTTGTGCAGCGGTGTTTAAACGCAACTTTTTGGGAAAGGGGACAATTTCATGAATTTTAGAAAAACGAAACAGTAAACTTAGCCCACTTTTTTGTATAATGTGAAAAATGATGTTACGCCGTGTAAATAGATACCCGACATGTCACGCTTTATAATTGCACGCACTCGTGGAATGACGACAAACTACAGTACCTAAAAATCTCCATAGTAACGCTTTAAAAATTTTTTACGGTTACCGGGTTAGAGTTACAGAGGAGGACTAGTGCTATAATTATTGCTCTCGCTCTGGCGATCACAGCGATACCTCACATGTGTGATTTGAACACCGTTTACATATGCAGGAGCGATTTCCGTATGCGTTTTCTTTGCTGCGCGAGCTTACAGCGACGGGGGCGCTTTAAACACATTTTTTTTTCTTATTTATTTAAAAAAAAAAAAAAAAAAAAAAATTGATCACTTTTATTGCTGTCACAAGGAATTTAAACATCCGAGGTGACAGTAATAGGTGGTGACAGGTACTCTTTATGTAGGGATCGGGGGTCTAAAAGACCTCCAATCCCTCCTTTGCACTTCAAAGTATTCAGATTGCCGTTTTCGCAGGTGAGTAAACGGGAAGTGACGTCATGACATTGCTTCCATGTTTACAATTAGGAGACTGGAATGAAGCCACTTATGGCTTCATTCCAGTCTGTCCTTAGCCGCCAGAAAGGGCGGATTGTTGATCGGGGCTCCCGATGGAGCAGGGGCCCCGGTAAGAGCAGCGGGAGGCGGCGGGAAGGGGGCGTCCCCTCCCGCTCCTCCAGTATAACAGCTGAGCGGCTTTTAGCCACATTGGCTTTCCAGCGATAACAACCAATCGCCGGCTCTAAAAAAATGTTACTGGGATGATGCCTGCAGCTGCGGGCATCATCCCGGTATAACCCCTGAAAGCCGAGTACGCACATCTGCGTATGCTCGGCGGCAAGGGGTTAGGCAGTCTATCATATATCCCCTTTTTGGTTTTCATCAAGAAATTGAAACCTGAAAAAGGACAACATTTTAGAATAAAGCTTCCCAGACATGTATGTGCACAACTCAACAGCTTAGAGCAGTGGCATAGTAGCCCATTATGATTTACCTTTGCAGGGAAATAAAGAAGAAGTAAAGCCCATCAGGGTTTACTTCCTCTTTAAGTTTTGACAAAAAAAAAAAAAAAATGGGAGCTATGCAGAGTTGCACCAGATTTTGGACTCCAGTTTTGGTAAATCAACCCCATTGCTTCCAGTTATGGAGAAGTCTGCGACTTCATGTGGCTGCGCTGGTGAGGAAGGGGTGGTGAAATGTTTGCAATTGTCTACAAATTGGTCTGCCAAAGACTTGGTCTTGTATAGCAAGAGCCATCGATCTGGCTGTGGACAGTGGAATCCGAATTTGCTACTGCTCACAGGTGGGGGGGGGTTGTATTTAGCTCTTTGTCTTGTGGTTGATCCAGCTCCTTTGGAAATCTGAGGACAAAACCTCTTCCAAAGAAAATAAAAAGCTTTTGGGCAGGAAATTGGCTTGAATATACTTTTAGAATAGAACCTCAAAGTATAGTAAAACAACTTTAACTAATGTTGTAGTGCCCAACTTTTTCCTTACTGTGTATTTGGTCTCGAGAGACAGAAAGAAAAATGTTGAGGAAACAAAGTGATCGTGAGCTTTAGAAATATGCTGTCAAGACCAAAATCCGCTGATGGAGAACGCTAAAGCCCGATGGAATTTAAAGTCCCGACATAAGTACAATGCATTAGTTGTTATTATGTCTGCCACGACAGCTTTAGACATTAACGTTCAGTGAGGAATTTGGTGCAAAATCCAGTCTTTCAATGGATTACTATAGAAGAACTATACAAATGTAGTCTGCCAGCTTTTTACAACATCACATTCGAAAGACATTTCATATAACATCCAAAATGTTTCTTGAGATATCAGATATTGCCTTTCTGTATGAGGTTTCTAGCGTTGCTGGAGATACGTTGCTAAATATTGCCTGATGTATACACCGCAGATGACATTCCAGTTTCATTACCATGACAAATACAAACTGGCCAAGAAAATCAAACAGAGGGGCTCGAGTATGAATCATTCCACACAAGAGTTTGGGGAATCTGATCATACGCAAACCCAATTTTTCTTATTTTAGTAGATGAGAAAGATTAATGCAAATGATATGAAAGACTGTAAGCATAACTAATCAAATACGTTTTCAAGCCGTAAGAGGATTGGAAATGTAAAATAAATAAATCGCTCTTCTAAGAAAGCGTCCTTAGGCAGTCTATCATATATCCCCTTTTTGGTTTTCAGCAAGAAATCGAAACCTGAAAAAGGACAAAGGTTTAGTCTAAAGCTGCCCAGACATGTATGTGCACAACTCAATAGCTTAGAGCAGTGCTCCTCCAACTATGGCCCGGGGGCAGATATGGCCCTTTGCCTGCCTTTATCCAGGTCTTGGGGCACTTTTTCTCACACTGGCACCAATATTGGGACAATGGAGCACCATTTCTCCCATAGACACCTACGTTGGGGCACCATTTCTCCAATTGTCACCAATGTTGGGGTACTATGACTCTGATGCCAATGACGGGGCACAATTTCTCTCACTGACACCGACAACGGGCACTATTCCTTCCACTGACACGTGCGATGGGGTGCAATTCCTCCCCAAATTACCAAAGATGTGTTGTTTACTCCCACTGAAGCCAGGGCAATTTCTACCTCAAATGTCCCTCTTAAAGTGGAGGGCCAACCTAAAAAATAAAATTACATTAAAATGTTCCAGAAAAAAAAATGAAAAAAAAATGATTTTTTTTTTTTTAAAACTTACCAGAAATGCCTGTTGTTAGGCAGATCGTTCTAATCTGCCTCTTCCTACTCCGCTGTGATCTTCAGTCTTCTCCTCCACGCGTTGTCTTCTGGGGAATGGGGCGCGGCGTGTTGCGGGAACTGTGTGCGTCCCAGAACACAGCGCGCCCCATTCACAAAACGATGCGCGACTCGCGCATGCACAATAGGAAACGGGCAGTGTAGCCGCAAGGCTCCACTGCCCGTTTCCCTTAGATAGAATGGCGGCGCCGGGACCCGAGAGCCAAGGGACGGGTCGGCCTTGGGCGGCCGACATCGCGGGCACCCTGGACAGGTAAGTGCGCTACAGTGTTTGTAGCTGCTGACTTTAAAAATAAAATAAAAAATCAGCTGGCCCTCCCCTTTAAGTCTGAAGGACAGAAAACTCCCTTTGTTTAGAAACCCCTGGCTTATAACAACTGGCCTTATGATGTAGGCATTTTTCAGTACATGATATAGCCCAGTAGTCCCCACTTACTGCTCATAGCATACCGCCCATCATTCATGTTACCCATTGGCTTGTTCACTAGCACACAATGCTGCATTCACACGCTCCGATTGATTTGATAATTGTCCTTGGATATTCTTGTTTCCCCATCTGCAGTCTGCCCTCAAGTTCTGCTTAACCACGGTCTATGGACTATGCCTATACACTGCTTGACCTTCAGCCTAAAGCCTAGTGCACACAGTCAGAAAACATTACAATACACTACAACACATTACATCACTTCTAAAGTTGTATTCTGTTGTACAAGAATTTTTGCAACTTGTGTAACCTCTTCATTTTCGTTATGAAACTAGCATGCAAAAAAAAAAACAAAAAAAACTGACGATCATTCGTCCGATATTCTCACCGTGTGTACAAGTCTTAACTCTCAACTTCCCCAGTACATTTTCTTCTGTGGTCCCAGACTAGATATTTGTCTTACTACTAAATATCTTAAAGCGGACTTTAAGTAATTTTTTCATCTTTCCATCTATTAAAACTTCTGCCCTTGTTGTTTTAACCTTGGATAGTAAAACATTTTTTTTCTGCCAGTAAATACCTTATACAGCCCCCTTCTTGTTTCTTGTGTGGTCATTAGCCTAGGCATATGACATCATACACAGCTCTCTCTATCACTCTCGTGAGAGTTTGCCAGGAAAGGAGGGGGTGATGAGTCATAAGAGGGCCAATGAAAGCTGCAGAGCTGAAGGTCTGCCTCTGTGTGTCTGTGTAAATCCGGGAAGTGGACAAGCAGCAGCTTCAGCTGCCCACAGTTAAAATGGATACAGCCAGACTCAGTAGAGGGAGATTTCTGCAGCATATTAGGCAAGTACAGAATCAGAGTATATATAAAATAATATGCCAATTGGTTGGAAGGAAGCTTCAGAATGGCAAAGATGGCATAAGTGTGAACCTGGCATTAAGGAGAGACCAGTGGGTATCTGGTCATTTCAACACTTCCCTTTCTTTACCCAAATAGAAGCTTGACAAGAACAGGTTAGTTTAAATGTGCACTAGACATACAGAGGAGGATCAACCATGAACAATCTGGCCAAGAGACAAATCTGTTGGCCAGTGGCCTCCCAAACATGTCACAGGTCGGTCTCTTCTGTCTCAACCCCAGTGTTGGCATTTCTTGCTGTCCCATATTGTGGTCATCTGTTTCTCACTTGGTCTCCAACAGATGCCTACTGTTCACAATTATATAATCATCGCTCCGCTGAGCAAAAAATTGACACATAAGGCAAATGTCATCTAATGCAGGAGTGTCAAACTCAATGTCATTGTTGGCCGCATCAGCAGAATGGTTGCCCTCAAAGGGACAGTTGTATTTGGGAAGCTTTATTTACAGAATTCGGATATCAGGAGTGCGTTACATACAGAGTGCAGAGTTCAGGAGTGTATTACATAGAGTGCAGAGTTCAGCAGCGTGTTACGTACAGATTACAGGAGGTGCCCTATGTACAGAGTTTAGGGGTGTACTATATACAGAATGCAAGGTTTAGGATTGTGCTGTGTACGGAGTGCAGGGTTCAGAGGTGTGCTACTCACAGTGTGTAACCCCCCCCCTTCTCCCACCTGGCCCAGCTCTAATAACTCCCTATAAATAGATGGCTCTAGTCCCATCCTGTGTAGGTGTCTCTCTCTTCTAACCGTGTATTTGCCTCTGTTGTACCTCCCTGTGTAGGCAGCTCTGCCTCACCCTGCAGGAAAATTGTTCTGGCTCTCATATTCCGGAAAGCGGTCCATGTCATGCCCCAGTGTGGGGGATCTGTTACATCGAGATACCACTGAAAGCAAAGCTGTCCCTTGTAAATACAGAAGGTGTCTGTGTACAAGCGACAGCGAGAAGCACACCACAGTTCGGCTATGAATCTGGGTGGGAGGGCCACATGACAAGGCCTAGAGGGCCAAATTTAGATATTCACATATTCAGATGACATATGTGATCTAAAGTACACTATATTACCAAAAGTATTGGGACACCTGTTTTTGCACATACATGAACTTTAATGTAGTCTTAGTCTGTAGGGTTCAATAACAAGTTGGCAGCTTCAACTCTTCTGGGAACGCTGTCCACAAGGTTTAGGAGTGTGTCTGTTGGAAGATGAACCTTTGCCCCAGTCTGAGGCCCAGAGCACTCTGGAACAGGTATTTTAATCAAGGATGCATCTGTACATTGCTGCATTCATCTTTCCCTCAATCCTGACCAGCCTCACAGTTTCTGTTGCTGAAAAACATCCCCACAGCATGATGCTGCCACCACCATGCTTCACTGTAGGGATGGTATTGGCCAGGAGATGAGCGGTGCCTGGTTTCCTCCAGACATGACGCTTGCTATTCAGGCCAAAGAGTTCACCTTTGCTTCATTGGACCAGAGAATTGTGTTTCCCATGGTCTGAGAGTCCTTCATGTGCCTTTTGGCAAACTCCAGGCAGGCTGTCATGTGCCTTTTACTGAGGAGTGGCTTCCACCTGGTCACTCTACCATATAGGCCTAATTGGTGGAGGGCTGCAGAGATGGTTGTTCTTCTGAAAGGTTCTCCTCTCTCCACAGAGAAATGCTGCAGCTCTGTCAGAGTGACCATCAGATTCTTGGTCACCTCCCCGACTAAGGCCCTTCTCTCCCAACCGCTCAATTTGGCCAAGCGGCCCGCACTAGGAAGAGTCCTGGTGGTTCCAAACTTCTTCCATTTATGGATGATTGAGGCCACTGTGCTCATTGGGCCCTTCAATGCTGCAGAAATATTTCTGTACCCTTCCCCAGATCTGTGCATCGATACAATCCTGTCTCGGCAGTCTACATACAATTCCTTGGACTCTGTAGCTTGGTTTGTGCTCCGATATACACTGTTAACTGTGGTGTGTGCTTTTCCAGATCATGTCCAATCAACTGACTTTACCACAGGTGGACTCCAATCAAGTTGTAGAAACATCTCAAGGATGATCAGTGGAAACAGGATGCATCTGAGCTAAATTCTGAGTGGCATGGCAAAGGCTGTGAATACTTATGTACATGTGATTTTTTTTTATTTTTAGTAAATTTGCAAAGATTTTAAAACAAATTTATTTCACATGGCCATTATGGGGTATTGTTTGTAGAATTTTGAGGAAAATAATGAATTGAATCCATTTTGGAATAAGGCTGTAGCATAACAAAATATGGAAAAAGTGAAGCGTTGTAAATACTTTCTGGATACACTGTAAGTCCAGGGAAAGGGATTGGTTAACATTAAAAGAAACTCCTGCGATGATGTAAGAGAAAGCTGACCAATGAAACGTTGGGGTCAGAATGGGCAGAACCACAGGTGAACGGTTTTCCGTTAACAGTAGGAAGAAGCCTATTTAAAGATTTAGCCATTATCTGTGACCAGCACTGCCGAGATGAGCTGGTTATTAGTGGAGGTCCTATTGAAGATAATCATAGAGATGAATAGGTAGCTATGGCAGCAGTTCTTCTAACAACTCTTTCTGCGCAGGGCTGATCAAAGATAAGCTCTTAAAGTTTCAAAAAGTCCTCTGCCCACCTAGCAGATGTCTGTAAATCAGAGAACAGCCCCCCTGCTGTGAGTGGTTGGAAAGAGCTTAAAGAAACCTTTTACTTTTCCAGTGTTACAGAATCCACTGCCAAATATCAACTATTCATCTTTTAAAAATACTCACTGGTGCATAATCAGTGAACAAAAAATTTGCTCCAGTCTGTCCCGAGACCCGGTTATTCCCCATAGGATGCTGCCATCTTGCCAGCTGTCAAATATAGTTTCCACATTAAAGGACACCTCTTCTCTTCCTGTGCAAGGCACATGTCCCCGATATGTGAAAGGCAGTAGGCATACATCAGCATCAAGGTGAAGCGTTTAGACATGGAGATGAGGGATTCGCTGCTGATTTTAAGAAAAAAAAGTCCAAATTTGTCTGTGTATTTTGAGGAAGGGCAAAGTGTGTTGGAAACAAGGCGATGAAGTGTTTTTTAAAAGTATGGAAAAAAATAAAAAATAAAAAAATAAAAACGTACCATGAGAAAGGAAACGTTCACTTTTTCTATTGCTGTAGAACGTCTACGAAAATAATCTGTAGTCAAATCTGGAAATAAAACCTTACAGGGGCCAATTACCTATTTGCAGAGTAGCTCAGTTTTTTATTCAGGCCTTGCTGCAATGAATCTGGAAGGCCTTACATGGTACATGACGTAAAAACGGCCAATACCAAGAAGCTTCTGACAGCAAATATTGCAGATTCAAACCTGCCTTGGAAGTGTAGATGTGACTGAAGACACCAGAAGCAGAGATAGAGATGATTGCATAGCACAGGCTTTATAGGAAGTCCACTCTTAGCCCTTGTACACACAGTCGGACATTCTGACAACCAAATCCGTTGGATTTTTTTCAACTGATTTTTTTCGAAACTGTTGCATACACACGGTCGGACAAAGTTGTCGGAAAATCCGATTGTACATAACGTGATGGCGTTATTTCGTTACAACGGGACTACGTTCAGGCTAGTAGCCAATAGCTTTGGTCTAGGAATTTAATCTGAGCATGCGTGGCACTTTGTCCGTCAGAGTAGGCTACGCATGATCGGAGTATGTCCGATCGGAGCATTTTGTTGGAAAATTTTACGGACAAGTTGGAAAACTTGGTCCGTCAGATACTCCAACGGAAACAGTCCCATGGAGACCACACACAGTCGGATTATCCGACAAAGCGGTCCGATAGGACACATTCCGTCGGAATCTCCGACCGTGTGTACAAGGGCTTACTGCCCTAGTACTGATCCCGTATAGAGGAACAAAAGCTTATTTTGTTGTGGATTATATTACTCCGATGTATCGTATTTTACAGTTCTGAGAGGACTAGTAGTAAATTTCCAACCACATTTGGAAACCGCATTTTCCATAATATTACAAAATAATAGCTGGTTTCTCAAAAAAAGATATCCGCTTTAGAAGTCACAGAACAATAGCAGGGATCGAGACCACTCTGGTATTGATATTGGCTATGGATAATCCCTCCATGCTGCTATTGGTAATACATCTATCTCCATCTCAAGACCATGTGGGTAGGTTGTGTGACAACCTACATATTACCAAAATTACACAGGAAAGACATTTTTTTTTAGTTTTTTTACTACAGCTGGACAGTGCAAAATATATCTCACTTCTGCATAGAAACCAATCTGCTTCCAGGTTTTATTGCCCAAGTTCAATTGAACAAGCCAAGGTAAGAAGCCAATTGGTTTCTATGCAGAATTGAGCCTGATTTTGCACTCTCCAGCTTTAGTAAATAATCCCTGTTATATTTTGGAATATGCACAATATTTTAAGACACGAATAACGATAAAGAGAAGTTGGTTACAGGTCAAGGTGTCCCCAGAATGAAAAATGTATGGCAAGAGACAACCAGAAAAGATCCAAACCAAACAGCCACACAAATTATACAATGTGCTTAAATGGAAAATTGGTCAAGTGATTTAAAATATCCCGTTTTCCGAGCCAGTCCCAATAAACTTTGATGACATTGCCCTAAAACCTATTTACATAATTGCTATTTCCATTAATAAGCAGGCTGCTGAGCACAACTATTGAGACGATGAATGGCCACAATGAAATTATAGTTATTGGAGCCTCATTGTCTGTGGAAATGACAAATGCTGGTAATCATGGCCACCAAACAGGGAATTGTTTATCCTGTAGTTTTACTTCATAATAGAGATATAAATGGCAATATATAGTAGTTTGGTGAAGTTTAGGTAATAGGTCAGAAGTCAGTTGAGAGAAGTCCATTTGAACGCCAATATATTGCATACAGAGATTTTACACCTGTGTGGATACAGCAGTGGCCAAAAGTTTTTGAGGAGGACACAAATATAAATTTTCACAAAGTCTGCTGCTTCAGTGTTTTTAGATCTTTTTGTCAGATGCTACTATAGTATACTGAAGTATAATCATGAGCATTCCATCGGCGTCAAAGGCTTTTATTGACAATTGCATTAAGTTCATGCAGAGAGTCAATATTTGCAATGTTGACCCTTCTTTTTCAAGGCCTCTGCAATTCTCCCTGGCACGCCGTCAATCAACTTCTGGGCCACATCCTGTTCGTGGATGGTTGGGAGCAGTTGCTTTTTGTTTTTGTACCATTCGTTATTCATGGCTGTGTTCTTAGGCAAAATTGTGAGTGAGCCCACTCCCTTGGCTGAGAAGCACCCCCACACATGAATGGTCTCAGGATGCTTTACTGTTGGCATGACAAAGGACTGATGGTAGTGCTTACCTTTTCTTTTCCGGGCAAGGTTTCTTCCAGATGCCCCAAACAATCCGAAAAGGTATTCATCAGAGAAAATGACTCTACTCCAGTCCTCAGCAGTCCAAGTGGCTTCTTTGCTGCCCTTCTTGACACCAGGCCATCCTCCAAAAATTCTTCTGCTCACTGTGAGTGCCAATGCACTCACACCTGCCTGCTCCCATTCCTGAGCAAGCTCTGCACTGGTGGTGCCCCGATCCCGCAGCTGAATCAACTGTAGGAGATGGTCCTGGAACTTGCTGGACTCTCTTGGGCGCCCTGAAGCCTTCTTCACAAATGCAGTGGAAATGATTTTTATGAGATTAAGTTCATTTCATGGCAAAGAAGGGCTTTGCAATTAATTGCAATTCATCTGATCACTCTTCATAACATTCTGGAGTATATGCAAATTTCCATTATAATAATAACTGTGGCAGCAGACCTTGTGAAAATTAATATTTGTGTCATTCTCAAAACTTTTGGTCATGGTTATAGACCCCGGTTGTTTCTTTTCCTATAACTCAGGGAGTCCAAACATTTGAAACAAAGGGCCAGTTTACTGCCCTTCAAAAGGCAGCTGGACTGTGTCCAGCGAGAGTAGAAAATGCCCCACTATCAGTAGGAGTAAACAATGCCATAGGCTTGGTGGTCAGTAGGAGTAAAAATATTACATTGTTGGTGTTAGTGTGAGGAATAGCGCTCCATTACTGGTGTCATTGGGAGAATTAGTTCTCCATCTCTGTTGTCAGTGGGAGGAATAGTACCCCAGTGTTGATGTCAGTGAGATGAATGATGAGTGCTCCGTCTTTGGTGTCAATGGAAGCAAGTGTGCCCAAGGGCCAGATAAAGGCAAGTAAAGGGCCACATCCGGCCTTCAGGCCGCAGTTTGGAGACTACTGCAATAAATAAAAAGCCAAGGAATGCTTGATAGCAAGAAATCCTTGCTCATACGTAGAACACTGTGGAAGGCAATGGTGTGGTGGAAAAATACCCAATTGGCCGCCATTCTCTACATCTGCCAGCCAACCACCTGTCTAACATTCAACTGTTTATGTGCTGCATACCACCATCATGCTTCCGGTCTCCGTTAGTTGAAGATTTTTAACTCAATAAGGAGCCACTGTCAAAGAGGGCATTTCCATCACCTCTTGTTGTGTCTATAGGGCACGATGTGAAGGCAAATCTCCCTAATGGGACACTAACTGGGGTTTTGACCTTTCCTTACTCTATCATCCAAAAGGGAAACCTTTTTTGGTTTTAGAGATATTTTCAGTTGTTAAAAATATTTTGTTTTTTATCTCAATGCAATCTCTGCATTATTGTAAAAAAAAAAACATTTTGCTACTTGCTTTAAACCCCCACCCCCCCAATACTTCCCTTTATTGTTCCAGGGCTGTGTCCATCTGATGGACTTCTGTCTCTTCACCTCTTTCTCACAGGCCTGGCTGAGAGTAGTGGGAGTCATCGGCTCCTGCTGCTGTCAGTCAAATTCTGTGAGCAGAGAGTGGTAGGGGGAGCTGAACTACGCTATGTCAATGGATGCACACAGCCCGTCTCAGGATCGAACACACCCATCAGCCCCGATAGTAACCACTTGTATGGAGGCAGACACAGATAAGGAGGAGCCAAGATTGCCTCCTTATGTGATTGTACCAGAGCATGTTGCAACAAGCTGTGGAGAATAACATTTAGCAACATCTTTTTTGCAAAGTATAAAAAAAAAAGAAAGTACAATGCATTGGATAAATGCACCGCCCTTAGACAATGGCACACCAACCAGCACACAGGTAAAATGGAGCATAATATGCGTGAGTTGGAGTGAATGGGGCCTTAAAAGAATGCAGTAACAGCCAGAATAGACTGGCCTGTACCTTGCCAGCATGTGGCAGAGAAGGATCCTCATTCTCAGTGTGGAAGCAGTGGTCTCTCTGCAGAAATTCAACACCCCCCCCCCCCCTTTAGTTAGAGGCAACACGCTCCAATCAGCCGCAGGCATAAGCTTTGATGTCTGACTCAGCAAAGTCATTATAGGTTTCCTTCAATGCCAGTGGCCACCAACCTTCCAGATAGAAAAAGAAGAGGTGATTTACTTTCAGCAGTGTCTGACTTACAGGGCACGGTCTGTGTTAGCACTAACAGGCAGGAGACCGTTGTCAACAAGATTTTGTGGTTTTTCAGGTATTTAGTGAGGATGACGCATTATCCGTTATCTATAATTTCTTCAACAAGGGTAGAAAAGAAGAAAACAAAAAAAAAAAACACACTAAAATGATTACAGATTTAATGTCATACAGCCAAAAAAAAAGTTGGCAGTGATAAAAGTACCAAACTCAAAAAGGACATTTATGGCTCACAAAGAAATGAAAATCTGTGTGATCATAAAAAACAAACTGACTCATGAAAGAGCCAGAAACACTAACCTTCACGGTACTTAGTAGTATAAAATACAATGGCTTAAAGGAGAGCTCGAGTCAGTTTAAACATTATTGATAAATGTATATAACTTTATTTTATTCTTTTTATTGGGAGTTGCTGACCTTCAGTGAAGCGCTATAAATTTTGGTGTTAAATTTTGATTTAGTTTTAGTCATAGTCTTTTGACTAAAATGCTTATTTTAGTTTTAGTTGTATGTTAGTCATCTGAATTGTTTTAGCTTTAATCAGTTAGTTAATTAAATCTCAAGTACCCACCTGAACCTCCACTTTCCTTGGAGCTCCGCCTGTTTGTTACATCCCCAGCCCCCCCAACTCTATCGGCAAGCTATATTGGCTGAGAGACGCAGGCTCCCTCTCTCTGCCTGGGAGTTCTGGAACAATGCCCTGCAAACCACAGAAGAGAAACTCCTCCATCTGATTTGTGTCTGTCTGGATGTGATGTGGGGAGTGTTTCCCCTCTCAGTAAGGTAGCAGTGCTTACCACGGTGTAACATAACAGCCTCCCCAGGTCTCTGCCCTTTGCACTCTCACTCCCATTTACTTCCCCACCCCCACTTGTAGGTCACCTCCCCATCCCCAAAGCATAATGCACCCTTCCCTGTGCGCTCCCTCACTCCCATTTACTTCCCCACCCCCACTTGTAGGTCACCTCCCCATCCCCAAAGCATAATGCACCATTCCCTGTGCGCTCCCCCACTCCCATTTACTTCCCCACCCCCACTTGTAGGTCACCTCCCCATCCCCAAGCATAATGCACCATTCCCTGTGTGCTCCCCCACTCCCATTTACTTCCCCACCCCCACTTGTAGGTCACCTCCCCATCCCCAAAGTATAATGCACCCTTCCCTGTGCGCTCCCTCACTCCCATTTACTTCCCCCTCCCCACTTGCAGCCTGGCATTTTTATATTATAAAGTTGCACTTGTTTTTCAAAAAGCAATATTTTTGTTTATGAAACTTGGTTTTCTTTATAAAGACTTTATATATCACAACGGCTAATCTGAATCTGTAGTGCATGTTCAACCCTTAATACCATAAAAAATTACACATTATTCAATTTTTTACTCCAGGAGTATATAATGAGTTTGGTAATTCTAGAGAAATGCCTAAATGATGTATTATAATTTAACAAACTGTGGTAGACTAAAATAAACTGGAGATTTTAGTTGACTAAATGAACATTGGAATTGATTTTCATCATAGTTTGTCAATTGAATTGAAGTGATTGTAAGGATTCTTTTTTTTTTTTTTTATATTAAAACAGATCATACTTACCTCCACTGTGCAGCTCGTTTTGCACACAGTGGCCCCAAACCTGCTCTTCTGGGATCCCCCGGGAGCTCTCGCTGCTCCTCCCCACATCAGATAACCCTTGGGGAAGCGTTTCCCCCAGGGGGTTACCTTGCGGGCACACTCCCAAGTCCAGCATTAGGCATCCATAGCCGCTGAATGTATGACTCGGCCCCACCCCCGCGTCATTGGATTTTATTGACAGCAGTGGGAGCCAATGGCTGTGCTGCTATCAATCTATCCAATCAGGAGCCGGGAACCCTGAGCAGAGGAAGAGTGCGTCCCCAGCGGGTTAAGTTCCAGGGCTCAGGTAAGTAAAACGGGGGGGGCTAGGTCACTGCCAGGTGTTTTTTCAAGTTAATGCATAGAATGCATTAAGGTGAAAAACCACAAAGGTTTACAATCCCTTCAATTCAAATTTTATTTTTCTTCACTGACAACATACAGCTGATGAAAATATTTTGTCGCCAAAATAAACACTGCAGTGAAGGTCTAAACTCAGGGGACAATTCTAATCAAGCATTTTGTGAGTGTGAGCGGTTATGAGGGGGTGCTAATAAGTATTGAGCCTTACCCAGAAAATATTGAACTAGGGAGCTGTAAATTGCAGGGTGTACTGGCCAATTTGTCTATATACAAAAGGTGCAAAAATCAAACTAGCAACGATTTTAACTTATCTTTCTTTTTCAGGTCCAAAGTGAAAATTCATGTGGAAATGTGGAAGGGCACAGGACCATAATCAAGGTCCTGTTTCTCCAAGGGAAAGATGCGAAGCAGAGCCATGATGAAATGTCAATGTTTGCCCCAGCAAAGCCAGCTCAACCTGGAAGTCAAGGGTGAGAGGACCTGCAGGCGTGAAAGATGCCGGATCAAATGAGATCTCAGGTAAATAAAAGGGGGGTGAGGGGGGGGGGGGGGGGGTGCTGACACCGAAATATTTTTTGCCTTAATACAAGGAATGCATTAAAGTGGTTGTAAACCCTTACAGACCACTTTAACCTACAGGTAAACCTAGATTAAGGCTTACCTATAGGTGCTTGAAATATCTCCTAGACCTACACGATCTAGGAGATATTTGCAAATTGCAGATGGGCCATTTCTTCTGCGCATGCGCCGCAGTTAGAAAGGGTGCACTGTGCCGTTTCTAGCTCGGGTCATGCCATAACTGCCGGCTCCCGCACGTGACGTCACGTGACTCCGGCCGGTCACGGCCCCGGAAGGGGTGAAGGGGACATCGCGGGCTTATCCTGCAGGTAAGTGTCACAGAATGGGCTACTATGCGATGTATATTATTATTTATCAATATACAGGTTTTATATAGCGCCAACAGTTTGCGCATCGCTTTACACCATGAGGGCAGACATTACAGTTACATTACAATTTGGTACGAGAGGAATCAGAGGGCCCTGCTCGTTAGAGCTTACGATGTATAGTAGTCCATTATGCTTTACCTTTGAAGGGAAACAAAGAGGAAGTAAAACCCATCAGGGTTTACTTCCTCTTTAAGGTAAAAAAAATGTTTAGGCTTTACAATCACTTTAATTGAACAAGCTGAAGTTAGAAGCCGATTGGCTACCATTTTTTGCACTCTCTAGTTTTAATAAATCAGCCCCTTCATTTCAAATGGACACAACTACAGATGATGCATCTACTGCTGATTTTTAATCTTGGCCATAGTTCCCCCTTAAATCACGAGCCATTCACTTTTAAATATAGTCCCAAAAACTATAATAATGAATTACTTACCGCAAGATTACTAGTCTTGTAAAGTTCTCCCTAATACATGCTACCCAGCAAGCCGATAGTGGCTGGAGCGGTTTATTTTCTAAGTAGCGGGGAAGAGATGGGTGTTTCAGAACGGTGCCATAAACAGCAGAAAGTGGTGACATTGTTCCAAAAGGAAATACAAAAGACGTTTATTTTATGTGCCAAGCTGGAGGTTTTTTATTTTATTTTTTCTGCCCATATCAAAACAACATCCCTAACCAAATAGCTAAATAATAATCATTTAGACTTTAAGTACAGAACTGCAATACCTTAATGACCCTTCACACAAAGCGAGGGACTGTTCGAGCAATCGCCGAATTCATACAGAACCGTTCTGACCGAGACTCCGCCGGGAACACTAACACTCGGTGTCAAGTCACCGCACCACAGCCACATATATAAATACATTTATTAGGTGTTGATGAGGCTTATGAATTCTGTAATGGACCAGAATAAATGCGCAGCAAAAATAGAACTATTTTACATCAGCTGCACACCAACAATGGCGCTCTTATTTCACCCAAGTGATATCTGTGAAGCTGAACTCCAGACAAGTACAGAGTGTTACCTGACACAGGATCTGTAGAGCTGTTCAGCTACTCTTGTGATTTAGGCACCTCTGCCAGGCAGGTTTTGTATGGTCATGTACCCCATTTTTAGTATTCCTGTTACATTTAAAGCCAAACTCTTTAACCACTTCAATACCGGGCACTTTCCCCCCTTCCTGCCCAGGCCAATTTTCAGATTTTAGTGCTGTCGCTTTTTAAATGACAATTGTGCGGTCATACATTGTACTCAAACTACATTTTTAGCATTTTGTTCCCATGAATAAAGCTTTATTTTTGTGGTATTTGATCACCTCTGTGGTTTTTATTTGTTGATAAACAAATATAATAAGACCGAAAATTTTGAAAAAAAATTAAGTTTTTCTTTGTTTTTACTATAAAATGTTGTAAATACATTTTCTCTTTCACTGATAAGGTGGCACCGATAGGTGGCACTGATGGATACTTATGAGTGGCACTGATAGGTGGTACTGATGTGCACTGAAAGGCTGCACTGATGGGTACTTATGGGTGGCACTGATAGGTGGTACTGATGTGCACTGAAGGATACTTATGGGTGGCACTGATAGGTGGTACTGATGTGCACTGAAAGACTGCACTGATGGGTACTTATGGGTGGTACTGATAGGTGGTATTGATGTGCACTGATAGATTTCACTGATCGGCATCACTGGTGGCACTGGCAGGCATTTTTCATTGGAACTGATTGGCAGCTTCCTGGGCACCGTTTGCCAGCTGCCTGAGCACTGATTGGCATTTCCCTCGTGGTCTAGGGTGGCATACCTGGTGGTCATCCCTGGTGATCCTGGGTGGGCTGGGCTGATAAACAATCAGCACAGCCCCCCCCCCCCAATCAGGAGAGCAGCCGATCGGCTCTCCTCTACTCGCGTTCGTCAGACGCGAGTGAGGAAAAGTCAATCAACGGCTCCTCCTGTTTACATCGTGATCAGCCCTGATTGGACACGGCTGATCAGGTGGTAAAGAGTCTCTGTCAGAGGCTCTTTACCTAGATTGGAGTTGCGGGGTGTCAGACTGGCATGCCGCAACAACGATCGCCACAATGCGTGTCCCCGGCATATGATGTCCGGTCAGGATAACACAACCACTTTGCCGACGTAATTTTGCTATATGGCAGACGGAACTGGTTAATCTTGGGGTGCACAGATGAGGAGAAATACTTACCTTACTCCTAGAGCTGCATGATTAATCGTTACAAGACTGTGATTCCCTATTCAACCTCCCACACGATCTTAATCTAGCATGTAACAAGAACAGAGCAGTTCCCTGCTCACAGCTGTCAAAAAAAAAAAAAAAAGCAGCTGGGAATGTTTATCAACAACATTGCTCAGCGCTGAAAGAGACAGATAAAAAGAAACATTGGGGGTTATTTACGAAAAAGGCAAATCCACTTTGCACTGCAAGCGCACTTGAAAGTGCAGTCGCTCTATATCTAAGGGGTAGATCTGAAATCAGTGGAAGCTCTGCTGATTTTATCATCCAATCATGTGCAAGCTAAAATGCTGTTTTTTTTAATTTTTATTTTACTCGCATGTCCCCCTCAGATCTACAGTGACTTTACTTCAAAGTACACTTGCAGTGCAAAGTGGATTTTCCTTTAGTAAATTATCCCCATTGTATCATTTGCAGATCAAAGGGATGAACTTCAGTCTGTAAAAGAAGTCAGTTTTACTACTTAAGGCCCAGCCACCGCAGTTGTACTGTGGCAATGTGGCTCAATCCCGCAAATCGCCATCACTGTATGTCGGCTCATACACAGCGATTTGTGGGCACACGCACACTGACTAGAGGGGAAGCCAATCAGCGTGTGGGGTGGACTCAATGTCTGCCAGACACGCGCAATCGTTCCCTGCAGTGACAGAACTGCCTGTGTAAACAAGGCAAATCCTCATTCTTTCTGCTATGCAGGGAGATGGATCTGTGTGTTTCCCCAGTGGCACAGTCCCCCATACAGTTAGTAAACACACCCAGGGAACACATTTAACCCCTTGATCGCCCCATCACTAACTCCTCCCTGCCAGTGTCATATGTACAATAACAGTGCATATTTTTAGCACTGATTACTGTGATAATGTCACTGGTTCCCAAAAAAAGTGTAAAAAAAAATGTCAGTTGGGTATTTGATCTGTCTGCCTCATTGTCGTAGTCCCGCTAAATATCGCTGATCAGAATGATGATCTGTGCTGGCAATGACCAATCAGGGTCACTTTTCTCTGTAAAATCGCTTCCTGGACAGATCAGGGGGAGAAGGGCTGGGATTTCAAATCCCGGACTCCTGCATCAGTAGTGTGGGCACTCACAGCTCATCATCTGTGGAGGCAAGTACAACAAGGCCTCGGGGTGAAGAGAGTGTACAGAGTTAGTTCACCTTCTCTCTTCTTTTTTTTTTTTTCACCAGGAAAGGCAAACCTACACTTAATAGTGATTTGGCCTTAACGTTTTACCCCTAAAAAGCACAATATCCATTATCTTAAATTCAGTGTTTAGGTTTTGATGTATACTTTAGTTTAAAGCCGGCTGCCTATAGATGGCCTTAGTCTAGTCCTCATTTTTTGCAGTGGTTAAAGCGGACCTTCAGTAATTTTTTCATCTTTCCATCTACTACATTTTCTGCCCCTGTTTTAACTTTGGATAGTCCTTTTTTTTTCTGCCAGTTAATGTCTAGGCTTATGAAATTACAGCTCTCTCTTTCACACTCTTGTGAGAGTTTGCCAGGAAGTGAGGGGGTGAGTCAGAAGAGGGCCAATGAGAGCTGCGGGGCTGGAGGTGTGCCTCTCTGTGTCTGTGTAAATCCAGGAAGTGAAAAGACAGCAGCTTCAGCCGCCCACAGTTAAAATGGCTGCAGCCAGACTTAGTGGAGGGAAATTTCTGCAGCATATTTGGCCAGTACAGAATCACAATATATATAAAATAATATACAAAGTGTTGGAAGGAAGTTTCAGAATGACAATCAGAATGGCAATAATTTTATTACAAATTATGTGCGTAGACTGCAGTTCCTCTTTAAGCTTATTACTTTTTAAAGAGGTCTTTGTTTTTGTATTTTTGATGGGTATTATCATTTAATACAGCTGGCCATATATTATACAATTGTCTTGTTCAATTTCTTTTAGATTTACCTTCAACTAGGTATTGCAAGCGCCTGCCGGACTGCATACAAATTGAAAGTGTTTATGTTAGATTATATGGCTTTGGTAAATCTTTAGTTTAGTAAAGCCTTAGTTTATCATTGTTTCCCATATTTATTATTCCAGTTTTTGTATTTCTTGTAGCCGTGGTGAATTGGGATTTTGGCTCCCGAAAATATGTTGGTTGCCTTCTGTTTTTTTGTTCTCACTTGTGGAACTAATAAAATACTTTGGACTCCTAAGATGCATGTGGATTTCTCCTACTTCTGAGGGGCCCCTGCTGTCCGGAGAGCTGTGAAACCAGGCCATAAGACCCCTTTTTCACACTGGGACGGTGGGGGCGATAGCAGCAAAGTGCTGCTAGTTTTAGCGGCGTTTTACCGCTGTTGTAGTGTCACTTTTCGGCCATTAGCGTGGTGTTTTCAATCCCCACTAGCGGCCAAAGAAAGGGTTAATAGCGCCTGTTCTGCGGTGCTTCGGCAGCACTGCCAGTTCATTTCAATGAGCAGAGTGTTTTGGGAGTGGTGTACTGCACCGCTCCTATGATGCTGCTTGCAGGAATTTTTTGCAAGCGCACCACCCCAGTGCGAAAGCACTCGGGTTATCATACTGAGGTGGCTGGAGAGGCGCTTTTTAGGGCTAAAACGCCTGAAAACTGCCCCAGTGTGAAAGGGGTCTAAACAATGACTGGCTAAAGATTTGTGTCGAGCACCTCATTTCTATCTATCATTAGACAGAAAAACCAGGTCAGTGACCAGGGGGATTGATTGATTGTTAGAGCTTTGATCATTTGTAGATAAACTTTGGGCAAGGACGGCAAACGTCACCCAGAAGGATAGAAGGGCAGATAAATTCCGGCTGATTTCAGCGATATGACCTGCTGACTAGCACAGCAACACCCAGAGGAAACAAATATATATTCCTGCTAATTTATGCAAATGTAATCCGTGATTTTTTTGCCCAAGAGGCCGAAAATCATAAAAGGCTACAAGGAAAGCGACAGCAGCGTTGTGATATTTAATATTCAATAATAGTCTGCAGAGTTAGGCATCTGAGCTGCAGTGTGAATGTGTGGTTACTGTGCCATAGAAAAGAAATGGAAAGACCGGCATCTGTAGATGAGGTCACCTATGGCAACCAATTATGCCCAACACACATATGTCCACCACAGCTACCAAGGAAGAAGAGAAGGGACCTGTGACATCAAAAGAGGTGGTCCAACCTGGGGAGAAAAAAAAATGTAAAGTCAGCAGCAACAAATACTGTAGCTGCTACCTTTTACTATATGGACACTTACCTGTCCAGGGAGCGTGTGATGTCAGCATCCCAGCCGATCCTCGGATCGTCTGTTGGGTGCTGCCGCCGCCATCTCCACCAAGGGAAACCGGCCTTGAAGCCTTTTGGATTCATGGGCGGTTCCCTGCTGTGCAAAAGCACGCTGCGCTGATTGGCCTGGAGGCAGAGGAAGGAGGAGGGGGGGGGGGCGAACTTTCGAGGGACAACACCACGGCAGAAGTGTTAAAAACAGGTCCGCGTTCCTCCCTGAAAGGTGCTAAATGTGGCACCATAGGGGGGGGGGGGGGGCAATCAAATAAGCGCAAGTTCTGCTTTTGGGTGGAACTCTGCTTTAAGACTGAAAGGAAAAGAAATGTGTTTTTATTTTTAATTATTCAAGCATGGTATCAGGGAGGGGGGAAGCGTCGGTAGAGAAAGCTGGAGTTCCACTTTAAATGGGGGAGGGACTGGCAGAAATGTATAACAGATATTTTTAAAGGCTGGGTTCATAGTGTTCTAGGTACATGCTGTATAAGGTTTTAAACTAGCATAGGTGAAGAAAAAAAGAAGGAAGGCACCTGATCCGACTCTTTCATCCAAAAATGTATGCAATTTATTCACATAAAAAGATGATAAAAACATATGCAAAGTATCTAATGGTAGGTCTACTTCTCTTGCTGTTATTGAAGGCTCCGATGAAGAGGACATCCTCGGAACGCGTTAGCCCCCTTTTTTGAACACTTGTCCTTGTATGGGCGTGTCGGAGTTTTAAACAAAGTTTTTAAAGTGAATATGTTGTAAACCTGTTTTTATGAATATGTAGATACTTTGCATATATTTTTATCATCTTTTTATGTGAATAAAATTGCATACATTTTTTGATCAAAGCGTCGGATCACGCGCCTTCCTTCTTTTCTCCTTCACCTGGCTTTCTTCGGACCACCCCTGGTCAGTTTAGGCAGCGGGACACGCACGATCATTTGTTAATTCATTGCTTTCGAAAGTACTACCACCCTATACCAGGAGCACCTTCACAAGCGCAGGAGTAATTAATTATTTCTTTGTTCATATTTAAACTAGCATACTCCGACTTCATTGATTTGTTTTTTGTAATTTAATAGTTATGTAATGTACTGTATATATATTTTATTTCTTTGCTTTTTTTGTTCCTCTGTTGCTATATTTGTAAGGTGACCTTGGATATTCTGAAAGGCACCTATAAATAAAATATATTATTATTATTATTATTATTAATGGTAGGTATAATTGGGTCCACATATGCCTCGTTTCCACTGAGTGGATCGGTTCAAGTCGGTACAGTTTGGAAGGGTTAGACTGGTCCGGCCTATTCAGGTGAGCGTTTCCACTGCAAGTTGGACCACCAGATGCCATACGGGGTTTGGAAAAAATGCCTAGCGTGGCCTCACACTGATTGGCAGACGTTTTTCTGTCCACCAATCAGTGGAATGTATCATAGCTCCACCCTAACCGTACCGGACCATTTTCTATGGCACTACATCTGAAGCAGGACCCTGAATGGTGCGGTATGGTTCGGTTGTATGGGCCGCTTTTATAATGGAGCGTTTCTCAACCAGGGCTCCGTTTCTGCCTCTTAGATAAGTTCCCACCGACACCATTGATGTTTTTAGATATCCGTCAGGAGGTAATTCTTCCCAATGCCAACCACAAGTGTAAGGAGCATTCTTCCCACTGACCATTATACTAAATGTATCATGAGTTGTAAATTTAGTCCCTTTAACCACTTAAGAACCGAGCCTCTGAGATATGTTGTTTACAAGTTAAAAAAAACTTATTTTTTTCTTTTTGCTAGAAAATTACTTAGAACCCCCAAACATTATCAATTTTTTTCTAACACCCTAGAGAATAAAATGGCGGTGGTTGCAATAATTTCTGTCACACCGTATTTGCACAGCAGTCTTACAAGCGTACTTTTTTGGGGAAAAAATACATTTTTGGAATAAAAAAAATAAATAAGACAACAGTAAAGTTAGCCCAATTTTTTTTCATATTGTGAAAGATAATGTTACGCTGAGTAAATTGATACCCAACATGTCATGCTTCAAAATTGCGCCCGCTCGTCGAATGGCGACAAACTTTTACCTTTTACCCTTAAAAATTTCCATAGGCAACATTCAAAAAATTCTGCAGGTTGCATGTTTTGAGTTAGAGGAGCTAGAATTATTGTTCTTGCTCTACCGATTGCGGTGATACCTCACATGTGTGGTTTGAACACCGTTTTCATATGAGGGCGCTACTCAAGTATGCATTTGCTTCAGCTCGGCGGGATGGGGTGAGTTTTAAAAAAAAAAATTCTTATTTATTTTACCTTTTATTTTTACACTGTTCTTTAAAAAATAAAAAAAAGTGTCACTTTTATGCCTATTACAAGGAATGGAAATATCCCTTGTAATAGAAAAAAAGCACCTCTTAAATATGAGTTCTGGGGTCAAAAAGACCTCAGATCTCATATCTACACAAAAATGCAATAAAAAAAAAAAAAGTACTCATTTAAAAAAAAAAAAAAAAAAATGGCCCTTTAAAGCGGGATTCCACCCTAAAGTGGAACCTCCGCTGATCGGATCCCTCCCCCCCCTCCGGTGTCATCGCTGGAACCTGGGACAGGTGAGTGTCCATTTATTAAAAGTCAGCAGCTGTAGTATTTATAGCTGCTGGCTTTTAATATTTATTTTTTTGGTGGAATCCCTCTTTAAGAGCTATGGGCGGAAGTGACGTTTTGGCGTCGCTTCCGCCCTGCAATAGTATGGAGACAGGTGGGGTCCATCTTCCCTTCACTCGTCTCCATACCCAGGAAGGAGAAGCATCAGATTGCCCTCGCTACCGACAGCTCTGGTAAGTGGCGGGGGGGGCTGCACTTGTGGATTCACTCTCGGCGAATCTGGACCGCCTGCTGAACAAGAGGATACCGGGGTTATGGCAGCTAGCTGCTATCATTACAACGATATTCCTCTTCAAAGATAGGACGTATATCGGCGTGTGGCGGTCCGGAAGTGGTTAAGCAGAGTTTCCCTGAGACCAGAAAGTTACTTCAAGACCTCCTCTATGTTAAAATGGTTGGAGAAAGGCTAGACTAGGATTTATTTTGGCAGTAGAATTTAATGAATTTATATTTATTGTATACATTTAATTAGAAAGAAAAGAGAATAATTAGGAATCCCATTGTGTCAGTTGGGACCTCAGGATTTGATAATATTTATTGATTCTATAAAATGTATTGAACCAACGTACTGTATTTATTCTTAAAGTGATTTAAAGGTACTTTTTTTTTCTCTTAAAACAACAACATGGCATACTAATTTATGTGTTTGTACATTATTTGGCTTTTATAAATGCACTGTTTTAAAAGTGTGCCTCCAATCACCATGTACCTATTACACTGCATTACACGCATGCTCAAGAAACGCGTCGTTCCAGTGACATCATCCATCCTCGTCTGTATACCAACTGCTCCTCAAGCCTCGTTTTGAGCTGTCTCCACACCGCTTTCGGCTTCTTACTATCAGCGGTGCTGTATCGAGAAGGTTGCTTCCCCCTCGCAAGATTGGACTGTCAAACTGATGACCAGATCACCCCCTTGCTGGGACTCATCCATGCCCGTTTATGACTTCTCAAAACGTGAGTTGCCTGTATTAGTTGTCTATCAAACTTGTCCTATATCTGCACCCGGAGGCGCCTCTCTCTCCTCTTGTTTTTTCAGTGTAACTGGAAAATAGATTTTGTTCCCATATGATGGCAGCCCTGAGTGTTGGACCCTCCACTACCATACTTTATAGTACTTTTAAACAGATTTAACTGCTTGCCGACCAGCCGCCGTCATTATACTGCGGCAGGTCGGCACGATCCCGTGAGCCGTTGTAGCTGTATGTCAGCTCCTTTAAGCGGGATAGCAGCCGAGCTCGCTGCACTGCAGGGGTGCCGATGCTCGTGGCCGACGGTCGCGATGACCGCTGGCCACGAGCGATTGGGGGCACGAGAGGCAGAACAGGGACGTGTGTGTGTGTGTGTGTGTGTAAACACACAAATCCCAGTTCTGTTCTGTGAGGAGAGACAGATTGTGAGTTCCTAATAGCTAGGAACCACGATCTGTCATTTCCTCTAGGTCAGTCCCCTCCCCCTACAGTAAGAAACACACCCAGGGAACATAGTTAACCCCTTGATCGCCCCCTAGTGTTAACCCCTTCCCTGTAAGTGACATTTTTACAGTAAATCAGTGCATTTTATAGCACTGATCGCCGTGTAAATACCAAAAATATGTAGAAGAATACATATCGGCCTAAACTGAGAAAAACGTAAAAAAAAAATGTACAAAATATTGCGTTTCTTTCAAAATTGTCACTCTTTTTGTTTATAGCGCAAAAAAGAAAAACCGCAGAGATAATCAAATACCACCAAAAGAAAGCTGTAGTTGTGGGGGGGGACGTCAATTTTGTTTGGGTGTAACGTCACAGGACCGCGCAATTGTCAGTTAAAACGAATCGCAAAAAATGGCCTGGTCATTCAGCAGCCAAATCTTCCGGGGCTGAAGTGGTTAAAGATCATGGACTCTTGTCATCTTACTTTCTCCTGCATAGATCATTATGCTTATTAATTCATGAATTTTTATGTCTTAACAACACTGTGGGATATATTGCTCTAGTTCCCTGTGCCTTTATCTGTATATTATGCCTGCTCCGTGTAAGGGTTTTGCACAGAGTGGCCCGCGATCCTTCTTTTCTGGGGTCCCCCCGGTGGCGATCCTGGCTCCTCCATCTCATCGAGTGCCCCCACAGAGAGTCACTTGTCGGTGGGGGGTGCACTCCCGATGCCCTGCTGCTGCGTCCATTGACACAGACAGCAGGCCTCGCCCCATCCCCCGCCTCTCGTGTCACTGGACTTGATTGACAGCAGCGGGAGCCAATGGCTCTTGCTGTTATCAATCTACCCTGTTTCCCCGAAAATAAGACCTAGCGTGATTGTCGGTGATGGCTGCAATACCCCCCAACTAAGCCTTACCCCGTTTCCCCCAAAAATAAACCCTACCCTGAAAATAAGACCTACAAGACCTTTAACTAGGGCTTATTTGGGGGTGGGGCTTATATTGCAGCCATCACCGACAATCCCGCTAGGTCTTATTTTCAGGGAAACAGGGTATCCAATGAGGACCTGAGATGGCGGCTGGAGCTTCTTGGCTCGTGCTCGTCGCTGGAACGATTTGAGTTCAGGTAACAAAAAGGGAAGGGGGCTGCTGCACCACAGGAGGTTTTCTTTAATTAGATTAATTAGTAAAAATAATTTGGGGGGGGGTGAATCAGGTCATCTCTGTAGCTTATGATCACTAATGAGATCTACAATTCTCTGCCATCATCACACAATAGATCTCTTCTGCATTGGTCCACTGCCACAAGGTTAGTCAAAGCCCGAGCTCACAGGAAATCCTTGGAATATTAGAGACTGAATTAAGAGATTTTACCAAAAACCACAAAAGCAGAAGCGCTGCGATTGTGATAAAGGATTCTGAATGATTCAGCTCTTGGGCTATAGCTGGATGGCCTCTGTATGTCACAGACAGCCCGCAATTCAAAATCTCCCCGTCATTTTAACCACTTCATCACCAGGCACGTTCACCCACTTCCTGCTCAGGCCAACTTTCAGCTGTGGCACTTTGAATGGCAATTGCACGGTCATGCAACTCTGTACACAAACATTCTTTTTTTTTTTAAACAGATAGAGACGTCTTTTGGTGGTAATTATTAACTACTGGGGTTTTTCATTTTTCACTAAACAAAATGAAAAAAAAAGACCAAAAATGTTGGGAAAAAAAAAAAAAATACTTTTTCTGTGATAACATTTTGCAAATAAGAAATTTTTCTCTTTCATGGGATGTGCAACCGATAGGCTATGCCACCGATGAGACTGCACTGACGATGAGGCATTTATTGGCAGCACTGGTGGGCATTGTTGGGACAGCACTGATAATCAGAACACAGAAAAAGAAAAGCCGATAAGCAGCTTGTGTTTACATCTGTGATCAGCTGTCATTGGACACAGCTGATCACGTGGTAAAGGGTCGCTGTGATTGGCCTTTAACCCTGGTCTGTGATCGGCTGGGTCTGAAGGACTTGGTGATCAAAAGGGCGTGCAGACAGCGCGGTCACTGGAGGGCATCAATAGACGCGCCCTCCCGGCAAAAGTAAGCCCGCACTGTAGGAGTCATTCAGGTATAGCGTAGGTGGGAAGGGGTTAAAAAAAACTCTCTCAAAAAAAAATTAAAATCTTGGGCACCCCTGCAAGTTAATGCCATAATGTGCTAGTACCCACTGCTGCATACTAGCACGCTATGGTCAGTGTTCATTTTGAGGTCAAATAACAAATTTAGTTTTAGTCATAGTCTTTTGACTAAAATGCCATTTTAGTTTTAGCTGAATTTTAGTCAACTGCATTGTTTTAGTTTTAGTCATATCTTAGTCAACTAAAATCGAATGGGTTTAGTTAAATTTGAATGCATTATTTAAGCATTTCTCTAGTGTTTCCAAACTCATTATATACTCTTGGAGTAGTCGCCATGCACTACAGACACAGATTTAGCCGTTGTGATATACAACCCCCTGTTCATTTTTACATGTCAAGTTTCAATTTAGTTTTCGTCATAGTCTTTTGACTAAAATGCCATTTTAGTTTTAGCTGAATTTTAGTCGACTAAAATAGTGTTATTTTTCTTGACGAACTTAACACCGATTATGGCAGACCTACCTTTAAAACAAAGGATTCTAGCGGCATGCTGTCGCAGCTGTTAGGGCTTCCTTCTTTTACCTGGTCTTCCTTCAGGCTGCATTCCCCCCTGAGCGTTTCAAAGTCACGTGTTTCTACCGCGATTTTGTTCAGGTCACCAATTTTAAAAAGGCAGAAAAATGCCTGTAATCTGCCTCAAAGAAGCTCATGTTATTTTTTGAGCTTAGAACGTTTTTCTTCAGGTGACAAAACGCTCAGATGTCCAGGGTCCGCACACTCCAGCCATTTGAATGGCTGGGCTGTAATGATGTCACTCCCCCCATGGGAGTCACAATTGCGGCACAGCACTTTGAATTGAGGGTGCCCTCAGTGTGCCCTCAATGCAGCGCACAGTGCGAATGTGCTGGGGATGCTGAAATTGTGAATATCTCCTAATAAGTTTAGATTTTACATTGTACTTTATGTCAGCTTTATTATAAGCTACCTGTAAGTAGAAGTTCAAAAACAGGAGTTTAACATCTGGATTACCATCCCATTCACACTTGTGTGACTTGTCATGCAACTTTGGACATTAAAGTCACATGACAAGTTGTACCCCGATGATTACCCTTTTTATCAGCGTATAACATGCTCCGACGTATAACACGCACCCCAAGTTTAGGTGGGAATTTTAAAGGAAAAAAAACTTACATTTAAATGCCCATCAATGCAGCCTTATCAGTGTCCATCTGCAGCCTTGTCATGTAGCCTTGTCAGGGTCTCTTTCAGCTTTACCATTTAAAAATTGCGCCGCCGAGATACAGAGCCTTTTGTCCTGCTTTCGGCCACCTTCAGCCGTTCTCTGAGGCTTTCGGCCACCGAGAGATGCCAAGAACAGCCAAAGGCGGCCGAAAGCCACCCACAGGTTCACAATCGGGGGGATCTGCGTATAATACGCACCCATGATTTTCCCTTGATTTTAAGGGGGAAGAGGTGCGTATTATATGCCAATAAATACGGTATATTGTACTATATATTTTTTTTTTAATATGATTGATAGATACATTGTTTTTTTATAATCATGGATTACCTTATGGGATTGATACTCTAAATCAATTCACTGTTAGATGCATCATTATTTACAGCAAGGATATGGAATTAGCGGACCTCCAGCTGTTGCAGAACTACAAGTCCCATGAGGCATAGCAAGATTCTGACAACCACAAGCATGACACCCAGAGGCAGAGGCATGATGGGACTTGTAGTTTTGCCACAGCTGGAGGTCCGCTAATTGCATATCCCTGATTTACACTATTTTACACATTGACATGTCTCATGCAAAGTCCCACTTCATCTCTTCCTTTTTTATGCAACATTCAGGGGTGGAGGAACGTTATTATAGTTGTGACAGGCCACACTTACTTCTAGTTTACCTGTAAGTAGAAGTTCAAAAGCAGAGTTTACTACCGCCGTAAAATCTGATTAACACCCCATTCACACTTGTGCAACTTGTCATGCGACTTTGGACATTAAAGTCGCATAACAAGTCGTACCCCATGTGTTCCAATGATCAACCATTCATATACTGTATGTGTGTACTTCAAAGTAGTTCATTCAATACTTTGGCCTGACTTTCCTCTACCTTGAGGGCCACAGACTTCCATGTTAACCCTCAAAAGTTGCATGAAAGTCATACCCGAATGTTATACAATGCAACAGCTCCTATAGCAAGCAGCTCCTTTGCGGCTTGCTATAGGAGCACCCTGAAGGCAGGAGGAGCCAGTAACGCTGGCAGGGGAACCCCAGAAGAGGGGGAATGGGGTTGCTCTGTGCAAAACCATTACACAGAGCAGGCATATATGACAGATTTGCTGTTTATATAAAAAATAAAAAATACAAGTGTTTACAATAACTTTAAGGGCTCTGTGCAGGGAAGATCAGCATCTGAACCCAGAGAAGCTGGAGGCTGATAGACTAGAGGCGGTTTAAGGTATTACCATTTACAGTGGGGACGGAAAGTATTCAGACCCCCTTAAAATTTTCACTCTTTGTTATATTGCAGCCATTTTCTAAAACCATTTACGTTCATTTTTTTCCTCATTAATGTACACACAGCACCCCATATTGACAGAAAAACACAGAATTGTTAACATTTTTGCAGATTTATTAACCACTTCCCACCCGGCCAATGCATATATACGGCCGGGTGGGAGCCGTCAGCGGCGCGATCCCGATGTGCTCGTGTCACCCGGACACGGCACATCTCAGATCGGCAGGAGGGCTCTGTGATTGGCCCTCCTGATCACATGACGGCCATGTCCAATCACGGCTGTCATGTGATGTAAACAAACAGCCGGTTGCTAGGCAATTGGCTCTCCTCTCCTCACACGGAAGTCACCGCTGAGGAGAGGAGAGCAGAACGCTGCAGCCGGCTGATGATCAGTGAGTATGGGCTGCTTTTTACAGCTTTTTACTCACTGATCATCAGTGTAGTGTAAACACACAACACACCACACAGTACAAACACAGTCCCCACATATGTCCCCAAAACACACATGTCCCCAAATAATAAAAACACATGTCCCTAATAATAAAAACATGTCCCCCACATATGTCCCACTAAAATCACATGTCCCAATGATTATCTGCACACATATGTACGCGATCACCTGCACACATATGTACATGATCATTTGCGTACATATGTCCGTGATCACACAAACCAATTATTATACACTTAACGGAATTTTTTTTACCAAAAACATGTAGCAGAATACATTTTGGCTTAAATTTATGACAAAATTTGATTTTATTGGATTTCTTTTCAAATAGAAAAAAGAAAATATTGTTTTTTTTTCCAAATTTACGCTATTTTTGCGCTTATATCGCAAAAGAAAAAAAAACGGAGTCGTGAATAAATAACACCAAAATAAAGCTCTATTTGTGCGAACAAAATGATAACAATTTCATTTGGGTACAGTGTAGCATGACCGCGCAATTGTCACTGAAAGCGCTAGAGCGCTGAAAGCTGAAAATTGGGCTGGGAAGGAAGCGGGTGAAAGTGCCCTGTATTGTAGTGGTTAAAAAAGAAAAACTGAATTATCACATGGTCCTAAGTATTCAGACCCTTTGCTTGGTATTTAGTAGAAGCCCCCTTTTGATCTAATACAGCCATGAGTCTTTTTGGGAAAGATGCGACAAGTTTTTCACACCTGGATTTGGGGATCCTCTGCCATTCCTCATCGCAGATCCTCTCCAGTTCTGTCAGGCTGGATGGTAAATGTTGGTGGACGGCCATTTTTAGGTCTCTCCAGAGATGCTCAATTGGGTTGAAGTCAGGGCTCTGGCTGGGCCATTCAAGAACAGTCATGGAGTTGTTGTGAAGCCACTCCTTCGTTATTTTAGCTGTGTGCTTAGGGTCATTGTATTGTTGGAAGGTAAACCTTCGGGCCAGTCTGAGGTCCTGAGCACTCTGGAGAAGGTTTTCGTCCAGGATATCCCTGTACTTGGCTGCATTCATCTTTCCCTCGATTGCAACCAGTCGTCCTGTCCCTGCAGCTGAAAAACACCCCCACAGCATGATGCTGCCACCACCATGCTTCACTGTTGGGACTGTATTGGACAGGTGATGAGCAGTGCAGGTTTTCTCCACACATACCGCTTAGAATTAAGCCCAAAAAGTTCTATCTTGGTCTCATCAGACCAGAGAATCTTTTTTCTCACCATCTTGGAGTCCTTCAGGTGTTTTTTAAGCAAACTCCATGCAGGCTTTCATGTGTCTTGCACTGAGGAGAGGCTTCCGTCGGGCCGCTCTGCCATAAAGCCCCGACTGGTGAAGGGCTGCAGTGATGGTTGACTTTCTGAAACTTTCTCCCATCTTCCGACTGCATCTCTGGAGCTCATCCACAGTGATCTTTGGGTTCTTCCTTACCTCTCTCACCAAGGCTCTTCTCCCCCGATAGCTCAGTTTGGCCGGATGGCCAGCTCTAGGAAGGGTTCTGGTCATCCCAAACATCTTCCATTTAAGGATTATGGAGGCCACTGTGCTCTTAGTAACCTTAAGTGCAGCAGAATTTTTGTTTGTAACCTTGGCCAGATCTGTGCCTTGCCACAATTCTGTCTCTGAGCTCTTCAGGTAGTTCCTTTGACCTCATGATTCTCATTTGCTCTGACATGCACTGTGAGCTGTAAGGTCTTATATAGACAGGTGTGTGGCTTTCCTAATCAAGTCCAATCAGTATAATCAAACACAGCTGGACTCAAATGAAGGTGTAGAACCATCTCAAGGATGATCAGAAGAAATGGACAGCACCTGAGTTAAATATATGAGTGTCACAGCAAAGGGTCTGAATACTTAGGACCATGTGATATTTCAGTTTTTATTTTTTGATAAATCTGCAAAAATGTCAACAATTCTGTGTTTTTCTGTCAAATTGGAGTGCTGTGTGTACATTAATGAGGAACAAAAGGAACTTAAATGATTTTAGCAAATGGCTGCAATATAACAGAGTGAAAGATGTAAGGGGGTCTGAATACTTTCCGTCCCCACTGTATATTTAAAATAAAAGTTTGCCAGTATTGTGCATTATATTTAAATGATTAACTCCATTAAAAAAAAAAAAAAAAAAAAAAAAAGGGTCTCAGCCTTTAGTACTACTTTAACCAGTTAAAGACTACCCACTGCATATATACTGTGGCAGGGCGGCTCTATTGTACGAAACAACGTACCTGCACATCATTTCATGCAATAGATATTGTGGGCGGGCACACGGGTCTCGTGGACTCAATGTCTGCCGGCCACCCGCGATCGCTTCACAGAGAGGCAGAACAGCCATCTGCCTATGTAAACAAGGCAGATCCCCGTTCTGACAGGGGAGGACACTGAGTCGACCGCGCAATTGTCACTTAAAGTAACGCAGTGCTGCATTGCAAAAAGTGGCCTGGTCATGAAGGGGGTAGATCTTTCTGGGGCTGAAGTTATTAATATAAAAATATTTATATCCCCCTCACAGCCTCACAGCTTTATGTCGGACTTCCAGTTTCATATAACCTTTATATCCTACTTCTGGGTATATTTATTATATGTATGATAGTTTCACTTCTATCAATAAAATTAAACAATGTGCATATATATATTTTTTAACCCCATCATGACAGGCGATAAAAATTCTTATTATTATTATACAGAATTTATATAGCGTCAACAGTTTGCGCAGCGCTTTACAACATGAGGTCAGACAGTAGTTACAATACAATTCAATACAGGAGGAATCAGAGGGCCCTGCTCATTAGAGCTTACAATCTAGGAAGGCGCTTCTGCTACTAAATGTCTTATGCTGGCCACACATGTATCGATTATTGAACAAAACTATTCATATTCTTGTAACGTACATTTGATAAATGGACAAATGTTTGAAAATTTCACTTACAGTGTATTTTTTTTTTTTTTAGGTTTTTATCCGATTAATGGAGCCAATAATCGGCCAACAAATCCATTATGACATTTTCCAGCATTTCGTTTCCATTTTTTACAGACAACAACAGCTAAGGGGGCTCACCATCCCAACAACAAGCAAGTACTTTCCTACTAAACGATTTTTATTTATGTCTGCGATTGGGTGACCATGCACAGCGATGATGACTACAACAGCTGAAGGACCAAAAAACGCGCAATCCCGGGCCTGCAAACAGCACTAAACATCTTCCTCGGCTCTCACAATCTCCCGGTGTAGACTCTTGACCTGTTAAAACAGTGGATTTCATTCATCGATATCTGTGAACTGTGGACGGTGACCCTTTCCCTAGATAGACATGCTTGCCAAGTGACAGCTGTAACTCGGAAAGGGGTCAATGTATCAAGTCAAGGACACACGCATTGCAGAGACGGAACTGACAGATCCAACTAACATACAATGCAAATAAAAGTCACATTCACGCTTTCCAAGACTAAATCTCTGTTCATATAAAATGCAAAAAAAAAAAAAAAAAACAGCCAGGCTCTGTGCGGTAGTTCCACATTCCACAGTGGAAGCAGCATTCAGATACAAACCGAGGTCTATCCCCGCAAAATGTCCCGATTTGCATTTTTTTTTCTCTGGAAGCCGAAGCCAAACTGAAGGGGTCATTTACGCAGTACGGATGACAAGGAGAATGCCGAAAGTCTCCGAAGATGAATGGCGGCTGTGCACTTAAGGCCCCTTTCACACGGACGGATAGAGCGGTGCTTTTAGCTGTGGATTTTCTAGTTTTCTACCGCAGCTAACACAATGCTTTCCTATGGCCCCATACACACACAGCGTTTAGCTGCGATTTCGTTACATGCGGTTCGGTGCGGTTTTGTGTCAACTGCGGATAGCAGCGCGAGAAGGGATTCAAGGGACCAAAAAAAAAAATACAAAAAAAAGGGTTGCTTTGGGAACGACTATATTAGATAACTGCAGCTGAACGCAACTGCACAGAAACGCACATAAACGCAGGAAATTGCACTGTACAAATGCAGCCGATCGCTGTGCCTGCAGTCTTGAATTTCACAGAAAAAATTAAACACGCTAAACTGTGGCAGAACAGCCGTCCGTGTGAAAGGGGCCTAATAGTACCTTCGGCCCTGAGGCCAGGTTCCAGCCCCACCATCCAAATGGAAATAGATGATGTAAAACAGAACTTTGTAACAGGGCCCCTCACGGGCTCGCTTCGCTCGCCCCGCTTTGGGCGCGGCCCCCCTGATAAACCAGGGACAGCAGCAGCCGCACGGAGCGCACATCAGCCGCAGGCTTTAATTCTTCAAATGCTGGCTATAGCTGTATTTTTGCAGAAAAGCAACATTGCTTTTGAGGGAACAACGTTGCTTTTATGCAAAAATAGAACTATATCCAGCATTTGAAGAATTAAAGCCTGCGGCTGATGTGCGCTCCGTGCGGCTGCTGCTGTCCCTGGTTTATCATTGATGCTTGGTCAAGGAGAGGTGACGCTAGTGATTTGATATCCGGAAGGTCTCTTGCTACACAGACCATACCAAAGTGGTCGGCGGAGGTGCCGTTGCTGGGTTGATACCTGGATAGATATCTACTATACAGGCTTTAACAATGGTTGCCTTCTGGTAAGTGTGACATCTATGTGGTGGTGGATCACGCGTTGGTGGTGTTTGTGCACTCGTAATTTCCATTCACGCCTTACTCATTTGGACTTCATTGGACTTTATTATTTATATTTATTTATTAATTGATATTATATATTGTCTTTTTATTAATTTATACACGATTAATGGAGGTTATATATAATATCAGATATATATAATTTAGCGCAGCTTTTTTCCGTTACCACTATCCGATGGGGGACAGTATTCCACAAGACACCGGTTCACACTTATGCAAATTTTATGCGAATCCGATAAGCACAGGATTCGCATTTCATGTAAAAAAAAAAAAAAAAGGGGGATTATTTCCAATAAAGACTGTTCACACAGGTGTAGCTCGAAAAACTTGAATATGGTCAAAAAAGTTCATTTATTTCAGTAATTTCATTCAAAAAGTGAAACTCATATATAGTGCATTCGGAAAGTATTCACAGCGCTTCACTTTTTACACATTTTGTTATGTTACAGCCTTATTCCAAAAAGGATTAAATTATTTTCCTGAAAATTCTACAAACAATATCCCATAATGACAATGTGAAAGAAACTTGTTTGAAATCTTTGCAAGTTTATAAAAAAAAAAAAAAATCCCATGTACATAAAGTATTCACAGCCTTTGCTCAATACTTTGTTGAAGCACCTTTGGCACCAATTACAGCCTCGAGTCTTTTTGGAGTATGATGCTACGAGCTTGACACACCTATTTTTGGGCAGTTTTTCCTGTTCTTCTTTGCAGGACCTCTCAAGCTCCATCAGGTTGGATGGGAAGCGTCGGTGCACAGCCATTTTAAGATCTCTCCTGAGATGTTCAATCGGGTTCAAGTGTGGGCTCTGGAAAAATGAAAAAAAAAATCCCATGTACATAAGACCCCTTTCACACTGAGGCACTTTCACGCAAAGCTCACGAATACCTATTTCCATTAAAATCAATAAATGCTTTCACGCTGGTGCAGTGCGCTGGCAGGGCGGTGAAAAAATGTCCCTCTCCATTGAAATTAATGGAAAGCTCTTCAAAAGCGCCTGAAAAGCACTTCAAGAGCGCCCAAATGGTTTTACTGGCAATTTAGCAGCGTCTCAGTGTGAAAGGGGCTCTAGTATTCACAGCCTTTGCCATGACACTCAAAATTGAGCTCGGGTGCATCCTCTTTCCACTGATCATCCTTGAGATGTTGATTGGAGTCCACCTGTGGTAAATTCAGTTGATTGGACATGATTCGGAAAGGCGCACACCTGTCTATATAAAGGTCCCACAGTTAACAGTGCATGTCAGAGCACAAACCAAGCCATGAAGTCCAAGGACTTGTCTGTAGACCTCCAAGACAGGATTGTATCCAGGTACAGATCTGGGGAAGGGTACAGAAATATTTCTGCAGCATTAAAGGTCCCAATGAGCACAGTGGCCTCCATCATCCGTCAATGAAAGAAGTTTGCAACCACCAGGACTCTTCCTAGAGAGGGCCATCTGGCCAAACTGAGCGATCGGGGAGAAGGGCCTTAGTCTGGGAGGTGACCAAGAACCCGATGGCCCCTCTGAGAGCTCCAGTGTTTCTCTGTGGAGAGAGGAGAACCTTCAAGAACAACCATCTCTGCAACCCTCCACCAATCAGGCCTGTATGGTAGAGTGTCCAGACAAAAGCCACTCCTCAGTAAAAGGCACATGACAGCCCCACCTGGAGTTTGCCAAAAAGCCACCTGAAGGACTCTCAGACCATGAAAAACAAAATTCTCTGGTCTGATGAAACAAAGATTGAACTCTTTGGCCTGAATGGCAAGGGCCATGTCTGGAGGAAACCAGGGACCGCTCATCACCTGGCCAATACCATCCCTACAGTGAAGCATGGTGGTGGCAGCATCATGCTGTGGGGAGGTTTTGTCAGCAACAGGAACTGGGAGACTAGTCAGGATAGAGGGAAAAACGAATGCAGCAATGTACAGAGACATCCTTGATGAAAACCTGCTCCAGAGCACACCAGACCTCAGACTGGGACGGAGGTTCATCTTCCAACAGGACAACGACCCTAAGCACACGGTCAAGACAACAAAGGAGTGTCTACAGGACAACATCCATGAATGTCCTTGAGTGGCCCAGCCAGAGCCCAGACTTGAACCCGACTGAACATCTCTGGGAAAGATCTGAAAACGGCTGTGCACCAACACTTCCCATCCAACCTGATGGAGCTTGAGAGGTCCTACAAAAAATGAATGGGAGAAACTGCCCAAAAATAGGTGTGCCAAGCTTGTAGCATCAGACCCAAAAAGACCTGAGGCTGTAATTGGTGCCAAATTTGCTTCACCAAAGTATTGAGCAAAGGCTGTGAATACTTATGTACATGGGATTTATTTTGTTTTTTATTTTTAATACATTTGCAAAGATTTTAAACAAACTTCTTTCACATTGTCATTATGGGGTATTATTTGTAGAATTTTGAGGAAAATAATGAATTTAATCCATTTTGGAAGAAGGCTGTAACGTAACAAAATGTGGAAAAAGTGAAGCGCTGTGAATACTTTCCGGATGCCCTGTATGTCCTCACATCGGTCCGTTGCGCTTCCATTCTGGTGTTAAAAATCTTGCCTGCTGCATTTTTGGCCAGTTAAAATAAATAAATAAATAAATAAATAAATGGCACCAAAAACGCACCTCCTCGTTGAAATGCACTGAAAATGCAGCAAGAACACATCAATAACGCACCCGTGTTACGTTTCTGAGTCGCATGAGACCTATGAAAAAAAATCCACCATAAGCACAGTAATGCTTGGTGGTAATGCATACTGTGAGAAACTCACAGTGTTCAGTGACATCAGAGGAAGCCATTTGAGTCCAGGAGAGGAGACTGTACAACTGTGCAAGACTGAAGGGAAAACTCGGAGGTCAGGTTTAAAAAAAAAAAATAATAATAGTAATAATAATAATCAGCTGCAATTTAAAAAATGATAATCGATTGAGATCAATAATGGAACCTTTAGAGTTCATTCACATATTTCAGTCATGTGACACCACAGTGCACCATTACACATGGATATATGGGGGGCCGTGCTGGTGTTGAGAAGCAAGGAGGGATTCATGATTGCATAAACAAATAATTCATGAAATAATTGAGAAACATGAATGAACGGCGGAAGAAATAAAGGGATGGTTTAATAAATTAATGATGGAAGAAAGAAATGAATGAACCCCAGAATGGGTAAAGAAATTAATGGTAAAACGCATAAATGAACGAACGGTGGCATGAATATATGGAGGATCGATAAACAAATAAACAATGGAATGATTTAATGAATGAACGGTAGAATGAACAGGGAAATTAATACATTAACGAATGGTGGAATAAAGAATGGTTAAATAAAGAAAATGAAAGAACGGTGAAACGAATGAACGGTGGAGTAAATAAATGAACAGCTGAATTAATAAATTCATGAATAGCGGAATGAATAAAGGATGGTTAAATAAATGAATGGTGGAATGAAGAAATGAATGAGTCTCAAAATGAATGAGCGGTGGAATGAATAAATAAGAGAATACTGGAATGAATAAATAAAAGAAGGAAGGTTAAACAGTGGAATGAATAAATGATGAAAATGAATAAATGAACGAACGGTAGCATGAATACATAAATGGAGGATGGGTAAATATATGAAGAGTGGAATGTTGAAAATGAATGAACATAGGAATGGAATGAAACAAATGGTGGAATGAATAAAAAAGGAAGGTTATTCAAACAGTGGAATTAATAAATGGAGAAAATAATAAACTAGAATGAACCCAGAAATGAATAAAGAATGGGTAAATAAATGAAAGGTGAAACGCATTAATGAATGAATGGTGGCAAGAATAAATGGAGGATGGATAAATAAATGAACAATGGAACGATTTAATGAATGAATGGTAGAATGAATGAACAGGGAAATTAATACATTAATGAATGGTGGAATAAATAAAGGATGTTAAATAAAGAAAATGAATGATCAGTGAAATGAATAAACAAATGAATGGTGGAGTAAATAAATGAACAGCTGAATTAATAAAAGGAATGAATAGTGGAACGAATAAAGGATGGTTAAATAAATGAATGGTGGAACAAAGAAATACATGAACTGTGGAATTAATAAATAACAGAATACTGGAATGAATAAGGAATGGATACATAAAGGAATGGTGGAATGAATAAATAAAAGGAAGTTTATATAAACAGTGGAATTATTAGTGACACCATGGGACGAGGTGACACAATGGGATCTGGCGACACCATTGGACGTGGCGACACCAGGGGAAGAGGTGACACCAGGGGACGAGGCGACACCAGGTGGACGAGGCGACACCAGGTGGACGAGGCGACACCAGGTGGACGAGGCGACACCAGGTGGACGAGGCGACACCAGGGGACGCGGTGACACCAGGGGAAGAGGTGACACCAGGGGACGCAGTGACACCAGGTGGACGCGGTGACACCAGGGGACGCGGTGACACCAGGGGACGCGGTGACACCAGGGGACGCGGTGACACCAGGGGACGAGGTGACACCAGGGGACGAGGTGACACCAGGGGACAACGTGACACCATGTCTGCCCCGCTGGTGATGTCTGACCCCCGGTGCGGAGGAGGGGATCCCGGCCTCCTTATATCACCAATACTGGAGAGGTCTGGCTGCCTCTGTAATATTTGAATATGTTTTTTATAATAACATTTCTATGTATGAATTGTTAATAAAATGTTTATTTCTTATGCTTGGTGCCTAGACAGTCCATGTGTTGACTTGCACTGTGTGACCTGCTGGTATCAGAGGTGGAACTACAAGCAGACAGAAGAATGTCCCCTCCCGGCTCCCATACTCCTCCCCTCCCCCCTCTCACCAGGTACAGGGGCGCATAGATCTTCAAGGACTCCTCCATGGCGCCCTGTGTGATCTGCAGGTAGGAGGTGAAGCAGGACGGGTTCCATGTGTGGCCGATCTCATAACAGCTGTGCGGGATGGACTTGCTGAAGGCCGCCATGTTGAGGTAGAGGAGCTGTCAGGAGGAGGAGGGGGAGGAGTGGGAGAATGGGGAGAGGGGGAGGAGCCGGCAGACGACTCGGGGTTACTGCCGTGCAAAGCCCTGGACTCCTCAGGACGACTGGAACGCGCACGTACGGCGGCAGAGGAGCGGGAGCGCGCATCCTCACTGGCTGTCTGAGTGGAGTTGGATGGAGCAGAGTGTAGCTTGTGATTGTACAGGAGCTGATCCACTTTGTTCCTGATAACTCCAGTGTGCGTCTCAATACATGCCTGAGATCCTCACACAACCTATGTCACTAAATCACCACTGACATGACACATGGGACCCCCCCCTCTAATAAAACACCTCACATGGCAGGGGGGCCCCCCAATAAATCACCTCACATGACACAGGAGACCCCCCAATAAATCACCCCACATGACACAGGGGACCCCCCAATAAATCACCTCACATGACACAGGAGATCCCCCAATAAATCACCCCACATGACACAGGGGACCCCCCAATAAATCACCTCATATGACACAGAAAACCCCCCATTAAATCACCTCACATGACAGAGGGGACCCCCCAAAAAATCACCTCACATGACACAAGGGGCCCCTCCCCTCTAATAAATCACCTCACTATACAGGGTACCCCCAATAAATCACCTCTCATGACACAGGGGACCCCCAATAAATCACCTCACATGACACAGGGGACCCCGATAAATCACCTCACATGACAGATGGTACCCCCAATAAATGACCTCACATGGCACAGGGGACCCCCCCAGTAAATCACCTCATATGATACAGAGGACCCCCCAAAAAATCACCTCACATGACACAAGGGGCCCCTCCCCCTTAATAAATCACCTCACTATACAGGGTACCCCCAATAAATCACCTCTCATGACACAGGGGACACCCAATAAATCACCTCACATGACACAGGGGACCCCGATAAATCACCTCACATGACAGAGGGTACCCCCAATAAATTACCTCACAAGGCACAGGGGACCCCCCAGTAAATCACCTCATATGATACAGAGGACCCCCCAATAAATTACTACATGACACAGGGGACCCCAATAAATCACCTTACATGACACAGGGGACCCCCCAATAAATCATCTCACATGACACAGTCCCCTGTGTCATGTGACATGATTTATTGAGGGGTCCCGTGTCATGTAGTCCCGTGTCAAAAACGTTTTCTTTTGTTTTTGATAGAGTGGAGAGGGGTTAGAACCCCTATCCATTTTTATTGCTGTCTATACCCCCATTAACCACTTGCTTACTGGGCACTTAAACACCCCTCCTGCCCAGACCAATTTTCAGCTTTCGGTGCTCTTATACTTTGAATGACAATTACTCAGTCATGCAACACTGTACCCAAATACATTTTTTGTTCTTTTTTTCCCACAAATAGAGCTTTCTTTTGGTGGTATTTGATCACCTCTGGGGTTTTTATTTTTTGCGCTATAAATGAAAAAAGACCGAAAATTTTGAAAAAAACGCATATTTCTTTGTTTCTGTGACAAAATTATGCAAATTATAAATTTTTCTTCATAAATTTTGGCCACAATTTATACTGCTACATATCTTTGGTAAAAATAACCCAAATTAGTGGATATTATTTGGTCTTTGTGAAAGTTAGAGAGTCTACAAGCTGTGGTGCGAATCGCACAAAATTGATCACATCTGATGATGTACTGGTGGACTATCTCGCTTCTTGCGACCCGAACAAGTCAGGAAAGTACAAATAACCCCCCAAATGACCCCTTTTTGGAAAGTAGACATTAAAAGGTATTTAGTAAGAGGCATGGGGAGCTTTTTGATGTTGTCATTTTTTTCCCACAATTCTTTGCAAAATTAAGATTTTTAATTTTTTTCCACAAAATTGTCATTGTAATAGGTTATTTCTCTCACATGGCATGTGTATACCACAAATGACACCCCCAAAAAAATTCTGCTACTCCTTCTGAGTATTACAATACCACATGTGTGGGACTTTTTCACAGCCTGGCCACATAGAGAGGCCCAACATGCAGGGAGCGCCATCAGGTGTTCTAGGAGCATAAATTACACATCTAACTTGTTGACTACCTATTACACTTTTGAAGGCCGTGGAGCACCAGGACAATGACACGTGACACTAATGACAGATGGCACTGATACGTGGCACTGATGACACTTATACGTGGCACTGATGACACGTGGCACTGATGACAGATGGCACTTTTACGTGGCACTGATGACAGATGGCACTTATACGTGACACTGATGATACGTGGCACTGATGACAGATGGCACTAATACGTGAGACCGATGACAGATGGCACTAATACGTGGCACAGATGACGCGTGACACTGATGACAGATGGCACTGATAAGTGGCATTGATGACACGTGACACTGACAACAGATGGCACGTGACACTGACAGGTGGCACTGATGACAAATGGCACTGATACGTGGCACTGATGACAGATGGCACTAATATGTGGCACTGATGACAGAGGGCACTATGTGGCACTGATGACATGTGGCACTGATGACAGATGGCACTTATACGTGGCACTGATGACAGATGGCACTGGGGAAAGATAGCACTAACAGGTGGCACTGGGGGCAGGTAGCACTGGGGTGGATGGCACTGGGGTGGATGGCACTGGGGCAGGATGGCACAGGGGTGGATGGCACTGGGGGAGGATGGCACTTTTTTTTTTTATTTTATTTTTTTACACTTACGGCCGCTGCAGCCGTTCATCTCTCCCCTCTCACATGCTGTCTGTGTGAGGAGGGAGAGCGGCGCTGAGAGATGATCTCATATGTTTACATATGAGATCATCTCACATTGGACACGCCGATCGCGCTGTAAACAGCCGCTGTGATTGGCCGTTTACAGTGCCCCGTGCGCGCCTGCGGCGGCGCGCATTGCGGAAGTAAACAGCAGGACGTCCTGGGATGGCCTCCCGGACGAAAGCGCCTATAGGGCGGGCGGGAAGAGGTTAAGAAGCTCTCCCCCTCTCTATTTGTCCTGTTTATCATTATCATTGAAAGTGAAAGTAAAAGAAAATCCCCAAATTTGGGTTGTCCCCAGAAAAGTAATAGAGGGGAAATCTTCCAATGGGGACACTAGTTCTGGTGACCTGGGTGTCCTCAAGGGATTCCCTTATAGTGGTTCTAAAAGCAGAAGGTTTTTTTACCTTAATGCATTCTATTCATTAACCACATGCAGACCGCCCACCATACATATACTGCAGCAGGGCAGCCACTCTGTGCTACATCACGTACCTAGTAGGTGATCTCACACTAACGGCCCTGGGGAGCTCGTGCGCGCCGGCCGCCCACTTCTGCTGTGATTATACACAGTGGTAACTAATCAGCGGGTACGGGGGACTCAATGTCCACTGGCACCGGCCGATGCTACATTAGGCAGAACGATAGTCTGCCCATGTAAATAAGGCAGATCGCCATTCTGTCAGTACATAATGCATGGACCCTGTGTTCCTGTAAAGCAGAAACACCGATCCATGCCTTCCACTAATAAAAGCACCCCCCCCCCCCCCCACTACACTGAATCACAGGCTAAGCACACAGTTAACCCTTTGATCGCCCCTGATGTTAACCCCTTCCCTGCCTGTACATTAGTACAGTGACAGTACATATTTTAAGCACTGATCACTGTATTAGTGTCACTGGTCCCCAAAAAGTGTCAGTTAGTGTTCGATTTGTCTGCCGCAATATAAGTTGCTGATTACTAGTAAAAAATAAATAAAAATATCCCATAGTTTGTAGACTCTAGTGTAGTATACATATTGACCTAAATTGAAGAAATAAAAAAAAAACATTTTTTTAATCAGATAAGTTTTGTAGCAGAAAGTAAAAAATATATATTTTTTTTCAAAATGTCGCTCTTTTTTTTCCGTTTATAACGCAAAAAATAAAAACTGCAGAGGTGATCAAATACCACCAAAAGAAAGCTATATTTGTAGGGGAAAAAGGAACATATATTTTATTTGGGTACAGCGTAAGCACAACCGCGCAATTGTCATTTAAATTACCCCAGTGCCGTATCGGAAAAAATGGCTTGGTCATGAAGGGGGGTAAATCTTCCAGAGGTCAAGTGGTTAAGATAAAAAACCTTCAGTGTGCAGCAGCCCCCCTCAGCCCCCCTAAGGCTTGATTCACACCTATGCATTTTTAGTGCATTTTGCAGTTTTGCACTACAGAACGTGTTCCATAGGAAACCATGTTAAATGGACTGTAGTGCAAATCTGCAAAATGCAAAAAGCACTAAAAATGCATAGGGGTGAATCCAGCCTAATATTTACCTGATCCCAATCCAGCCATGTGCACAAGAGCCTCAGCTGTCCAGGGACTCTCCCTTCTCATTGGCTGAGACAGCAGTGGGCACCATTGGCTCCCACCGCTGTTGATCAAAGTCAGTGAGCCAGTGAGGAGAGAAAGGGGGCAGGTTAAAGCCGCAGCTCTGTGTCACCTTTCGGCTCTAGCGTGGGTTTGAATCGGTTAACTCACATTCATGCATACTTATTCTTATTATACAGGATTTATATAGCACCAACAGTTTATGCAGTGCTTTACAATATAATTGTGAATTCCCCTCCAAGAGCATACCAGGTCCTTAGGTCTAGTATGGATTCTAAGGGGAACCCCCCTACATAGAAAAAAACGGCGTGGGGGTCCCCCCAAAATCCATACCAGACCCTTATCCGAGCACGCAGCCCGGCCGGTCAGGAAGGGGGATGGGGACGAGCGAGCCCCCCCCCGAACCATACCAGGCCGCATGCCCTCAACATGGGGGGTGCTTTGGGGAAGGGGGGCACCCTGCGGCCCCCCCACCCCAAAGCATCTTGTCACCATGTTGATGAGGACAAGGGCCAGGGTTGTCGGGGTCTGCGGGCAGAGGGCTTATCAAAATCTGTGAGCCCCCTTTAATGAGGGGGATCCCGGCCCCCCACCCTATATGAATGAGTATGGGGTACATTGTATCCCTACCCATTCTCCTGAGGGGAAAAAGAAATAAAAAAACACACTAGACAGGTTTTTAAAGTAATTTATTAGGCAGCTCCGGGGGTCTTCTTTCAACTTCGGGGGTCTCTTCCGACTTCTCCACGCTCTCCGGCCTTTTCTCCCGGTGTCCACTTCTTCTCCTGCTCTCTGGCCTCTTCTCCAGGTCTCCGGTTCTTCTGCCAGGCTCCTCCGCTATCTTCTGCTCTTTTGAAGCTCTTTTGCTAGCAGTGGCCCGGTCTTCTCCTTCGTCTTGATCCCTCTTCTCTTCTTCCAATGTTGACACATGACGCTCTCTCATGCTGTAATGTCGTGTGCGAGGTGCGCAATGACTTATATAGGCATGGGGCATGGTCACCGGGTGATGGGACTGTGACTGACTGTGTGTGTGTGGTTGAATATTTCCTCCTGACCAACAAGGTAAAAGGCATCTTTGCCATTGACCCCAGAATCATTGTTTTTTGGTTTTAGTAAGGGTTCCCCTAGAACTGAAAATTATTTTAGGGGTTGCTCTGAGATAAAAATTTTTAAAAATGCTGCTCTAAAGGGATGGGGGAGATTTAGAGAAAAAAAAACTTGCTAGTAGATGGACTAAAAAGAGAGAAGATATAGAAAACCATACCTGCTACAGTTCACTTTCCCTTCTGCTATGGCCAAATGACAGGAAAACTTCCAGCTATTCCTTCTCCCGCTTCATACATATTCCCATTGGGCATTGAGATAGCCCATCATAGTGTTGGGCCAATAGGAATATAAGGGAGCAGGCAAACACCAACACTCACTCTAGCTGCTTTCACTTTATACCTGACATTGCTATGCTGAACATGATCGTGCATTGCATTGAAGCTGACCATAGATGGGGCAATTTTCTTTCCTACAATCACAGTTGCAGAAAAAGATAATTGCTCTATTATTCCCACATCAACACAGACAGTCATTGTGTTCTCCTGGCGGGGGAAACCATCTTTGCTGGGAGAACACAGTGATTTTTGCTAGGGCCTATAATAGCCACTAGCAATAATTACATGTAAAATCCGACAGGCTGGTTGTACCCAAGCTGCTCGATCGATCAACTGTGGTACATTCAGCCTGCCCATACCTGGTTCAAATCTCGGTCCTTGCGAAACCTGCTGAGATTCCAACCATCTATGGCCAGCTTAAGGCAACCCATTTATTTAAATAAGCTGCATAACACATCTAAAGACAGCAAAAAAAAAGTGCATAAAGAATTTATGGCAGCATACCGCAACGCACATGAGTGTGTTTTTGCACTGCGATACAAGGCATGTCTGTTGGCAAGGTATTTAGAAGTGCCATTCACTCTGGATGGTACCCCATCGCACCAATGCACTTGGCATGTGTCATCGTGTGTTGCAATATCCCCTGCAGGGCTGCTGAGCCGCTCCTGAAAATGCTAGCTGAACCATTGACCTGTAATAGGAATGCAGATCAGAAAGTCAAAATGAAGTCACAACTCCTGTATATTTGCTTAGGCCAGTGACTTGGAAAAGTACTGTAGCCGTTACCAGCCAGACAGGTGACTAACATTTTCAGGCACGGAGGTCGGCAATGGCACCCTGAATAATTCCACCTTTTCTTAAAACGTCAGGTAATTGCGATCATAAAGATAGAGATGATCAGGATTAAAGGTTGCTGCACCTAACAGAGTAGGTCAATTTGGAGCGTCCATTTAGTACGTCAGTGCTTCTGAATGCCATAAAACTATGCACCCCATAACAAAGGCCTTCGTTTAACAAGCACACCCTAAAGTCAGCACCTAATCTGAAGTACCCCTTGGCATGGGTATATTTAAAGATAAGTTGTCTACCCTGGTAGTTTGGTACTTTTGCAAATTTCCAGATCCAAGTAATAAAGATAAACACCTGCCAAAGATAAAAAAAAAAGTATTGACTACAGTAATGATATCCCCAAGTCCATTTAAACATTCAAGTAAACCTGAAAAGTGAAGATTTGCTATGGTTTGAATCTCGACCAGTTCGAACCATGTATGGGCGGGCTGAATGTACCCAAGTTGATCGATTGAAAGGCCCTATGACTTTTTTTATTTTTATTTTGGTGATTTTTATTTTGGCGTGGGGTTCTCCTTAAAAACCCTTCTGTTCAGAGAAGCCTATTCTGCCCACACCTAACAACTGTTTTCTTTTCTTTTCTCTATCAGATCATCCCCAAAAAGCTATTAACGTATTTATCGGAGTATAACACGCACTTTTTCCCCAGGGGCAAATTGCGTGTGCGTGTTATACGCCGATCCCTGCTGCCTCGGAGTAGAAGGAGGGGACGAGCCCTGCTGGATGACACAGATCCGCAATCTCCTGTGTATCCTGTCACACACAGTCAAGCCCCCCTGGCCCAGCATTGGACCCCTGCTCTGTCCATCATACAAGACGGGCGGGACTGTGAGTGACTGAGCGCCAGACACAAAGGAGATCGCGAATCTGTGTCATCCAGCACTGGCGTGGCTGCAATCTTCTGCAAAGGCGAATCTACAGATGTGTACTAAACAGGCTGCAATCATGGGCATGCTAGAGGCTGCAGATGAGCATGTTAGAGGCTGCAATAATGTGCACATTAGAGGCGGCAGATGGGCATGTTAGAGGCTGCAGGTGGGCTAGTTAGTGGCTGCAGATGGGCATGTTAGAGGCTGCAGATGAGCATGTTAGGCCGCGTACACACGCGCGGACTGTTTGCCCAACCTTGTTCGTCAAACAGTTTCGGCAAACAGTCCGCTCAAAATTTGCATGAGCGGACTTGCCCACACACGAGCGGACTGTTTCAACGAACTGTTTGCCAAACAGTCCGCTCAACTTTTGAAATGAACGGACTCGCCCACGTAAGGCGGAGGCAAATCCGCCCATTTCGAGCGCGTGTACAGGTAGGCGGGGCCCGCGAAGGAGACGTCGCGGGCTCCGCCGCCTGGAATGGGCTTAAAGGGGAACCCCAACTCCGAAAAAAATCGGCGTGGGGGTTCCCCCAAAGTCCACACCAGACCCTTGTCCGAGCACGCTACCCGGCCGGCCAGGAAAGGGGGGCGAGCGAGCGCGCCCCCCTCCTGAGCCGTACCAGGCCGCGTGCCCTCAACATGGGGGGGTGCCTTGGGGAAGGGGGGGCCGCGCGGCCCCCCCACCCCAAAGCACCTTGTCCCCATGTTGATGAGGACAAGGGCCTCTTCCCGACAACCCTGGCCGTTGGTTGTCGGGGTCTGCGGGCGGGGGGCTTATCGGAATCCGGGAGCCCCCTTTAAGAAGGGGGCCCCCGGATACCGGCCCCCCACCCTATGTGAATGAGTATGGGGTACAATGTACCCCTACCCATTCACCTGTGAAATAAAGTACAAAAAAAAACACAACACAGGGAAAAAATATTTTATTGCACAGCTCCGGGGGTCTTCCGTCTTCGGGGGTCTTCTCGCCGGACTCCTCCGCTATCTGTGTGTAGCTCTTTTACTAGCGGAGGAGTCCGGCTTTCTTCCTCCCTGCCGCCGGCCTCTTCTCCCGACTTCGGGGGTCTTGTCCCCCTCTTCGGTTCTTCTGCCGGGCCACCGCGCCTTCTTGTAGCTCTTTTGCAGGCGGTGGCCCGGTCTTCTGTCGCCGCTGCCTTCCGTTCTTCTGTCGCCGCCTTCGGTTCTTCTGCCGGGCCACCGCGCCTTCTTGTAGCTCTTTTACAGGCGGTGGCCCGGTCTTCTGTCGCCGCTGTCGTCGCCGCCGCCGCCGCCTTCCGTTCTTGTTCTTCTTCTTGTTCTTCTTCTTCTTCTCCTGGAGATGTTGACTCGACGAGCTCTCCGGCCGGAATGCCAGAGCCGCGCTGTGCGGTCACTTATATAGTGACAATGGGGCGGTGTCACATGGTATATGTCACATGGGTTGGTCACATGGTGACCCCGCCCCCTTACGATGTCATAGTCCCCATGTGACATCAACCCATGTGACCAACCCATGTGACATATACCATGTGACACCGCCCCATTGTCACTATATAAGTGACCGCACAGCGCGGCTCTGGCATTCCGGCCGGAGAGCTCGTCGAGTCAACATCTCCAGGAGAAGAAGAAGAAGAACAAGAAGAAGAACAAGAACGGAAGGCGGCGGCGGCGGCGACGACAGCGGCGACAGAAGACCGGGCCACCGCCTGTAAAAGAGCTACAAGAAGGCGCGGTGGCCCGGCAGAAGAACCGAAGGCGGCGACAGAAGAACGGAAGGCAGCGGCGACAGAAGACCGGGCCACCGCCTGCAAAAGAGCTACAAGAAGGCGCGGTGGCCCGGCAGAAGAACCGAAGAGGGGGACAAGACCCCCGAAGTCGGGAGAAGAGGCCGGCGGCGGGGGAGGAAGAAAGCCGGACTCCTCCGCTAGTAAAAGAGCTACACACAGATAGCGGAGGAGTCCGGCGAGAAGACCCCCGAAGACGGAAGTCCCCCGGAGCTGTGCAATAAAATATTTTTTCCCTGTGTTGTGTTTTTTTTTGTACTTTATTTCACAGGTGAATGGGTAGGGGTACATTGTACCCCATACTCATTCACATAGGGTGGGGGGCCGGTATCCGGGGGCCCCCTTCTTAAAGGGGGCTCCCGGATTCCGATAAGCCCCCCGCCCGCAGACCCCGACAACCAACGGCCAGGGTTGTCGGGAAGAGGCCCTTGTCCTCATCAACATGGGGACAAGGTGCTTTGGGGTGGGGGGGCCGCGCGGCCCCCCCTTCCCAAAGGCACCCCCCCATGTTGAGGGCACGCCGGCCTGGTACGGCTCAGGAGGGGGGGCGCGCTCGCTCGCCCCCCTTTCCTGGCCGGCCGGGTAGCGTGCTCGGACAAGGGTCTGGTGTGGACTTTGGGGGAACCCCCACGCCGATTTTTTTCGGCGTTGGGGTTCCCCTTTAAGCCCATTCCAGGCGGCGGAGCCCGCGACGTCTCCTTCGCGGGCCCCGCCTACCTGTACACGCGCTCGAAATGGGCGGACTTTCCGAGCGGGAACAGTCCGCTCATTTCGAAAGTACAGCGGACAGGCCCACACACGGGCGGACTGTTCGCTCAAACACAGTTTCAGCGGACAGTTTTTCGGAATTTCCGAAAGACTTTGTCCGTCCAACTGTCCGCTGAAACTGTCCGCTGAAAGCCCACACACGAGCGGACTGTCCGCCCAAACACTGTTCAGCGGACAAGGTTGGGCGAACAGTCCGCCCGTGTGTACGCGGCCTTAGAGGCTACAATAATGGGCACATTAGAGGCTGCAGATGGGCATGTTAAAGGCTGCAAATGGGCATGTTAGTGGCTGCAAATGGGCATGTTAGCAGCTGCAATAATGGGCACATTTGAGGGTGCAGATGGGCATGTTAGAGGCTGTAGATGGGCATGTTAGTGGTTGCAAATGGCCATGTTAGAGGCTGCAATAATGGGCACATTAGAGGCTGCTGATGAGTGGAAGGAGGGGACTAGCGCTGCTGGATTACACACAGCTACGATCTCCTGTGTATCCGGCGCTGTCGCACACAGTCACGCCCCCCCCCCCCCCCCGGCCCAGCATTGGACCACTGCTCTGTCCATCATATGAGCCCAGCAGGACTGTGAGTGACTGAGCGCCGGATAGACAGGAGATCGCAGACCTGTGTCACCCAGCACTGGCGTGGCTGCAATCTTCTGAAAAGGCGAGTCTGCAGATGTGTACTAAACAGGCTGCAATCATGGGCATGCTGGAGGCTGCAGATGGGCATGTTAGAGGCTGCAGATGGGCATGTTAGAGGCTGCACATGAGCATGTTAGAGGCTGTAATAATGTGCACATTAGAGGCTGCAGACGGGCATGTTAAAGGCTGCATATGGGCATCTTAGAGGCTGCAGATGGGGATGTTGGTGGCTGCAAATGGGCATGTTAGAGGCTGCAGATGAGCATGTTAGAGGCTGCAATAATGTGCATGTTAGTGGCTGCAAATGGGCATGTTAGAGCCTGCAATAATGGGCACATTAGAGGTTGCAGATGGGCATGTTAGTGGCTGCAAATAGCCATGTTGGAGGCTGCAATAATGGGCACATTAGAGGCTGCAGATGAGTGGAAGGAGGGGACGAACGCCGCTGGAATACACACAGCCTCGATCTCCTGTGTATCCGGCGCTGTCACACACAGTCGCGTCCCCCCTGGCCCGGCATTGGACCACTGCTCTGTCCATCATATGAGCCCAGCGGGACTGTGAGAGACTGAGTGCTGGATAGACAGGAGATCGTGGATCTGTGTCATCCAGCACTGCGTGGCTGCAATCTTCTGCAAAGGCAAGTCTGCAGATGTGTGCTAAACAGGCTGCAATCATGAGCATGCTAGAGACTGCACATGAGCATGTTAGAGGCTGCAATAATGTGCACATTAGAGGCTGCAGATGTTCATGTTAGAGGCTGCAGATGGGAATGTTAGAGGCTGCAATAATGGGCACATTAGAGGCTGCAGATGGGCTTGTTAGAGGCTGCATATGGGCATGTTAGAGGCTGCAGATGGGCATGTTAGTGGCTGCAAATGGGCATGTTAGAGGCTGCAATAATGGGCACATTAGAGGCTGCAGATGGGCACGTTAGAGGCTGCAGATGGGCATGTTAGTGGCTGCAAATGGGCTTGTTAAAGCCTGCAATAATAAGCACATTAGAGGCTGCAGATGGGCTTGTTAGAGGCTGCAATAATGGGCACATTAGAGGCTGCAGATGGGCACGTTAGAAGCTGCAGATAGGCATGTTAGTGGCTGCAAATGGGAATGTTAGAGGCTACAATAGTGGGCACATTAGAGGCTGCAGATGGGCACATTAAAGGCTGCAGATGGGCACTAAACAGGCTGCAATAATGGGCATATTAGAGGCTGCAGATGGGCATAGATCAGGCTGCATTGATGGGCACTAGTGAGGCTGCAGAGCACTGACTCTTATTTTAAAATTTACGGATTTTTTTTCCTGAAACTTCTTCCTCTTAGCGCTCATGCACACGGACGTTTTAAAAAACTGGCTGCAAAGTTAGCTCCGACGCCTGTAAAAAATCGGCGTTAAAAATGCGATTTTTACCGCATTTTGCATTGGCGTTTTTGCTCTTTTTTGCGCGTTTTTTAGCGTTAGCGTTAAGTAGCGTTTTTAAAGAAACACATCTCTTGGCTATAGCACTCAGAAAACAAAGAAAATATGTTGCGCGTTTGTGCGCGTTTTTGCGCGTTTTCCCGCGATTCGCGTTTTTACAGCTCTAGCTCCGCGCCAGGGAACGCACTGGTCCTGGGTTTTTTTTACAACTTAAAAACGCCTAGGTGGGCATGAAGCCATAGACTAACATGGACAGGCCTTTTTAAGCTGCAAAAAACGCTCAAAAAAGCGGCTGTAAAAACGTCCGTGTGCATGAGGCCTTAAAGTTAAGGTGCGTGTTATATGCCAATAAATACGGTACCTTTTGTATCACTTCACCCTCCCTCCTAGATTGTAAGCTCTAACGAACTGTATTGTCTGACCTCATGTTGTAAAGCACTGCACAAACTGTTGGCGCTATATGGATCCTGTATAATAATGATGTTTTAAAAAAAAAAATGCAGCATGCTTCACTTTTTTTTAATGCACATAAAAGCACTGCAAAGGTATAAATTAGTCTCAATAAAAACAAAAACAAAAAAAACATGAATTTATCTTGCATATGCATCTGGTATAAACAAGCCCTTAAATGTTATTAAAACTTAGTTCTGTAAAAAGTGATTATATGACCACAAACTCACCAAAAAAAAAAAAAGTTCATTTTGTTGACACCTAATAACAAAAGCAGTCTATGGATATTTTCATTCGGCAGAAGTTCCTTCGCGCACAAGCCCCTCTATGTTGTCCGTTTGCCCACAGAAATGCCTTTAGGAGGACGATCGCGAGTTGCCTAGCTACCAGCCCGAAAGTGAATGACTGGAAATTATCGTTTTATTTTTAATTTGAAGACGGGTAACAAAGCCGCATCTTATTATCCCTCGCTGCCAGACAATCTGGACCGCATTGCTATTCAGATTACAAACCAGTTGAACCCCCCGTGACAGTGACGGGGTCACTCCCGCTCCGCAGAATAGAAACCAACACGCATTGCTTTACAGTTGCTTAGCAGGACATTCTGGCAAGGAATACATTGATGCTCATCTGTTGCTCTTTGCTCTCTTTTTGTGCCCATGATACAAAGTGTTTCCCCTGCTGGGCTGCCTGAAATCTCTGCCTTACCTCCCTTGTCTGGCCTGTAAAAAAGTCAAACTGGCAGGAAGACTGGAGCGGTGACTTATTGTTGGGCTTGAATATTAAAATCTTGGAACCTGTCAACTGTACAACCAAGCACATTAGAGAAGCAATGCCATCAGAAAATTCATTTGGGCTTTATCTTTTCTTTCCATGGAGGAACCCAGAAACATCTTGCTTGGGATGACTATTTTTGCATGTGCGGGTTTTTTTTTCGCCCATTGAGACGTGTCTGTGAATATAGCTCCTAATTTATTCATTTTCCCTTTAGACAGTTTTCTTTGGCACAAAATTTGTTTTTCGGTTATCAGACGGGCAGGGAAGCGAACAAGTCCAATATTTGAGGCGATCTCATGGGAGCTTAACCGCTTCAGCCCCGGAAGATTTTACCCCCTTCCTGACCAGAGCACTTTTTGCAATTCGGCACTGCGTCGTTTTAACTGACAATTGCACGGTTGTGCGATGTTGTACTCAAACAAAATTCACGTCCTTTTTTTACCTACAAATAGAGCTTTCTTTTGGTGGTATTTGATCACCTCTGCGTTTTTTATTTCTTGCGCTTTAAACAAAAAAAGAGCAACAATTTTGAAAAAAAAAAAAAGCAATATTTTTAACTTTCTGCTATAATAAATATCCCCCAAAAATATATAAAATAAATAATTTTTTTCCTCAGTTTAGGCCAATATGTATTCTTCTACATATTCTACATATTTTTGGTAAAATAGAGCTTTCTTTTGGTGGTATTTGATCACCTCTGCGGTTTTTATTTCTTGCACTATAAACAAAAAAAGAGCGACATATTTGAAAAAAAAAAGCAGTATTTTTAACTTTTTGCTATAATAAATATCCCCCAAAAAATATATTAAAAAAATATTTTTTTCCTCAGTTTAGGTCGATATGTATTCTTCTACATATTCCACATATTTTTAAAGGTAAAATAAAGCTTTCTTTTGGTGGTATTTGATCACCTCTGCAGTTTTTATTTCTTGCACTATAAACAAAAAAAGAGCGACAATTTTGAAAAAAAAACAATATTTTTAACTTTTTGTTATAATAAATACCCCCAAAAAATATATAAAAACAAACAAAGTTTTCCTCAGTTTAGGCTGATATGTATTCTTCTACATGTGGCTCTTCGCGGGAGGTACTCGATGAGAAGGAGGAGCGCCGCCGTGGGATCCCATAAACGGAGGATTGGGCCGCTCTGTGCGAAACCCTTACACAGAGTGACATGTTTGTTAGTTTTTTGTTTTTTTTAACCACTTGAGATCCGCGCTATAGCCGAATGACGGCTACAGCGCGGATCTCCTTTTCCGGGACTATGTCTATTGACGTAGTCCCGTGCACGAGCGGCCTGCGCGCCCCCTGAGGGGCGCACGCGGTGCGCTCTGTGATCGGCGAGTCTACGAGACTCGCCTGATCACCGATCCGTGCAAGGGGTCGATCCCGACCCCTTATCACGTGATCAGCTGTCAGCCAATGACAGCTGATCATGTGATAGAACGGAGCCGGTGATCGGCTATTATTCCTCCTCGCGCTGACATCAGTCCCGATTACGGCCAGCCCTGCCAGTGCCCACCTGCCCCCTGCCAGTGCCCACCTGCCCCCTGCTTTGCCTGCCTAAATAAAAAATGTCAGTGCCACCAGCAGTGCCCACAGTGCCACCCAGCAGTGCCCACAGTGCCACCCAGCAGTGCCCACAGTCTGCCTCAACAAAGGTGCTGCACCCCAGTGCCACATATCCGTGCCCAGCAGTGCCGCCCATCAGTGCCCAGCAGTGCCACCTATCAGAGCCACCTATCAGTGCCACCTATCAGTGCCCATCAGTCCCATCTATCAGTGGTACCTATCAGTGCCCCTTAGTGCCACCCATCCGTGCCACCCATCCGTGCCATCTTATCTGTGCCCGTCTTTGCCCATCAGTGCCGCCTTATCTGTGCCCATCGGTGCCGCCTTATCTGTGCCTATTAGTGCCGCCTTAACTATGCCTATCAGTGCCCACCAGTGCAGCCTATCAGTGCCCACCAATGCAGCCTATCAGTGCCCACCAGTGCAGCCTATCAGTGCCGCCTCATCAGCGCACTTCAATGAAGGAGAAAAATGACCTGTTTGCAAAATTTTATAACAAACTATTAAACATGATTTTTTTTTTTTTTTTTTGCATCTTTTTTTGTTTGTTTAGCAAAAAATAAAACTCCCAGCTGTGATTAAATACCACCAAAAGAAAGCTCTATTTGTGGGAAAAAAATGATAAAAATTTAATTTGGGTACAGTGTTGTATGACCGCGCAATTGTCATTCAAAGTGCATCAGCGCTGAAAGCTGAAAATTGGTCTGGGACTGAGGGGGGTTTAAGTGCCCAGTAAGCAAGTGGTTAAACAAACCTTTACAATCACTTTAATGCATTCTATGCATTAAGATACAAAAGCCTTCTGTGTGCAGCAGCCCCCCTCAACCCCCCTAATACTTACCTGAGCCCCATCTCTATCCAAGCGATGTCCACTAGTGCCTCGTCCGTCCAGGACTCTCCCTCCTGATTGTCTGAGACACAGCAGTGGCTCCATTGGCTACTGCTGCTGTCTATCAAATTCAGCCATTCAGAGGAGAGAGTGGGCGGGGCTGAACTCCATGTCTGAATTGATACAGGGAGCTGCAGCTCGGCTCGGGTGTCCCCATAGCAAGCTGCTTGCTGTGGGGGCACTCAACAGGAGCGAGGGGCCAGGGACCTGAGAAGAGGAGGATCTTCTCTATGCAAAACCAGCTACACAGAGGAGGTAGGTATGACGTGTTTGTTATTTTAATAAAAAAAAATATGAGACTTTACAATTACTGTAAAGTGTAATTCCAGTTTTGCAGTCAAATTTGGAAAAAACAAACAAACACTGTTGTTATGGTTGTTATGTGTCTTGTAAAAATGATTTTTAAAAACATTTCTTACCTTTCTAGGTGTTTGTTTAGAGCAGGCCTAAAGCCTAGTACACAGAGTAGCACACCCCCTAAGGAGCCGCAAGTAGACTGGGAACCCCCACCCTGCACAGCCAGGCACACTGAACTTTCACGGTCTCCCAGAGTCGCAAAACAGGCCAGTACTTTGTTTTTGTTATTTATTGGAAGGATTAGAACTTGGATGGGGACTAGGAATTATGGGATGCCCATTTGACATGTTACAATCTTAGTGTGTTCCTGTCAGCATGTTACAATCTTAGCGTGTTCCAGTCAGCATGTTACAATCCACACCATTGAATCTTGGGTACCTGCAGGGGGTACAGGGGTTCAATTCATTTAGTTGATTTCCTGTTGCGTGGAGACCCTGTTTACCACCCAGGGATCTACAGTCCCTCTCAGGGTGTGTGCTGAGCCAATGTCCTCTTGACGGCCCACAAGTGGTAGGTCCGGGCCATATATCATTCTTTTCCTGGGGTCCACTCTTGGCTCCAATCTCTTGACTGCAAGGTTGCCTGTGCAGGTACGTCAGACCAGCCATTCTTTTTTTGTCCGATCCCCAACCTGTTCCAAAGGGGGGTTTACAGTCACTTTGGGTATGCTGAATGATGCCACAAGACTTATTCCCCAGGATGGAGTCTGTGGTCCACCTTCCCCTGTTCAGGACTCCAACTGAGTTGTCAGGTTACAAGCAGAAGCACGACCCGATCAAATCATGTGGGACCAGTTTTCTGTGTGTCTGGTATGGTTTCTCCATGTTTAACAATGCATATTGCCATAGTGCATTGGCCTTATCCGCCAACTCCACCAAACACATCCATCAGGTATCCAGCACTTTAGACCCCTGCAACTCCTGCCAGTTTATCCGTTTTTGTGGCTCACCCTCTCACTACCCCATACCAAGTATAGGTAGGACAGGGGTTTGTGGGAATTTCACAGGAGTACTTAACTGGTGTCCGTTTTTGAAGTGTTTGATATTCTCGGCCATTATTTCGCAGGGACTCCTCGGGCCAGCTCTTGCTCCCTTTCCCCCACGTATCCTCTCATTACAAGCAGTTTGTTCTCATGTCTGGGTTTCTGGGATCATCAGGCTTAATTCAATCATTCAGGGGATGTGTATTTGGGTTCTGGGCAGCTTCACAGGTTTCAGTAGGATGTCCTTCTTATCATTAAGTCACGAGATGTTGATTTTCCTCCTGTCATAAGGGGATACATACCGGATACATATACCGTAGCCATCCAGGCACACGCTACTCTACCAGATGGGTCGTTACCTACCCTTCATCAAGCTTTCTTATCACAACTAAATTTGTGTCTTTTTGCCCTCTTTTCAGGCATACTGACCAGCTAGGCCAAGGCACACCTCAGGCCTTGGTAGTTAGCGTATCGCATTTCCAAGTGAAGACTTTGACTACAACTAAGAAGGCTGGCCCATCTGTGCCCACTAAATGCAGCCACTGTGCCATCAATTGCAGCCACTGTGCCCATCAAATGCCACCACTGTGCCATCAATAGCAGTCACTGTACCCATCACATGCAGAAAATGTGCCCATCAAATGCAGCCACTGTGCCTATCAAATGTAGCCACTGAGCCCATCAAATGCAGTCATTTGCCATCAACTGCAGCCACTGTGCCCATCAACTGCAGCCACTGTGCCCATCAAATGCAGCCACTGTGCCCATCAAATGCAGCCACTGTGCCCATCAAATGCAGCCACTGTGCCCATCAAATGCAGCCACTGTGCCCATCAATTGCAGCCACTGTACCATCAAATGCTGCCTCTGTGCCCATCAAATGCTGTCACTGTGCCCATAAAATGCTATCACTGTGCCATCAAATGCTGCCACTGTGCCCATCAATTGCAGCCACTGTGCTTCATCAAATGCTGCCACTGTGCCCATCAAATTCTGCCACTGTGCCCCATCACATGCTGCCATTCTGCCCATCAAATGCTGCCACTCTGCCCGTTAAATGCTGCCACTGTGCCCACAATATGCCACCACTGTGCCCCATCAACTGCTGCCACTGTGCCCATCAAATACAGCCACTGTGCCCATCAAATGCCGCCACTGTGCCCATCATATGTCACCACTGTGGCCCATCAAATGCTGCCACTGCCCCATCAAATGCCACCACTGTGCCCCATCAACTGCAGCCACTGTGCCCCTCATGCCGCCACTGTGCCCATCAAATGCCACCACTGTGACCATCATTTACCACCACTGTGCCCCATCAAATGCTGCCACTGTGCCCCATCAAATGCTACCACTGTGTCCATCAAATACCACCATTGGGCCCATCAAAAATTGCCACTCTGACCCCTCCTGCCCACTTACTGTCTGACCGGCACTTACCCTATCTCGTGGCGGGTCAGGCAGCGGGTGATGGTGGCGAGCTGTGGGACCTTGCAGCAGGTCAGACAGCAGTGAGCTGTGTCCTCCATGCGTCTCCTCCCTTCCTCCTGATAGATGTCCAATAGCAGCACCTGTCCTTTCAGCCAATCAAGTGACGGGTAACAGACCTTCCTAATTGGTGGAGAGGCGGTTCAGTGTTAGAAAAGCGAATATTCATTCACTTTTCTAATGCACCTGGGTGGACTCATTGTGCTCGGAGTCCACCTTTTTTGAAGCCTATTAGAGCCTACGGCTCTAATCAGGTGCTTCAAAAATACACCCCCACCGCTCTAATTCAGGCGCCCGTGTCCGAAAAGGGGCCAGACGCCTGAATAGGCGGTGGCGGCATCGGCCATAGATAGATTCCTGCAATGCATGAATCTATCAATTATTCATAAAGGGGGGTGGCTGGAGAGAAAGGATGGCGCCCGTGCGCCCTTAATGGACGCGCCGCCACTACAGGAAGCACCATATAAATAGGGGATGTTTTATTCTTTTCACAGACAGGGCTTATTATTTTTCGGGAAATAAGTAACCAGACTCGTTTAAATGGTACTTAGAAGGGTTCCTTAAGAGCCGCTTATATAGCTATAAACTTTAACTTCTTTTCTTTTAACATCAGATCAGGTTTATGCAAATGATCATGTTTGGAATGCATGACTCTGGTCTCATTATTATGAAGGATAGTCTTGTGTGGCTCCCTATTCATAATGTTATTTCGACACAACAAAAACGCGACACGCTATCTCTGTTCCAATTTTTTCTTACCTGTAAATTGTTGAAAACTCAATAAAAATCATTCAAACAGTAGAATGCCTGACAGTTTCATTAGGTATTTGCTGTTACCCACCTTCATCGGTACTTTTTCTTTATGCAGAGTTGAAGAAATCCCCCCTTGGTTAATCATTTTCCTGGCGCAGAGTTGCTCAGATATAATAACCTGTGGAAGGGGAATTATACACTGGCACTAAAATGCAGATTTGTGCACTATTATACTTAACCACTTAACAATCTTCAGCCCCGGAAGATTTGGCTGCTGAATGACCGGGCCATTTTTTGCGATTCGGCACTGCGTCGCTTTAACTGACAATTACGCGGTCGTGTGACGCTGCTCCCAAACAAAATTGAGTCCTTTTTTTTCCCACGAATAGAGCTTTCTTTTGGTGGTATTTTATTGCCTGTGCATTTTTTATTTTTTACGACAAAGAGCGACAATGTTGAAAAAAACACAATGGGGGTTATTTACTAAAGGAAAATCCACTTTGCACTGAAAGTGCACTTGGAAGTAAAGTCGCTGTAGATCCGAGGGGGACATGCAAGGAAAATAAAAAACAGCATTTTAGCTTGCACATGATTGGATGATAAAATCGGCAGAGCTTCCCCTCATTTCAGATCTACCCCGTATGCCGCGTACACACGAGTAGACTGTATGACGTACTTAGTCTGGCGTACTTTCCGCCAGACTGTCCGTCGGAATTTCCGAACGGGCTACTTGCCCACACACGGCACTTTTTGAGCGGACTAATACGGCGTACTAAGTCCGCCGTACTATCCGCCCTACTTTTGAAATGAACGGACTCGCCCACACACGCGGAGGAAAGTCCGCTCATTTCGAGCGCGTCTCCAGGTAGGCGGGGCACGCGAAGGAGACGTCGCTTGCCCCGCCGCCTGGTATGGACTTAAAGGTGAACACGAATGCCGAAAAAAATTGGCGTGGGCTCCCCCCAAGTCCACAACAGACCCTTGTCCGAGCACGCTACCCGGCCGGCCAGGAAAGGGGGGCGAGCGAGCGCCCCCCCCTCCTGAGCCATACCAGGCCGCGTGCCCTCAACATGGGGGGTGCCTTGGGGAAGGGGGGGCCGCGCGGCCCCCCCACCCCAAAGCACCTTGTCCCCATGTTGATGAGGACAAGGGCCTCTTCCCGACAACCCTGGCCGTTGGTTGTCGGGGTCTGCGGGCGGGGGGCTTATCGGAATCCGGGAGCCCCCTTTAATAAGGGGGCCCCCGCATACCGGCCCCCCACCCTATGTGAATGAGTATGGGGTACAATGTACCCCTACCCATTCACCTGTAAAATAAAAGTACAAAAAAAAACACAACACACAAGATAAAATAATTTATTGCACAGCTCCGGGGGTCTTCCGTCTTCGGGGGTCTTCTCGCCGGACTCCTCCGCTATCTCCTTGTAGCTCTTTTGCTAGCGGAGGAGTCCGGCTTTCTTCCGCGCCGCCGGCCTCTTCTCCCGACTTCGGGGGTCTTGTCCCCCTCTTCGGGTCTTCTGTCGCCGCCGCCGCCGCCTTCCCTTCTTCTTCTTCTTTTTTTTCTTCTTCTTCTTCTTTTGACTCGACGGTCTCTCCGGCCACAATGCCAGGGCCGCGCTGCGCGCCCACTTATATAGGGACAAGGGGCGGTGTCACATGGCTTTATGTCACATGGGTTGGTGTCACATGGTGACCCCGCCCCCTTAAGATGTCATAGTCCCCATGTGACCAACCCATGTGACACCGCCCCTTGTCCCTATATAAGTGGCCGCGCAGCACGGCCCTGGCATTGTGGCCAGAGAGAGCGTAGAGTCAACATCTCCTGGAGAAGAAGAAGAAGAACGGAAGGCGGCGGCGGCGACAGAAGACCGGGCCACCGCCTGTAAAAGAGCTATAAGAAGGCGCGGTGGCCCGGCAGAAGAACCGAAGAGGGGGACAAGACCCCGGGAGAAGAGGCCGGCAGCGCGGAAGAAAGCCGGACTCCTCCGCTAGCAAAAGAGCTACAAGAAGATAGCGGAGGAGTCCGTCGAGAAGACCCCCGAAGACGGAAGACCCCCGGAGCTGTGCAATAAAGTATTTTATCTCGTGTGTTGTGTTTTTTTTGTACTTTTATTTTACAGGTGAATGGGTAGGGGTATATTGTACCCCATACTCATTCACATAGGGTGGGGGGCCGGTATCCGGGGGCCCCCTTATTAAAGGGGGCTCCCGGATTCCGATAAGCCCCCCCGCCCGCAGACCCCGACAACCAACGGCCAGGGTTGTCGGGAAGAGGCCCTTGTCCTCATCAACATGGGGACAAGGTGCTTTGGGGTGGGGGGGCCGCGCGGCCCCCCCTTCCCCAAGGCACCCCCCCATGTTGAGGGCACGCGGCCTGGTATGGCTCAGGAGGGGGGGCACTCGCTCGCCCCCCTTTCCTGGCCGGCCGGGTAGCATGCTCGGACAAGGGTCTGTTGTGGACTTGGGGGGGACCCCCACGCCGATTTTTTTCGGCGTTGGGGTTCCCCTTTAAGTCCATACCAGGCGGCGGGGCCAGCGACGTCTCCTTCGCGGGCCCCGCCTACCTGGATAGCCGCTCGAAATGAGCGGACTTTTCTCTGGGCGGAAAAAGTCCGCTCATTTCAAAAGTACGGCGGACTGGCATACACACGGCCGGATTGTCCGCCGAAATGCGAGTACGACGGACAGAATTTCGAAAAATCCGAAATTCTTAGTACGCCGGACTGCACGCTGAAAAAGTCCGCTGAAGCCCACACACGAGCGGACTGTCCTCTGAAATGTGTTTCGACGGACTAAGTAGGCCATACAGTCCGCCCGTGTGTACGCAGCATTAGATTTATAGTGACTGCACTTCCAGGTGCACTTGCAGTGCAAAGTGGATTTGCCTTTCGTAAATAAACCCCAATATTTTGTACTTTTTGCTATAATAAATATCCCCATCTTTTTAAAAAAAAAAATCTAATTTTTTTTCTCAGTTTAGGCCGATATGTATTCTTCTACATATTTTTGGTAAAAAAAAAATTTGCAATAAGCGTATATTGATTGGTTTACGTAAAATTTATAGCGTCTACAAAATAGGGAATAGATTTATAGCATTTTTATTATTATTATTTTTTACTAGTAATGGGGGCAATCTGCAATTTTTAAATAAAAAAGGTGATCAGCACAAAAATCCTTGTTTTTCCATCTTTGTAGTAATATTTGGTATATAGTTTGCGCTGATCACCTTTTTTATTTATTTTTGTTCAAGTGCATGGTATACATTTTAGGTCTAGCAGCAATCTAACCGACATACCACATTCAGATATTTTTCACTTTGATAGCGCGAGGGAACCCCATTTTTATAAATCTGCAATTTTTATCGGGACTGCGACATTTTGGCAACCACATTGGACACTTTTGACACCATTTTGCGACCATTGTTATTTATACAGCGATCAGTGCTATAAAAATACACTGATTACTGTAAAAATGTCACTGACAGGGAAGGGGTTAACACTAGGGGGCAATCAATAATTGTGTTCCCTGCTACGTGTTTTTAACTGAAGGGGGGGGGGGGCTGACTAGAGGAAGTGACGGATCCTGGTTCCTAGCTAATAGGAACACACGATCTGTCACTCCTCTCAGAACAGAACAGGGATTTGTGCGTTGACACACACACTTCCGTGTTCTGTCCCTCATGCCCGCGATCGCTCGTGGCCGACGGTCATCGCAACACGTAAACGTTATAGTGTCTACAAACTGTGGGTTATAGCTATCAAACAAACCTAGCCCCCTTAGTGTTCTGCTCCCCGAGCCTATCTTCTTTGAAGCCTCAATCTTTAATTATGTGCCTAAAAAAATTTTTAAATCCATGCGTGCATGGAGATTAGGGGGGTGGCGCAACTGCGCTCTTATGAGCGGCTACCCCCGCCTTCCCCACTGTCAGAACAGGGATCTGCCATGTTTACATAGGCAGAGTTCCGTTCTGTGTCTCTGCCAAACAAATGGTGGGAGCCAGCAGACATCTAGTGCCCAGCACCTGCAGATCTGCTTCTGTTGTGCTTAATCACAGCAGAAGCGGTCCGCCCCCTAGGCGGAAGTGCAGAATTACATATATATATATTTATATATATGGGCAGGTTGGTTGTACTGAAGTTGATCCAGGCGGGGAAACCTCCGCTGTCAGAATACAATAGGGCAGCAGAATGGATTCGCCCATCAACATTGAGCCTGAGTTCACACTTGTGCAATGTAGACACCACATGTGATTCGCCCAGGAACCTCACCACATTCCTGTGCATATCACATGCAATGTCTGAGCGGTGCGATTTCAGCCATATATTTTGTATGGCTGAAATCGCATCGGCACCAAACTGGTGCAGGACCCTTTTTTCCCCATACCTGAATCACATCGCACTGCATATTGGGATATACTTCAGGGTGCTGTTAAGATAACATTGACACCCGCAGCAGAATGCATGGACGCCATGCGATTGCAATGCAGTGTGAGAAACACACAAGATTCCCTGCGTTTCCCGCATCGCATAAGTGTGAACCAGGGCTGACTACTGTGTTGATGAGGGAATCAAGCAATTTTCTTGCCTTCAGACCTGCGATCACTGCAAGGGGAAATCTGTCAACATCACCAATCCTTTGTGGCTCTGAGATGTCATGTGAAGCTGATACTGTGAACAGATGTACTATAACAAACCATGTCCTTCAGGAACATCCATCTTTCATCATACCAATGAATCTTTGCAGCACAATGGCACACCTAGCATGATACTAGGGTCGCACCTATACCACTTTTTAAGACCGAGTACCAATACTTTTTTTTCAAGTACTCGCCGACACCGATTACCGATACTTTTTTTAATATGACAGTGGCACTAATATGCAGCACTGATGACACGTAGACTGTGTTAGTAGTATTTTATTTTTATTTTGTTTTATTTTGTTTGTTTGTACAATTTGATTTTTTTACAATTAATTTTTTTTTTTTTTTTTTTTATATACAATGCTTTTTTTGGGGGGGGGGGGGAGTGAATGGTGTCAGTGTGTTTTTTTATTTTATTATTTTTACAATTTAACCTTTTAAATATTTATTTTTAACACCTGACATCTCCCTTTTCAGACAGGGAAAGGGACTGAGGTCACAGATTCCCCAGTCCCTTCCTCTGCAGCCTCAGCTGCACTGTAGATGAATGGACAGGAGACAGCGGCTCCTCTCTATTCATAAACTGAAGCATCGTAAGCACAGTTTACGATGCTCAGTTATGAATGGACAGTCAGTGATCACTTTCATTTGGAAAAGAAAGGAGCTGGTAAATGACAGATTTACAGACTCCTTCCTCTGCTCTCCATCCTGGCAGATCGAGGACAAAGGGGGCAGAGGAGCATGGAGGGGGACAGGAGTGGAGCATGAAGGTGGACAGGAGCTGAGCATGGGGGAGGACTGGAGCGGAGCACAGAGGGGGACCGGAGGAGCCTGGAGGAACACGGAGGAGGACACAGAGGGGGCTGGAGGAAGATACAGGGACAGTCGGGGTGATCAGTGTGGCCGTGGGGGGAGTTACAAGCACCGATCCCCCGTATAGATTTCAATAAAGCAACTGAAAGCTGCGGGATGGAGAGGAGAAAAGCTGCCAGCTGCTTTATTGAAATCCAGTGCCAGTGACGTCACTGGCTGCAGCGACACTGAATATCTCCTAAATGTTGCACATTTAAAGCGGAGGTCCACCCTAAAGTGGACCTTCCGCTCATTGGAACCCTCCCCCCCTCCGGCGCCACAATTGGCACCTTTCAGAGGGGAGGGGGGTGCAGGTACCTGTACAGTACAGGTATCTGCACCCACTTCCGGCGTAGATTCTGCAGAAGTTACGCCCCGTTCTGCAGAATCTACGCCCCTTTCCGAAGGTCCCCCGCTGCCTGCTGGGAAACACATGGATCCCAGAGACAGCGGGGACCATCCTTATTGCACAGCGCGACTCGCGCATGCGCAGTAGGGAACCGGGAAATGAAGCCGAAAGGCTCCACTTCCTGATTCCCATACCCAAGATGGCGGCGGCAGCACCCGAGAGACAATCGAGAGATGTCGGGTGCTGACATTGCGGGCGCGCTGGGTGAGTAAGTGTCATTATTTTAAAAATCAGCAGCTGCAGTATTTGTAGCTGCTGGCTTTTAAAAAAAAAAACGGCGGACTCCCGGCGGACTCCCGCTTTAAGAGATATTACTTGTACCTACAAGTATGCATTATTATAAGCTTACTTGTAGGCACAAGTGTCCAATGGGAGTTTACTAGCCCTTTAAATGTGTCACAACACCTGTCCCAATTATGTATTGTTGTTAAGTGTTACTAATCCCAGGACCCTGCACTCACTATATCTGGTCTCCCAGAGTACACAGAACATGGAAATGCAATTATTTTAGTAAATATAAACTGCTAAATACCTTTTTGTTATCAGCAGTATATAGCAGCAGGAACAGCCGGTCCATCAGGGGCACTGCCTCCTAGTTTGCATGCGGGGATGCATGCAGGGCGCTGGACTCATAGGTTTCCATGAATTGTGTTTTTTTTCGAAGCCACACGATTAGAGCCGGAGGCTTGAAAAAGTTTGGGCTCGGGATGTAGAGCACTTCACCCGAACCCACCCAATTGTGACACTAGCAAATCAGTATTCACTAATGTCTTCCAGGTTCTCCTTCTGACCAATCAGAACAGGAGGCAGATTGGTTTGGCCAGGAGGAGAAACGGAGGAAGCCACAGAGGGGCTGAGTGCAGGTGTCCAAGGAGGGCTGAGTGCAGGACTGTGGAGGAATAAGTGCAGACCTGGGGGAGGGTTGTTTGTCGCCCCACCCCAAAAAAAAGTATAGCACCAGCCACCACTGTCTTGTGACTTCTATCAGTGTCAGGTTGAGCACTGGTTAGAGCTTGTAGGAGGAGTTTTCATTCACCTCTGACTGTCTTATGAGGCTGCATGACCCCTGACCCCATTTTCTGGACAGTGCTGATTGGCCCTGTGCTGATCACATACACTCTCTCTCAAAAAAATAAAAAACTCTCTAGCAATGCACACCAATCTGGACATGTGCAGAGTGCCTCCTAGAGCTCGGTGCTATCAGCAGATGGATTGGGGATGGTAAAAGGGGAGGATCAGAGAGGACAGGATCAAAAATTATTTTTACACATGCTGAGGACTAACCCCTTAGATTCCACAGTGAGTATATCAAGCATACTTTACTAATTTTACTGCAGTGGGTTTAGTAACACTTTAAGGGCCCAATATACTGCAAGAAAATTATTTGACATTGGTAAATCATATTGCCCTCTTGGATGTAGGTTTAAGAGGGACAATGGTGATCTCCTAACTTACTCTGTTGATATCCAAAATTGAGTAGATACTGAGAGAACACACGGGCAGCACAGTGGTGTAGTGGTTAGCACTCTCACCTAGCAGTAAAAAGGGTCACTGGTTTGAATCCCAACCACGACACTACCTGCCTGGAGTTTGCATGTTCTCCCTGTGCCTGCGTGGGTTTACTCCGGTTTCCTCTCACACTCCAAAGACATGCAGGTAGGTTAATTGGCTTCTGTCCCAAATTGGCCCTAGTATATGAATGGGGACCTTGGATTGTGGACTCCTTGAGGGTAGGGACCAATGTGAGTGTGCAATGTACAGGGATAGGGACAATTGTATACACTCAGGTTGAACTGGATGGACTGGTGTCTTTATTCAACCTAACTAACTATGTAACATATTATTAATAGTGTCTTCCAATTTACAATCCCCAAGGATCTACCTACTTGTATCCTTGGTTTGCTGGATATTGTATCCATGGACACCAATATTACAACAGCAATTTCAAAAGCTCTTTTTTCAAGCTCAAAAGCTTGCCCTTATCTGCTGGAAGTCCCCACATTCCCCATCATTATCTGAAGAGATTAGCCATATGAGTCATACTCTTAAACTCGAAAGGTTGATCTACTCCTACTGAGGCAGTACTTATAAATTTGACAAGCAGTGGACCAATTGGTCAAATACTCTGACATTGAATCTAACCAACCGTACAAATGCTAACCATGCCTAAATTGCCCTATAACTCTTCTTTCCACCTTGCAAAAGTGGTCTTACTCCTTGTGCTCTGATAGTTGTCCTCCTCGGGTAACCCTATATCATGGTTTCTAGTAGATTCTTTGTAATAGCTATTAGCCCTTGTACACACGGTCGGAGAATCTGTCGGAATGAGTCTTATCGGACCGTGTCGTCAGATAATCCGACTGTGTGTGGTATGCATCGGACTGATTCAGTCCGAATCTCCGTCCGACCCAATTTTCCAACATGTTGGAAATATTTCCCGACCAACTGGGCCGGACGGACCTAATCCGATCATGTGTAGAGCATTTTCATCGGACCAAGTGCCACGCATGCTCAGATCAAATTCCTACATCAAAGCTATTGGCTACTAGCCTGAATGTAGTCCCATCGTAACGAAATTACGTCATCACGTTCTGAAAGATCGGATTTTTCGCCAACTTGGCCCGACCGTGTGTCTGCAACAGTTTCGGACAAAATCCGACGGATTTGGTTGTGGAAATCTCCGACCGTGTGTACAGGGGCTTAGACAATGTACGCTCTTAACAATTTATTCCTACTGCATATCTTTGTACCAACATTATTGTGTCAACCTATGTGCCGAAATATGTGATACTGTTCATTGTATCTTTTTTTTTTTTCCGAATTAATGTAAAAAAAATCTTTCCTATTTAAACCTTTTTTCCTGTAAAATGTTACGAAAGCTGTTAAAAAATGCATATTTTTAAAACTGTTCATTTTTCCTGCTTATTTTGATGTTTCTTCATGGGAAATTCCCGTTCTCTCTCTCTCCTTCCCCTGCTCTACTGACATAGTATAGTAAAGAGGTCTATTACTCAGACTGGAAAAGGGAAAATTGTAAAAACACACTGAGTCTAGGAAGAATTCCAGGAATCCACCATAGGCACCAGGCCTGATTGCAGAAATGACTTATAACCATACTGTCATATTTTATATCTTAATAACAATTGTAGGCATGCAGAAGATAAATTGTGGGGTATTAAAACAGTCGAGACCATGCCAGATGAGAGAATGCTGGAAAAAATATTAACTTTTTATTGCCTTTTTTTTTTCTTTTTAGACATTCTAAGAGCAGAACACACCTAAAGATTTTTAACTACGTTATTAAAGGAGAACACCAGACTATGAGTAACGTCTGTCAACGGAATTGTAATCCTATTATTATTATTATTGTTATTATACAGGTTTTACATAGCGCCAACAGTTTGCTCAGCGCTTTACAACATGAGGGCAGACATTACAGTTACATTATAATTCGGTACAAGAGGAATCAGAGGGCCCTGCTCGTTAGAGCTTACTATCTAAAAGGAGGGGTCAATTGATAAAAAAGGTAATAGCTGTGGGGGGATGAGCTGATGGAGGAAGTAAAACAGTGTTAGTTAGAAGCAGGATAGGCTTCTTTGTAGAGAAGTGTTTTCAGGGATCGACTAAAGATGGATAGATTAGGGGACAGTCGGACAGATTGGGGTAGGGAGTTCCAAAGGATGGGAGAAGCTCTGGAGAAATCCTGGAGGCGAGCATGGGAGGAGGTGACAAGGGAGCTAGAGAGCAGGAGGTCTTGGGATGACCGAAGAGAGCGGCTTGGTTGGTATTTTGGGACTAGGTCAGTGATGTAGCTGGGGGCAGTGTTATGGATGGCTTTGTAAATTATTGTTAGTACTTTGAATTTTATTCGTTGGGTGAGTGGAAGCCAGTGGAGAGATTGACAGAGAGGGGTGGAGGACACTGAATGGCTGGTAAGGTGGATGAGTCTGGCAGCGGCATTCATTACGGACTGAAGGGGGGATAGTCTATGTAAAGATAATCCAATGAGGAGGGATTTGCAGTAGTCGAGGAAACTGCTCAAGTCTCTAATAGACAAGAAAATGGGTGGTGAGTCTATGTCCAGTGAACATTGTTATTTCTTTTTTTTTAGTTTTAGGGCTCTTGCACAGGGGCTGGCTGTGACCTGGGCAGTCCAGGTGCAGCATTCAACCTGTCATTGACATACATGTTACTTAGTTACATAGTTAGCAAGGTTGAATAAAGACACCAGTCCATCCAGTTCAACCTGAGTGAGTGTCTACAATTGTCCCTATGCCTGTACATTGTATTAGGGATGAATGGCTGTGCCCTGCCGTACTCGTGTATATGGCGGTGCCATTGTAAACGTGAGTACAGCATACAGGCATATGAAAAAAATTAGAAAGAGGAAAGACTTAAAACCCGGAAAGGTTTTTAAGTCCTGTTTGTGTATCGGTTGAAGAATTTCCCTAATTTGCCTTGTCAATAGTCATGATTAGCGTAAGTGAAGAGAAATCTTTCTAATGGAGCCTCTGATAGCAGTAAAAACCCAACAAGAGTTTTAATCCCTTCCTTCTTCAAAAACTAAAGAAAAAATAGTTTTGGGTGGACATATAAAGTGCTCAGCATAAATTAGTATACCCTTTTGAAAAGTAATATTTTAATCAATATCTGAATTAACACAAGAACAATTTCCAAAATTTTTAGAAAAAGTGAGTTTTATAGAACATTTGCTTAGCTCATTACATGAAAGTAAGGTTAATAATATAACTTATATTACAAAATCTTAATTTTTACTCAAATTATTTGATGCATACATTGAATACGCCCCACAACAGAAATTACAACATCTGGCATTTTGTATGACCTCCATGATTTGTAAGGACAGCACCAAAGTTGTTGGAAAATCCGATCGTTCAGAATGAGGTGATGTAAACCACGTACGACGGGACTATAAGAAGGGCAGTAGCCAATAGTTTTCATCTCTTAATTTATTATGAGCATGAGTGGCACTTTGTCCCTCGGAATTGTCTACACACGATCGGAAATTTAATCGGATTTTGTTGTCAGAAAATTTTAGATCCAGCTCTCAAACTTTGGGAAGGAAAAAGACCGATGGAGCCCATACACGATCGGATTTTCTGACAACATGACCCGATTGCACATTTTCCATCGGAAAGTCCGACCGTGTGTACAGGGCATTAGATGTTATAAGTTGCACTGAGTAAATACAGCTGGATAAAACAAAAACTGTCTGTCTTCATTTTAGTCTGAAAAAACAACAAAATTTGATTATTATAAATACTTTTTTTCCTCCCTTTTGGGTCTTTCCAATGAATAGCTGTACAGGGGAAGATGTGTCGGGACAAGTCTGGACATTGGAGGAGAGCAGGCTGTGTTCTCAGCACAGCTAGAAAATTGACCATGCTGTGCTCTTATGTCTAGTTTTTGATAGGAAAGAAGAGGGATTGCCAGGAACACCAGGGATTTCATACAGATGAAGCAACAGAGAACAGGATATTTTTTTTTACATGGTATAGCAGGCACATATCAGGAATATGAAATGTTGGGTTTACCTATTCTTTAAAGTACAGTGCTCAGCATAAATGAGTACATCCCAACAGATTTGTCTGAAAACCTTTACTTTCCTTTCAGAATCAATATTTTCTATGGGACAGGATACTACAAAATACTCCCACAAATGTGGGCCATTGATTGCAACCAAGATCAGTTTATTGGTACACACAAAAATGTATTTTCTCTAACAAATTCATTAAGAACCATGTTGCAAAAATGAATACACCCCAATGAAAGTCTTAGCAGCAAAGCTAAATTTTAGACAACAAAATCCTAATTAACAGGAATTCAACTAAAGGTGATTCTAATGATTCATTAAACAGGTGTGCAGCAGACAGTTGTCAGTAATGGCACCACATGGAAGAGAAATGCCACCCGAGAAAGAAAATCATTTCTTAGCCCTTGTACACACGGTCGGAAAATGTCCGATCGGACCGTGTTGTCGGATAATCCGACCATGTGTGGGCTACATCGGACTGTTTCCGTCAGAATATCCAACCGACAAAGTTTTAGAACTGGGCTATAAAATTTTCCGACAACATGATCCGATCGGACTTTGTCCGATCATTTGTAGAGAATTCCGATCGGACAAAGTGCCACGCATGCTCAGGTCAAATTCCTAAACCAAAGCTATTGACTACTAGCCTGAATGTAGTCCAGTCGTAACGAAATAACGGCATCACGTTACAAACGATCAGATTTTCCGACAACTTGTTTTTCCGACAACGACCGTGTGTATGCAACACCAGTTTTGGACAAAATCCGTCGGACAAAATCTGATGGATTTTGTTGTCGGAAATGTCCGACCGTGTGTACAAGGTCTTACACAAGAAAGGTGAAGGCTACAACAAGAGCAGCAGAGCTTTACTTATCAATCAGAATACTGTAGCAAAAGTGATACAAAAAGTTAACAACTGTATAATAACAATAACAAACACAGAACTGCAACCATCTTACAGAGACGTCCAGGCCATCCACAGATGTAACACCTCGACAGGAGCGTCTTCTGATGAGAAGGGTTAAAGAAAATCGCCATGCTAACTGCAGTTAGCTAAAGAAGTAGAAGGCCATACTGGGGTGATTGTTTCCGGTGACACAATACGGCGTACACTGCAGAGGAATGGCATACATGGGTGTCATCCACAAAGGAAGCCTCTCCTAAAGCTCACGCACAAAAAAGCCCACCTAAAATTTGCCAGGGTCCATGCTGAAAAAGAAGAAGACTACTGGGACTCTGTACTCTGGAGTGATGGGACCAAGATAAATGTTTTTGGAACTGATGGCTACAAAACCGTATGGCGTTGCAAAGGTGAGGAGTACAAAGAAAAATGCATGGTGCCTACAGTGAAACATGGTGGAGGCAATGTCCTTCTGTGGGACTGCATGGGTGCTGCTGGTGTCGGGAGCTGCATTTCTTTGATGGTATCATGAATTCACAGATGTACTGTTTTATGAACCATCAAACATCTACAAATGCCTTTCTGACTTCTCATCATTGAGGGTCATTATAGTTCAGTAAGCCCGCACCTTACCTTGACTGTGGTGATTCAGTGGGAGTTTGAAGTTTGTCTCTTCTGGGATACCCCCCCCCCCCTACGTTTGGTCAACAAGATCACCAGTCACTTGGGATTGCTTTTGTTTTGTTTCTTCTTGTATAGGACTTATAATCAGTTTATGTTCATTTATGGTTTCACTTACTTCAGACACGGACTTTACATTTATATTGCACAGCATTTGTATCACATGCATTTATTAAGCGCTGTTTTTTTATAGTGTATAATATATCATAGAGTATAGCCCAGTGTACAGACTGTAGTGGTTAAAAGTGTGAAATGTTCAACAAGGAGTATATAGTGAAGGATTCAGCAGTGTGTGTTTTGCACAGGACGTAGGGCACAAGAGTGTATGTCGCATATAGTGCAAGGCTCAGGAGTGTGTGTCACATATTGTGCAGGGCTCAGGAGTGTGTGTCGCATATTGTGCAGGGCTCAGGAGTGTGTGTTTTGCACAGGGCGTAGGGCTCAGGAGTGTGTGTTGCATATTGCACAGGGCTCAGGAGTGTGTGTCGCATATTGTGCAGGGCTCAGGAGTGTGTGTCGCATATTGTGCAGGGCTCAGGAGTGTGTGTCGCATATTGTGCAGGGCTCAGGAGTGTGTGTCGCATATTGTGCAGGGCTCAGGAGTGTGTGTCGCATATTGTGCAGAGCTTAGGAATGTGTGTCTTGGTGCAGGGTATTGATTTCCAGAGTGTGTATTATACAGTATGCAGGGTTCAGGAGTGTGTGTCTTGCAGGGCACAGGATTCAAGAGTGTTTCGTACTGTTTGCAGGTCTCAGGAATGTGTATTGTATAGGGTGTAGGGCTCAGAAGTGCACATAGGCTAGTGTGAAACAAAAAATTCCCTCAGTACAGAGCCCTCTGCCTGAGCCTCCCCAATACAAAGCTCTCCCCCCGAAACCCTTCCCTCCCTATTACAGAGCTGCCCCTCCCAAATATTCTCACCAGTAAAGAGCTCTCCCCATATCAATCCCCCCACCAGTACAGAGCTCTCCTCCCAAATCTATCCCCCCACCAGTAGAGTTGTCTCTCCAAATCCCCCACCAGTACAGAGCTCTTCCCCCAAATTCCCCCACCAGCACCAAGATTTCCCTCAAATGTTTCCCAGGGCTCTCGGGGCTCTCTCCCAACTCCCCCCCCCCACCAGTGTAGAGCCTTCACTCAAATGTCCCCTACCAGTACAAGGCTGTCTCCCAAATTCCCCACCTTCTCAGACAAGGTGCAGAGGTGGGGTGGTGACATCAGAGAACACTTTGCATTCATTGAGAAAATGCAAAATGTTCTCTGAACTCCCCCCAGTACAAAGCTCTCCCCTCAAATCCACCATCCCTCCCTATTACAGAGCCGTCCTCCCAAATATTCTCACCTGTACAGAGCTCTCCCACCAAACCTATGCCCCCACCAGTACACAGCTCTCCTAAATACATATCCCCACCAGTACAGATCTCTCTCCCCAAAATCCCCCACCAGCTCTACGCCGAATCAATCCCCTCACCAGTACAGAGCTCCCTACTCAAATCTCCCCACCAGTACCGAGCTTTCCCTCAAAAGTCCCCCACCAGTACAGGGCTCTCCCCTAAATTCCCCACCTTCTCTGACGAGGTGCAGAGCTGGGGTGGTGATGTCAGAGAACACTTCGCATTCATTGAGGAAATGCAAAGTGTTCTCTGAATAGCGCCCAGAATAAGGACCCCGAAAGCTAGTGAAGATTACTGCAGTAGCTGGGATCCCACAGGTATGGTATATACATACTTACATTGGTCCAAGCTGGTCCAGTGTAATATGCAGAAATTTGCCATACCTGGAATCCATGTTAGATCAATGTTAGATGATTATTTGGAGTTGGATTCAGCAAGTGCTTGTAATGCCTTGTTCTTGTGTTGGGATACTCTGCTGGTGTGAACACAATCTGAAACATGGGATTACAGTTTTTAGAAGGGACGAGATTTCTCGTCCTTAGCTCTCCCTGGATCTAGGGTTCAGATCAGTGTTACTTTGTTTATGAGACTGTATATGTCAATGAATGGTATTTATATCATACTGCGATTCCCCAGTGACAAAATGCAGTCTGCGGAGGGTAATATAAACACAAATAAGTCTGTGTTATGTAAAATATGTGACAAGCATATTTTTTTTACATTTTCTTATTTAAATATTTTATTCCTTTTTATAACAGAAGCTTGAGACTATCACCCCGTAAATGACATAAGGGACTGGTTGTGTGTGTTTGTGTCTATATATATATATATATATATATATATTTTTTTTATTTATTTTTTTAATACATTTTGACTTGATATACAAGCGATGTCTTGCTATACAAGTAGTGTCATGTCACAACTGAGTATAAAAGATAAGAGAGGCACCTCTAAGTGTAGCAATATGGTTACATTTAATGAAGGTACAACATTTAGCCACATATTTCTACACTTAGAGGCGCCTCTCTTCTCTTTAAAGCGGGAGTCCGCCGGGAGTTCCGCCGTTTTTTTTTTTTTTTTAAAGCCAGCAGCTACAAATAGTGCAGCTGCTGACTTATAAAATAAGGACACTTACCCGCCCAGCACGCCCGCGATGTCGGAACCCGAAGCCGATCTCTTGATCGCCTCTCGGGTGCTGCCGCCGCCATCTTGGGTATGGGAATCAGGAAGTGGAGCCTTTCGGCTTCATTTCCCGATTCCCTACTGCGCATGCGCGAGTCGCTCTGCGCAATAAGGATGGACCCGCTGCCTCTGGGATCTGTGTGTTTCCCAGCAGGCAGCGGGGGACTTTCGGAAAGGGGCGTAATCTACGCCCCTTTCCGCAGAGAGCTATCCCGGAAGTGGGTGCAGATACCTGTACTGTACAGGTACCTGCACCCCCCTCCCCCCTGAAAGGTGCCAATTGTGGCGCCGGAGGGGGTGAGGGCTCCAATGAGCGGAAGGTCCACTTTAGGGTGGACCTCCGCTTTAACACTCTCTAGATCTTGCTGGATTTTACTTCTAATCCCCTTGTGGAGTCTTCCATTTGTGGATGGGCCTTTTATGATTACACATCCTATCACATTGCTATCATCTTTTTATATGGACTATAAACTGAAGGACCTATGAATAAATGATTGTGGAACTAATCATTGGAGTTTCCATTATTTCTTATGGGGAAGTTCGCTTTGACATACACGTGCTTTGGATGACAAGTATGTTTCTGGAACAAATTATGCTCGCAATCCAAGGTCTTATGCCGCGTACACAAGATCGGATGTCTCGCAAAAAGATATGATGGCTTTTCCGACAGGATTCTTCTAAAGTTTGTCTTGCATACACACTGTCACGCAAAAGTTCGCTGAAATTACGACCGTCAAGAATGCGGTGACGTACAACACTACTGCAAGCCGAGAAAATTAAGTTCAATGCTTCCGAGCATGCGTCGAATTGTTTCCGAGCATGCGCATTAATTTTGCATGTCGGAATTGCCACAGACGATCACATTTTTTTGGATAGGAACTTTTCTCGACTGAAAAATTGAGAGCATGGCTAGAATTCCGCCGCCAGCAAAAGACCGATAGAGCATACACACGGTCTCATTTTTAGATGAAAAACTCTCATCTGTCTTTTGCGGGCCGAAATTTTGATTGTGTGTACGTGGCATTACTATATATATATATATATATATATATATATATATATATATATATATATATATATATATATGCACGTTCAGTATGAAGGAAGGTATCCCTATGATCGAACATCCGTATCATCCTAGGTGAAATGCTGAGTGGCAACCTCAGCCTGGACTCTGGGAAAGCCACACCCCCAATGCCCTTCGCTCTGCCCCTCGGAGCTTAGTCATGGGTTTCAATATATATATATATATATATATATATATATATATATATATATACACCGTATATAACATTTATTTACCCAGGCAAAACAGTGCTGCTGCCCCGACTCTCCTGTGTCTGTCCACAAACTGTGTATAGAGAAAGAACTTTTGGGAGATGTAGTTCTGGGAACTTTTCTTGGGAACTACCCCCCCCCCCCCCCACCCCCAGCAGTTGCCCCTATAGGACTTTTAAATTCACCGCTCTCCACTATGAACAGGCCGAGAACTTCTCAGGCTTAGAGCCAATGTGGGACAGCTGCAGCATTAGACAGATGCTGCAGCATAGAGGTGAGTATAGATGTTTGTTTGTTTTTCTCTACCCCAGACTTATTAGTTACTAACCCAGAGCATGTACACAAGTTAGAAAAATTTGATAAAAGTCAGAAGTTCTTATCTGCATACTAAGTGCCACCTACACATGTGACCTTCTTACTTGGAGCTTACAAAGAGCTGAGGACTTTCTGGATGTCTACATGGCCAGATGACCAGTGATGTATGTAACTCAGTTAAAATAAACAGAGTTACTTAACGCAGTTACTTTAGAGGGTAACGAGTAATCTAACTGATTACTCTTCCCCTCATGGTAACGCCGTTCCGATTACTTGGGCGGCGTTACCACAATTACATCCTGTCTGGACCACCCCATCCAGCCCGCCTATCCAAAGAGAGAGAATGTAGGGAGGGGGCGGACACTACAAAATGAAGTCAGCTCGGCAGTCCGGCGGACAATCCGCCTGCCTGTGTGCTAGTCCGCCGGACTTTTGAAATGAACGGACTTGCCCACACACATGGAGTAAAGTCCATTCATTTTGAACGTGACTCCAGGTAGACGGGACTAGTGAAGGAAGTGAATGTCGCCGCCTCCATCGGCGAGATTGACACCTCGCGAGCCCCGTCGCCTAGTATGGATTTGAAGGAAAATCCCTACACTGAAAAAAACGGTGTGGGGGTCCCCCCAAAGTCCATAGCAGATCCTTATCTGAGCACACAGCCCGGGCGGTCAGGTAAGGGGGGGCAAGCGAGCGCCCCCTGAACCGTACCAGGCCGTGGGCCCTCAACATGGGGGGTGCTTTGGGGAAGGGGGGCCATGTTGATGAGGACAAGGGCCTCTTCCCGACAACCTTGGCCATTGGTTATCGGGGTCTGCGAGTGCAGGGGGCTTATCAGAATCCGGGAGGCCCCTACCCTATGTGAATGAGTATGGAGTACGATGTACCCCTACCCATTCACCTGGGGAAATAAGTGTTAATAAAAAAAACACAGCATAGGTTTTTAAAGTACTTTATTAGACAGCTCCGGGGGTCTTCTTCCGACTTCGGGGGTCTTCTCGCTGGGCTCCTCCACTATCTTCTGCACTTTTATGGCTAGCTCTTTTACTAGCGGAGGAGCCCAGCTTTCTCCTTCGCCGCCGCCCTCCAGAGGGGTTTTATTCCGGCTTTGGGGGTCTTGTCCCCCTCTTTGCTTCTTCTGCCGGGCCTCCGCTATCTTCTTACAGCTCTTTTACTAGCGTTGGCCCGGTCTTGTCGCTGTCGCCGTCTTCTTCTTTTCTTCTTCTTCCTTCCAATGTTGACACAACGCTCCCTTCGCTAGTCCCGAATGTCCCAGAAGGCAGCGGGGCCGCTCGCCGAAGAGGAGGAAGTGCTGCGGAATAGGAAGAAGCAGATTAGGAAGACTGCCTAGCAACAGGGGTTTCTGGTAAGTAAAAAAAAAATGTTCACATGTTTTTTTTTATTTTATTTTTAAGAATATTAATGCTATTTTTTATTTTAGGGTGGCCCTCCACTTTAAGTACATAATTTTCATGTTTGAGGTGTACTTTGGATGAAAAAATGATTTAGGGCAGCAAGTCAACTGCTGAAAGCTTCAGTTGCATTGTTGGATTTCTTTCTCATGTGTTAATTGTACAACTATTTCAGGAAACGTCCTTGATTCTCCTCCACCCAACAGCTCCTTCTGGTACAGATGAGGAATGTTTCTTTGTTTACTAAAGCGGATACAGCTAGTGCTAGGACGTGGGCTTGTAAATGGTATATGTGATATATATATACTGTATATCACTAGAAGTGATGTGGACACTTGTGGGAATACTGGTGAATAACATGCTTTACACATGTTTACGTGAGCACTGGCATGTGCCCAAGTACAGCCAAACACAGCCATTTATGTCGGCAGCTGGACCTTCTAGGTGAGGAAAATATGCTGGAATTTATGTTGCATGGGCTCAGACATCCTTAACCACTTGCCCTCCTGAAGATTTACCCCCCTTTATGGCCGTTTTTTACGGTACTGCACTGCGTTACTTTACCTGGCAATTGCACGGACGTGTGAGGCTGTACCCAAATAAAATTGATGTCCTTTTTTCCCCACAAATAGTGCTTTCTTTTTGGTGGTATTTGAGAACCCCTGCGTTTTTTGTTTTTTTTTGCGCTATAAATAAAAAAAGACAGATACATTTGCTAATCTGCTATAAAACATAGCTCAAAAAAAAATAATTCTTCATCAGTTTAGGCCAATATGTATAACATTATACATGTTTTTGGTAAGAAAAAAATCCCAATAAGAGTATATTGATTGGTTTGCACAAACGTTAGAGTGTCCACAAACTGGGAAGGGGTTAAACATCAGGGGCTATCAAATGGTTTAATGTAGGGCTGTTACTGATTAAAATTTTCATGTTGGATTAATCCATTTTTTTTAAATCGATGAATCGACTAATTTTGATTAATTATAACGCACATACAGATCCAACTACTTTTAGCTGATCTCCTTGCATTGCAACTCTGCATTAGTTAGTGGTAAATGTGGTATACACTATATACAATCACCCAACACTAGTGATTTTTTTTTTTTGTGGTTGAACTGGATGGACTTGTGTCTTTTTTCAACCTGACTAACTATGTAACTAGTTAGTTTCCACAATCCATTACTTAACTTCACAGGTCACTCAAATACGTTTTAAATTCAAACTGTAGCACTGACGTAAGTCTTTTTTTTTTCCATAGCAGCATGACAATTCCTCCACCTCCGGTCTAACTAATCACTCTCACCTGATGGCATGGACCCCTGTGCAAACAGGTGGTCATGCAAACAGGTATCGAAAGGGTTAACACGGACCACAAACTTCTCTCACGTCTCCTTAGATCTCAGCAAGGACGCCAGGTCATGGGTCATGAGAAGTGCTCACAGCTTAAGTATAAGATGTAATTTTTGTGTTCAAACACAGACTACTCATAAAGATGATAAAAACACATGTAAAGCCAACAATCGTGTTAGTTCTGTAGGGCAGCAGCGGGTGATGTCATGCGTAGCTCCTCCCCAATACGCGCTACGTTCCATCAGAATTTCAACGTCACCAGACTCCCCCCCCTACCTTCGTTAGCAGAAGGGAGCACTTGGGGAAGGGGGGAGGAGTCCGGTGACGTTGATGTCCGTGACGTCACCAGATCTCAGATGGAACTCCCTGAAGACCCGGAAGATGGCGGAGAGGTGAGTACCGATCAAAAGAATTTTGATTGATCAAAAAAATTTACGATTAATCGAGGAATTAATCCTTAATTTCCACAGCCCTAGTTTAATGTGTTCCTAGCCAGTGCTTGTGTACTATGGGCGGTGTTTTTACTATAGGAAAAGCAAAGATCCATGTTCCTGCTTTGTAAGAACACAGGATCCATGCCTTCCCTCCTCACAGAACAGCAATCTGCCTTGTTTACATAGGTAGATTGCCGTTTTACCTATGTACTGAATAACCAGTGGATGCCGGTGGAAATCGAGTCCACAGTACCCACTCCTGGGCTCCTGCTGTGAGTGATCACAGCAGGAGTGGGTTACCTGTGGTGCACGTGCACGCCCCAGACCTGGAAGTATCAGTTCAGGTTCAAGGTATGTGATCTGGCACGGTGGGTGGTCCGCAAGTGGTTAACTTTTTTTTCGAAGTTTGCAGCAATATTTACTCACAATGTATTCTTTTTTTTTTCTTTTTTTTTTTTTTTTACAAACAATGTACAGTATTAATTTTTAACAAGATGATTATGATTAACATAAATATGAATCCCAATCATTAAAAATAAAAGCTTTACCACTTTAAAACTGGGCCATTTCTGACATTTCTCACATACATGGTAAAAGCTGCATTTTTGGCAAGAAAATTACTTAAAACCTCCAAATGTTTATATTTTTTTTCAGAAAATACAATGGTGGTTGTTACATTTTTTATGTTTCACGGTATTTGTACAACCATTTTTAAAATGCAAATTTTCAGGAAAAAATAAATTTTAAAACTTTTAGTGTACACACGCATAATAAAATATTTGGTAAAAAATAAAAGATGATGTTATACCAAGTAATTGGATACCTAACATGTCACGATTTAAAACTGCACATGCCTAAGGAATGACGACAAACTAAAGTATGTAAAAATCTCCATAGGCTTTGCTTTAAAAGCCTTTACAGGTTTCCAGTTAAATGAAAAGTATGGCCAAAGCTTTTTTGGCCATGCCTCTCCTATGGATCAAAGAAGTGCAGTTCGTTCTACACTCCTGTGACCCGTTTTCAGTCAGCAGCTGGTCCAGACTTGGGCCAGATCCTGTTCCACCCAGCAGCCTGGACCAGCATCTGTCTCAGCCTCTCAGCAATTCACCGAGAGCCTGAGCCAGCCCCTCCCTCTCCCCTCACAGCCCAGTGCTTCAGTAAGCACTGGAGGGGAGAACAGAGAGACACTGAACGACGTCACTGCTCTCTGCTCAGAGTGGAGGGGGAGTATTGAGCGATCAGCGGTGTTTGATTGCTTAGTTCTCACTGCAGAGTCGGCAGGGTAGAGATGCAGCATCGGATCAATACTGCATTCACCTAGCTGAGTATAATTGTTTTTTTTTTTGTTTTTTTTAAATCCTGAACTTCTCTTTTAACCACTCAAGGAAGGTTTTACCCCATTCCTGACCAGGCCATTTTTTGCAATACGGCACTGCGCTACTTTACCTGACAACTGCATGTGTGACGCTGTACCCAAATAAAATTGTCCTTTTTTTTCCCTCAAATAGAGCTCTCTTTTGGTGGTATTTGATTACCTCTGCAGGTTTTATTTTATGCGCTATGAACAAAAGAAAAGACAGACAATTTTGAAAAATAAAAACAATATTTTTTACTTTCTGCTATAAAACATACCCAATAAATTTTTTTAAAAAAATCAAATTTATTCATCAATTTAGGCCAATATGTATTCTGCTACATATTTTTTGTAAAAAAATACCAATACACGTATATTGATTGGTTTGCACGAAAGTTATAGCGTCTTCAAACTGTGGGATAGATTTATGGACTTTTAAAAAAAAAAATTGTTATTGTTTTTACTAGTAATGGTGGTGATCAGCGATTTTTAGCAGGAATGTGAAATTGTGGCGGTTAAATCTGACACTAAGTGACACTTTTCAGGATCAGTGACACCAATACACTGAACAGTGCTAAAAAGAAAGCATTGTCACTGTATAAATGACACTGGCAGGGAAGGGGTTAACACCAGGGGTGATCAAATGGTTAAGAAGTGTGCTCCTAGGGAGTGCTTTTTAACGGCGGGGGTGGGGGGGGGGGGGGTGGGAATGGATGCACTGGACAAAAAGAGAAATCCGTATTTCTGCTTAGCAGAACACAAGATCTCTCTTTTCCTCCCTGACAGAACGGCAGTCTGCCTTATTTACATAGGCAGACCGCCGTTCTTCCTTTCCTCTGAATGGTCGGCAGGTCCCGGCGGCCATAACGGGCACTTGACCCGCTGATTGGCTCATACTCATTCACATAGGGTAGGGGGCCGGAATCTGGGAGCCCCTCATTAAAGGGGCTCCCGGATTCTGATAAGCCCCCACCTGCAGACCCCGACAACCAACGGCTAGGGTTGTCGGGAAGAGGCCCTTGTCCTCATCAGTATGGGGACAAGGTGCTTTGGGGTGGGGGGGCCGCAGGGAACCCCTTCCCCAAAGCACCCCCCATGTTGAGGGCACGCAGCCTGGTACGGCCCAGGGGGGGCTGCTCACTCGTCCCCACCCCCTTTCCTGACCAGCCGGGCTGCATGTTCGGATAAGGGTCTGGTATGGACTTTAGGGGGACCCCCATGCTGTTTTTTCGGCGTAGAGCTTCCCCTTTAAATCCATACCAGGTGACGGGGCTAGCAAGCTGTCAATCTCGCCGATGGAGGTGGCGACATTCACTTACTTCACTAGTTCCGTCTACCTGGAGCCACCTTCAAAATGAACAGACTTTTCTCCATGTGTGAGCAAGTCCGTTGATTTCAAAAGCCTGGTGGACTAGCACACAGACGGGCGGCAGTCCGGCGGACAATTTTGAGTCAAAACTTTCTAAGTCCGCCAGACTTTTGGGAAAAAAAAGTCAGCCGGAGCCCACACACGGGCGGATTGTCCGCCTGGATAATTTGATCGGGTGTACGCGGCATAACAGGCCAGGTTTTATGTATCACCTTGGGGAAATGCAGACTAGAATACTGCAATCACTGAGCAAATGATATCACCTGTGATGTATTTCAGTTATCTTGCAAACCTGGCCTGCTAGTGGGCCCTGAGGGCAGGGTTGATGACCACTGATGTAACCCATCTCCTTGCTCCCATTTGCATCAAATCTATTAATACGATTAGTCTACAACCATCTTAGCTCCTACTTCACTGACAACAACTTTCTTGACCCTTTACAGTCTGGCTTTCACTTACTACACTCCACTGAAACTGCCCTACTGAAACTCACTAATGATCAACTAACTGTTAAAACCAATGGCTACTACACCATACCCATACTACTCGACCTCTCTACAGCCTTTGATACTGTTGACCATTCCCTCCTCCTCAAAAATCTCTACTCTCTTCACCTTCAAGACTCTGCTATCTCCTGGTTCTCCTCCTAGCTATCACAGCATCCTTCAGTGTTACCTATAACTCTGTTTCCTCCTCTCCACTTCTCCTTTCTGTAGGGCTCCATCAAGATCAATAACACAATCATCAGTCCCTCCCCTCATGTCAGGGTGCTAGATATAATCCTGGACTCTGACCTGTCCTTTCAGCCCAAAATCCAATCACTGTCTAAATCTTGCAGACTTCACCTCCGAAAACATCTCCAAAATACACCCATCTAACCATCAACACCACTAAGCAACTTATCCACTCCTTTGTCCTCTCTCGCCTTGACTATTGTAACTTCCTCCTCATTGGCCTACCTCTCCGCAAGCTATCCCCTCTTCAGTCTATCATGAACGCCACTGCCAGACTCATCCAGCTTACCAGCCGTTCAGTGTCCGTCACTCCTCTCTGCTAATCTCTCCACTTGCCCAACTAATTAAATTCAAAACACTAACAATAACATACAAAGCCATTTACAATTCTGCCCTGAGCTACAACACCAATCTTATTTCCAAATATCACCCAAACTGTCCTCTCCACTCATCCATAGACCTCTTGCTCTCTAGCTCCCTTATCTCCTCCTCCCATGCTCATCTCCAGGACTTCTCCAGAGCCTCTCCTATTCTCTGGAACTCCCTACCCCAATCTGTCCGGTTATCTTCTACTCTGTCCACTTTTAGGCGATCCCTGGAAACTCATCTCTTCAAGAAGACCTAACCTGCCTTCATCTAACAACCAAATCTACTTTTCTCATCAGTTCATCCCCCACAGTTACTCCCTTTTGTTTCACTAGCCCCTCTCTCTTTGATTGTAAGCTCGCAGGAGCAGGGCCCTTATAACCCTCTTGTATTGAATTGTATTGGTGTATTGTCTCCCTTTATATTGTAAAGCACTGTGCAAACTATTGGCGCTATATAAATCCTGTATTATAATAATAATAATAATAATAATCCCATTTTTGTAATTTTTGAAAAGTTGTTTTCCATGTCTTTTAAATCTGCAGCTAATTATAATTGGTGATCCTGCTATGGTCCCCGTTCACGCACTTCTTTCATTATGGAGTGACAACTGTCTCCCAGCTGTGAACTTGCATTTTCACATGTATCCATGGTGGAGATTACAAATGGCCATGCTTGACACACTGCACAGGTCCACCAGCTTTTTGTGCTAACTTGTTAAACAGTGTGCTGGGGAACTTTTTGTATTATTTTTTTATTTATTTTGTCCTAGGCTTTGACCACACAGGCACCAAAGGGATTGATCTCTGTACCAACCAGCGTTCAGCACATTCTAATTTCTTAGAAAGTTGTCTGCAGCAACTCACCCGCATTGACTTTCATTGCACCCTCAGCAAGTTTCACTGTCGGCACATGATTCCAAATCCAGGCCGAACACCTCCACCCGACTTGTGGGTCCAGCTTCTGTGAACAAAAAAATTATTGCCACACGTATTCTTTCTGGAAGGAAGGAAATATGTGTGGCAGGCTCAGTTTCAACGTGTCCCTCCCTGGAAATTATTTTCAAATGTTGGCACTTTATAACGATACGATACAGCTCAGTGTTCCATGTCGCAGATTAACTTTACAACTTTCTAACATGTGGGTTTAGAAGCCGTACAGGCTAAACATTCTTCCCAGTGGTTTGTCTGTTTATTGAGCATTGTTGTGGCTAAGTCACATCTATCCTCAATTACAGCATCGTTGCTTCAAATGTGTGCTAATGTGTCTTCGAAAACATTCACATATGTGAAAACCAAAAAGCTTTTTACGAGCATTAATTTGCTACTTTCTTCACCACAGCGGTTAGTGTCACTTTCAAAGTTCAGTTTACAGGAACAACAAGGCCAGAAAAACTTCATAAAGCTAAAATTGGCTTAAAGCTGAACTCCTGCCAGGAACCACGACCTCCACCCCAAACAATGCACATCTTTATTTGCTGCTGCACCAATAAAAAAATAATCTAAATGCCCATCTGTTGTCATGTTACATCTGGATCCAAAGTCTTCTATCTTTTAAACTGCATAATAGAAGGATCCTTTTTGGGTGCCCACATTGTTGTCTGGATGCCATGCATGGACACTACCAAGGTTCTTAGGTTCTGAAGGACTGCAGCGGAATAACATCGTAACTAGGACTGAGATTCAGCACAGCAACTCAAAGAAGGGTAATAACTGAGGGGGTGGTGGCTGCTAGTGGGCAGTCTCTGGATAATTAGAGGTAGGACTGCCCAGAATGTGGGTGTGATTTTGATGGAACCTCTGGAAAGTGGGTTTGATCTGAGTAGGACCACCCAGAGAGTGGTTATCTTAAGTTTGGGTGGGGGCAACAGTGCCCTAGAGACTGGGATGAAGATATTGGTAAGTATGCCATGACGATCATCATGACATTGTCCAAATATGGCCATGTGGCCATATTAGATCAATGATGTTACCAGCATCCCCACCCCTATGTTAAATGCAGTTGTGGGGAAGGGAATTCCCTGGCTATAATTGATTGGGTCAAGGGCCTGCTATTATGTGACAGTTTCCCGCAATTCAGGTTGAACCCCTTAGTTCATCCTATAGCCCCATACGCACCGGCCTAATGTCGGGAGACATCGGCTGGTTAAAAAAAAAACAGCCGATATTCAGCTCATGTGCATGCCATCTTGCCTGACAGAAGCCAGCCATTTTGGCCAGCTTCTGTCGGATGAGCATGCTGCAAAACCAGCAGCCGTCCGACTCCCGATTAGCGCTCTTAGCCAATGGCGGAGAGCACTGATCAGAGTGTTCTGGCGGGGGGGCAATCCTCCTGTCAGAACACAACAGCTCAGCAGGGAAGATCGCTATACTAACTGTGCATAGTTACTACAGCGGCTCCGACTGGAGCTGACATGGGTTGAATGAAAAAAAACATATAGTGTGTACCAGGCTGGAACACTGTCACCCCACACAAACATAACACGCCTGCATTCTGGGTAGTCCTACACAGATCACACCCCCTTTGTGGGAAATCCTGCACCTAATAATACAGGAACTGCCTATTAGCAGCTGTGATCCCCTCAGTTGATACCCTTTTTGAGTTACTGTACATGGTCAGTAACTCAAATAGGGTTGATGCTGTGAGCTTGAGATGCAGCCCAGGACACAACATCATGAGGACAAAAGACCTAGATGCAGGGCTGTCCCCGTATGTCCAGGACAGTTTCATCTATGCCATGGGGACCGGTTGACAGCAGGCATAGACTGCAGTGTCTGGAGATCATTCTACATTCCAGGAAGAGGTGCTACTGTGGATACCATGACCCATAATGACAATTCCTCTGTAGGTGCTGTAAAATGAACAAAAATGTTTAACTTTTTTTCACTCTGGCTTATAAGAGCCATGGGCCCATTAGCAACTCTGCTTCTCCTATTGCTACTCTGCTCATCATAAAAAAATGGATGGAGCTTTCCAAATTGCAGTCAAAATTCATAGCCAAAACTCTAATTCCTCTCTCCAACATATGCTGGTAATATCAGCGTAATTTCTCTTTCAGGAACAAATTAAGCCCTAATTGCAGATAAATATGTAATTGGCCTTTCCAGCTCTGCCAAGGACATATTTAATTATCATCTCCATCTTTTATGCACCACTAACCCCTCTAATTAAATCTTTGCACTATTAATGAATTATCGTAGTCTTTATGCCACTAAACACACAGTATTGTCTCATCAATATTCACCGCAGATGCTGTCTTAATGAATGCAGCATTGATATCGGTGTAGGGGAGTAAAGAGGAAGCTGCAGGGATAAAGTCTAATGACAACCACCCAACAGACCGAACTATATTATGAAATTCTAAAACACTTTTGTTCGGCGTCACATCAATGAGGAATCTGTTATACACAGATTCCAATTATTTCATTTAGGCATTCTACTGAGAGCTGCAATGGCCCTTTTAATATGCAGATGTAATCCTGCGATGAGATTCAAGTGTGTGTTAAATATTCCAGTGGCTAACAATTAAGTAGGTAAAATTTCCTTTAATTAGGGAGCTCTGTAGCTGAGCCATTGCCGTATTTGCTGTTCTTTGATCTATTCAGAGAAGCTATTATACATGTGCTTCTCTTGTACTCTTTTAAACCCTTTAGTATGCATGGGACTTGGGTCAGCGTAATTACCATCTTTTCCAGCTGAGGTCACTGGGTATGATATGGCAGTGCCCCAACTAAGTATTTGTCGTCTTCAGAAAGGAATTCCTCGCAGGTTTCCCACTAAAGCTCCTTCCTACTTGCTGGATACATTGGTTTTAGTCATGAGAACAAAATGGTATGCCATCACCGTGGATCTTGATACTAAAACACCCCTTTCCCATTTTTCCTACCCTTTGTCAGACTTAAAAAAAAATAGCCTTTACCCAAATTAAACCATTATCCTTCTCCTTATGTCTCCTTAACCACTTGCCGACCAGCCGCCATCATTATACTGCGGCAGATCAGCATTATCCAGCTATATGTCGGCTCCTTTAAGCGGGATAGCAGGCATGTGCCACCGGAGGAGCCTGCTGCGCTGCGGCGGTGCCAATGCTCATGTCTGACGGTCGCGATGACCGCTGGCCACGAGCGATCGTGGGCACGAGAGGCAGAACAGGGACATGTGTGTATAAACATATAAATCCCTGTTCTGTTCTGTGAGGAGAGACAGATTGTGAGTTCCTAATAGCTAGGAACCACAATCTGTCATTTCCTCTAGGTCAGTCCCCTCCCCCTACAGTAAGAAACACACACAGGGATCACAGCTAACCCCCTTTTTGTGCGTTTTTTGGGGCGTCTGAGGCTTTAATGTTTTTATTATTATTTTTAGCATATTGAAAGCTGGCTACTAGTCATCCGACCAACCTGCACGGGAGTTCACTCCATTATTCTGTGTAGGACAGGGATGACTTTTTTTTCCCATTTAACATTGCAAAAGACAATCAGGATGGGGAATACTTAAAGCCAGCCAAAGTTTTAATTTTAATTTGGATAGAGCACTGAAGGGTACGTTTTTTATTTAGTTTATTTTTTTTTTGCCAATTGCCCCAAGTGGGGTGATTTCCCCTTTTGACAGGAACTAACTAGTCATGTGGACAGCCCAGACTTTCACTTTGACAGTGGAATCAAGAATCAAAAAAAATAAAGAAAAGGTGGACAAGTAAAGGCTACACATATGAAATACGTACACCAATCAGCTATACCTTTATAAACATTGACCGGTTGTGAAGTGAAAAACATTGATCGTCTCATTACAAAGCCATCTGAAAGTCAGTGAGGCATATTAGGCAGCAAGTAAACATGTTCCTAAAGTTGATGTATTGAACAAATAAATGGGTATTGCAGTTTCTTGTGTATGGTGCTGTGTAGCCACAGATAGGTCAGAATTCCCATACTGACCCATGTCCACAGCCACAAGGCCTACAATGGAAACGTGAGCATTAGAACTGGACCACAGAGCAATTGAAGAAGATGGCCTGGTCTGATGGATCATGTTATATTTTTCATCATGTGGATTATTATTATTGTTATACAGGATTTATATAGCATCAACACTTTACAAAATGAGGGCAGACAATATAGTTACAATATAACTCAATATAGGAGGAATCAGAGGGCCCGGCTCATTAGCTTAAAATCTAGAAGGGAGGTCAAGTGATTCGAAAGTTAATAACTGTGGGGGACGATCTGATGGAGAAAATAAATGTACAGTTGTTAGCCGGGAGGCAGAATAGGCTTCTCTGATGAGAACAGTTTTCAGGGATTGTCTAAAAGCAAGCAGAGTAGGAGATAGTTGAACAGACGGAAATAGGGAGTTCCAGAGAATGGGAGAGGCTCTGGAAAAGTCCTGGAGGTGAGAATGGGAGGAGGTGACAAAGGGAACTAGAGGATGACTGGGTGCATGTGCATTGCTTACCTGGGGAAGAGATGGCACTAGGATACAGTATGGAAAGAAGACAAGCCAGTAGAGACTTTTGATGCATTGGGCAATGTTCTGCTGGGAAACCCTGGGTCCTGCCATTCATGTTGATGCTTCTTCTTTTGAGACGTACCATCTACAGTACCTAAACATTTCTGCTGACCAAGTAAACCCATTCATAGTGTAGCAAGGTCCCCGGGCCTCCTTTGGTCTAATGATAACCTCCAGGACCAGAGATAGCTGACATCCTTCTGTATATGGTGGGTCGTGAGGCATAGTGGGTGCAAAGCCGTTAGAGTCATTGAGCGCCAAACTCTTCTTGAATGCAAAAGAGACTTTATTTCTCTTAACAGAACTTTGGGAGAGAAGGTTAGGGCCAGGACACCCTTAGGTAGTTGCAAGATTAACTGGCAGACTCAGAGACTTTAACAGGTAGACAGCCATGCAGGGAAATGCATCCAGCGAGACACCACATCTGCATGTATAGCAATGCTGTCTACTATGGCAGCGGTCTTTAACAGTTCCTAACACAACATGTAACAGTTCCTTCACTTCCACTACAATCACCTCTTGTAGTTCTTCAGCCCACTGAGCTCCCAGTCTCTTAGTAGACTAATTGATTCACTGCCACTGAATCCCTTGAGCTCCTCCAATCTTCATGGTAGTATCTTCCTCGAGTGTCACCCTCACCTCTCTGCTGGGTCCCTAGCTTGGCACTCAAGTTACTTATCAAGCTTCACCTCACTGGCCTGCTCGGTCCCTGGCTTGACACACAAAGCTGCTATGCAAGCATCACCTCTGCTGGTTGGGTCCCTGGCTTGATACCCACTGAAGTTTCCAGATTCTTCACAGTCCTCGGTTGGTAAGAATATGGCTCTGGTACTTGCTTCAGCTATTCACTGTGGTCCCTGGTAATAAGGTGGTTGGTCCCTTAGTGGCGACAGCTTCCCCTCTACCTCCGACCACGTCAGGTTATCTGGCCGACAGAACCATCACTTCCGGTTGGACTGCAAGTCACAATCCCAACCCTGCGCTACTTTCTCCTGCTTTTGAATAGGCCCTCAGACAGCCTGGCAGCCAGATGTGCCCAGGATAGTCCCAAACTCTGGCCTAGCAGCCCAGGAAATACAACACACGTTCACCCAGACAGCCATCCAAGTGGCACAGAACACCAATCAGCCGACCTCACCCAAATATATAGGTTCTCCCAGCAGGGCAAGGGATTCAAGAATACCCCCGCCCATTGGCTGAGATTCCCCATATACCCATAATCTGACCTTGTATCGCCCTTCTCGTATCCATTGCCACCAGGTAACCGGCCACCTAGCGGCAGAAGAGAAAAATGCAGCAATGCCACACTTAGAGATAAATCAATTGATCCCTAACAATTAGCCAAGGTAATTATTCCTGGCAGGTACATTTAGGAGCAACCCTGCCTAGCCTAAACATGGTGCTACATCAGAAAAAGGTATTCCCTCATGGCAGTGCTCTCTTTCAGCAGGATAAAGTGCCCTGCCACACTACAAAAATAGTTTGAGGAACACAACAGTAAGTTCGAGGTGTTGATATGGCCTTCAAATTCTTCAGATCTCAATCCAATCGTTCTGTTCTGTGGGATGTGCTGTAAAACAAGTCCAATACATGGAGGCCCCACCTCCCAACTTACAGGACTTAAAGATTATTCTACTGATGGCTAGATACCACAGCATACCTTCAGAGGACTAGTGGCATCCATGCCTGCACGGGTCAGGGCCATTTTGGTGGCATTAGGTGGGTGTTTATAAAGTTATGGCTGCTTGGTGTATAAGGTTTTTTGCCAAAGAATTTGTATTTTTATCCATGTCATTCTGGCAGGGGACCAGATCTTTAATTGCAGTAGTTTTAATTTCACATAAAGGTCTCTTCTCCACCCCTGTTCTGCGGTGATTTATGTCCATTCAGCCATAAGAGAATTTACAAGGTCAGATATTGATGTTGGATGAAAAGACTTGTTCTTGTGTTTTAATTCATTCTAAAAGTGTAGAATTTCGTTCAACACTTTTTGTTGTAAGAACCTTGTAAGAATGTTCATATACTTTTCTAATCATTGGTAGGGTCAAATCAACAATCTTTTTTTTGACCATCAGAAAATTAGAAAGAGTAGAATGAAAATTTTTCCTTGGATGTGCATATTTCTAACAATGGTTGTGGTTTTCATTTGGTAAGGTCCATTCATTCCAAATAGTCAAAGCATATTAAATTTTGAACTACCTGAGAACGACATTCTAATGTTCTGAGAGTTTTCATCAACACTAACTACAATGCTACCAACAATTAAAACATCACTAATGGTCCTGTGTATGGTCAACTTATTTTAAATTCCTGGTTTTTTTTACAAGCAAGTGACTTCATGCCTACACTAAAATCATTGGTGCCAGTGAAAACTTTTCCTATTTCCTCTGCTTATCTAAGAACCCATAAAGGTTTAGGATCCAAGGATAAAGAATGCCTTTCTTTTACATAGTCCCATTAAGTCGTAAAATGTAATGTTTGTTTCCACAAAATTAAACATAGTCACTTGCTCTATGTTAACTCAAAGAAAACAATATAGTGATTTATTTTCAAAAGTTTAAAAAGATTAACCACTTCAGCCCCGGAGGATTTTACCCCCTTCCTTACCAGAGCACTTTTTGCGATTTGGCACTGTGTCGCTTTAACTGACAATTGCGCGGTCGTGCGACGTTGCACCCAAACATAATTGACGTCCTTTTTTTCCCCACAAATAGAGCTTTATTTTGGTGGTATTTAATCACCTCTGCGGTTTTTATTTTTTGCGCTATAAACAAATTGTGACAATTTTGAAAAAAAACACAATATTTTTGACTTTTTGGTCTAATAAATATCCAATTTTTTTTTTTTAAATAATAATTTTTTCCTCAGTTTAGGCCGATATGTATTCTTCTACATATTTTTGGTAAAAAAAAAATCGCGATTATTGATTTGATTTGCGCAAAAGTTATAGCATCTACAAAATAGGGGATAGATTTATGGCTTTTTTATTTTTTTTTTACTAGTAATGGCGGCGATCTGCGATTTTTTTTTCATGACTGCGACATTTTGGCAGACACATCGGACACTTTTGATAAATTTTTGGGACCATTCACATTTACACAGCGATCGTGCTATAAAATGGCACGGATTACTATGTAAATGTGACTGGCAGGGAATGGGCTTAACACCAGGGGGCGCTGCAGGGGTTAATATGTTCCCTATGGGAGTGATTCTAACTGTGGGGGGAGGGGACTCAGAAGGGGAGGAGACCGATCGGTGTTCCTCTGTACTGGGAACCCACCATCGGTCTCCTCTCCACTGACAAGACATGGATCTGTGTGTTTACATACACAGATCCACGGTCCTGCTGTGTTCCCGGGCAATCGCGGGTGCCCAGCGGACATTGCGGCCACCAGGCACACGCACCTGGTCCCGAGCGATGCCGCGGGTGTGCTCGCCGCTGGTGGCGGGGAATCAGAGGACGTCATATGACGCCCACCCAGGATGGGAGATCCCATCTGTGGGCATCATATGACTATAGGCCGGGGCTGAAGTGGTTAAATATAATGTAACCCACAGTGTAGTGTTTTTCTATCTTTTTATTTTTAAAATGTCCCTTAATTTAAATAAAACACAAAAATACATAAAAAAATAAATGTTATTTAGAGGCAAACTATAAAGTCTTGATGAGGTGGTACATGGTCCCAGCGAGGATCGCAACCTTTGCCCCGGGGGCCTCCCCACAGTTCTTCAGGAGATGTAACATAGATGGCACCATGCTCCACACATGGTGGACATGCCCAAAAGTGCGAAGGTTCTGGATACGAACATATAATTTCATTTATTCACTGATTCAAGTGAATCTCACTAAGTCACCCCTACAGGCACTGTTGGGACACCCAGTGGAGGGGACATCAAATCATCCACCTCACCAACCATTCAGTGTCTTCCACCCCTCTCTGCTGATCCCTCCACTGGCTTCCACTCACCCAACGAATAAAATTCAAAGTACTAACAATAATTTACAAAGCCATCCATAACACTGCCCCCAGCTACATCACTAACCCCAAAATACCAACCAAGCCGCTCTCTTCGGTCATCCCAAGACCTCCTGCTCTCTAGCTCCCTTGTCACCTCCTCCCATGCTTGCCTCCAGGATTTCTCCAGAGCTTCTCCCATCCTTTGGACCTCCCTACCCCAATCTGTCTGATTATCCCCTAATCTATCCATCTTTAGGTGATCCCTGAAAACTCTTCTCTTCAAAGAAGCCTATCCTGCTCCTAACTAACACTGTTTTACTTCCTCCATCAGCTCATCCCCCTCACAGCTATTACCGTTTGTATCAATTGACCCTTCCTTTTTAGATTGTAAGCTCTAATGAGCAGGGCCCTCAGATTCCTCTTGTACCAAATTGTAATGTAACTGTAATGTCTGCCCTCATTTTGTAAAGCGTTGCACAAACTGTTGGCGCTTTATAAAACCTGTATAATAAAATAATAATAATAAGAGACTCATTGCCTTCATATTTGTAGCAGCAATAATACCGATTGTCAAATCTTGAAAATCACCAACAATCCCTTTTCACTTGCTAAAATCTAAACTATCATGGATAATGGTGAATGAACACCTCTTTGCAATTTTAAACGATAAGATAGCTTTGTTTGACAAAATATGGGACCCCTGGATTAACTACCTCTCAGCTACATAATGAAATGGGAGTGGCTCGGGAGTACTATTCTCCAGGGCCAGAGTGAACCCTCTACATTATCCTCTACTCTTCTTTCTCTCATTCCTTTCCTTTCTCTCTTTTCTTTTAACTGGAATTGGCCACTAAGGGCCCATGGACTGATTATGGACCCTGGGTTCACTTGGAAGTTAACCTAGTAGATTACTCCTAGTAGTGGTGACAGAGGATGAGGTTCCCCATGCTACAAGTTGGAGCATGCCTGTGCACCACCTAGAAGAGGTTTTCTTTTGTATTGTTTTGGTTTTATTTTATTTTTTTGGTTTAGGTCTGACCATACTATATGTACCTAGAATAGGGACAATGATACACCAGACCTCACATAAATATAAGATAATTTGTGATGTAACCTACTCATAACCAATTTGTTAACTGTACCATTACTTCGTACTACGATGGTAAATGTTGATCTTGTACTTGTTAAAAAATTTCTGAATAAAAATATTGTAAAAGAAAAATAAATGTTATTAATGTCCCCAAATGAATCATGGTATCCAGCTCTGTAATCCACATTCATTATGGCGTACTGTGATGTAATCCATGGTCGGTTACAATGACCTGTCACCTGCTGATGTTTACACGTTGCACTGTGGTAAGGTAAATTGACAGCCGAGAATCCATGGCCAGAAATAGACAGGTTCTCCAACAATAGAACAGTGGCTGCCTGCCACAGACACAGTTCCAAGCACACTGACAGCACAGACTCAGTCTAGGAAATGTCTTTTTGTGGATTTTATTTGCAGAAACTGTAAGAGGAGGTGATTTAAGGGTTCAGGTTGCTCCAAAACAATAGCAGAAATCAACAGGAGGACAAACTTCTTACAAAATCCTCTTAAGACAGCTTTGACTGGAGATAATAAGGAATGGACGGTAATTCTAGGTCTCTGGAAAAGTAGTCCCAGTCCATCCAGTAACCTCTGGCACTCAATTCTCTCTAGCATATGTGCACCTGAAAGTCCAAGACCAGGTCTTACTCACAATGTTCTGGGACAGATGTCTGCCACCCAGATTCTATGTGACAGTCTTTATTGAGGGAGACAAAGATGCTTCTGCAGACTAGACTCTAAGATGACAGCCTTCAGCAAAAATAATCTTAGCATATCTTCCTTACTACACTCTACCCCTGCGTGGGTGACTATTTGCCAAAATGTTGTTACTTTTTTTTATTACTACTATAAAAATTATTGTACCAAAAAAATAATTTTAGCCCATCTTCTCCAGGCCTTCAGCCCAGCACCTGCTGAGGCCCGAACTGCAACTCTTGTCATATACTTGCTGCCTCCCTGGGGCAGCAGCTCCAGGTTGAACTGAAACCCTCCCTGGAGAGGAAAAAGTCCCTCTGCCCAGGCCTCCAATACATTTGTCACCTCCTCAGCCACCTTCTGAGCACCCCCTTCCAAGGGGTTGGCTGGGGTCTGATAATTTTTTTTATATATAAGTGTCTGACCCTCCTATTTCCTATAAGCTTTCTCCAGAGACAGACAGGAACAATCAATCATTGACCCTATGGAAACCTGGCCAAACCATAAAAAACAAATCACTACTCTACTGAGTACAGTGGAGCCAAAAAACTAAATTTAGTCTTACTTTTGGCAGGGTGATACACCACTATGAGTCTCTTCCCACATCAAACACATCACCTCCTTCTTAGGGAACTAGCAATGGGGATGAAGCTCTTGTCCCTCAATACTGGGATAAGGGAACTTTGCAAGGGAGTGGGAGGCTTTGAGAGGCTGCAATACAGCTCTGTGTAAGACATTTGTGACCACAGCCCAGAACTGCACAGGCATAATAATTTACATGACTGTCATTTCTGAGGAAGTCAGTCTAGGGAATAGAACTTCCAATGAATCTACGCTATTATTGCTGCTTCATGGGGATTTTTTAAATTGCTTTATTGCTCGGCCTATGTGCACCTTCCTTTTTTGCTCGTTTTCAATTGGTCTAAGTGGCTGACATTCCTGCTTTGTTTGATTTAAAACAGACACACTGGGGAGTCAAGCCTGGAGGTCTTCATCTGCCATGAGCAATGTTGGACTTTTGGTATCTGGCTGTATCTTTAAAGAAGAGGGCTATCAAAAAGCCTGCTCTCAATCTATGCTTTTCTATATATACACTATGTCCACATACACTATATAGGGGTAGGAACTAGACATGTGATATTAGTTTCGTACGAATCGAAAATGCTTACGAATTTCCGTAAATTCGTACATTTGGGAGGATCTGAAATACGAATTGCTATGCTTCTGAATTTTGTACGAAATACTAAATTTCGTTTACGTATTTTGGATCCAAATTCCGTTACAATGGAAACGTGACTGGTGTTTTGTTGACCAATCAGAGGTTTTCTTCTGCTGCTGAGTGTGGGTTGGGAAAATGACCTTTTTTAATATGGGAGTGGGAGACTGGTACTGGTAGTCGATGGGAGATTCAGAATCGGACAAAATAAGAATGTTCGTTAATTACGATTATTCGTTATTATGAAGTTAAAAACCTAAGAAGTCAGCACAGCACAGGGATGGTGGGAGCGCCCTCATAATGATAAATTTATCATAACGAATGTTCGTAATTGTTACGAAAAGTTAACGAACCTAATAAAAATTCATATTTCGTATGAATCCAAATTTCCAATGAATTTCGGAAACACGAATTACGAAATACAAATGAATGGCTAATATGAAAAGAAATGGAACAAAACTAAACAAATTTATTGATGGCGCACATGTCTAGTAGGAACCAAAATTGTGCCTTGATGCAGCAGTGTGGCTTCATGTGTATTTGTAAATGGATTCAACCTCTGTTTTTAAGCTAGAATGATGAAACAGTCTAGTTAGATTTTTTTTTGTGCTGACTAGCTGAAGTGGGTGCTGGTGAATTTTTGTATTGCTTAAAAGCTAAACAGGCACACAGATGTTGGAGCTGTTGCCTGCAGCTGGTAAGCCTTGAAACTAGTGATGCACCGAAATTTCGGCTGCCGAAACATATCGGCCGAAAATGCCCTTTTCGGCAATTTGCCGAAAGAGAAAAACGGCCGATAATGGAGCCGAAAATGGGGCGTGGCCTGGGTGGAGGTGGGGCTCCGCCCCCCGACCCTGGTGACGCCCATCATGGGGGTTGTATAGCGCAGGAGAGCCGCCTCCGCCGCCTATTTGATCACAGCGCCGGGAACCTCACAGCTTTCATTTCAATAGCTGTGTGTTCCCGGCCGCGCGCCGTCACACGCAGCCCCTCCCCCTTGTCCGGGCACTTAGATAGACAGATCATCCGCAGGATTGGACGGATGATCTGTCTATCAAAGTGCCCGGACAAGGGGGAGGGGCTGCGTGTGACGGCGCGCGGCCGGGAACACACAGCTATTGAAATGAAAGCTGTGATGTTCCCGGCGCTGTGATCAAACAGGTGGCGGAGGCGGCTCTCCTCCCTGCACAGGCTGCAATGGGACACACTGGCTGCAAAATGACACACTGGCTGCAATGGGCTGCAATGGGACACGCTGGCTGCAATGGGACACGCTGGCTGCAATGGGGAACACTGGCTGCAATGGGGGACACTGGCTGCAATGGGGGACACTGGCCTGTAATGGGGGATGCCTCCTGTACCACGTCCTCTGTCTCTGACCATCTTCTGTACCATATCCCCAGTCTCTGACCATCTCCTGTACCACGTCGTCTGTCTCTGACCATCTCCTGTACCACATCGTCTGTCTCTGACCATCTCCTATACCGTGTCCCCAGTCTCTGACCACCTCCTGTACCATGCACGCAGTCTCTGACCACCTCCTGTACCATGCACGCAGTCTCTGACCACCTCCTGTACCATGCACGCAGTCTCTGACCACCTCCTGTACCATGCACGCAGTCTCTGACCACCTCCTGTACCATGTCGCCAGTCTCTGACCACCTCCTGTACCATGTCGCCAGTCTCTGACCACCTCCTGTACCATGTCGCCAGTCTCTGACCACTTCCTGTACCATGTCGCCAGTCTCTGACCACCTCCTGTACCATGTCGCCAGTCTCTGACCACCTCCTGTACCATGTCGCCAGTCTCTGACCATCTCCTGTACCATGTCCCCAGTCTCTGACCATCTCCTGTACCATGTCACCAATCTCTGACCATCTCCTGTACCATGTCACCAGTCTCTGACCACCTCCTGTACCATGTCGCCAGTCTCTGACCACCTCCTGTACCATGTCGCCAATCTCTGACCACCTCCTGTACCATGTCGCCAGTCTCTGACCATCTCCTGTACCATGTCCCCAGTCTCTGACCATCTCCTGTACCATGTCACCAGTCTCTGACCATCTCCTGTACCATGTCACCAGTCTCTGACCATCTCCTGTACCATGTCCCCAGTCTCTGACCATCTCCTGTACCATGTCACCAGTCTCTGACCACCTCCTGTACCATGTCCCCAGTCTCTGACCTCCTCCTGTACCATGTCCCCAGTCTCTGACCTCCTCCTGTACCATGTCCCCAGTCTTTGACCACCTCCTGTATAAAAATATTTTTTAAAAACAGTCATTTTCGGTATCGGTGCTGTTTCGGTATCGGTTTCGGTTTTCGGCCTAGTGTATTTTTCATTTTCGGTATCGGTTTCGGCACCAAAAAACCCATTCGGTGCATCCCTACTTGAAACAAATCATATTTGCAAATGCCACACAATTTATCTAAATTGATATATGTCAACCTCTAAACCCAGATGTGGCTGATACAAAGACCAATTGCTAGCAATAAAGACTTCTTTTGGCCTCCCCCTTATGTGCAGGTACTTGAACAGCAATAATACCTATAGATAAATAATTATTGGGTAATCCAACGGGCTACTCTCCATCCTATGTAGATGAATCTTGGCCTATCATTCTCAAGAACTGATTGGCCAAGTTGAATTTGGGAACAGGTTCTCCTTTCTCTTTTTCCCTCCTCTATAATTATGGAGAAGAAAGAACTTTGATGGTCACATTTGCCTCCACAACCAGCCACCGTCTAATGTCTATGAGCAGTATGAAGGTAAACATTTGTCTCTGGCACACAAAATTACCTGGCCTTTTGATTTGCATTTCTCGAAGCCAATGATGGCTATCACTATCCATTACAAAGACCCCAGTGTGGTTCCCTCCCTGTTAGTCAAAGACCATTATTCTGTGTGACGATATCAGGTGCTTCTGCATTATGTTCTGATTATACTGATTAGCTTACCTATACAGAACTACCTTTCTCATTGAAAATGAAAGATCTGTCCAAAGCCCTGAATTACCTGAATTGTTATTTACCTTTAATGTGATCGCCCATTCTCAAAAAAATACTCAGGCTTTCAGATTCAAATTTCAAAGAGAAACTAAAATCAACATAACAGAGACTCTAATCTGCCCCCTTGAGATGCCCCTGGGGCATTCACATCTGTCCTTTCAAAAAGATAATGAACAATGCAATGCAAAGCAAAGAGGTCACTGTCATTGGGCAGTGACCCCCACCCCGGTAATATGCGAACATGTGACTGTCCACTTGCCACTGCAAAGAAGTGTAGATGTAAAGAATTTAATATGAAGAGGATCCTAAATTACTTTACAGCTCCTAATTAGAACAATTCCTTAAAATGGACAGTGATATGGCAATGAAAACATCCATTCAGTAAGTTTATGAGGGTTATTACTTAACAGCTATTAGCTAAACCACCTTCCCAGCTCTAAGTGTTATAATACTAACATTGATTGATGGTTGTTTTTTTTTTCTTTTTACAGACATGTCCTATCATGGTCATTGAGCCTATACTGTAAGGCTACAACAGGAGTGCTCTGAATGTGGTTCTTAACCAAGAGGTTATATGAAAGTAGATGTAAATCTGAATCATTCAAAAACGAAAAGAGTAGGGTATGGTTAAAAAAAAACAAAAACTGTCCTTTTGGAGAAATATAACAACATTTCCTATCCCGTAGACTCAACCAGAAGTCAGAATAAATATATATAAAGCCGTTTGCACTATGCCCTAAATATAAATGTAGCCTTGTGAGCTGCCAACACCTACAAGTCAAAATAACAACATGACATACCGTTGTAGCTACAGGAAGTCAGTAGACGTCTCTACAAAATGAGAAATTCCCATCTTAGCCACATGTCAATGGAAAAAATGCCCCCATTGGAATATTTTCTATCTATTCCTTTCATGGTGCCAGCTAGTGCCAGGTTTATAAGAGGGCAAAAGAAGTAATACAAGGGCTCACTTTTATAAAATAAATTATTGTTTATTTAAATTAAATTAAATTAATTAATTTACTAAAAGTTATCTTGGGAAGCAATATTTTGCTTTCCATCAACTGTAAAAGTTGTTACTCTGGTACATTGTATCAGGCTTACCCACTTGCCTATTGGGCATTTTTACCCCCTTCCTACCAAGGCCAATTTTCAGCTTTCAGCGCTGTCGCACTTGGAATGATAATTACGCAGTCATACAACACTGAACCCAAATTACATTTTTATTAAAAAAAACTCACACAAATAGTGCTTTTCTTTGATTGATATTTTATCACCTCACCACTGGGTTTTCTGTTTTTTTTTGCTAAACAAATGAAAATAGACCAACCATTTTGAAAAAAAAAATTATTTTTTCTGTTTCTGTTAAACAATTCTGCAAACAGGGCAATAATAAGCAGCACTAATGGGCACTGATGAGGCAGCACTGATGAGCACTAATAGGCAGCACTGATGGGCACTGATGAGGCCACACTGGTGAGCACTGATGAGGTGGCATTGTTGGGCACTAATGAGGATGCACTGATAAACAGCACTAATAGGCAACACTGAAGGGCACTGATAGGCAGCACTGATGGGAACTGATGAGGCGGCACTGGTGAGGAGGCACTGATGAGGCTGCACCGATAAGAGGCACTGTTAGGCAGCACGAGGACAGGAATTTTGATAACCAGCAAGTGTGTTTACAAAATGATCAGCTGTGATTGGACACACCCGATCACGTGGTAAAGAACCGCTGTCATTGGCTCATTATGCGCTGTGTCTATGCATGGCAAGAATAGGAGGACATCATATGACGTCCTCCCAGAGCTAGAGCGATTCTCCCTGGCCGTCATTTGACTATACGGTGAGTAGGAACCCGTTAAACAAATATCATCTCAAATCGTTCTCTTCGTTTCATCTCAAGACCTACTGCTCTCTAGCTCCCTTGTCATCTCCTCTCATGCTGGCCTCCAGGACTTCTCCCGAGCAAACTGTGGCTATATAAATCCTGTAGAATAATAATAACACCACAAATAGAATGTTCACACCCTATGGAAGGTAGCCTATCATTGCGTCTGTGAGCGCCTCAATAAAATGTTTGAGATGCATTTTGGAAAATAGTTTTTATTTTTTTTACTTTATCAGGAAGAATACTGGAACATTTCATACATAAATACCTGACATATATCAGAAAGTCTATTCAATCATGACAAATAAACTACTCAATAAAAGCACCTTGGTTTACATCAGGCCCACATAGAGATATGTCTATCTATAGATCTGACCTCTTCCTAGAGTTCAGATTTCATTCTGTGTGATGCTGTGATTGTTCGCAAAGTGTTTATCTATCATCCTGATAAGGAGAGTCAACCAAGAGGTCAAGACAACCTCTTGATTGACAAGCTTTAACTTAGTTATTATTTCCAAAAGATCATTAGGATGGCCAAGGCTTTCCCTGATGCTTTGGAAGTCCAGGCTAAAAATCTAATTCACTATGGTGGGCACAAGACATCTGCCCATCTTCAGTCACAGGGACATACGGCCAGAATACCAGGGACGCACTGCGCGGCCACTTATATAGGGACAATAGGGCGGTGTCACATGGCTTTATGTCACATGGGTTGGTGTCACATGGTGACCCCGCCCCCTTACGATGTCATAGTCCCCATGTGACATCAACCCATGTGACCAACCCATGTGACATAAAGCCATGTGACACCGCCCCATTGTCCCTATATAAGTGGCCGCGCAGTGCGTCTCTGGCATTCCGGCCGGAGAGATCGTCGAGGCAACATCTCCTGGAGAAGAAGAAGAAGAAGAACGGAAGGCGGCGGCGATGGCGGCGACAGAAGACCGGGCCACCGCCTGTAAAAGAGCTATAAGAAGGCGCGGTGGCCCGGCAGAAGAACCGAAGAGGGGGACAAGACCCCCGAAGTCGGGAGAAGAGGCCAGCGGCGAGGAAGAAAGCCGGACTCCTCCGCTAGCAAAAGAGCTACAAGAAGATAGCGGAGGAGTCCGGCGAGAAGACCCCCGAAGACGGAAGACCCCCGGAGCTGTGCAATAAAGTATTTTATCTCGTGTGTTGTGTTTTTTTTTGTACTTTTATTTTACAGGTGAATGGGTAGGGGTACATTGTACCCCATACTCATTCACATAGGGTGGGGGGCTGGTATCCGGGGGCCCCCTTATTAAAGGGGGCTCCCAGATTCCGATAAGCCCCCCGCCCGCAGACCCCGACAACCAACGGCCACGCGGCCTTGTACGGCTCAGGAGGGGGGGGCGCTCGCTCGCCCCCCTTTCCTGGCCGGCCGGGTAGCGTGCTCGGACAAGGGTCTGTTGTGGACTTGGGGGGGGACCCCCACGCCGATTTTTTTCGGCGTTGGGGTTCCCCTTTAAGTCCATACCAGGCGGCGGGGCCAGCGACGTCTCCTTCGCGGGCCCCGCCTACCTGGATACCCGCTCGAAATGAGCGGACTTTTCTCCGGGCGGGAAAAGTCCGCTCATTTCAAAAGTACGGCGGACTGGCACACACACGGGCGGATTGTCCGCCGAAATGCGAGTCCAACGGACAGTATTACGGAAATTCCGAAATACTTAGTCTGCCAGACTGCACGCTGAAAAAGTCCGCTGAAGCCCACACACGAGCGGACTGTCCGCTGAAATGTGTTTCGGCGGACTAAGTAGGCCAGACAGTCCGCCCGTGTGTACGCGGCTTAATAGTTATGCCACCACAGGGGTCACTGTGGCTGAATTTCCATCATTGTTCCCTGCTGTGTGTAAGGTTTTAATTTTTGCTGGGGTAACCATAGAATCAAGTTGGGAGTGGTGTGCAGAGAGGTGAGTGGTAACCATGAAATCTGATATGGAGTTCAGGGAGGTAGAAATCAAGGAGTAACTAACCCTACTATCCCATTGGTATAGCACAATTTGTAATGTTTTATTTTTTCTTGTTTATATGCTGAGACTTAGCAGAAAAAGTGTGTATTTAATGAGAGGTGGAAATAGAAACCTGGTAGTTCCACCACTGTGTAGAGGACTACAAATCCCAGCAAAACAATAACAATGCAGAATGCCACCAGCTATAGGGGGTGTATATAGAGAGCCATGCATTGTATATAGAGAGATGACTGCACTGTATTGTGTTGTAAAGAGATCCATGCACTGTGCTGTATACAGAGAGACCCATGGATTGTGCTGTATACAGAGAGATCCCTTTCATGGGAAATAGAAAAAGGTGGATACTTTTGTCACCATTTATACCGGGCTCACCTCACTCTACAGAGGTCTCAGGTCCTTTGTGGACCTTTATGGCCTAGGCATGCCTTATATCCCTGACAGTAAAGCAGAGAGATGTGTGACGATAGCGACTCTATTTTTACTATTTTCACACTAATGTTTGCTCCCCTCCAGTCAGGAGGCAGGTCGCCAGACCTGTTTCCCAATTGGCCAAAGCGCCAGAGGATCCTTTTGGATGACTGGCGCTTAGGAAGAGGAGGCACGAGCAGAGGAGACATGCGCTGAACTCAAGGAAGGACAGCTCCGCCGCCGCTGCTGCTCTGGAGGAGACACAGTCAGGAGGACTCGGAGAGGACATTGCAGCCCGGCGGTAAGTCCTGGACCTCCCACGCATGGGGGGGCAGGGTGCTGTTAGTGCCACGAGCCCCTTGCGAGGGAGAAGCTGCTCCAATCTGTGAGGCTGAGCTGTATACCCTGATCTGTGATGCTATATACCCTGATCTGTGAGGCTGAACTGTATACCCTGATCTGTAATGCTATATACCCTGATCTGTAATGCTGTATACCCTGATCTGTGATGCTGTATACCCTGATCTGCAATACTTTATACCCTGACCTATGATGCTATATATCCTGATCTGTGAGGCTGAGCTGTATACCCTGATCTGTAATGCTATTTACCCTAATCTGTGAGGCTGAGCTGTATACCCTGATCTGTAATGCTATTTACCCTGATCTGTGAGGCTGAGCTGTATACCCTGATCTGTAATGCTATTTACCCTGATCTGTGAGGCTGAGCTGTGTACCCTGATCAGTAATGCTATATACCCTGATCTGGGAGTCTGAGCTGTTTACCCTGATTGGTAATGCTATATACCCTGATCTGTGAGGCTGAGCTATATACCCTTATCTGTAACACTATATACCCTGATCTGTGTCATGCTGAGCAATATACCCTGATCTGTGAGGCTGAGCTCTATACCCCGATCCGTAATGCTGAGCTATATACCCTCATCTGTGAGGCTGAGCTATATAGCCTGATCTGTGAGGCTGAGCTATATACCCTGCTTTGTGAGGCTGAGCTCTGTCCTATGATGCTGAACTGTATTCTCTGTCCTGTGATTCTGGGGTTGTATACTCTGTCCTGTGATTCTGAGCTGTATACTCTTGACACTATGGGTGGAAGCAAGTGGAATATAGGGGACGGAGTGGGTGGATTATATAAGGGGTGGGGCTTATGAGAAGTGTGAGGGGACAAAAGGGAAGGGAGGGGTCTGGCGCCTCCCCATCCTAAAACTTTACCAGTCCCCACTGGTCCCAGGAAAATTCTTGCTCTAGGTCTTTCTCCCATTTGATCATATGAGAGTTTTTATTTTCACTTGATTGGGAAGCTAATATTTTGTAAAAAAGAGATATTCCTTTCCTTTTTTACCTCATTATATTTAGTAAAATATAGCCACATTTCTAGAGGAATTTCTATGGTGTTATTGGTGTTAAATTCTTTTAAGCGGTGTGTTTGGTGATTTTGCTTAATACAGTGCTCTCATATTGTATTGCTAAACTCTTAAAAAGAAAACGATCTTGCTGGATCCATTTTCCCACTGATAAGCAAATTTTGTAGTAGTCTATAATTTTTGTTGGAATTCATACCTTGGCTTGATTTTTTTTTGCAATGATGAAATTTCAGCCACAACATAACTGAACCAGAACTCGCAGCAGGCTTGCAGAATGCTTGCAAAGAAAGTTAATCTAGAGTCATGCAAAGCTCCAATTGTGCAACAAACTCATGGAGCCTGGCAAGTCTAGCAATAGATTAGCAAGTCATTTTCAAATTTACAGCACAATTACTTGCTATCTGCATTGTTTCATAGAAACAAATAATGTTTGTATGATAGATGAATTATATTATGCAATGACACAGAGTTTATCATTATATATGATTGTTTTATAGAATGTATTTCACACGTGTACAGTAAGGGATTATGTTAATAGCAGTGGGTTCATTATCACCAGATTGTGGGATTATAGATTTGCGCTGCTTGCTTTTTTCTTGCCAAAAACTGAGACTTGCAAAACTCTGGCTATAGACTTGCAGGGCTCTTGCTGTAGACTTACAGGGCTCTTGCTATAGACTTGCTGGGCTCTTGCTATAGACTTGCGGCGCTCTTGCTATAGACTTGCGGGGCTCTTGCTGTAGACTTGCGGGGCTCTTGCTGTAGACTTGCAGGGCTCTTGTTAAAGACTTGCGGGCCTCTTGCTATAGACTTGCGGGGCTCTTGCTGTAGACTTGCGGGGCTCTTGCTGTAGACTTGCAGGGCTCTTGTTATAGGGCTCTTGCTATGGACTTTTTGGGCTCTTGCTATAGACTTTTGGGGCTCTTGCTATAGACTTGCAGGACTCTTGTTATAGACTGGCAGGGCTCTTGCTGTAGACTTGCCGGGCTCTTGCTATAGACTTGCGGGGCTCTTGCTGTAGACTTGCAGGGCTCTTGTTAAAGACTTGAGGGGCTCTTGCTGTAGACTTGTGGGACTCTTGCTATAGACTTGCAGCGCTCTTGTTAAAGACTTGTGGGGCTCTTGCTGTAGACTTGCAGGGCTTTTGTTATAGATTTACGGGGCTCTTGCTGTAGACTTGCGGGGCTCTTGTTATAGACTTGTGGGGCTCTTGCTGTAGACTTGCGGGGCTCTTGCTATAGATGTGCGTGGCTCTTGCTGTAGACTTGTAGGGCTCTTGCTGTAGACTTGCAGGGCTCTTGCTGTAGACTTGCAGGGCTCTTGATGTAGACTTCAGGGCTCTTGCTGTAGACATTCAGGGCTATTGCTGTAGACGCCCCACTGCAACTTCACTCTTGCTAGAGACTTGCCATGCAAATTTGCTTCAAATTGGAAAAGTGTCAACTAGAACTTGTGCTTCAAGTGCTCTGCAAGTGTACAACTTGCCAGGGAAGATGTGCATCAAGTTAACAAGACTTACAATTCAATACTGCCACAAATGTGTGGCAAGTAACCCTTGCTATCTGGGTGGTGTTTTTTGTGGTTTCAAGAAAACTCCTGGGTGGTAGATTCTGTGTTTCTGGCAACCGCTTTCGATTGCATGTTCAATTCTTGGCAAGTCAAAAGTGGCTGAAGTTGTCTCATCTATGGCCAGCTTTAAAGTTAATCTCTTAAAAGAAAAACATGGTAGCATGAGCCTTCGCTAGTCTCTTTTTCTGAAAATACCAGTCGCCAAGCTATTATGGCGACCCTCTTGCTTCAATACTTTAAATCAGTTACATGGAAAAATTCTGAAGATAAAGATACCTGAGTTTTTTTCAACTTCATACTTAAATGTGTAGTACGTCACTGCTCTGTTTGTCAGAGAACACTTTGCAATCATTGAGAAAATGCAAAGTGCTCTCAGAATGGTGCCTGTGCCAGGAAAGTGTTCCCCTGTGTCAGAAGCCAGCAGCTACCACTGTCGTAGCCTTGCCTGCTACAGTGATTTCCAGCTTCCACATGGAATTATTTTGTAATTTGTTGGCCATCCAGAATCGTAGGATAGTTCAATGAAACTTTATGGAAGGTGTCCGCCATGTCATGAAAGATCTTCTCTTATCTATCTAGAGCTATTGCCATGTATGATGAAGTAATGAACGTATGTAATATTCCTTCATCATTGGAGGCATCCCTTTCATGTGTGGCTAAAGCCTGGCACACGCAGGCCAAATATAAACAATATTCAATAGAAACCACCCGACATTCGGTCCATGTGTACAACAGCCTGTCAGACAGAAGCCAGGTTCTTTTAAATGGGCATGCTGGAAAACCAGCCCCCGATCAGAGCTGGCAGGTAATGGCTGTGAGCTCTGACGGGTGTAGGGTGGCCACCTTTTCCTTAAGCCAAACCCAAACACTTTAGCTGCTCACAGCAAAATTTTTATCTTAAGGAGGAACGCTGTGGGCATCTGCTGTAAAGGGGAACTCTGATGTAAGGGGGTTTCTGCTCACCAAACCTCCCACTTACATCAGAGCTCCCAGCATTCCCCCTTAAATTAGGGTTCCCAAAGCCCCCCTAACATCAGAGTCCACAGGGCACCCCTTACATCTCAGTCCCCTTTACCTTAGTGTACTCACTTGCTTGGAGGCAGGAGAAAGAAGGGTGGGAGACTTCAGACACAGACATTGAATGGTAAGCTCACTCACCTGATGATGGAGGCTCAGGCATCAACACCTTTCAACAACAATGTATCTGCTGGTTGGTGAGCTTAAGGCCCCTTTCACACTAACGTCCCGTTCAGGCCCGCCTGTCAGTTTTTCAGGCGGACCTGAACGGGTGCTCCATAGAGCTCTATGGAGCGTCGGATGTCAGCGGTGACATGTCCGCTGACATCCGACCCGCTCCGATCCGAAAAAGTGTGACGGAGGAAAAAGCTATTTTTCCATCCGTCTGCGGATCGGATCGGATGACGACGGGCACTGCGGTCCGTCGTCATCCGATCTCCCATAGGGGAGAGCGGCGCTGTGACAGGTCCGTCCCTGCACAGTGTGCGGAGACAGACCTGTCATCTCCCTGCTCAGCGGGGATCGGCGGAGTGATCCCCGCTGAGCAAACGGACATCCACGGGGCGGATCAGAACTGATCCGCCCCGTGTGAAAGGACCCTAAAGCTTCCAGCCCACTCCTCCCTTTTCCTGAGGCACAGAACGCCACGGATTGGAGTGTGGGTGATCAGACAGAGGGGTGGGGGCAGGAGGGGGAGGAGCAGATCAAGCCCTCTCTCCTTTCCTGTCAGTGTATGGGGGTGGGGCCCATGCGCACACTTATGCACTTGGCGATTATGGTACTTGGTTACTTGGGGAGCCACAGTCCATTCTGTATATTGTGTCCGGGTTTCAGGAGGTCTGAAACATGACTTAAAACCCAGACTGTCCGGGTAAATCACGAATGGGTGGCAACCCTAAACGGGTGTGTTCTGGCTGAGGGGGCACGGTCCCCCTGCCAGAACAAAATAGCTCAGTGGGTAGATCGCTGTACTAACATCAGATAGTACAGCGAGCTCCTCCCGATTTCTTCTGTGTTTTTTCATTCGGCCTGCTGGGCTGAACGGAAAAAAAAATTATAGTGTGTACCTAGCATTACAAATTACAAAGATCTGTAGTACAGAAACAAAATATCTCTGTTAACTGTTAACTGCCATATATCATCTTTGAAATTAAAAGTTTAAAGTATTCTTATCCAGCTTTTCAATTTTCCTGTAATTTCTTGTGAAACTCACCGCAAAGTGCCACTTAAGGGAAGCCTATTATTTCCATAGTATGGAAAACATTGAGACATCCCAGTGGCAGAGATTACTCAAGAACCTGAAAAAATTACATCGCTGTGAACAAACACCTCTTTTATTTAAAGGGTCAGTCAATCAAATACTGGTTTGTTACTTTTGTGCCAATGTCACCAGGCCAGTTCACCCACCATTTGTTTTCTGCGCCCAGGTTTCCAGCTCTACTCACCTGTTTCAGCCTTTATGTTAATAACAGTTCTTAAACACTTAGGCTGGGTTCACACTGCTGCGGGGGGAGATCCGGATGTGATTCGCACCCGCACTGCAGTGCAAATCACATCCGATCTCCGTAGCGATGTGAGTTCAGCCATACAGATAGTATGGCTGAATTCGCATCGCTCCCGCAGCAAACTCGCACAGGACCCTTTTTTTGGTGCGCAACAGAATCGAATCGCATGGGGGTTCACACCTTGCGATCCGATTCCTGTGCGAGTCTGCAGATCGCACTGCGATATGCGGACGGATCTGGGGGTGTTATTAACATATCATTGACACTCCCAGCCGTCCGCATAGGGCAGTGTGAACTGCCGGCGGGAGGTGTGCGATGCGGGGAAAACGCCGCGGATTCGCGGCGTTCCCGCATCGCTGTGGTGTGAACCCGGCCTTAAGGACCGAGCCTCTTTCTGAGATTTGTTTTTTACAAGTTAAAAAAAGTTGTTGTTTTTTTGCTAGAAAATTGCTTAGAACCCTCATTATACATTTATTTTTTCTAACACCCTAGAGAATAAAATGGTGGTCGTTGCAATACTTTCTGTCACACTGTATTTGTGCAGCGGTCTTAGGCCGCGTACACACGGGCGGACTGTTCGCCCAACCTTGTCCGCTGAACAGTGTTTGGGCGGACAGTCCGCTCGTGTGTGGGCTTTCAGCGGACAGTTTCAGCGGACAGTTGGACGGACAAAGTCTTTCGGAAATTCCGAAAAACTGTCCGCTGAAACTGTGTTTGAGCGAACAGTCCGCCCGTGTGTGGGCCTGTCCGCTGTACTTTCGAAATGAGCGGACTGTTCCCGCTCGGAAAGTCCGCCCATTTCGAGCGCGTGTACAGGTAGGCGGGGCCCGCGAAGGAGACATCGCGGGCTCCGCCGCCTGGAATGGGCTTAAAGGGGAACCCCAACGCCGAAAAAAATCGGCGTGGGGGTTCCCCCAAAGTCCACACCAGACCCTTGTCCGAGCACGCTACCCGGCCGGCCAGGAAGGGGGGGCGAGCGAGCGCGCCCCCCCTCCTGAGCCGTACCAGGCCGCGTGCCCTCAACATGGGGGGTGCCTTGGGGAAGGGGGGGCCGCGCGGCCCCCCCACCCCAAAGCACCTTGTCCCCATGTTGATGAGGACAAGGGCCTCTTCCCGACAACCCTGGCCGTTGGTTGTCGGGGTCTGCGGGCGGGGGGCTTATCGGAATCCGGGAGCCCCCTTTAAGAAGGGGGCCCCGGATACCGGCCCCCCACCCTATGTGAATGAGTATGGGGTACAATGTACCCCTACCCATTCACCTGTGAAATAAAGTACAAAAAAAAACACAACACAGGGGAAAAAAATATTTTATTGCACAGCCGGGGGTCTTCCGTCTTCGGGGGTCTTCTCGCCGGACTCCTCCGCTATGTGTGTGTAGCTCTTTTGCTAGCGGAGGAGTCCGGCTTTCTTCCTCCCCGCCGCCGGCCTCTTCTCCCGACTTCGGGGGTCTTGTCCCCCTCTTCGGTTCTTCTGCCGGGCCACCGCGCCTGGTCCGGTGGCCCGGTCTTCTGTCGCCGTCTTCCGTTCTTCTGTCGCCGCCTTCGGTTCTTCTGCCGGGCCACCGCGCCTTCTTGTAGCTCTTTTACAGGCGGTGGCCCGGTCTTCTGTCGCCGCCGCCGCCTTCCGTTCTTGTTCTTCTTGTTCTTCTTCTTCTCCTGGAGATGTTGACTCGACGAGCTCTCCGGCCAGAATGCCAGGGACACGCTCCGCTGCCACTTATATAGTGACAATGGGGCGGTGTCACATGGTATATGTCACATGGGTTGGTCACATGGGTTGATGTCACATGGGGACTATGACATCGTAAGGGGGCGGGGTCACCATGTGACCAACCCATGTGACATATACCATGTGACACCGCCCCATTGTCACTATATAAGTGACCGCACAGCGCGGCTCTGGCATTCCGGCCGGAGGGAGCGACGTGTCAACATCTCCTGGAGAAGAACAAGAACAAGAAGAACACGAACGGAAGTCGGCGGCGACAGAAGACCGGGCCACCGCCTGTAAAAGAGCTACAAGAAGGCGCGGTGGCCCGGCAGAAGAACCGAAGGCGGCGACAGAAGAACGGAAGACGGCGACAGAAGACCGGGCCACCGGACCAGGCGCGTTGGCCCGGCAGAAGAACCGAAGAGGGGGACAAGACCCCCGAAGTCGGGAGAAGAGGACGGCGGCGGGGAGGAAGAAAGCCGGACTCCTCCGCTAGCAAAAGAGCTACACACACATAGCGGAGGAGTCCGGCGAGAAGACCCCCGAAGACGGAAGACCCCCGGCTGTGCAATAAAATATTTTTTTCCCCTGTGTTGTGTTTTTTTTTGTACTTTATTTCACAGGTGAATGGGTAGGGGTACATTGTACCCCATACTCATTCACATAGGGTGGGGGGCCGGTATCCGGGGCCCCCTTCTTAAAGGGGGCTCCCGGATTCCGATAAGCCCCCCGCCCGCAGACCCCGACAACCAACGGCCAGGGTTGTCGGGAAGAGGCCCTTGTCCTCATCAACATGGGGACAAGGTGCTTTGGGGTGGGGGGGCCGCGCGGCCCCCCCTTCCCCAAGGCACCCCCCATGTTGAGGGCACGCGGCCTGGTACGGCTCAGGAGGGGGGGCGCGCTCGCTCGCCCCCCCCTTCCTGGCCGGCCGGGTAGCGTGCTCGGACAAGGGTCTGGTGTGGACTTTGGGGGAACCCCCACGCCGATTTTTTTCGGCGTTGGGTTCCCCTTTAAGCCCATTCCAGGCGGCGGAGCCCGCGACGTCTCCTTCGCGGGCCCCGCCTACCTGTACACGCGCTCGAAATGGGCGGATTTGCCTCCTCCTTACGTGGGCGAGTCCGTTCATTTCAAAAGTTGAGCGAACTGTTTGCCCAACCTTGTTCGTCAAACAGTCCGCTCGTGTGTGGGCAAGTCCGCTCATGCAAATTTTGAGCGGACTGTTTGCCCAAACTGTTTGACGAACAAGGTTGGGCGAACAGTCCGCGCGTGTGTACGCGGCCTTACAAGTGCACTTTTTTTGGAAAAAATATAATTTTTTTTAATTAAAAAATAAGACAATAGTAAAGTTAGCCCATTTTTTTTATATTGTGAAAGATAATATTACGCTGAATAAATTGATACCCAACATGTCATGCTTCAAAATTGCGCCCACTTGTGGAATGGCGACAAGCTTTTACCCTTAAAAATCCCCATAAGTGACGTTTAAAAAACTCTACAGGTTGCATGTTTTGAGTTACAGAGGAGGTCTGTGGGCTAGAATTATTGCTCTTACTCTACAGATCGCGGCGATACCTCATGTGTGTGGTCTGAACACCGTTTTCATATGCGGGCACCACTCACGTATGCATTTGCTTCTGCACATGAGCTCGGTGGGACGGGGCGCATTTAAAAATGTAATTATTTTTCTTATTTATTTTACCTTTTATATTTTATTTTAACACTGTTCTTTAAAAAAAAAAATTGTGTCACTTTTATTCCTATTACAAGAAATTTAAACATCCCTTGTAAAAGAAAAAAAGCATGACAGGACCTCTTAAATATGAGATCTGAGGTCAAAAAGACCTCAGATCTGATATTTACATTAAAATGCAATAAAAAAAACAAAAACAAATAAAAATGGTCCTTTAAGAGCTTTGGGTGGAAGTGATGTTTTGACGTTGCTTCCACCCTGCAATGGTATGGAGATGGGTGGGCCATCTTCCCCTCACTCCTCTCCATACCCAGCATGAGAAAGGATCCAATCACCAATAAATGGAGCTACAACGCAACTGTCCTGCAGTGGCATACAATGCATGTGGTTGAGGTGCGGTGCTGCAGGCTTTTAGCCCTTGGTTCACACTGACGCGGTGCAGGACACATGTAATTCACATTTGAGCCATGGATTTGTATGGCTCAAATTGCACCGCATTTGCACTAAACTCGTGCAAGACCCTTTTTTAGTCCACACCAGAATCAGTGGGAACACCCATGCGATCCGATTCTGCAAATTGCACTGCATTTTGCAAACCGATTTTGGGGTATCGTTGACTTATCATACACCCCACAATTGGTTCGCATGAATGTGATGCAATTTCGATGCGGTGCAGAATCTGCGTGAATTTGCGCCGCCTCTTACTGTGAACCGAGGCTTAAGAGTTAAAACAGGCGGTGAAGAGGTGGCCTACCAACCACCTGTCAAATGCCCTGTCATAAACAATTCACTGCTGTTAGCTCTTCAGAGGGCAGCGCTAATGTAAACATGCCCTAAGTGATAGGGTTTAGATCTAATATTTAGGTCTTATCTAGAGAAGTTCTTTAGCATACCACACCCTGTGGCTGCTTTGTGTCTGTTTAAGTAAATGAAGTGTCTAGTGTGTCAGTATCTGTTTCGCATCAAGCCAATTGTGAATAGGCTAGATTATTCATTACTTTGCATAGGCATTAGAATGATATGTTATCCGTGCTCCCTGGACCTCCTGGGGCTCTTCACTTCGTGACCTCACTGTCTCCATAGGTCAAATGAATGGTCTTACAGAGGGCCTTCCACAACAGAAGGCCTTTCACTAAAAATCACACTTCCCGTGAGTCAGTAGGCCATGCCACTACCTTGACCTGCATAAAAGCATGATATTCGGCGTTCCCTCACATGGTTTTTGCCTATCATGAACACTGTGCTTTGTTGTCTTTAGAGACCGCAAACAGTTTATAATGTTCACTCTGAATAACCATATAGAGACCCTGTCACTAACTTAAAGAGTAAGCTCACCTTTTCACGAAAAATTAAAAGGGCTTTCCCTTTGGACCTTGCTGGTCGTGATGCCTTGTGCTGCTGGTGTAGCAGTTGGTAGACCATACACCACAATACACAGCCCCTGAGTATCTATCATAATGCTTGCAATGCCATACGCTAATTGGTTAGCGCAGCCACATGACCATGCTGACCGATGAGAGTGTAACTCAGGCTTCTTTTTCCATTAAGGTGTCTCAGAAGAAGGAAACGTTTCTTACTGCCCAGTATAGTCATGTTGTCATGCTGACCAAAGAGCACTTTCCATTGCGAGCATTATGATGGATACTCACTCCGGGGGTGGGTATTGCTGTGTATGGTGTATGAACTGCTATGTCAGCAGCATGGGGAATCATTATTATTATCATTCAGGATTTATATAGCGCCAACAGTTTGTGCAACACTTTACAACATGGAGGCAGACAGTACAGTTACAATACAAATCAATACAGGAGGGATCAGGGGGCCCTGCTCGTTAGAGCTTACAATCTAGAAGGGAGGGTCAAGTGGAACAAAAGGGTCCACTGATGATCCACTGATGAGGGAGCTAAAGAGCAGGAGGTCTTGAGAAGAACGAAGAGAACGATTAGGTCGGTATTTTGAGACTACGTCAATGATCTAGCTGGGGGCAGAGTTGTGGATGGCTTTGTAAGTAGTTGTTAGTATTTTGAGTTCAATTTGTTGGGTGAGCGGAAGCCAGTGGAGGGATTGAGAGAGAGGAGTAGCAGATACTGAATGGTTGGTAAGGTGGATGAGTCTGGCAGCAGCATTCATGATGGATTGAAGGGGGGATAAACTATGTAGAGTATGTGGCCGCTATGTACTGTGGGGTCCAGAGGGGTGGCAGGGATATTATAAGTTAGTTCACCTTTTTATTTTTCATGAAAAGGGGAATTTATCCTTGAAAGCTAAACTCCAAGGAAAGAAAAAATGCCCCCACGCTGCAAGGATTAAATGCTCATTTAGGTCTAGGGGGATGCAAAAAGCATTTTTTTCTAGTCTCCGACAGCCTCTCCCGTGGCTGTGTGACCTATCCCCGTGGTCTCTTCTTCGATATGCTTTGGCTAGCGCAGGACCTCTGACTTCATCAAGAACAATGTAGAGCCCAAAACCCTGCACTGGATGTGAAGATTCAAAGTAGAGGCGTGGCCCAGGTACTGAAGTATGGATGATTGGGAGGGGGTATCACTTAAGAGACAGCTCCTGCTAGGTCTCTTGGCACACCATCCAAGATGGTGGTGCCCAGCAACAGTCTATGCTCCTTCAGATGTCAACACAAAGGAGGCTTTTGCAGGTAAATAACATCCATAAAATTTGTCACATATAATCTTAGGAGAAGATTTTTGTTGAAGTGAATGGTCTGGCATGGTCTCTTTATGGTACTTACCATAATGATCACTATATTAAGTTCTCTATTGCTAGCATTGCTGAGCATGATTGTAATTATAGCAGATGATGAGTCTTATAGCTTAGTGTATTGAACCCCCTGTTTAACAGACTTACAAAGGGACTAGAAGAGTTGCAAGGCACAGCTAAGAATTCAATTCCCATCCCAAGCATTCCAATTCATCCCAAAGGTCTTCAGTAGGGTTAGGGTCAGGGCTCTGTGCAGGACACTCCAGTTCCTCCACACCAAACTCATCATATCATTTCTTTTTGGAACTAGCATTGTGCACAGGGGCACAGGTTACCAAACTACATTTTTTCATGAGTTTAATTAAAAATTGCCATTAGTTTCTTATTTATTCCATCTATGCAGCTTTACTGAATTTTCGTCAAAGTGGAAGCGTTTTCATTTTGGCTGATTGAGCTGCTTGAGTAAAAAAATTGCTTACAAAGAGAAGAACCGTCTGGGTTTTTTTTTTATTTGTATAGCGTATGTGGGTTTTTTTTTTTTTTTTGGAGGGGGGGGGTATTTATTTATTTAATATAGTGTTCTTTGTATTTGTGTTTTTTCCTATTTTTAACTTTTTTTCAGTGGAAAAAATAAAATAATGAGGATAATAAGGGTACATTTTTTTAGCACGAAAACAAAAGTCCAGGGTAACTATAAGGAGCTTCTGTAACTCTCATGCCATGTACACACAATTGGAATTTTCGACAACAAATGTTCGATGTGAGCTTGTTGTTGGAAATCCCGACCATGTGTAGGCTCCATCTGACATTTTCTGTCGGAATTTCTGACAACAAAAATTTGAGAGCTGGATCTCAAATTTTCCGACAACAAAATCCTTTATCGGAAATTCTGACCATGTGTACACAATTCCGACACACAAAATTCCATGCATGCTCGGAATAAAGCAGAAGAGCGGCACTGGCTATTGAACTTCCTTTTTCTAGTCATGTCTTTCATGTTGTATGTCAGCGCGTTCTGCCCGGTCAGAATTTCCGAAAAAAATTGTGCGACCGTGTGTATGCAAGACAAGTTTCAGCCAACATCCGTCGGAAATAAATTTGGTTTGGTTGTCGGAAATTCTGATTGTCTGTACATGGCATCAGAAGACTTTTAAGGCCCATTATACCCTTAGACCACACTTTACATTTGCCATCCCTATGGACTCAAATGCATGCATTGAAAACAGCACAACTTTGATGAAATCTCCAGATTTTTCACTAGATTTTGAAGAAAATTAAAACTTAAAATTTTACTCATTCCAAGTGATAATCTGAGTTCCTCATAAAGAAATTTCCCTGCACTTTTTGGCCACAAAGGCAGGAAACCCCTCCATTTGTTTCTTATTTATTCCATCTATGCAGCTTTTGTGAATTTTCGACAAAGCAAAAGCTTTTTCATTTTCGTCCCTTGAGCTGCTTGAGTAAAAAGTAGCTTACACTGAAAAAAACTAAGTTTTTTCTTTTATTTATATAGCATATGTGAGTTTTTATTTTATTTTTTTCTTGAGGGGGACGTGGGTTATTTATTTGTGTTCTTTGTATTTGTGTTTTTTTTACTATTTTTGACTTTTTCTGTTGAAAAAAATTAAATAATGAGGATAATAAGGGTCCATTTTTTAGCACAAAAACAACTCCAGGGTAATTATAAGGAGCTTCTGTAACTCTCAGAAGACGTTTAAGGCCCATTATACCCTTAGACTCCACTTTACATTTGCCTTCCCCAATGACTCAAATGTATGCATTGAAAACAGCACAATTTTAATGAAATTTTAATGAAATCTCCAGAACTTTCACTAGATTTCAGGGAAAATGAAAACTTTCAATTTCACTTATCCCAAATGATAATCTGAGTTCCTCAAAAAGAGATTTCCCTGCACTTTTCAGCCACGAAGGAAGGAAACTCCTCAATGAGAGCCCACACAGTACTAAAAAACATTTTGATTAGAGTGGAGAAGAATCATGAGGTCTTAAAGAGGAAGTAAACCCTGATGAGTTTGATTCCCTGCAAAGGTAAAGCATAATGGACTACTATGCATCGCATAGTAGCCCATTATGTGTCACTTACCTGACACAGGAGCCAGCGAAGTCACCGCTGTTCCCTGTAGTCCGGAGCATCCATCTTCTCGGTGGGTCTCGCTGCTCCGCCGCTGTGATTCGACGAAGCCGCGATGACATCACTCCTGCGCATGTGCACGGGAGCCGCCACTCGCGGCATATCACTGTTAACAGCGGCGCGCTTATTGCGCTTGCGCGCCGCTGTCTACAGCGCTCTAAACCGTATAGGTTTAGGAGATATTTCTTGGACCTACAGGTAAGCCTTAATCTAGGCTTACCTGTAGGTCAAAGTAGTTTCTAAGGGTTTACAACCACTTTAATGCACAAATTTATGCCTGAGGAAGTTTCATCACTTCCTGTCTCAGTGACAGGTGGTCACCATAATGCTCCAGTAACAGCCTTCGAATGTAGTAAGCCAATACAAACTTCTCACAGAAGTTAGGCTTTTAATACTTCAAAACACATTCATTTACATTCTTGCTGATCACTTTCTAAGGCAAATCCTAAAAGACTGAGAATGAGTACAGACATGACTCTGTCGGGACTGTCATCCATTAAACCAACCTAGTAACTAGAGTGTAAATATATTGATGGCTCAGTGGGAGCCCAGCATGGGGCTATTCACACAATATGTCAAGCAGGAGCCACATATTGGCTGAGACAGCAGGTGGGCGATCTTCCCTTGTGTGAGTGTGATTGGAATTGCTTAGGTTACCATAGGAGCAAATTTGAAGAGAGTGAGTGTAAAGCTGCCCATAGATGTCTAAGGCTGGTTGGATGTGAAGGAACAATTTGATCATCTGCTACACTACAGTACAGTATAGCCAAAGGTTTCTGGACACCTGACTGTTATACACATATGAGATTGTTGGATATCCCATTCCAAAACTGCTAGCGTTGTTATGATACAGTGAAAATCATCTAATGCTTATCATGTGGGAAATAACAGTTATCAGGCAAGGCTAAACTATCCAATTGTTTTTTCATACAGAATTTGTCACCTATGTTTGTCTACCATTGCCCATAGATATAAGATCATTGTCTGATCAGGTTGAAATCATCCAACCCATGCAATGATCATCTCTTGTCTACCTTAAAACCTAACTCTAGTTATTTTTTATTTTTTTTAAGTTTTTGGAGCAGGGGAGAGTTAACATTTATGTCTGGTTTTCATTTCTGTCTGTGACCCCCAATGGAGAGAACGGGCCTAGCATCCCTAGAATGGTGCCTTTTCATAAGTACATTAGAGAAGAAATCAGAGGGATTACCTCCTCCCTTATGTCCCCCCATCATTGACTCAACATTTGTTTTGTATGGTTGTTGGCTCTTTAGAATAACACTCTTCTGCTCCAGTTTACTGCACTCTTCAGCACCCATGTAAATGCTGTGAACTATTTCAGTGGTAAAGGTTGCAGGTCCTGCCAATTTGGACCCCCTTCTGCTGTACCTCCCATGGTGGCACGTCCTTGAGTGTATAAATCAGAAATCAGCCTTGAGATTAATAAGGTCAGTTATTGGGGAATGTAGCACAGGGTAAGGCTAACTTTTTAACTACTTATTTATGCCTAGCACACACTGGCCGAATGTCGGGCAACATTGGTCAGTTCAATAAAACTGGAGGACATTTGTTCCATGTGTATGGCAGCTGGTCCGATAGAAGCCACCGGTTCAGGTGCTTCTTTTGGACAAGCATGCTGGAAAACCAGCAGCCGACCGGCTCCTGTTCAGCGCTGAGAGCGCTGACCAGAGTGTTCTGGTGGGGGGAGGGGGGCGAGCCTCAAACTTTATACTCTTTCATTTCTACTTTAACATGGTGTAGAAGTAATAGTGGATGTTGGAACCAGCTTCACTTATTTGTCCCTCTATATGTCCTTGTATCCCATCCTCCTACCTTATATATGTGCTAAAGAAGCTACAGCTGCTGGGTAATTAGTCTGTGTTGACCTCTCCATTGAAGGTTACCAGACCTCCCTTAAGACTCAGTTCACACGGCTGATGCTAAATGAAGCGGGAATGCTGTGGGAGTGGAGTGTCAAGACCACAATTAATGTATCCCTCTAATGGACAATACAGAATCGGCTATGAGCATGAATATGTTAAGTCTGGATTGTAAATGCTTTAAAGCTAAACTATAAAAGACACAACATAATGCAGGCCTGTAATCATGAATACATCATGAAATGTGTTTTTTAAATGCAAGAAGTGTAAGTACCTGAATTTGACTTGGTATTGGGTATTAGCCTCTTGCCATCTCTGCATCGCAGAGCTCAGGCTGGAAGAGGGAGGAAGGGGCTCAGAGACGATAAAATGTGCTGCATGACAAAGGTGTGAACAGGTAATATGCTAAAAGAAGGAGAGTTCTTTCAGGGCAGTTAATGCTGGAGTCTATAGTTCAGTGGTATATGAGGTGTGTCTAAAAAGTTTGGTGAACGGTATCAAAAAACAAACAAAACATAAGATATAATGAAATTACCTTTATTGCCCTTCAAAATAATCGGCAACCTTCACAACACACTTTTTGCAATGTTTATAGCTTCTGGAAAATATCAGCAACAGCCTCTTTAGGAATGGATCACAGAACTGATGTCAAATATTCTTGGATTGCCGCCATGTCCGCAAAACGCGTGCCTTTAATGACGCTCTTCAGGCAGGGAATTGTTGGGTCGCGGGGAAGATGGTGAATGCCCTTCCATCGATTGCCACTTGGATTCCGGATCAAACAGGTAGCAACAGGTCTTATCCCCTGTGATGATGGTTCGCAGAAAGGATGGTAATGAAATCTCCAGAGGATTGCATCCGTTTTTTCTTTCTGTTTGTCTGTAAGCTTGTACGGCACAAACAGGGAACAGATCTTCTGCTTACCCAAATCTTCACGGACGATGATGCGCACCGTATCCTTGCTAACACCCATTCCCTGAGGTTTGAAGAAGCACTAATGGCAGTGTGAAACACTTCTTGGGTCCTGTGTCTTGGTCTTGGTGGCTGTTGTGTGTGACTCATGTTGGATCAATAGAAAATCACGTTGAATCATTTTTGTTGGTGTGCAGAATTTCCTTCTTTACCCAATTCCTCCGCCATCAATCGTAGAGTGAGTTGCCAATCTTGTGCCAGCATTTGTCGCATTCACTCGATCATGTCAAGGGTTCTGCTTGCCCAGAACATGGTTCTGCTTCTACCTGAACATGGCTCATACTCAGTCAGTTCCTTCCCATCGCAAAAGCGCTTGAACAAGTCGTAAACACATTTTATGCTCACAGCTTCTGTCACATACCCTTGCACCAACATTTCATGCGTCTACGTTGATGTTTTACCCAATTTATAGCAGAACTTGCACTGTGACCCTACCTCTCACACTGACTACGTTCAACTGCCCACAGCGGGTTTACCCTGATGGTCACGTGTACTCCACACTAGATGATGCTTCTTGACGTGTCTCTGGATAGCCATGTTCATGCACGGGCACCTGGCTCATATTGCCGATGAGATATTGGACCATGCACCGAACTTTGTAGACATACCTCATATATGGGATGCAGATAGTGCCTGTGCCCCTTATTGATTGTAATAATTTTATTATTTAGGTGCATGCCCTCTTGTGATGGTATCACCTGGTCAGTTCCTGTCTGCATCAGGCGCTCACAGGGCACCAGCAAGATGTTGCAATGGGCAGCCTACTATATCATCAGTTCCCTGTCAAATTTTACCCCCGGAGCCCCAAGATCCAGGATGGCTTCATATGTAGGACCAGACAAGACCACAGTTATGTTTTCAATTTCTTGCCCTGTTGGCTGCTATATGTGATGGCTATCCTCACAGTGTTACAGGAGGTGGTTTAGGGTGGAACCATCCATGTTTCAGTTGGAGTTTGCATAATAAGGTTCCCAGGTTTTAGGAAAATAGCGGGAGATGTTCTGTAGTCTTGTCTTCGTTTGACAATTCTGCTCCTCTATAGATAGAGTATAGCAAGTGTTGTTGCACTACAACAGGAAAAACAGCCTGAAAAGGAAACTACTATATCCACCACATCAAAAGACAGGTAAGCCACAATATATTACAGCAGCCTTACTCAACCTTTTTAACATGGAGGAACCCTTGAAATAAAGTTTTGGCTTCAGTGAACCCCTGCTAATTATTATTATTTACAGTTCAGAGTACATTAGGGTGATAGTTGGAGGAGGTTTTAGGTGCCAGCATTGAATGTGTTGGAACATAATATTGTTGTCTGAAACAGGAATGTGCTAAGAAGGGTGGCTATATTTGACTTACTACAAGACCATGTGGGGCTAGCATAGCCACCGTCAAAAAAGACGTGTAACAGTCTGCTTTTTTTTTATTGATACAGAAGCAACCATGGCCAATTAAACAGATTTATATGTGTGCTTAAGAAGTTAAGTAAACCTATTGATATTTTTGGTCCTCCCAGTAATGGCATTTTCTGTTGAAGACTGACAATGACAAAGCCAGCCACATGTGGATTGAAATTTGGCTGGTTCTGTAGGATCAGCTGATTTTTTATCCATGTATGAGCTAACTGCTTGTACACAGGTGAATCTATTGATTGGCTTGTGTACAACCAGCTTGTTGGGTTTTTCCAAATTGATCAGTGCTGCCGGCTATAGCCGGAAACAGTGATCATTGCATTCTGCCAGCGGGGAAGATTCCCTATCTGCAGAATACAATAGCACAGAGGGAGGAATCCCCCATTGACATTGCATGTGTGGCTGGGAGAGTTGACTCATTTTTAAATGAAAGAAGATGAATCTTATGGGTTGGCTAAGCCAATGTCTCACACCTTGCAGCAGTTTTTTCAGTGTGTTGTATATACTCCTTTAGTTGGCCTTTGAGCTACCTACCTGCATAGGCAGCCTGACAGCCAACTGAAGGCGCACACATGGCATACTGACAATTAATAATATCAGCATTGCCATTGGTAGTGGCTTAGTGTTGTCTGGCATTGGGCTGTCTATAAGGTCTATCAGATAGGCAGGCCAATGGCCAACTGAAGGAGCACATATATCAGGCTGACATCACTAAGGCACTGCTTTATAATTACCAGTACTATTGTCAGCCCGCCACCATGTGTGATCCTACAGTTGGCCATTGGCCTATTAATTCCTAACATTTCGTTTAACTTTTAATTAATGTTTTTTTTCTTTTGGGGTGGAGGGGGGGGGGGTTGGTCTCGTTAATAAGCTGACCTTGCATGTCAAATAGAGAACAGCAGAATGTTCTTGCAGAATGTTAGTCGATAGCCAATCCAGCTCCCTTTCCTTATAAAAAATTATGAGTTAAATTGTAAACATTATTGTGAAACTGAAATATTTGTAGTTGTCTATATCTGAAAAAATGAAACCTGAGTTGTAAAATTTGGTGACTTACCGTTGCATACCTGGTACTGTTCCACCAGCAAAATACAGTGAGATTGAAGATTAGTATGGAGCCATTAGAAGCAGGTGACATCCTTTTCGGGGCCCGAACATCACATACCAACAAGAATCGAATTGGGGTTTAGGAGTACATGACACACATAGTACATGGGTCAGAAGTGCACATAGACAGAGTACAACAAAAATTATCTCCCTCTACAAGATGAAATCCCCCCTCCAGTGCAAATCTTTCCCTCCCACTAGTAAAGATTCCCTCCACGCCAGTATGGCTATCCCTCCTCAGTATAGCTCCCCAACAGTACAGCACCCTTCTATCCTACCAGTACAGCTCCCTCCCCCCAGTGTACATGATGTTCCCTCAGTACAGCCCCCCCTTAGTTCAAGTTTCCCCCAGTAAAAATAATCTCCTTTCCAGTACAGCTCCCCCCAATACAGATTTCCCAACCCATCAGTACGCTTCTCACCCCCCCCCCCCCCCCCACCAGTACAGCTCTTTCCAGTACAGTTATCTCCACCACCAATGCAATTCCCCCAGTACAGATCTTCTCCCCACTAGCTCCTTCGAAAAACAGATCCCCTACAAGTACAGCTTCATTACCACTACTGCACCCCCCCCCCACCCACACATCAATAGACCCCTCCCCAGTACATATTTTCCCAACCCACCAGTACACTTCTTACCCCCCACCAGTACAGCTCTTCCCAGTACAGATGTCTCAGCTACCAGTACAGCTTTCTCAGTACAGATCCCCCCACCAGTACAGCTCCTCCCAGAACATATACCAAGCGCTAGTACAGCTCCCCCAGTAAAGATTCCCCCCACCCACCAGTACACTTGTCACTCCCCCGCTCACCACAAATACAGTTTTTCCCAGTATAGATGTCTCCACCACCAGTACAGCTCCCTCAGTACAGATCTTTTCCCCACCAGTACAGCTCTTCCCAGAAAAGATCTCCCCGCCACCAGTACAGCTGCCTCAGTACAGATCTCCCCTTCAACTAGCACTGCTCCTCCCCCACACTAGTATAGCCCCCCTGGTACAGATCCCTCCCAGCAGTACAACTATCCCAAATACAGATCTTCCCTCCCAGTACAACCCCCATCTAGTACAGATCCTTCCCACCCAATGCGCTCTCCTACCTCCACTAAATCAACTCTCCAGGCTTGGCAGTTTGGCATGAGCCCAGTGAGAGGACGTCCTCCCTTCGCTGTGTCATGAGGCTGAAGGTGAGAAGAGCTAAAGAGGGCCTCTTTAGACACCCCAAGTGTGCACCCAGAATCATTCCTAGCTTCTTGTTTCAGACAATCTGGAGGTGGTTTGGACCACTCTACTCCCCCACCCCCTTATCTACACCCCTGCATACAGGAAAAGCAACATGGTCACTGTAGTGCCAACCCCACCAGCTGCTTATACTTACCTTCTTTTCCCTCCCTTGCCTGGCCATTGGCACTAAAGAGAGAAAACTCTATATAAGCTTTAAGCCAAGACACCGGTGGAGAGGTAGCTAGCACTATGGGCCAATTATGCACTGTTGAATTTTACAGCACTTTCCATGTAACACTGGAGGCTTACTGACAGGAGGAGGCAGCAGAATGCTGACCTTATTAATATACTGCTGCATTAGTGTTCATTTACAGGCTGCAACAGGTCATAGACCAGGCTGTAATGTGCAGGGGCAGTGTAGTGTGCAGCAAGATCAGGACCTGGTTACGCCTGCCTTTACACGCACATGAACTTTAATGACATCCCAGTCTTAGTCCGTAGGGTTCAATATTGAGTTGGCCCAACCTTTGCAGCTATAACAGCAACTCTTCTGGGAAGGCTGTCCATAAGGTTTGGGAGTGTGTCTGTGGGAATGTTTGACCGTTCTTCCAGAATCGCATTTGTGAGGTCAGGCACTGATGTGGATCTGAAAGTCTGGCTTGCAGTGTCCGCTAAAATTAATCCCAACGGTGTTCTATCGGGTTGAGGTCAGGACGCCGTGCAGGCCAGTCAAGTTCCTCCACCCCAAACTCGCTCATCCATGTATTTGTGGACCTTGCTTTCTGCACTGGTCCAAATTATTTGGTGGCGGGGGGATTGTGGTGTGGGGTTGTTTTTCAGGGGTTGGGCTTGGCCCCTTACTTCCAATGAAGGGAACTCGTAAAGTGGTTGCAAACCCCTTTTTAACCACTTTTGCCTACAGGTAAGCCTTATTATAGTACCGTGAATTTCTTAGGAGATATTCACTGTATCCGCATGTGCCAACGTCATCAGTACATGCGCTCGTTCATGCTGTTTCTTCAGCTGCTGTGCTCTGACTGGCGGCTCCGGGAGCCAATCACAGCGCCGGAGCCCGCAAACCCAGAAGTAACAGTCCGGAGACATGTCTCCCGTCACAGTGGTGTAGGTGACCTCTGAAACAGCTTTGTTCTTAGGTAAGTATTTCATAATGAGCTAGTATGCGATGCATACTAGCTCATTATGCCTTTGTCTTGCAGGTTGTTGTTTTTTTTATCTGGAGTTTACAATCACTTTAAGGTGTCAGCATACCAAGACATTTTGGACAATTAGGCCATCCCCTAACTGTGGGAACAGTTTGGGGATGGCCCCTTCCTGTTCCAACATGACCACCTAAAGGCCAGATTTGTGGAGAGCACGACTAATAGTTGTCCTGTGGACAGATTCTCCCACCTGAGCTGTGGATATCTCTAGCTCCTCCAGAGTTACCATGGGCCTCTTGGCTGCTTCTCTGATTAATCCTTGCCTGGCCTGTCAGTTTAAGTGGATGGCCGTTTCTTGGTAGGTTTGCAGTTGCACCATACTCTTTTTCATTTTCAGATGATGGATTGAAGAGTGCTCCGTGAGATCTTCAAAGCTTGGGATATTTTTTTACAACCTAACCCTTTACGGGTGTAACTTCTCCACAACTTTATCCCTGACCTGTCTGGTGTGTTCCTTGGCCTTTATGATGCTGTTTGCTCACTAATGTTCTCTAACAAACCTCGGAGGGCTTCACAGAACAGCCGTATTTATACTGAGATTACATTACACACAGGTGGACTATATATGATGGGACTTGTAGTTTTTCAGTAGAGGTGTGCAAACACACACATTGGCAGATTTGTCCATCTATGCTTATCAATAAATAGATTTGGAGGGTTTGAGCTGCAGGATAGGTCAGCTTTAAGCCCCAATTCACATTTGAGCATGAGTGTTTTTAGATGATTTTGTAGCTTTTTTTTTTTTCATTTTCAGTTTTGTAATGCATTTTTTGGGTGTTTTTGTTTTAGCAAATAGAAATTGTTACTAGGTGGAGAAGTCGTGCAAAAAAAAACAAAAAAAAAACAGTTTATAGGGGCCAAAAATGTGCGACTCTGCCCCAAGGAGGATTCAGGGCAGGTCAGCTTTAAGCCCCCTTTCACATTTGAGGATGATTATTTATAAACAACTTTGTAACCTTTTTATTTCTTGTTTTAAAAAAAAAAAATTCTGGTGTTTGAGCATTTTTGTGTTAGCAAATGGCGAGAAATTGTGTGAAAAACTGTTTAAAGGGGCCAAAAACGCAGGACTCTGCTGCAAAGAAGCTCCAGGACAGGTCTGCATTACTGCAAATCCCCATTCACATTGGAGCATGAGTGTTTTTAGATGATTTTGGAGCTTTGTTTTTGTGTGTTTGTACATGCTCATCTGTGCAGCCTATCAGTGCCCAACAGTTCTGCTTTACTAGTGATCATCTGTGCAGCCTATCTGCTCATCTGTGCAGCCTATCTGCTCATCTGTGCAGCCTATCTGCTCATCTGTGCACCCTATCTGCTCATCTGTGCAGCCTATCTGCTCATCTGTGCAGCCTATCTGCTCATCTGTGCACCCTATCTGCTCATCTGTGCAGCCTATCTGCTCATCTGTGCAGCCTATCTGCTCATCTGTGCAGCCTATCTGCTCATCTGTGCACCCTATCTGCTCATCTGTGCAGCCTATCTGCTCATCTGTGCAGCCTATCAGTGCCCAACAGTGAAGGAGAAAAAGGACTTATTTCCAAAATGTTATAACAGAAACTAAGAAAAACATTTTTTTTCAAACTTTTTCCGTCTTTTATCATTCGTTAAGCAAAAAATAAAAAACCCAGTGGTGATTAAATACCACCAAAATAAAGCTCTATCTGTCTAAAATAAATGATAAATAATTGGTTTGGGTACAGTGTAGCACCACCGCACAGTTGTCATTCAAAGTGTGACAGCGCTGAAAGCTGAAAATTGGCCCGGGCAGGAAGGGGGTGAAAGTGCCCTGTTGGCAAGTGGTTAAATGTAAGTGTAAAGGGGTGAATGTAAGTGTAAAGGGTGAATGTAAGTGTAAAGAGGTGAATGTAAGTATACATTGGGTGAATGTAAGTGTAAAGGGGTAAATGTAAGTGTAAAGGGGTAAATGTAAGGGTAAAGGGGTGAATGTAAGTGTAAATGGGGTGAATGTAAGTGCAATTGGGGTGAATGTAAGTATAAATTGGGTGAATGTAAGTGTAAAGGGGTAAATGTAAGTGTAAATGGGGAGAATGTAAATGTAAAAGGGTAAATGTAAGTGTAAAGGGGTAAATGGAGTTTACGCACATGCTCTAAGTGTAAAGGAGTAAATGTAAGTGAAAAGGGATGAATGTAAGTGTAAAGGCTAAATGTAAGTGTAAAGGAGTGAATGAATGTGTAAAGGGGTAAATGGAGTTTACGCAAATGCTCTAAGTGTAAAGGAGTGAATGGAGTTTAAATGTAAGTGTAAAGGAATAAATGTAAGTGAAAAGGGATCAATGTAAAAAGGTGAATGTAAGTGTAAAGGGGTGAATGTAAGTGTAAAGAGTTAAATGTAAGTGTAAAGGGGTAAATGTAAGTGTAAATGGGGTTAATGTAAGTGTAAAGGGGTAAATGTAAGTGCAATTGGGGTAAATGTAAGTGCAATTGGGGTGAATGTAAGTATAAATTGGGTGAATGTAAGTGTAAAGGGGTGAAAGTAAGTGTAAAGGGGTAAGTGTAAAGGGGTAAGTGTAAAGGGGTGAATTTAAGTGTAAAGGGGTGAATGTAAGTGTAAATGGGTAAGTGTAAAGGGGTGAATTTAAGTGTAAAGGGGTAAATGTAAGTGTAAAGGAGTGAATGAATGTGTAAAGGGGTAAATGGAGTTTACGCACATGCTCTAAGTGTAAAGGAGTGAATGGAGTTTAAATGTAAGTGTAAAGGAATAAATGTAAATTAAAAGGGATCAATATAAATGTAAAAGGGTGAATGTAAGTGTAAAGGGGTGAATGTAAGTGTAAAGCGGTAAATGTAAGTGTAAAGGGGTAAATGTAAGTTTAAATGGGGTTAATGTAAGTGTAAAGGGGTAAATGTAAGTGCAATTGGGGTGAATGTAAGTATAAATTGGGTGAATGTAAGTGTAAAGGGGTTAGTGTAAAGGGGTGAATGTAAGTGTAAAGGGGTAAATATAAGTGTAAAGGGGTGAATGTAAGTGTAAAGGGGTGAATGTAAGTATAAATTGGGTGAATGTAAGTGTAAAGGGGTAAATGTAAGTGTAAAGAGGTAAATGTAAGTGTAAAGGGGTGAATGTAGGTGTAAAGAGGTAAATGTAAGTGTAAGGGGTGAATGCAAATGTAAAGGGGTAAATGGAGTTTAACTGTAAGTGTAAAGGAGTAAATGTAAGTAAAAAGGGGTGAATATTACTGCAAAGGGATGAATGTAAGTGTAAAGGGGTAAATGGAGTTTAAATATAAGTGTAAATGGGGTAAATGGAGTGTACGCTCCAGCAAATAAGAACACATGTTCACAGAAGGACTGAACGAAAGACCAGTTGAACGGTCGTACTGCGCCTGCACGTAACCCAATGGCCATCTTTATGGGTCCCCATAGCGAGGACAGTGTGAATTCCCTGCTTGACCTCCAGTAAAAAGCAGCCAGCGGTGCCCTTTCACACAATGTAACTTGAGTCCAGGACAAACACACCATCCCCAGACCAAATCCTTAGGAATCCCTAAATTACAGTCTGTAGAGTTTATCTGATACCAGTGTGAAAATCTCTAGAGAGAAATTCCCTTTAGCAGCAGAGGAAGCCTCATTAACCCTTCAGGTCATAGTAGAGGCCAGAGCTAAGGGGGAGGCTTCCTCACTTTTTTTTTTGCTGGAGGACAGGTCAGCTTGGCGCTGGAGGAGTTAATGAAAGAACATTGTAGCTTGTAGAGAAGAAGGAAACATGAGATCCTTTTGGCTGATGTGAGCCTCAATGGATACCGTACCCTGGGAGCAGCAAGTCTCAGCCTCCATCCATCCCTCCCCTGCCTCCTCCTCTCTCTGTACAAGTCAGGAGCAGCGCACAGCCGGCTAGATCAGCCAGACAACCTGCAGGGGAGAGCAGCTATAGAGCTCTGCGATCAGGAGGCTGAGCTCACCATTGTTTTGGATTATTACAGGAAACTTCTACAAACTTTTCTTGGTTACTTGTGGCTCACAATCCAGGATCTCGGTTGAGGAGCAGCCCCACCAGACAAGAACTTTTTAAGGCTCCTGAAGGCTTTTATCGGGTTCTGCAGCATCTCAGGATCTGGGTTGAAGAGAAGTCCCACCAGTCAAGAACTTTCCAAGGTTCCTGACGGATTTTGTTGGGTTCTGCAGCATCTCAGGACCAGGGCTGAAGAGCAGTCCTACCAGTCAAGAACGTTCCAAGGTTCCTGAAGGGTTTTGTCGGGTTCTGCAGCATCGCAGGCTCTGGGCTGAGGAGCAGTCCCACCATCCAAGAACTTTCCAAGGTTCCTGAAGGGTTTTGTTGGGTTCTGCATCATCCCGGGATCTTTCTATTGAAGAGGACTTCACCAAAGTCTTTTATTTTTAGGGGGGGATTTGGTGGTGTTCGGAGCCCCCCCCAGTTGTTGCATGGTGTCCAGGATCGGTGGGTTGGGAAGATGGGCTCTATGCTGTGGTCGCTTCTCTTCTACTTGCCTGCACTGTGCTGCCTGGAGGTCTACAGCTTCGGGGAGGAAGAGGAGAGGCGCTGCGACCCAATCAGGATCTCCATGTGCCAGAACCTGGGCTACAATGTAACTAAGATGCCCAACCTGATGGGGCATGAACTCCAGACCGATGCCGAGCTACAGCTCACCACCTTCACCCCTCTCATCCAGTATGGGTGCTCCAGCCAGCTGCAGGTGGGTATCTGGCCAGCAACAGCATCATTTATGGTGGATGGAGTGGGGTACCAAAGCTGGGGGCTCAAGGCTTGGCATAGGCTAGGTTCACATTTATGTGCTTGATGCGTCTTTGATGCGTTTTTGATGCACTTTTACGCAGGTTCACACCACAGAAACACAGCCCGGATGCGCTTCGGCATGCATTTTTTATGCATTTTTGCTGCGTTCCGGCAAGCTTTCATTTTCAATGTGATTCCTTCTCTTTTTCTTCCAGTTTCCTGGATATTTTTTTTTTTTTTTGCTGTATTGTGTTTGTTTTTTTTTGTTTACAAATGATTATTGAAAAGAGTTCAAATAACAACATGGAGGGGTTATAGCAAATAAATATATAAATAGATATAAATATACATGGAACTTTGTAGTACTACAAATATAAATATATATATATATATATATATAATGCATTTTAGATACGTTACGGTGCATTTTTGATGCTTTCCGCGTTTCAGTACAGTTCTGCGCAGAAAAAAATGCAGCATGCGCTACTTTTTTTTTTTTTTCTTCGGCACTGGAGCACACTGAACCTGACCACACTGGTGTGAATTAGGGCCATTGGAATCCATATACTCTACCGTTCATGTGTTTTTAATGCAGAAAAAAAACGCACTGGACTGCTTCTGGTGTGAACCAGCTCTCAGGACCAGTTCACACCGCATGCATTGCAATGCTTTTTTTTCTGCATCAAAAAAGGATGGAAAGTAGGTTATATAGGTTCCAATGGCATAGTTCACACCAGTGTGGTCAGTGCTTTTCAGTTTCAGAAAAAAAAGTACAGCATGCTGCTTTTTTTTTTTTTACTGCACAGAACTGCTCCCTTTTAGATTGTAAGCTCTAATGAACAGGGCCCTCTGATTCCCCTGGTATTGAATTGTAGTGTATCCGTATCGTCTGCCCTCACACTGTAAATCACTGTGCAAACTGTTGGCACTATATAAATCATGCATAATATTAATAATATTAAAAAAAAAAAGCATTTAACCCCAGTACAGTTAACAAAAAAAAAACAGGAAAAAGAAAAAAAACGCATTTGTAAGGCATCTAGAAATGCATCAAAAATGCATGAGAAAAGTGCATGCAGAAAAGCATCCCGATCGGATACTGAGGACTTTTTTTGTGGTGTGAACCTCTGCATTTGCTTTTTTTGTAGGACGAAGAGAGGTTGTTGAACACACAGCCTTACCAAAAAATGCATTTTTATGACGTGGTTCCAAGGCTATGAAGCCAAAAACGCACCATGCTGCGTGTAAAACAGCCCCTCACCTTTTCCAAAAACGCTCTGCAGGGAACTGCTGAAAACGGGACCCATGGGAAATAAAATACAATGGACTTTGATGCCTTTCTGCAGCTCTGCAAATGCACTAAAAAAGTATAAACCTAAGGCTAGGTCTATGCGTTTTGTAGTGCGTTTTCAGATTTGCAGAAATGCACCACAGTCCCCTTAAACCCAATTTCCTATGGGTCCCTTTCATATCTATGCAGTGTACACCAGTGGGTTTTTTGAAAAGGTGCAGGGACTTGTTTTTTAAAGCAGCACGGCGTGCTTTTGGCTCCATAGATTTCAATGGAATTGAATCAAAAACACATGAAAAACAAATGTATATACCATACGTTTTTGGTGCGTTTTCCTGCATGACAACAGACACCTCCTTCTAGAAACGTTAACACATCCCCAAAAATGCTAAACGCTTTAAAAACACATTAAAAATGCATCAAAAATATGCATTAAAAAACGTATAACACACCGGTACAGGTCTCAAAAACGAAGCACATGCATAGATATGAACCCAGCCTTAAATACAAAACCCTACCAAAAAATGTATCTACATGTGTTTTCTGATAGGGTTCAGTTGAAGTCTATGAAGCCCAAAACGCACTGTGCTGCCTGTAAATAAGTCCCCACTTTTTTTTCCAAAAAACACTTCAGGAAACTGCAGTTGATGTGGTCGGGACCCATAGGAAATAAGGATAAATGGATCGTGGTGCGTTTCTGACGATCTGTAAATGCACAAAAAAATACAGATGTGAACGTAGTTACCATTATGGCTAGGATCACACCTATGCAGGCTGTGCTTGATGTGCTTTTGCATTTTGTGTGTTTTTTCATTTTTTCTGACACACGTTTTTAATGTGTTTTTAGTTTGTTTTGAGTGGTGTCTGTTGTCATGTTGGAGAAATCATCAAAAAACGTTTGCTGCGTCTCTGCTGCATTTCCATTGACGCCTATGGAACCAAAAACGCAACCTGCTGTGGGCATACAAAAAAAATCCCTGGTCCTTTCCAAAAAACCACACCGGTTGAAAATGCTCAGATGTGAACGCCGCCTGTAGGAAAATCATGTTAAATGGACTGTAGTGAGTTTCTGCAAAACTGAAAACGCACTTCAAAAATGCATAGGTGTGAACCAGGCCTTGGATAGATTTGCATTTTAAATGACAGCATCTTTTGCTGCGTGTTTCTGAGGTTTATTGTTGCTTCTTAAAGTGCATGCTAAGCCCCCCCCCCCCCATTCATATCTGAGCATTTTTGCACTTGTATGTATGCGTAAGCCTAGGCGCAACAACGACCAGCAATAGGGATCCCCTTCAGTTCACTACAGGCTATTCACGTCTCTGCGCTCAGTCCCTCGAAAAGGGACACATCTTTGATGCCATAGTCTTCCGTGGAAGCGTCTCTGCAATTTTTGCACGCATTTTTTGCGGCTAAACAGTGTGCATGAGGCCTCGTACGGCTTTGTACCACGCGCTGATGCGCTTTTTTAATATGTTTCCATGTGCTGCTGTTGTCATCAGTAGGCCCAGATGCGATTTGATGCTAATCATTCAGACCTCCATGTTATTCTATAGTGTCCGTTCACAAAGCTGCTCAGCCTTCGTTAAAAGTACTGGGGCTTCTTTTGGGCTTGATTGTGCGTTTTGGCCCCCATCCTGGATTCGCCCCTTTTTTTTTTTCTGCATTTTTTTTTTTTTTTTACAAATTTTCCAGGCTGTTTCAGACTTGAGTCTTTTTGCGTTTGCCAAAGCTAGGGACTGTGGGGAGGAGATGGTTGTTGGGTGCGAAATTGCATGAAAAAAAGCTTTTCAGGTGCTCCAATTGAAGTCTATTGGAGCCAAAATTGTGCGATCGTGCGCAAAAGAAGCTCCTGTACCTGAGCACATCGCTCAAATGTGAGTGAGCACGATAGAATAACATAGAAATCTGAGTGTTGAGTGCTGAAGCCCTTCTGGAAATACTCTTCAAGTTACTCGGGTGTGAAAGGAGGGCCGAAGACTTTATGGACATCATGCGTTTTTGCCTACTTTTGTTTAAAAATATATACAACCTTATGTGAAAAATTGTGAAAATAATCGGTTTTATTGTAAAGTTGACAAGTTTATAACACTAAGAAAACTGTAAGACGGAAACAGACACAGACTCAGGTCCGCCAGTCAGATTTTCAGATGGACCAGATAGGTCCACCCATTGCTCTCGATGGAGTGGTGGATGTCAACGGACATGTGTCTATTAACACCCGTCCACATCCGACCAAGTCCACTAAAAACAGACGGATGGGGATCTGTTCTCTGTGGATCGGATCAGATGACAGTCGGATGTAAACGAACAGGTGGTCCGATTCCATCCGACCGCCCATAGAACAGTGGTCTCCAAACTGTGACCCGCAAGTCGGATGCTGCCCTTTGCTTGCCTTTACCTGGCCCTTGGGGCTTCATTCCTACCACTGATACGAGGCACTATACCTCCCACTAATATGAGGCACTATACCTCCCACTAATATGAGGCACTATACCTCCCACTAATACGAGGCACTATAACTCCCATTAATAAGAGGCACTATACCTCCCACTGATACGAGGCACTATTCCATCCACTGATACGAGGCACTATTCCATCCACTAATACGAAGCACTATACCCCCCACTAATACGAGGCACTATACCTCCCACTAATATGAGGTACTATACCTCCCACTGATGCAAGGCACTATACCTCCCACTGATGCAAGGCACTATACCTCCCACTGATACAAGGCACTATACCTCCCACTGATGGGAGGCACTATTCCATCCACTGATACGAGGCACTGTTCCATCCATTGATACGAGGCACTATACCTCCCACTTACACAATGCACTATTCCTCCCACTGATGTGAAACACTGTACCACCCACTGATACAAGGCACTATACCTCCCACTAATACAAGGCACTATACCTCCCACTAATACGAGGCACTATACCGCCCACTGATGAGAGGCTCAATACCTCCCACTGATACGAGGCACTATACCTCCCACTGATGTGAAGCACTCCTACTCTTACTAACACCAACTATGAGGCACAAATACTTTGATACCAACTCTGGGGTATACTTCCTTTCACTCCCACTATTCAACGGTAGGGCACCATTCCTTACACTGAAATGAACAATGGGGCACTATTGCTCCCAGTAATACCAAGAATGGGGCACTATTCCTCCCGTTGACGGCAAAGGTGGGACACTATTTTACCCTTTTTTTTTTAACATTCACTGATGCCAGAACATTTTCTACTCCTACTGGCCATATTCCAGTCCCCCTAAAATCTAAAGGACAGTGAACTGGCCCTTTATTTAGAATGTTTGGAGACCTCTGCCATAGAGGACACCGGGCTGTGTCTGTGTCCACTCTGCATAGCGAAGTGGACACGAACCTGTCATCTGCTTGCTCAGCGGAGATCATTGGAGAGATCCCCTGCTGAGTAAGTGGATCCACTGGAGGACTCCACCAGTGTGAAAGGGGCATAATAGTCCCTGGAAATCATGGTCATTTGGCATCTCATGGCACCCATAAGTTCCTCTGTCTCTTGACACCTCCTTGCAGAGCTCCAAGTTGCTAAACGAGGATTTTGGTTTAGGGTTGATGTAGAATCCCCCACTGCCTCCTCTTATTTATGGGTTGTTGCGTTGGTGACTTTGGTAGTAGCAATGGTGGAGAGGTTCAGTATTTTTTTTCTTTAGTTCCAGACTTATCACCCCTTTCCTAATGGTCCCAATCCTTCCTTTCGTATCTCCGCATAGTATAGTAAATGTAAACTCCTGCAGAGTATAGTGGGACTCTTGGCTCTGGCTGCAGCAGGTGGGCAAACCCGGGAACTCAAGCTCTTATCAATCATCGCAGTCTAAGAAACGACCGGGCGTATCTAACATACTGTATACCAGAAACTGCAATATGTATTCGTTTAAGAAAGTGCGACCTATTATAAATATGTTTTCTTTAAACATTATTATTACTATAATTATTTTTTAAAATATTTTTGAATGACCATTTTCCTGGTGGAACTCCCATATGATGAGTCATTTGAGAAACTACTATTAACTTTACCATAAAATAGACATTTTTCTTGTTAATAATTAACACACCTTCTCATGTTTGCATTGACTGCTTTGCCTGCTGTTAGTCTTTGACCAGGACTAATGCTTTGAGTTATTCTGCCGAAACTTAGTTTGCAGACTTGTGACGTTGTAGGATCCAGGTGACTTTGTATGATTCAGGTGACTTTGTAGGATCCAGGGGACTTTGTATGATCCAGGTGACTTTTTAGGATCCAAGTGACTTTGTATGACCCAGGTGACTTTTTAGGATCCAGGTGACTTTGTAGGATTCAGGTGACTTTGTAGGATTCAGGTGACTTTGTATGGCTGGCCATTGTTCATTTAATAGTCACGCAGCACGTTTACTCCAGGTTGGTCATAGCATTCTGTCACTTTGTCATGGGTGGACCCCAACTCTAGCAGTTGAATGGCCCGCACAGCCGTGCATTTGCATTCCTCACAGGCCGCAGTTTTAACTGTACCTTCTACAAATGGCTGTAAGAGCTTCTTTGTCAGTAACTGTTTACACTAAATATACCATTCCAAAAGCAGAATAAATGGGTGTTAGTAGGAAACTAATAAAGTTTCAATTGAATTTGCATTACTGTTGAACAGTAATGAATAAACATTGTTTTATATCTGCCTTTCTCAACCTCTTCAACACAGAGTAACCATGGAAATAACTTTCCAGTCTCAGGGAGCCCCTGGTAAAAAATGACTATATCTGCAACTCATGATACATTAGTGCAGGGGTCTCCAAACTTTCTAAACAAAGGGTCAGTTGACTTTAGGGGGACCAGACGTTGGTGTCAGTGGGAGGAATAATGCCCAATTGTTGTCAGTGGGAGGAATAGCGCCCCATCAGTGGGAGGAATGGTACCCAATCATTGGTATCAGTGGGAGGAATAGTGCCCCACCATTGGTATTAGTGGAAGGAATAGTGCCCCATAATTGGTGCCAGTAGGAGGAATAGTGCCCTATTACTGGTGCCAGTGGGAGGAATAGTGCCCTATCATTTGTATCATTGGAAGAAATAGTGCCCCATCATTGGTGTCAGTGGGAGGAATAGTGCCCCATTATTGGTGTCAGTGGGAATCATAAGTCCCCATCACTGGAATCAGTGGGAGGAATAGCAACCAATCATTGGTATCAGTGGGAGGAATAGTGCCCCACTATTGGTATTAGTGGGAGGAACAGTGCCCCATCAATGGTGTCAGTGGGAAGCATAGTGCCCCATCATTGGTATCAGTGGGAGGAATAGTGCCCCATTATTGGTATCAATGAGAAGCATAGTGCCCCATCATTGGTATCAGTGGGAGGAATAGTACACCATCATTTGTATTAGTGGGATGAATAGTGCCCCATCATTGGTGCCAGTGGGAGGAATAGTGCCCCATCATTGCTATTAGTGGGAGAAATAGTGCCCCATCATTGGTATCAGTGGAATGAATAATGCTCTATCATTGGTGTCAGTGGGAAGCATAATGCCCCATCATTGGTATCAGTGGGAGGAATAGTGCCCCATCATTGGTGTCAATAGGAAGAATAGTGTCCCATCATTGGTATCAGTGGGAGGAATTATGCCTCATCGTTGGTGTCAGTGCTTGGAGTCGTGTCTGGTATCACTGAGAGGACCACTGACCCAAGGGCTGGATAAAGGTAGGTAAAGGGTCACATCTAGCCCTCGGGCCGCAGTTTGAAAAGCACTACATTAGTGTGATGGTCAGTGGGAAGAATGCTCTTTACACTCGTGGTGTCATAATTTCTCCCTCACAGATAGTTAAAAAGATCAATAGGGTCAGTGGGAACTTATCTGAGAGGCAGAAATCGCTCCTTGCTCAGGAAACCTTAGCAACCTCTGGAGAAACACTAGGGATCCATGGAACCCTGTTTTATATGGTAATAGAATAGCCAGTAATTCATATTTGAAAAGGCAAGTATCCCAAAGAGGGATATTTCAGTGACAGGTGGGAGTTTGGTGGGACTGTGGCTTCTTTAATCTGTTGCATCTCCAGAGGCAAGATCTCCTTAAAAAGGTTCTTGGATTTCTTATGGTGAGAGTTAGGGCCGGTTCACACAGCGATGCGCGGCGAGGCGTCTCCGACTTGCCTCGCCGCGACCTGCACGGACCTCAGCGGCGACTTGCAGAGGACTTCTGTATAGAAGTCAATGCAAGTCGCCCCCGAAGTCGCCCCAAAGTAGTACAGGAACCTTTTTTCTGAGTCGGAGCGACTCGAGTCGCTCCTCTCAGAACGGTTCCATTGTACAGAATGGGGGCGACTTGCGGGAGCGAGGCGAGGTGAGCCGTGTCGCCTCGCCTCGCGTCGCAGTGTGAACCGGCCCTTAAGATGACATGAAAGAGGTAACAGCATACGGGGGATAAAAAAAGTGATAAAGGACAATATACTATGTGAACAATCCTCAAAAAATGTTGTCAACTCAATACTGACATATATAGTATACCCCCGGGGCTCAAAATGTCCATCAAATCATTTTGATCCCATCAGTCTTGGAGTTTTAGTTGTCTTTGGCCCAGTTTCTGTTGTCCTACTCTCCATAAAATAAATCTAAATTCCAGAAGGGAAATTGAGACCCTTTACTAACTGTTGCTGCAAAACTGAGAACTTGAGATCTGAAATCTAACCACCAAGGGACCTAAGAGGTTTAGCGTCTAATCGTGAATTAACAAAACATCAGTTTGGGATTGGACTGTCCTTGGAGTAATATTGAGTTGCAAATATATAAAATGTATGCAATCAATCATTTATACTAAAGTGATGATTTAATGTGTTATACACTCATTAGAAGGTGTACTGTATAGTAAGTGCAGAAAAATTTCCAAAGCAGTGTGCACTTGAAAAGTCTAGGCCATCAGCCTATAGTTAGTAAGTAGAGGACTCTGGTTAAAAATAGTTAGAAGTTTTAAGTGTGTGTCTTGTCTATAGCTGTAATGTTTAGACATATGTAGTCTAAAGTTCTAATAGACTAGCTAGTAACATGTGTTCCTATTAAAGTGCATCTGTACTTAAATAGCAAACAAATGCTGAGAAGGGCACAGGGAGGGGAACAGATTCTTTACTTAGTCCTTCCAAGAGTGAATGTTAAAGCTAATCATACACGTGCCACTTTGATAGAGAGAGGTAAAACTTTTTATTACAGTTTTTGTTGCATTCAAAGACATACAATTCTAGTTTTGACCAATCACAAGAGGTTAGGATTGAACTTGCCAACTTCTTGTGGTTGAAGGTGCCCTAAATTTTTTTTTTACCACATTTAAAGACATTGCCGTAATTTTTATCCCACTTTTAATAAACAGTTTTGAAGCTATCAATTTAATGCCCAGTTACGACTTCACAATTGACCAAACTTTAGCCATTGATTGAACTCAACTGACCAATTTTCAATATGATTACTTGTGATCGTACCTGCGGTTCTCTGTGGATGGAAGGTGGTTGAAAATGCTAAAGTTAACCACTTTGATAGAGGGAGATCAAACTTTTGATTACAGTTTTTGTTGAATGCAAAGCATTCAAAGACATACAATTCTAGTTTTGACCAATCACAAGAGGTCGGGTGGATTTATTTTATTTATTACAGGTACTTATATAGTGCCATGAATTTACACAGCGCTATATATATATATATATATATATATATATATATATATATATATATATATATATTGTACATTCAATTTACCAACTTCTTGTGGTTGGAAATGCCCTGAGGAAAAGTCGGATTCCATTTAAGGACATTGCTATCATTTTTTCAAACTTTTAATAAACTGCATTTAAAGTTTAATAAACTGCCCGGTTACGACTATGCAATTGACTCAATTTTGGTCATTAATTGAAGTCAACATACCATTTTCTAATGTGATCATATCTGCAATTCCCCGATGATAGAAAGCTGTTGAAAAAATGTACTGAAAATTGGCACATGTTTAACCAACTTTGGGGTGTTTTTGAAGTTTTCACATTTAAGGCCTACTCTAGTAGTGTATACATGTTTACCAACAAAATTAAGATTGTGAAAGAGAAAGGTGCAAATATGATATCACCATAAGCGATTTCAAACTCTTGCCAAACCTTTTTATTAGTGACAAAATCTGGAACGGGGTCTCCAAACGTTTCAATCAAAGAACCAGTTTACTGTCCTTCAGACATTGAGGGGCCAGACTGTGGCTTGTGTGAGTAGGAAGTGCCCTGAGAGTAAACAATTCAGTATCATTGGCGTCAGTGGGGGGGGGGGGATTAGTACCCCATAATTGGTGTCTGTGGAAGGAATACTGCCTCATCATTGGAATCAGTGGGAGGAAGGGTGCCCCATCATTACTGTCAGTGGGAGAAGTAATGTCCCATCATTAGTTTCAGTGGGAGGAACAGTGCCAGATCATTAGTATCAGTGGAAGGAATACTGCGCCGTTGTTGATATCAGTGGGGGGAATAGTGCCACATCATAGGTGTCAGTGGGAAAAACAGTGCCCTGTTGTTGGCTTCAAAAGGAGGAATAGTGCGTTGTGCCAATGGCTGGAGTAGTGCCTCAAGGGCCAAGGCAAGCAAATTGCAGCATCTGGCCCTCCGGTCAAAATTTGGAGACCATTGATCTAGAACATGGGTGCTCAACCTGTGGTCCTCCAGCTGTTGCGGAACTACAAGTCCCAACATACCTTTGCCTTTGCGAGTTATGCTTTAAACTGTCAGCCTTGCAATGCCTCATGGGGACTTGTAGTCCTACAACAGCTGGAGGGCCAGAGGTTGAGCACCCATGATCTAGAATGACAGGACCCCTTTAACATAACATTTAAAAACCTCATAATGAAAAAAAAAACTGAGTCATTGGCCATTTTCCTTATCCATTTATCTTGCAGCATACGTATCTTCCCTGCACTGAAGCAATAACAAACGCACAAGGGTAAAAAAATTTCAGTGTAAGGTTAAAGTTTATATTTACTACCTGGTTACTGAATTCTTTATGCAGATATGCTCAACTGTAGTGTACGGTTGACAGGTTTCAGATAGTTATCTGTAGGAGGAAAATGTAGCAGCCAAGATTCTGAACATTTGCAAAAATACAAGTTGTCTGTTTTAAGGGACTTTCATTGTTTATTTGCACACTCTTTGCCCTTTGTTGGTGGGTGTCCCACAAGGTTCTGTTTATGGAACCCTTCGTTCTTCCATCTATATCCATGGCCACTTAACTGGCATATTTGGCTTTAATCACGATACTCAATTCTTTATTTTCTGATCTAACTCCCCTACTGTTCCTGAGTTTTCTGCAGTCTCTGATTTCAAGGTCACTTTTTATTGATAAAACTAAATATGTAACTTTTTCACCATCTTCTTTTATTCCCCTGAAATGATTACTATTGGCAACAATAAGATCTTTTCTCCGAGCTCCAATCACCCACTAACCACCTCCTGTTGTCTCCATCTTGAACACGTGTCCCACATTCACTCCTTCCTCATGCATGATACAAATATTATGCTAAAGAATGTCTGTCAAGCCTTGGCTTAATGGTTGTAACACTCTCTAAGGGCCCTTTCACATTGGCGATCGAATCAGGTCAGAAGGTCCATGCACTTTTATGGACCCATGGGTGTTACAGTCTGGAGGAAAGAAGAGAAAGGGGAGACATGATGTGGTTAAACACTTAAAGTGGGAGTAAACCCGCTGACATTTTTTTTTCAGACCTGCAAGGGAAAAGGCATAATGAGCTAGTATGCACCACGTCTGCCGGACCTTCCGCTGAGAATCCCCTGTGCACATGCGCCGCTGCAGACAGCGGCTCATTGTGAGGGGAATATCTCCTAAACCATACAGGTTTAGGAGATATTTTTTTTTACCTACAGTTAAGCCTTATTATAAGCTTACCTGTAGGTCAAAGTAAAAAAAAAACTCTATACAAGCGCTTTAAGGACCAGACCAATACTGCAGCTGCTGATTTTTAATAATCGGACACTTACTTGTCCCAGGGTCCAGTGATGCGGGGGAATGAAGCCCCCCTCATTCCCCGCTCACTGCGTTGTCTTTCTTACTGTGGGCACCTGGCTGTGGCTTCACAGCCGGGCACCCACTGTTCATGCGCGAGCGGCACAGGGCGTCGTGATACGCCGCACAGTCATCTGGGACACGTGACAGGTCCCAGATGACTGTGCGGCTCGAGGGGAAGTGATGTCACCAGCCCGGGCATTGAAGAAGGCAGACTACGAGGGACCCCCTAGCAACAGGCATTTAGAGGTGAGTAAAAACATTTTTTTTTTCCAATTATTATTTTTTTTTTAAGAACTATTTTTTATTTTTTGGTGGCAACACCACTTTAAAGAGCAACGTACCTGTACGTGCTTGTGGCCAGCCGTGCCATTCTGCCGACGTAAATGTGCAGGAGGCGGTCCTTACAGTCAGTGCTACAGTTTGAATTTAAAACGTATTTGTGTGAACGGTGAAGTTAAGTCATGGATTGTGGAAACTAACTAGTGTTGGGTGATTGTATATAGTGTATACCACATTTACCACTGACTAATGCAGAGTTGTAATGCAAGGAGATCAGCTAAAAGTAGTTGGATCTGTATGTGTGTTATAATTAATCGAAATTAATCGATTAAAAAAATCGATTAATCGAACATGAAAATTTCAATCAGTAACAGCCCAGGTTTATACGTCTCTGTTGGAGGTGGGGGGGAAGTAAATTTGCTGGTTATTTCGCCATGGCTGCCCTTACTTTTCTATCTTTATATGCTTCTATGCTATATAAATCCTGTATAATAAAAAAAATAACTCACATTTTTTTTTGTTATTAATTTTTTTTACGGCCCAAAAGATTGCACAATCCCTAGTTATAATATTTCAGCCCACACAATAACGTTTAAGCACCGTTCAGTCTTGCCAGCCACTGGTGCAACCTAGCGATGATTTTTGGCTCCGGGTTTGGGGATAGTTGGCTGCAAGGAGATCCACTTTGACACTTTGCATGCATTGTTGATATAAGGATTTCAGCTCTTTGTAAGAGTGACAAGCTGCTCCACAGGAATGTGAGGGCTGATCTATTTACTTTGCCATTTTCTGCAGCTTTTTTTTTTTTTTTTTCAGTTGTGGGAGACTGATTAGGAAGCCTGCTAATTTTAGCTTGTTAAAAAAAAAAAAAAAAAAAACAGGGCATATTGAATTCCCCATTAGTGAGATCTTGGTGATAATTGCTTAAAGACAGCGAAATGAAAAGAAAGTGAGTATTGAGACTGTGGAGGAGAGAGGGGAAGGTTTAACAAAGAGGCAGTTGAAAGATTTCCAGATGGAGTCCGTCTACTGGGTTTACCTATGGGTGGGAAGATTGCTGATAAGCTACATGATAATTCACAGCAGTTAATCAAGAAAAGCAAACAGTTTATGATACATTGGATTAACAAAACTCCAGGTCTAGGAGATAGTTTGGGAGCAAAATTGCCTGGAAGTTGAAAGGTCAGGCCTGAATATAAAATAAATCATTGTCCGCCAGGAGCTCTTACTGGTGTTTACCCCGGGCTTGATTAGGAAAGTATTTCGTTTACATTAGCTCTTGTATTACATTTCTAAACTCAGCCTTTTCAATGGATGGCGCTCCTCGCAGGTTAAAGAGAGACGCTCTTATGTTTGCCAAACAAAATGTCACTGAAAAGATGAGTACCAGGCGGGGGTTACTTGAAAAGTGAAAAAGTTTATTGAAACTTTTTTTTTGTAGTATTTGATACAGGTCAAAGCTTTGGAGATTATTTACTAAAGGCAAATAGGTTATTCCGCTTACAAGGGAAGTTGCACTTGCGCTTAGTGAATGAGGAGAAGCTCTTCTGACTTCTACCATCAAATCATGTGTAAGCAAAAAACTTATGTTTTTTTTTCTGTTATTTTCCTTGCTTATGATTGGGTATTCTTTGCAAAGTGAAATTTTGCCACATTCACTAAGCTCTGGGGAAGATTTCCTTACAAAGTGTAAGGGTTCTTTCACACTGGACGGATCCGTGATGATCCGCCCTGTGAATATCCGTTTGCTCAGTGGGGACCGCTCCGTCAATCCCCGCTGAGCAGGAAGGTGACAGGTCCATCTCTGCGCACTGCGCAGGGATGGACCTGTCAGAGCGCGCTCTCCCCTATGGGGGATTGGATGACGACGGACCGTAGAGTCCGTCGTCACCCGATCTGATCCTCAGACGGATGGAAGAAAGTTTTTATTAAAAGATAATACAGTTGCATATACAACACATTGAACAAATACTTAAAAGGAGCAGGTTGATTTACTGAGGTCAAACAAAATGTTCACGATTGAAATGTTCAGATTCTCCTCTTCTCTGGTCCCTCTTCGGCCCTCCTGGCCCATCCCTCTTGTTGAGTGCCCCCACAGCAAGCAGCTTGCTATGGGGGCACCCGAGCTGCAGCTCCGCGTGTCCATTCAGACACGGAGCTGCCATTCGGCCCCCACCCCCTCTCTCTCATGATTGGCTAACTGACTTTGTTTGACAGCCACGGGAGCCAATGGCTCTGCTGCTGTGTCTCAGCCAATCTCCAGGAGTCCATTGCTGCACAGAGATGGGACTCAGGTAAGTATTTGGGGGGGCCGATGCACACAGGAGGCTTTTTATCTTGACCACTTCAGCCCTGGAAGCATTTACCCCCTTCCTGATCAGGCCATATTTTGTTATACGGCACTGCGTCTATTTAACTGAGAATTGCATGGTTGTGCGACGCTGTACCCAAACAAAATTTACGACTTTTCTTCCCCAAAAATAGAGCTTTCTTTTGGTGGTATTTTTATTTTTTGCTCTATAAACAAAAGAAGACAATTTTGAAAAAAAAAATAAAAATAAACACAATATCTTTTTCTTTTTGCTATAATAAATATCTCAAATAAAAAAAAAAAACACAATTTTTTTCCTCAGTTTAGACCGATATGTATTCTTCCACATATTTGTGGTAAAAAAAATGCAATAAGCGTACATTGATTGGTTTGCGCAAAAGTTATAGCGTCTACAAAATGGGGGATAGATTTATGGCATTTTTATTATTATTATTATTTTACTATTAATGGTGGCGATCAGCGATTTTTATCAGGACTGCGATACTGCGGCGGACAAATCTGACACTTCTGGCACATTTATGGGGCCAGTGACATTTATGCAGCGATCAGTGCTATAAAAATGCATTGATTACTCTATAAATGGCACTGACAGGGAAAGGGTTAACACTATCTGTTAACACTACTGACCTTTCTTAGTTGAAGTTTCACTGTTACCTAAGCTGGGTACACATGGGCCAAAAATTGGCCAGAAACAGTGGGTTTGGCAGGAACTGGCTGACTTTGGACACGTGTATATCCCCTTGTCTGACAGAAGCCGGTCGTGAACGAGCATGCTGGAAAACCAGCGTCCGATCTGCGCTCGCAGCAAATGGCTGCAACCGCTGATCACTGTGTTCTGGCAGGGGGCAGTCTGAAATTGAATATATACAGTGTGTGTTATCTTTTGCATTATCCATATTTTATATTTATATATATTGACACACCTTTCTTACATCAATTTTCATTAATTTTTCATGTACCCTAATCCCATGTTTTTTTTTTTTTTTCTTTTCAGTTCTTCCTGTGTTCTGTGTACGTTCCGATGTGTACAGAGAAAATTAACATCCCCATCGGCCCCTGTGGTGGCATGTGTCTTTCCGTCAAGAGAAGATGTGAGCCTGTCCTGAAAGAATTTGGATTTTCTTGGCCAGCAAATTTGAACTGTAGCAAATTTCCACCCCAGAATGATCACAAGCACATGTGCATGGAGGGTCCTGGAGATGAGGAGGTGCCAATGCACAGCAAGACATCTGTGCAGCCTGGGGAAGAATGCACTGCCATGGGTCCAAACTCCAAACAATACACTTGGGTTTCGAGAAGCATGAGCTGTGTCTTGAAGTGCGGCTATGATGCGGGTCTCTATACGCGCTTGTCCAAGGAATTCACTGACATCTGGATGACCGTGTGGGCTAGCTTGTGCTTTTTATCCACTGCATTCACAGTGCTCACTTTTTTGATTGACTCATCTCGTTTCTCCTATCCTGAGAGACCTATCATCTTCCTCAGCATGTGTTATAATATTTATAGCATTGCCTATATTGTGAGATTGATTGTGGGCCGAGACAGAATAGCATGTGAGTTTGGCGAGGCTCCAGCACCCGTTCTCATCCAGGAAGGGCTTAAGAACACAGGATGTGCCATAATTTTCCTGCTCATGTACTTTTTTGGAATGGCTAGCTCCATCTGGTGGGTGATTTTGACACTAACCTGGTTCCTTGCAGCAGGCCTTAAGTGGGGACATGAAGCTATAGAGATGCACAGCTCCTACTTCCATATCGCTGCATGGGCCATTCCAGCCGTAAAAACAATTGTCATCTTAATCATGAGACTTGTTGATGCAGATGAGTTGACTGGTCTTTGCTATGTTGGCAACCAAAACATTGATGCCCTCACTGGTTTCGTAGTGGCCCCGCTTTTTACCTACTTGGTGATTGGTACTCTGTTTATAGCAGCCGGACTTGTGGCGTTATTTAAAATTAGGTCCAATCTTCAGAAAGACGGAACCAAAACAGACAAGCTAGAACGATTAATGGTGAAGATCGGCGTCTTCTCTGTTTTGTACACTGTGCCAGCAACCTGTGTGATCGCCTGCTACTTCTATGAGATCTCCAATTGGGCTGTTTTCCGATACACAGCCGATGAGTCCAACATTGCTGTGGAGATGCTCAAGATATTCATGTCCCTTTTGGTGGGCATCACATCGGGTATGTGGATCTGGTCTGCCAAGACGCTACATACGTGGCAGAAGTGTTCAAATAGATTAGTGAACTCGGGGAAAGTGAAAAGGAAGAAAAGGGCCGATGCTTGGGTAAAACCGGGCAAAGGGAATGAAACTGTGGTATAGCCAATGGTGGCAAAAAGTCCTGTTTTTGAGTGTGAACACTTGCCATGAGTCAAGCTAACTTGCTGTTACTGCAGGCTAAGGCCTCAAACATTGGTTCACCTTACAGACCTTATCAGGATGTGCGCTGGAAATGTACATTTGGCTTCCTTTATGCCTTGCTTTAAGAGGTAAAGGTTGACCTAGATGTAAAAGTGGATGCCCTCAGGAAAAAAGCAGAGCTTGGCTTGACCACCCATGACAGCTCTGCGTGACTTGTAACCACTGGGCCTTTTTATGGTCCTGTCTTTCATATTTGTATTTCAGTGCTGCATGGAAGCAAATTTTCCTTTTTTAGGCTACATTTCTGGCAAAGTCTTAAAACTTGTACAGGATTGGAAGGCGACTTCCAAGACAACAGGCTGAGGGACATGTCTACAGAGCAGTGCTAAAGTTCAGGGCACATGTCCCTAATGTTTTGCATCCTAGTAAGCATGGCCCAAAGTGTATTTTAATATATTTAAAGATACAACTGTATTGTACTAGTATAAGAAAAATGACAAAGAGGGAGCCATTGAACACTGGAAACTAATCAGAGTTTACCTCTGAAGTGCCTTATGAACTGAAATATTTAAATTTTTGTGTGTTTTGGCCTAACCAAGTCCCAGTTGTTGGAGTATTACAAACATTCATGTCCATATAGATTAGAGGTTAGCAAATGTTTTTTTTTTATCTTTGGTTAGTTCAAAATGCATTATAAATGAAAATATATGGAAGAAAGCCAAGGCTCCTATGGATTTTAAGAAATGAAAAATAATGCACTATTTGCTATGTGAATGTGTATAGATTTAGTATACTTTGCGTGGTGCCTTTCTGAAATATAAGGTAAAATGTTGAGAAGAACATATTAGCATACAGAAAATGACAACTCCTATATAAATTCCTTCCCAAGCCTACTGCTAAAACCACCTTTATGAAATTAAAAAACAATGGACATCTATGAGAAGTAGACAGGTGGCACATGCTAAAGCCAAATTTCAGCACTTGGGTGGCAACACAATTCACTAATTCCTTACTGCTTTATTCAATTAGGCTTCTATAGGAAACACCAAAAAATAATTGAAGGACCCCCAGCCAGAAATTTCTCAATGGTGGCCACATGTCCTGGCTGGTGGCCAGCTGCTAGCTGTAGGGCTAAACCTCCTGTCAACCCTAGCCTCTACAATGTGCAACTGAACATATGCACCATTACATTGAGTCTTCACAAAGCTGTCCCTGAATCATCCTAGGAGACCAGTTTTCTTAGGCCGCGTACACACGCGGGGACTGTTCGCCCAACTTTGTCCGCTGAACAGTGTTTCGGCGGACAGTCCGCCCGTGTGTGGGCTTTCAGCGGACAGTTTCAGCGAACAGTTTGCTGAACAAGGTTTTTCGGAATTTCCGAAAAACTGTCCGCTGAAACTTGGTTTCAGCGAACAGTCCCCTCGTGTGTAGGCTTGTTCGTCAAACTAAGTTCCGCGCATGCTCAGAAAGGATTTACACGCCGAAAGTTGTAATGTAGTGTATAGGACGTTGTATTTTCCGTCCCGTCGTACGTGCCGTTCACGTCATCGCGCACGGTTTCAGCAAACTGTTCGTTCGTCGTGTGTGGGCAAGTCCGTCCATGCTAATTTTGAGCGGACTGTTTGCTGAAACTGTTTGACGGACAAAGTTGAGCGAACAGTCCCCGCGTGTGTACGCGGCCTTACAGCAAGCACTGTGCTTTCTCAGTGTAATCCAAAACTGTGTCTTTACACTGCCGTGGAAACTAATGGGAAGTTGAGCATGAGTTTTATTGGGTTACATTGGTAAGATCTGGGCCTAAAGAGTACTTGTCACAGATGCCTATATCGGCAAATCTAATAAAAAAATAAATAGTAAAAACAGTTGAATAAAAATCTAATAATAATGTAAGTAAGCCTTTCACTGGATACTAGGTGTCTACATTCCGTAATCCCTGCTGCTCCCTAATACCCTTGCCCACACTCTGGGTTTCCAGTTGCAGCTCCTCATCTTCTGAGATTAGATGCCATCAGCCCCCTCGAGTTCTCAGAAGATCAGATGGGAAGAGTGAAAGAGGCTTACTCAAAATCACAACATTTACTGGGGAAGCAGAACATGCAGCTCAGCCATTGCTTGTCTTCGCTGCCATGTGAGTCGTAGGGCAGCAACTGGGCCAAAGACAATAGCACTGCATACGGGGGGTATCAGGAAGTTTGGAATTAAGACAACCCAAACCTTGAGTAAGGCTAAGTTATATCAAAATGACTCTTGACACTAAAAATGCAGCCTGCAAAGGAAGAGTCTCAACACTTGCCCTTTGGGTGAGGAGTCCTCCCAATGGTCTTTTCAGGAGCCACGGCCTCCAAGAGAGTCTTCAGCTTCTGACACTTCCTGGCATGTTGGATATCTGCATCCCCCACCACATTCTGTGATTTCATCTGCCAGCTATTATGTCATTACATGGTGTGGAAGTGATGTAGGGGTCTAGGAGAGGAACTACAGCACACACGGGAAGGGGGACCAGGCATCTGAACACTGAAGTGTCTCCTGGAAGCTGTAACTCTTGCAGAGAGCAAACTTAGGACCCACCACCTACCAGAAAGGTATGCATTTAGGGCCCATTCACACGTATACCTTGTGGCTCCAAAAACTGAGTTTAGCTTAACCTCTTGGCTGTTATCACCACGCAGAGGGTGTCAGTCTCCTATCATGGCTCCTTTCAGCACCATCCACTTGATACTCAAAAATATCAGCACTTGAGTCCATCCATAATCTGCAGTGCAGAGTATATTTATTAAAAATCAAGTGATCCAGTATACAGCAGAAATCGAACGCTTTTTTGGCTTACAAAGCCTTACATATAGCATAGCTATTATTTTTAATGAATAAACTCTGGGGATCATGTACAGACCCAATGCTGATTGTTTTCGGGTATGCTTTGTGGCATTATTGCACGTTACGACAACATATGACAACTCACCTGCTCTGTGCAGTGTGGTGGTCCCATTCATTGTCAATAGCGCTTCAAGGCATTGTACAGTCCAGTGCGCACCAAAGTGCGCTGCATTCTTAAAAAGGGGTCGTGTACATTTTTTCATTGCTTGTTTATTCAAAATTCATGGGCTGCCTTAATGCAATTCATGTTAAAGTGTGAATGGGACCAATGAGTCTCCTTTTTGGTTGCTTTTTATTTTTTTATTTTTTTTCTACAATCACTTTAGTAATTTATACAGACTCTAATATACAACTGTGACTGGTCCTCTTTAATGGGGCTTACTAATGCTTAAAGAAATGAAAAGTCTCGTGCTGCATGCATTGCGTCATCTAGCAGTTATAAAGTGTCCGCCATTTTTTTTAGGGTCACTTGGATATTTTGCATGCCGCCTGGCCTCTACACCAGTGACGCATTCTACGCAAAGCTTTGCAATGGTGGTAATAATGGCCTTGTCAAACAGCAGCAGAATATGAACAGTAATGCATACAACTTGCTTGATGCCGGCACAACATGGCCTCCTTCTGTCCCCTCCATTTATTAATTAGTGAGGCCATATTTTCTACAGCCCCCACTAAGCTGTGATCAAAATTGCAGCCAGACCATGCAGAAAACTCTGCGGATTTATTTTTTCTAACAAAATTGATTTTAATTGCCCCAATTTACACTAATTGCACGTTTTAAGGAATAGCTGTGTGATTGATGGCCAGTAAAGGCCGAACGACGCATAGGCATCCCATAGTATGTGATGCCAATAATAAAGGGAAGCTATTGTTTTTTTTTTTTTTTTTTTAGTGGCTATACTTTTTAAGTTATTAAAAAGTTTGACGTTCATTTTTGTATGACCTCTGTGCTTGCTGTTCCTCATTTTTACAATTGCATTTTGCATAGTATCTATCTGTACATCCGGCCGCATACAATATAGGGCCCTTTTCAGCGAGAAAATCTTCTTCTTAATATTGAACCTTATTCATTTTGCCATTAATGCATTCTGTGAGTGTACCCTGAGCTGAGCATTCAAAACTCAGGGGGTGTATTTATAAAAAAAAAAAAACTTGCAGCGCTATTCATCTGGCAAAACTGCATGCACATTTCTTTCTGTGCAAATGCTGACAAAATCAAACAAATCTATTTTCTCTTTAGGTTGGATGTTATTTCTTTTTATTCGTAGGAAGAGCATAAATCAGTAAAATATTGAATTATGGCCACTAGATGGAGCTGATGATCATATAAAATGAATACTTATTTGCTGTGTTTGTCAGCGCCATCATGTGGCGATAATGCAGTATTTTCCCGACTTACGCTATTCTTATGAATGATTTAAATCAGACCTTTAGAGAAAATAAATAGATAAACTCTGTGCCAAAATAATAAGTACACTCTAATAAAACAAAAATAATTAAAACTGTTTATTGACCACGAGTGCAATCAGGGGAGCAGCTTTAGAGAAAATAGCCTAGTAACATTACATTTTTCTGGCAGTCGCACAGAACAAATTATACATGTCTTTTTCAGGGCAAATAGCTTTGTGAGTTTTTTTTTAAATGCACCCCTCAGGTGTATTAGCAGGAAGCTAAGAAGTTTTTATTTGCATAAGAAACATAGGGGTTGATTTACTAAAACTGAAGAGTGCAGAAGCTGGTGCAGCTCTGCATAGAAACCAATCAGCTTCCAGTTTTTAATGTCAAAGTTTAATTGAACAAGCTGTGATTAGAAGCTGATTGGCTACCATGCACAGCTGCACCAGATTTAGCATTCTCCAGTTTTAGTAAATGAACCCCACAGTATGTCTCTTCGGCAAGGTGCCTGCTAATGCTGGCCATACACGATACAAAAAATCGGCCGAACCCATTTTTGAAAAATTACCATTCGGCCGTGAGAGCAAACGATAGTGCCATCATGTAATGACTGATAAATCATTTTGGCTCAAAAACGTCCCAATGATTATCAATTTTGTGGCAATAACTGTCTAAATGACTGAATTTCGGCCGATTTTTCGGATAGTATATGGCCAGCATAACACAATCTTATAAATGACGATTGTTCATTTTTTTCGTCAATCTGATCAGTCCGGATTGCATTGTGAGAGAGGAACATCAAGCACAGTCATTGGAGAGGTCCAACAAGCCCCCTGCTGAGTCAGAACTATAGCTTTCCTCGGAGCATGAGCTTTGCTGGTCTGGGAGCTAAAGGTCTGACTCAGCCAGGGGTGTGTAAGGCCTCTGCAGAGAGACCACTGCTTCCACACAGAGAGGCGGAGTGCTTCTCTACAGCATGCTGTCAGGGGACAGGCTTTTTTTGGTTGCTTTCTAAAGAAAACCAACTGTAAGACTTTGTACGTCTTTTGTTTTGATGCAGCTGGAATGTATTTAGCTGATTGAGACTTTCGGTCTTATAAGGTCATTTATCTAGGAGTTGTATTTTCTCCGTGCAACTGTATCAGTGTGAGTTTTAAAAGAGCCATCATTCTTGTGCCTTAGAAGCCTAGCGGACACTTAAACAGCGTATTATTATTTTGAGGTGGAAATGAGGCCTTCAGCGCTTTGCTTGTACTGCTGACGAAACATCTTTTGACGTGTGGACGTGACCTTCCAGGTACAAGTCATCTACTCATGTTAGACATGAATTTGTGAAACTTCTGTGGGAAATATAGACACTGCTTTTTATGGGTGTTATATTTTGTATATATGTTTATTGATATGTAAATGTCTAATTTATCACTGTACAAATTTTTATATTTAATTTTTTTATTAAAACAAATAAAAGCACATTTTCTGCTGCTTAGCCGTGTGTCTTGTTTGAAGTGGAACCCCAGACTGGAATTTGTTTTTTAAAAGGCATCTAGACCCAAACCTAAAAATGTGACATATGTAGAAGCTCTGGTTCACATCGATGAGATGTTACATGGGATTTGACATGTCAAATTGCATGCCAAATCTGAGGCTATTGCCCACAATGGAACCGTGGGAATCGGTGCAATGCCGACTTTGCTGCGCCGATTCCCAAAAGTAGTTTCTGTACTACTTTTGGCGATTTTCATGTGCGATTTAAATAGACATCTGTGCAGGAAACTGCACAGATGTCTCTGAAATCGTGGGACTCACATGCGGGAATGAAATTGTGCGAGTTCACCACGATTTCAGTCCCGCGGCAGTGCGAACCTGGGTGAAAAGTGTTTACAGGAAACCGCGGCAGCCTATACCATTTTTGTGCCAAAACTACACTTAAGCCTCGTACACACAATCGGATTTTCAGACGGGAATTGTGTGATGACAGGCTGTTGGCGGAAAATCTGTTTGTATGCTCCATCGGACAATTGTCGGATTTTTCACGGACAAATGTTGGATGGCAGGCTTTAAAAAAATTTGCGGACAAATGTCTGTTGTCGGATTTTCCGAGCGTGTGTACACAAGTCAGTCAGACAAAAATCCAAAGTACAAACACGCATGCTCGGAAGCAAGGATGAGCCAGAAGTGGTCGGTCTTGTAAACTAGCGTTCAAATGGAGAATTAACATTCGTGACGTGGCAAATTATGAAATCTCGAAAAGCAAGGCAGCGCACAATTCTCTTCTTCTTTAATGGGATAATAATGAAGCTGCTTTGCTGGTGATACGGATGGAGTTATTGCAAACTAATTTTCAAAAGCGTTTTTTTTCTAGTGATATCAAGAATAATATTATAATGCTTGTTATTTATTTTTTGGTGCAAGTTACCACAACACCATTATCCCGTAGTTTTTAAGATCAAAAATACAACTATGTTGGTGTCCCTTGTTAATTTTATATTGTGTTTTTTAAAATGTAACTGCCTACTCCCAAACTGTCATTTGAAGTAAAACACAAAGAGTATTATGCTACACAATTGTTTTTATTGTGCATTAAAAAAAGAAAACAAATAAAATTAGACATGCTATCTGCCAATAGAGCTTAACCAAAAAGTGCATTCTATGCATCAAAAAATATAGAAAATATACCAAATCAAATGATTATTCAACCTGAAAATAAAAGCCTCATGCATGTGTCCTGCTTCTTAATATAGGGGGCAACAATGCCAAGAGTTGGTGAAAGCAGGGGTCCATCACCCAGAGATAATTCCGAAAATCATCTGAATTATTCTCCTGGAGCTCCCACAGCAAAGGCATATGACATAATTGGTCACGATTAATAAAGCAAAAAATTTTTGGTCCAAGAAATCCTCCTCTTCCTTTTCCTGGCTGGACTTGGGTCAAAGCAATAACTCCAAGTCCAATAATAAATAACACGTTATCTCCTCCAATTCCGTAACATGTCTGGTTGACGAATGGCCGTTCAGAAACTAACTGAAAAGCGCAAAATGAAAAGCACGAAATGAATAGTGCAAATCAACACTCACCAAACTTCTACTAACACAAAATTAGCAGAAGGAGCCCAAAGGGTGGCGTTAAAGAGCTGAAAAAACACATAGTACGTCACTACGTTCGTGTTTGCTGGCCGACAATTCCTTGCCGTTTGTATGCAAGACAAGTTCCTAACAAACACCCTTCGGATAAAAGTCCAAGGTTTATTTTTCTGCAAAAAATCCGATCGTGTGTACGAGGCTTTACCAATCCTTTCATTAGGTACAACTGTTGAATTGCTTGGTAACCAATCACATGGCAGAAACTCAATGCATTTAGGCATCTAGACGTGGTGAAGATGACTTGCTGATGTTCAAACCGAGCATCAGAATGGGGAAGAAAGAGGAATTAAAAGAGAAGTATGGGAATACTTTTTCTTATTAATAATACTTACCTAGTAGGATGCAGCATCGGTCTGAGGCTGCCTCTAACACTGAGAACTGAGCAATCAAACACCACTGATTGCTCGGTTTGGGAACGGGAGATTCGTATCATAGATGTGCAGCTGACAAATCTGCAGCAACTGCCCGATGCTATCATGTCAATATAGACCAAAATCTCTGAGGAATGTTTCCAACACCTTGTTGAATCTATGCCACAAAGAATTAAGGCAAAAGGGGGTCCAACCTGCTACTAGTAAGGTGTACCTAATAAAGTGGCCATTGAGTATATACATATATAAACACTACATTGCCAAAAATCTGTATATTGACCATCGAACCTCATGGATAGCTGATTGAGGCTTTAGGCCAGTGATGGCGAACCTTGGCACCCCAGATGTTTTGGAACTACATTTCCCATGGTGCTCATGCACTCTTCAGTGTAATTGAGTATTATGGGAAATGTAGTTCCAAAACATCTGGGGTGCCAAGGTTCGCCATCACTGCTTTAGGCCATACCTTGGATAAGCTTTTTGACATCCAATTCCAAAACCATGGGCATTCATATGGAACTGGCACTCCTTGTTTGGTTACAATGGCCTCCACTCTTCTGGTACAGCTTTCTACAAGATTTTGGAGTGTTTCTGTGAGAATTTGTACCCATTTACCCGAAAAAACATTTGTGAGGTCAGGTACTGATATTGAACAAGACGATGTGGCTTACCTTCCATGTTATCCCAAAGGTGTTTAGTAATGGTTGAAGTCAGGACCACTTGGGTTCCTTCACACCTAACTCATCAACCATGTGTTTTATGGAGCCGTCTTTGTACCCAGGGGCACAGTCATACCGAAAGAGAAAAAGGGTCTTCACCAAACTGTTACCATGAGGTTGGAAGTCCAAAATGGTCTTAAATGTCTTTATATGCTGAAGCATTAACAGCGCCATATCTAGAAACACCTGAAGCCAATAATTTGGAGTGGTGTCCACGTGATTTTGGACACCACAGTAGGTGTGATGGTCTTGTGTCGGCATATTTTTGGACATAAACACACTATCCTCACAAAGTATTAAAGTATGGAAGAATACTATGTATGAAACCTTCTAGTTCTGCTTTATGTGGTACAAATGCTACATACGCTCTTTTATTCTGTACAATGAACGCATTTTTCAAGTAAAACTAGAACAATGAATTCTACAAATCCTACATATTGGAACAGGGGAACAAGAATTGATTGAACTTGTGTTGTATGCATGTAAAAGGACCCTGAAACATGGAATATCTTCTTTCTGTGACCTCGAACATCCATCAGTGTGAGCCCTTCTGTAGACAGTCACCATCATGATCTGAGTGGCGGCAGCAGCTGTATAGGGAGGAATATAGATTTGGTGAAGAGGAAAAAAAGCAACTGTAAAGGAAAGTGAACGGTACATTAAGAGATATAGTCCAGACTATAGGTATAATGCATTAACTGTAGAATAAAATAAATATTTTTGGCAATTCTTACCTATTAAACCCAAAAGCATTTATAATATTGCAGTTTACCAATTCTTAGATGTGATGGATGCATTAGTTTCCTTTTTTAGGCTTTCTTTCTTTTAGTGCATAGGTATAATGTATTTATATTAAGCGCTTGCCGACCAGCCACTGTCGTTACTCTGCGACAGGCCGGCATGTTCCCGTGAGCTGTTGTAGCTGTACATCGGCCGTTTAAGCAGGGAAAACAGGCGCACGCCTGCTGCACTGTGAGGGAACTGATGCGTGTGGCCAGCAGCCGCAATGACCACCAGCCACGTGCGATCACGGGCACGAGAGCCAGAACAGGGACGTGTGTGTGTGTTTAAACACACAAATCTCTGTTCTATGAGGAGAGGACAGACAGATCGTGTGTTCCTACTAGCTAGGAACGATGATCTGTCTCCTCCTCTAGTCAGTTCCATCCCCCTACAGTTAGAACACACACTGAGGGAACACATTTAACTCATTGATCGCCCCCTAGTGTTAACCCCTTCCCTGCCAGTGTCATTTACACAATAATCAGTGCATGTTTATAGCACTGATCGCTGTATAAATGCCAATGGTCTCAAAAATGTGTCAAAAGCGTCCGCCATAATGTCGCAGCCATGATAAAAACTCACAGACCACCGCCATTACTAGTAATGGCGGTGGTCTGTGAGTTTTTATCACCGCCGCCATTACTAGTAAAAAAATAAATAATAATTAAAAAAATGCCATAAATCTTTCCAATAGTTTGTAGACGCTATAACTTTTGAGAAAACCAATCAATATACGCTTATTGCAATTTTTATTACCAAAAATATATAGAAGAATATATATTAGCCAAAACTGATGAAGAAATTAGAATTTTTAAAACATTTATGGGGATATTTATTATAGCAAAAAGTAAATAATATTGTTTTTTTTTCAAAATAGTCACTCTTTTTTTGTTTATAGCGCAAAAAATAAAGACCGCAGATCAAATACCACCAAAAGAAAGCTCCATTTGTGGGAAAAAAAGGGCGTAAATTTTGTTTGGGTACAACGCCGCATGACTGCGCAATTGTCAGTTAAAGCAACGCAGTGCCGAATCGCAAAAAATGGTCTGGTCATTAAAGCTCCGCTGAATAACAAGAACAAATTTAAAGTTAGCAGCTACAAAAAGTGTAGCTGTTGACTTTTATTATTCAGACACTCACCTGTCCCATGGTCAAGCGATGCGGGTGTACGAAGCCCCGCTCCTCTCCGTGTCGCCGGCATTCTTAATGTGGGCGCCCGGCTGTGGCTTCACAGCTGGGCACACACTGTGCGATGCGTGTTGCGAATGGCCGGGCAATCTCTGGGACCTGTGAGTGTGCCAGAAGATTGCAGGGAGGGGGGACAGGTGAACTTCCTTCCAGTGTCCCGGAGGCCTGGGAGGAAATGGGAGCTGGATGCCTCTAAAAAGAGGGTATCCGCCCCCCCCCAAAAAAAATGACATGCCAAATGTGGCATGTCAGGGGGTCACCTTAACTTAAATCGTAAGTTTCATTTTTGGGTGGAACTCCGCTTTAAGCAGGCAAATCTTCGGGTCTGGAAGTGGTTAAAATAAATATTTTCAGTAATTCTTACCCTAAAGTAGTTGTGAAGGCTGAAGGTTTTTTTTTTTTTTTAACTTTGTGCATGAAGGTAAAAAACCTTTAGTGTGCCGCTGGATCCTCAGCCCCCCCTAAGCCCGATCTCGATCCAGCGATGTGCAGGAGAAGGTTCTCTCGGGTCTCTCCCCCTGATTGACTGAGATGCAGCTCCTGTTAATCACAGCCAGTGAGACGGAAGCGGGGTGGGGGGCGGGGGCGCAAAAACAAAGAGACGATTCGGGATCGAGCACACACGAGTGCCCCCACAGCAAGTGACTTGCTATGGGGGGGCACTTAGCAAGGGGGAAGGACTCAGAGCGCTGTACAGAGAAGGTAAGTATAACATGTTTGTTAATTTTTTTTAATAACATTTTTGTTCAGGACAGGAGGTGGATCAAGTTGGCAGGGAGGAGAAGCCGAGGAAGCCATGGAGGGGTGAGTGCGAGGTTGAGTGCGGGAGTGCGGGGGGCCTTCACCGTGGAGGGGCTGAGAGCTTCTGGACTTGGGGGGGGTTTGTTTGCTGCCCCCCCCCCCCAAGTTTAGCACCAGCTGCCACTGTTTAATACTACTCTAATATAACAAAGAAAGCCAAGTGGAAATTTTCAGCAAGTAAAGAGGTAAACATCTTTTCATGTTATGTGAATAGGAGCATTTAACAAATAATAAAGTAGATGTTATCCTAAATGGGCTGCAGAAGTGGAAATACACTTTAAAATGTATTTTTTTTTTTTACTAAAATCTGCATGCTTGAAACAAATCAGGATTTTCTTTGTAATCACATTGTCCTCTAATTTATTTTAGTTTCCAACATCTGTCAGCTCTGAAAAATTCCTAAAGAATATCATCCCAATGCACACATACTTTATGGTTCCAGTGGGGGGAAATATTTCTTTTTTTTAAGTTACTTTTCATGCAAGAGGTAATACAATACACTCAGAAGGGGCCAAACGTATTATGTTACCTCTAAGTGTGACGGACCTTTTATTCTGGGAAAGTTCTGTGTGCCTGCTTCTTTTTATTTTTTTTCTTCATCTCTGACAGAATTTGTCCGCGATTCCTACCATCAGACTGGCAGGCGGGCAATTCATTTAATTTTTTTTTTTTAAGATCAGCTTTAAAGTAAATGTATCATTAAAGAGGAAGTAAAGGCTAAAAAAAAAAAAATTAAAAATAAAAAACACACCCTGCAAGGCAAAGGCATAATGAGCTACTATGCATAGCATACTAGCTCATTATGAATAACTTTCCTGTGAACGAAGCCCCTGAAGCGTTCCTCTGTCTTCATGTCCAACGCTGCCATGGATCCTGGAGTGACTTCCGGGTCTCGCTGCTCCAGCGCTAGGATTCGCGGGAGCAGCAATGACGTCACTCCTGCGCATGCGCGCGGGAGCCGACACTCGCGGCATATCGCCGCAATCTGCGGCCTGCCCAGTGCGCCTGCGCGCCACTGTCTAGGAGATATTTCTTGGACCTACAGGTAAGCCTTAATCTAGGCTTACCTGTAGGTCAAAGTTGGTTGTAAGGGTTTACAACCACTTTAAAGCGGAGGTCCACCCTAAAGTGGAGCTTCCACTCATTGGAACCCTCCCCCCCTCCGGCGCCACAATTGGCACCTTTCAGGGGGGAGGGGGGTGCAGGTACCTGTACAGTACAGGTATCTGCACCCACTTCCGGCGTAGATTCTGCAGAAGGTACGCCCCTTTCCGCAGAATCTACGCCCCTTTCTGAAGGTCCCCCGCTGCCTGCTGGGAAACACACGGATCCCAGAGACAGCGGGGACCATCCTTATTGCGCAGCGCGACTCGCGCATGCGCAGTAGGGAACCGGGAAATGAAGCCGTAAGGCTCCACTTCCTGATTCCCATACCCAAGATGGCGGCAGCAGCACCCGAGAGACGATCGAGAGATCGGTTTCGGGTGCCGACATCGTCATTATTTTAAAAGTCAGCAGCTGCAGTATTTGTAGCTGCTGGCTTTTAAAAAAAAAAAACGGCGGACTCCCGCTTTAAGAGAGTGGTGAGTACTTGAACATAGAGCAGCTAACTATTATGCCCTGTACACACAGGCGGACATTCTGACGACAAAATCCGTCTAGTTTTTTTCTGACGGATTTTGGCCCAAACTTGTGTTGCATACACACGGTCGCACAAAGTTGTCGGAAAATCTGTTCAGAACGAGGTGTCGTAGAACACATACGACAGGACTATAAAGAGGCCAGTAGCCAATAGCTTTCGTCTCGTAATTTATTCTGAGCATGCGTAGCACTTTGTGCGTCGGAATTGTCTACACACGATCGGATTTTGTTGTCGGAAAATTTTAGATTCTGCTCTCAAACTTTGTGCGTCGGAAATTCCAAAGGAAAAATTCAGATGGAGCCCACACACACGATCGGAATTTCCGACAACATAGTCTGATCGCACATTTTCCATCGGAGAGTCCGACTGTGTGTACAGGGCATAAGTCTATATTCCTGCTTTGTGATTTGGAATCGTAAGCAGAATTGTATGACAAATCGCTGCACAATGCAGGGTGCCATTCAGTGGCGGCCCGTCCATAAGGGGCACAGGGGCGCTGCCCCCCTAATCCATGCACTTAGCCCCTAATCTACATGCAGGGCACTGGACGCATGGATTCCAATGGGGTGTTTTTTTGTTTTTGAAGCACATGATTAGAGCCTGAGGTTCTAATTGGGTTAAAAAAAGGGTGGGCTTGGGCGCAGAGCGCACCCAGTTGTGTGACAATAGCAAATTAATATTTGCTATTGTCTTCTTGATTCTCCTCCAGGCCAAGACCCAACTGACCAAGAGGAGAAGTGATCGTATTGGCTGCAGAGGGAAGAAGGAGGGAAGCTGGAGATGCAGGGTGCAGCCATCAAGGAGGAGGAGATGCAGGAAGGAGCCGAAGCTGCCCAGGACCTAGATGGGGTAAGTGTGAGGCTGGTGGGGGGACGAGGGAGCGACAGAGAGGTGGAGGGTTTGACTGAGTGACCGGTCCGAAGGGGGGGGGGGCGGGTCGGGTCGGGGGTGGTAGCGGGATGTCTTGTTTTCCTGCCCACCCCACAAAATATACAGCATATGCATACCACTAATTACACCCAAAAACACATTCTGCTACTCCTCCTGAGTATGGCGATACCACATGTGTGAGACTTTTGCACAGCGTGGCTACATACAGAGGCCCAAACTGTAGGGAGCACCATCAGGCCTTCTTGGAGCAAAAATTACACATATCATTTCTTGACTACCTCTTACACTTTTTACCCTAGAGCAACAGGACAACGGAAACGCCCCAAAAATTACCCCATTTTGGAAAGAAAACACCCCAACATATAATCTATGAGATGTAATGAGTCTTTTGAACATGTCATTTTTTTCTACAAGTTTTTGGAAAATGTGTAAAGAAAATGAAAACACATTTTTTTTTTTACACAATGTTGTCTATTTATACAATATTTCTAAAACATAGGATGTACATACCAAAAATCATACCCCAAAATAGATTCTCCTACTCCTCCTGAGTATGGCGATACCCTGTGGGAGACTTTTACACAGCCTGGCCACATACAGAGGACCAACATGCAGGGAGCACCATTAAGTGTTCTAGGGGCATAAATGTCTAATTTGACTACCTATTACACTTTTGTGAAGCACTGTAGTGGCATGGATGAGAACTGATGTGGCATGGATGAGCCGTGGATGGGGATGGATGAGCCACCAATGGGGATGGCTGAGCACGACTGAGTACATCTGGGTACGGCTGGGTAAGACTGGGTATGGCTGGTTACGGCTAAGTATGGCTGGGGGTGGATCATGGATGGGATGGCTGAGCATGGATGGATGGATGAGTATTGCCGAGTATGGATGGATGGCTGAGCATGAATGAGTATTGCTGAGTATGAGTGGATGGATGAGTATTGCTGAGTATGAATGGATGGATGAGTATTGCTGAGTATGGATGGATGGATGAGTATTGCTGAGTATGGATGGATGGATGAGTATTGCTCAGGATGGCTGGCTGACCATGGATGGCTGAGTACTGATAAGGATAGATGGCTGAGCATGGATGGGATGGATGGCTGGATGAGGCAGAAATTGTCACATATCAGGGCTGTGGGCACTACAGATCCAGCCCACAGTGCTGCTGCACTCGATCTCTCCCCTCTCCGCTCAAACTGTACCGATCGCTACAGAGAGGGGAGAGATGAACCGGATATGACGCCAGATTGTTTACAAGTGATCACTCCGTCATTTGACGGGCGATCACGTGGTAAACGCCCGCTGTCAGTGGCTATTTACTGTGATCCGTGATGTACCGGGTCCTGGGGACACGGCGGTCATGGATATTCTCGGGTGCGCATGTGGGAGTGCGATTCTGGGAGGACGTCAATGAACGCCCTCCCAGAGTTATTGAGCCGCGCTGTAGCCGTCATTCGGCTATAGTGCTGTCGGCAACCGGTTAAAACACTGTCAATGCAATTGTGATATATTGATACCTTTAACCACTTGCTTACTGGGCACTTAAACCCCCCTCCTGCCCAGACCAATTTTCAGCTTTCAGTGCTGATGCACTTTGAATGACAATTGCGCGGTCATACAACACTGTACCCAAATGAAATTTTTTGCATATTTTTCCCACAAATAGAGCTTTCTTTTGGTGGTATTTAATTACAGCTGGGAGTTTTATTTTTTGCTAAACAAACAAAAAAAGATGCAAAATAAAAAAATTAAAAAATCATGTTTAATAGTTTGTTATAAAATTTTGCAAACAGGTCATTTTTCTCCTTCATTGAAGTGCGCTGATGAGGCGGCACTGATAGGGTGCACTTGTGGGCACTGATAGGCATAGTTAAGGTGGCACCAATAGGCACAGATAAGGTGGCACCGATAGGCACAGATAAGGTAGTACTGATGGGCACAGATAAGGCGGCACTGATGGGCACAGATAAGATGGCACGAATGGGTGGCACAGATGGGTGGCACTAAGGGGCACTGATAGGTACCACTGATAGATGGGACTGATGGGCACTGATAGGTGGCTCTGATAGGTGGCACGGCTGGGCACTGGGGTGCAGCACCGTTGTTGAGGCAGATTGCGGGCACTGATGGATGGCACTGTGGGCACTGATGGGTGGCACTGTGGGCACTGCTGGGTGGCACTGACGGGGGGCACTTATTTATTGATGAGGTGGCACTGGCAGGGGGCAGGTGGGCACTGGCAGGGCTGGCCGCCGGTGATCGGCTCTTTTTTTTTCTCCTTGCGCTGTCAGCGTGAGGAGGAATAATAGCCGATTACCGGCTCCGTTGTATCACATGATCAGCTGTCATTGGCTGACAGCTGATCATGTGGTAAGGGGTCGGGATCGACCCCTTGCTCAGATCCGTGATCAGGCGAGTCTCATAGACTCGCCGATCACAGGGGGCACGCAGGCCACTTGTGCACGGGACGACGTCAATAGACGTAGTCCCAGCAAAGGAGGTCCGCGCTGTAGCCGTCATTTGGCTATAGCGCGGATCTCAACTGGTTAAAGGATATGTATACGGTTTTAATTTGGGATTTAAAACAAAAATAAGCATTCGGTTAGAATTCTACTTTGAATATGTTACATTAATCACTGTTAAAAACAAAGAAGGTTTAGAGAAAATGAAAAAGGCCTTTCAGACGGTATAATTAGCAGTGACATCTTTGATATGTAGCACCAAGGAGAAACTTTCTTCTTAAGGTCTTGCAATGTCAAGTTGCATTCACAAGTATTTTTGGAACATCTTCTCCAGCTAAATTTATCACAGGGAAGGTATGGGTCTGAGGAGCCGTGATACAATGTGTGTGTGCAAGGAGTATGTGGCTGGGCTGGTAAAAACAGCTCAAAATTATCCATATTATTGCAGAGAAGCTTGCTGCTGATAACCACTTAAGGACCAAGCCTATTTTTGAGACTTGTTGTTTACAAGGTAAAAAAATTACTTAGAACCCCCTATATATAATATATATATATATATATATATATATATATATATATATATATATATATATATATATATATATATATATATATATATATATATATATATATATATATACATACACACATACAAAATTTTTTTTTTTTTTTTTCAGACACCCTAGAGAATAAAATGGAGATCGTTGCAATACTTTATGTTACACCGTTTTTGTGCAGCGGTCTTACAAACACAATTTTTTTTTTTTGGGGAGAAAATTGACTTTTTTGAATTAAAAAAATTATAAAACAGTAAAGTTAGCCCATTTTTTTTCTATATTGTGAAGGATAATGTTACGTTGAGTAAATAGATATCCAACAAGTCATGCTTCAAAATTGTGCCTACTCGTGGAATGGTGGCAAAAACTTTGGCACCTACAAAATCTATATAGGCAAGTTTTAAAATGTCTACAGGTTACCAGATTTGTGTTACAGAGGAGGTCTAGTGCTAGAATTATTGCTCTTGCTCTAACGATTGTGGCGATACCTCACATGTGTGGTTTGAACACCATTTTCATATGTAGGTGGGACTTGCGTATGCACTCATTGGAAACCCCCTCTCCCGCCACCCATAAAAGTGATCTTGTGGCAAAGACCACTTTTATCTTAAAGCGGACCGCTGTGAATAAAAATACAGGGATTATGGCAGCTATCTGCTGCCATAGCACAGGTATTTAATGTCACAACAGTGACGTATATCCACGGTGGGAGGTCCGGAAGTGGTTCTGTTGTCATTTTAAAGTCCAATTTCAGCTTTTTTTTTTTTTTGTTTTGATTAGTGTTGGAAGGGGTCAGACCTCCAGATTATGAGTAATTAATGATTACTGCACTCAAGATTTAATTGTCATAATGCAATGTAGATAATATAGGGGCTCTAAACATCCAATAGACTCTTTGCCCTATGAGTCACCAAAATGGCAGTAATATATACAGTGCTTCTGGAAAGCATTCACAGTGCTTCACTTTTTCCACATTTTTATGTTATATCCTTATTCCAAAATTGATTAAAGAGGAAGTAAACCCTTCCAAACAACTTGGACCTATAGGTAAGCCTAGATTAAGGCTTACCTGTAGGTCCAAGCAATATCTCCTAAACCTATATGGTTTAGGAGATATTTGCCCGAAAATGGGCACCGCTGTCTACGGCGCATGCGCCGTAGACAGCGGCGCGCAGGCGCACTAAATGCGGCAAATGCAAGAATGGATTTGCCAAATTTGTCGACTCCCGTGCGCATGCGCGGGAGTGACGTCATTGCGGCTTCGCCGTATGACACCGGCGGAGCTGCGAGGCGCGACTCCCGTGCGCATGCACCGCTGTGATTCGTCGGAGCTGCGAGACGCCACAAGCAACATGGATGCGGCGGACTACAGGGGACAGCGGCGACTTCGCTGGCTCCTGTGTCAGGTAAGTGACACATAATGAGCTACTATGCGATGCATAGTAGTCCATTATGCTTTACCTTTGCAGGGAAAAAAAGAGGAAGTAAACCCATCAGGGTTTACTTCTTCTTTAAATTCATTATTTTCCTAAAAATTCTGCAAAAATTACCTCTTAATGACAACATGAAAGAAGTTTGTTTAAAATCTCTGCAAATGTATTAAAAATAAAAAAAATAAACAAAATCACATGTACAGAAGTATTTACAGCCTTTGCCATGACACTCAAAAATTGAGCTCATAGTTTGGAACCACCAGGACACTTTCTAGAGCGGGCCTCTCAGCCAAACTGAGCGATCAGGTAGGTGCTTGCATTACTCGCTCCCTACATTGCTTTTAATCTTTTTTATCCTGTGATCACAACCTTTGTACTCATCTGTCTTCGATGTTTGTACTTTTTATGAATAAATCCCCCTTTTGACCTGCACCATATAGAGCATTTTTATTTCTCCACATTTTTATCCTGGCTTGATTGAGAGCATCCCTTCACCTACTATTAGTCTTCAGAAGAATCCTTCATTGGGTTCCAGTTCCATCCAGCTTGGCGAATCATCTGGGTCCTAGGCTTCCAGCCAACGCATATTCCATTGATCCATCCTTGCTGACAAGTGGGTCCTCTGTGTTTGGATTGATCCCCCTCCGGGTTCCAGTCTTATCCTGGTTGGTATAGCATCTGATTCCCAGGCTTTAGGCCAATACGAGCTTGATTTACCTACTGCCGCTGGCAAGTGGGTCCACAAGAAAGCCTGCATACAGTTTGCTGAAGACAAACAGACTAAGGACATGGATTACTTGAACCAAGTCCTGTGCTCTGATGAAACCAAGATAAACTTATTTGGTTCAGATGGTGTCAAGCGTGTGTGGGGGCAACCCGGTGAGGAGTACAAAGACAAGTGTGTCTTGCCTACAGTCAAACATGGTGGTGGGAGTGTCATGGTCTGGGGCTGCATAAATGCTGCCGACACTGGGGAGCTACAGTTCATTGAGGTAACCATGAATGCCAACATGTACTGTGACATACTGAAGCAGAGCATAATCCCCTCACTAAAGGAGACTGGGCCGCAGGGCGGTATTCCAACATAATAACCGTAAATACACCTCCAAGATGACCACTGCCTTGCTAAAGAAGTTGAGGATAAAGGTGATGAACTGGCCAAGCATGTCTCCAGACCAAAACCCTATTGAGTATCTGTGGGGCATCCTCAAAAGGAAAGTGGAGGAACACAAGGTCTGTAACATCCACCAGTTCCGTGATGTCGTCATGGAGGAGTGGAAGAGGACTCCGGTGGCAACCTGTGAAGCTCTGGTGAACTCCATACCCAAGAGGGTTAAGGCAGTGCTGGAAAACAATGATGGCCACATAAAATTTTGACACTTTGGACCCAATTTGGACATTTTCACTTAGGGGCTTACTCACTTTTTTTGACAGCAGTTTAGACATTAATGGCTGTGTGTTGAGTTATTTTGAGGGGACAGCAAATTTACACTGTTATACAAGCTGTACACTCACTAATTTACATTGTAGCAAAGTGTAATTTCTTCAGTGTTGTCACATGAAAAGATAGAAGAAAATATTTACAAAAATGTGAGGGGCGTACTCACTTTTGTACATGTTGTTCCAACACCACAAAATACCAAAGTACATCAATGATTGTTCTATTAATGTAATTTATTAATTATTGTAATGAATATGTGTCACATATCTGGTTAGTGAGCCTGACATGAAGAGGAAGGCCTCTCGTAGAGCTCTGGCTCGGGGGTCACTGATAGTAGAACAGTAACTGTGACCATACTGCGAGGTATGATTGGCTATGACTAGTCAAGTAATCTGCGTTGGTAGTAGCCGACAATTCACTGGGAGAATGCCAGGAGACAGAACAGCTGACAGCAGGCAGATGTTGCAGCAGAACAGGCTGAAAGCAGACAGGCTGGCACAGTGCTCGGCTGGTAACAGGCTCTGGGTGTGCAGCAGGAGGCTGGAGCCAGATAATGGTGTGCTGGACTGAAGGAGCTGGATGAGCAGGATGCAGGGTCAGACAAGCCAGGTCGGTTATGGATGGGCAGATCAGGAATAGACGGTTGACAGAAGAGTCGTCAAGTTACAGGCCAATGTCTGCAATGGTGGAACAGATCAGGCAAGAACAGGAGGCAGAATCCAGGGTTAAACCAATGTCAAGGCAGGTAGCAGGTAGTAGACAAGGATGGTCAGGAGCAAACTGGCTCAAGATCAGAGGTCAGGCACTGGAATCAGGAACAAACATGCAAAATGCGGTAACCAAATGGCAATGAGCCAGTACTGAAGCCCTGTTTAAATAGGTTGTTTGGCGGCAGTATTGGTGATAGGCACATGCCTGGGTAAGCCCACATGCACGTGCGCGTAACTGCTCAGCTAGTAGCCGGTATGCACGTGCCTGGAAACTCCATCTGCACTATAGACAAGCCTTCCGTGACATTAAGGATGCTAAACAATACAGTCAATAAAAAAAGGCAATTATTAAAGACATACACAATACAACATATACACTAGGATATCGTTGTTAAGAAATCTTACAAAGAGCAACATACCTGAATGAGTAAAGCCCCATACACACTATCAGATTTTCTGCCGATTTTTTCTTTCAGATTTACCAAAACCATATAATCAGTCAGGCCCTTGCACTACATGGTTTTGGTAAATCTGAAGGAAAAAAATCAGCAGAAAATCTGATAGTGTGTATGGGGCTTAACAGTAATCAGAGGATCTTCTTAAAAAAGGGGGAGAGACAGTACCCCAAAACATTTGACCATTAGTATCCTAGTATTATTTAGTTTAGCCATTAATGTAACTCTTTTGCGTATATTTTATATGTCTTTGGTGCCTTTTCATGTCTCCATGATTGGATTGAGCCCTGCTTCGTAGGACCCATAGGAGAGCACCTTTTAGTAGCTATAAAGGTCTTCCCTAGACACGCAGTGGTTCCCGGCAACCCATATTGCAGAATGAGAAACACAATAGTGGACTCTGAGCCTCAATTTTGCAGATGTGAAGAAATCGTCTCTAGACATGAAAATTGAGATTTCAAGATGATTGATGGTATTCAGTCTCATTTATCAACTACCCGTATACTTCTCCAGAAGTCACAATCCTTGTGCTCTGGGAGAAGATGTGTTAGTCCAGATTTCAACATTCCAGTATCTTCCAACCAGTTCCTCTTGAGAGTTTGCAACAGATTCAAAAGTGGAAGTGCAAGTGGATTGCAATTCTTCCAGTTTGTCCCCACAGGTGGTGGTGTCTCCTGCAGTGGAAAATTAAGGTGTTTCATCCATGTGAAGGACCTTCGGATCCAAGGCTAATGTGTCCATTCATATCCCAAGAAACAAAACAAAAAACTAGTGGCCTGGAGATCGAAGTTGACAAAGTTGACTCGATCTGTTAGATCTTGTACTATCAACTCTTTTGCAACCCAGGAAGACAATCAACTAATAAACATATTAGTAGGCTCATCTCTAGTTATCCAGAAAGAATGTCCTTAATGGAGTTGTGCAAAAAAAAAAAGTCAGTTTTCAGTTAAGATGACAGCAGCATGGCTTCTCCGAAGCATTAAATTAGCCTATAAAACTTTGGGCATAGACCCTCTAGAAAACCTTAAAACGCAATTGAACAAGGCCTGGCCAGCAGTGGCAGGAGTGCCAGTGGAAATCCATTGCAAAACACACATCTACCTTCACAGGATATCCTCAGTTGTCACTACAGCCAGGGTATACAGTAGACTTGCCCACATTTTCCTTTCCTGGTCCACCTTACCCCTGCCCAAAGATTTTATTCTTGGACTATGTTATGAGAACATTGGCTGTGTGCCTGAGAAGATCTTTACAGCTACTCAAAGAGGCTGTCCTTCGGGTTTTGGAGGCAGGGCTCAACAAAGGAAATTAACAATTGGTAGGTATATACTAGGAATTTTTATTTATTTTTTACAGTTTGTATTGCTTACACCCTCATCTATTGCCACGTACACATGATCGGACTTTCCGACAACAAAACCATGGATTTTTGTTTAGAAGGTTGTTGTCTCCAACTTGTCTTGCATACACATGGTCACACAAATGTTGGCCAACAATTACGAATGTGGTGATATACGACGAACTGATAAAAAAGAAGTTCAATAGTCATGTGATATCTCCATTGCGAACGCTAGTTTTACAAGACAGAGTGCTTCCGGCTCCTACTTGATTCCGAGAATGCGTTAACTTTTGTGCGATGGACTTGTGTACATATGATTGGACTTTCCGACAACAACGTTTTGTTGGTGGAAAATTTGAGAACCTGCTAGCCAACATTTGTTGGAGGAAAGTCCGACAACAAATGTTCGATGCAGCATATACACGGTCGGACTTTCAGCCAACAAGCTTACATCCAATATTTCCCATCGGAAAATCAAACGGTTTGTACGTGGCATTAAGACATTACATTGCTTTATGTTGGTATCTCATGGTGTTTTAACCACATTTATATACTCTGTATGCTTTTCTTCCTACAATATAAGCTTTTTATCAAACATAATATTGCGGAAGTGCTTCTTCCTGCTATTTAATTTAAAGGTTAGACCTCAGGTTGGGTTTACACTGTATCTTGAATAAGGAAATCCCCCCCCCTCCTGCTCCAATGATGATGCCCAATGTATGCGTGTGTTGAGCTTAAAAGGTTACAATACTCATACAGTATGTACTAAATCATATTAGATACATATATCACATATTGTTGACATATAAGAAGTGCTATATCTCCTAATTTCTATCATCTGAAGATGTATGTGCTTACCTTCCAGACACTACCCCTGACAGTCTCTTTAGTGCTAGGAGCCAAAGGAAAAACGTGGCATTTGTGAGTTTAGAGGAGAATGTAACTCACTTGATGTGACAGCCTAGAGCTCCCAATGGGATTGAAGGCAGCAACAAAAGCAAAAAATAGATGAAAAATTGTCTGTTGGTGAGCTTCAACAATTTTTGCTGTCAAGTGTAGAACTTGCATCATTCTTTGCTACTGCTTTTCTCTGCTGGTTATGATCAGCCCCTTCCCACTACTGGTTACTGAGATTGACCTTCACATTGATAGATAAATAGTAAGGTGCAAGAGATAGGAGGGGCAGGCCAAGCTGGTGTCCATGGATGCTGGTCCCTCTTGGCCAAGAGAAGCACCCTGCTTTTCAGGTATCCCAGTCAGCTCTGGTTAGTTCTGGTCAGCCCCTTCCCACTACTGGTTACCTTCACATTGATGGATAAAAAGAAAGGTGCTAGAGATAGGAGGGGCAAGCCAAGCTGGTGTCTATGGATGCTGGTCCCTCTTGGCCAAGAGAAGCACCGTGCTATTTAGGTATTCCAGTCAACTCTGGTCAGCCCCTTCCCACTACTGGTTACCGAGATTGACCTTCACATTGATGGATAAATAGTAAGACGCAAGATATAGGAGAGGCAAGCCAAGCTGGTGACCTTAGATGCTGGTTGCTCTTGGCCAAGAGAAGCACCCTGCCATTCAGGTATCCCAGTGTTCATTAGAGGAACAAATCAAATGCCTGTGATACTATGTACATGTCATTTTGAAGAATTGAATGGTATAGGTCCACTTTAAAAGGGATTCCAGGCATTGGACTGCAGGCAGCGAGGCTCTGTCTAGACAGATTTAAAGAGACACAGTCACATTGTCCATTCAGAGCAAAGTAACAACGTCTTTGTAGCCCCCCTTGAACCCTTGCCAGCGCTTTTTCACAACTTCTTCCTCCTTCAAACCCCTAGTGCTGGTTGGTGTTGGAAGCCAAGGGAAGAGAGCAACATCAACACCCCCCCCCCCCCCCCATCACGTGACAGTGCTTTGGCTGGGCAGTTGGCTACTAGACCCCAGCATTGTCATATGGAATGAGGTCACATGCTCCTCTATACCTGGAAGCACCAGTTATTGTCACTAGCTGTGATGAAGGTAGGAGTGGCAAGGGAGTTCTGGCAAGGCGAGTTGGGTAGCCCCTTTGCACAGACACTGCTATTTTGCCCTGAATGGCCCAGATGACAGTCTCTCTTTACATTTTTAGAGATTATTCACTGGTATGAAGGTGCAGATGATGTGTGTTGGCGTGCACTCCATTGTGGGTGCACCCATTCATTCATGTGCTCCGGAACATGAAGAGTATATCACGAATTTTAAAATAAGTGTAAATGCGCTTTAAGACTCAGTAAGGGTGTGGGCAGGTGCCTATGTTTTGTTACTGTCATGGGATGTTGGTTCTATTTTTTTTAATTGCTGGCTGATGCATACAGGGTTAATGTAATTGTGTGACATGTCTTCCCCTGTATGAATGAGTCACTTCCTTTTTCCAAGTGGCTATACACTCCCCGGCCACTTTATTAGGTACACCTGTTCAATTTCTTGGTGACACAAATTGCTAATCAGCCAATCACATGACAGCAACTCAATGTATTTAAGCATCTAGATATGGTGGAAATGACTTGCTGAAGTTCAAACCGAGCATCAGAATGGGGAAGAAAGGGGATTTAAGTGACTTTGAACATGACATGGACAAAATTAGAAGAAAAGAGGTTTAACCTTAACCCCTTCCTGACCGCCGCATGACGATATATGTCGGCAGATGGCACGGTGGGCAAAAGGGCATACAGGTATGTCCCCTTCAAGAAACTGGATTGTGGGCGCGCGTGCTCCGTGACTGCGGGTCCCACGGACTCAATGTCCGCCAGGTGCCTGTGATCGTTTCATGGAGTGGAAGAACCGGGAGATGCCTTTGTAAACAACGCATTTCCCTGTTCTGCCTAGTGATATGACAGATCACTGCTCCTTGTCATCGAGGATAGTGATCGCTGTCATGTGTATAGTAGTCCACCCCCCCCCCCCACAGTTAGAATCACTCCCTAGGATACACTTAACCCCTTGATCGCCCCCTAGTGGTTAACCCCTTCCTTGCCAGTGAATTTTTATAGCACTGATCGCTGTATGGGGCGCGTTTACACTATACTACACAACAGTAGTACAACTTTGAGCCTACTTTGCTCTGAGACATCAGTCCTACATTGGTCCTACATCCATCCGACTTTCATGAACAGGATACTACTTTGATCCGACTTTTCAGATAGTACTACTTGTCCTTTGACCAATCAAAACTAACACACAAGAGAGGGGCTACAGCAGGGGGCAGAAAATAACACAATGTAGGATGCCAAAGTCGGATGGTTAGGACAAGGATCCGACTTTGATCTTACTTCAATGATAGTCAATGGGCTGAAGTAGGATCAAAGTCAGACCAAAGTAGTGCAGGGAGCATTTTCAAAGTCGGACCAGTTAAGACGGGTCCCATAGGGAAACATTGATTTTCACACGTCATGCGACATGAGCTCCCAATGTCGAAGCGTTTGTCATACCAGTGTGAACCCGGCCTAAATAATGACAATGGTCCCAAAATAGTGTCAAAAGTGTCCGCCATAATGTCGCAGTCCCGATAAAAATTGCAGATCGCTGCCATTATTTAAAAAACATAATAATAATAATAAAAATGCCATAAAACTATCCCCTATTTTGTAGACGCTATAACTTTTGCGCAAACCAATCAATATACGCTTATTGCGATTTTTTTTACCAGAAATATGTCGAAGAATACATATCGGCCTAAACTGAGGAAAAAAAATTGTTTTTTCATATATTTTTGGGGGATATTTATTATAGCAAAAAGTATAAAATATTGCATTTTTTTTCAAAATTGGCGCTCTTTTTTTGTTTATAGCGCAAAAAATAAAAACCACAGAGGTGATCAAATACCACCAAAAGAAAGTTCTATTTGTGGGGAAGAAAGGACGTAAATTTTGTTTGGGTGCAACATTGCACGACCGCGCAATTTTCAGTTAAAGCAACGCAGTGCCGAATTGCAAAAAGTGCTCTGGCCAGGAAGGGGGTAAATCCTTCCAGGGCTGAAGTGGTTAAACTACATAGAGGGTTCTTTACTGTAAGAGCAGCAAGGATGTGGAATTCCCTTCAACAGGTCGGTGGTCTCAGCGGGGGGCATCGATAGTTTCAAAAAACTATTAGATAAGCACAACATACAGGGATATACAATGTAATACTGACATATAATCACACACATAGGTTGGACTTGATGGACTTGTGTCTTTTTTCAACCTCACTTACTATGTAACTACTATGGTTGTCGGTGCCAGAAGGGCTGGTCTGAGTATTTTAAAAACTGCTGATCTACTGGGATTTTCACCCACAACCATCTCTAGGGTTTACAAAGAGTGGTCCGAAAAAGAGAAAATATCCAGTGAGCGGAAGGTTGTGTGGAGGAAAATGTCTTGTTGATGTCAGAGGTCAGAGGAGAATAGGCAGACTGGTTCCAGATGATAGAAAGGCAACAGTAACTCAAATAACCACTCTTTGCAACCAAGATATGCAAAATACCATCTCTGAACGCTCAGCACATTGAACCTTGAAGCTAGGGTTGTCCCAATAGTCGCTTTTTAAGACCGATTACAAGGAAGGATACTTTTTTTCAAGTACTCGCCGATACAGATTACCAATAAAAAATTTTTTATGTCATGTGACAGATTGACTGATGGGCAATGATGGCTGGAATTGATAGATGGCACTGACTGATGGGCACTGATAGGCAGCACTTATGGGCACTGATAGGTAGCACTGACGGCTGGCACAGATAGATGGAACTGACTGATGGGCACTGATGATAGGCAGAACTTATGGGCACGGATAGGCGGCACTTATGGGCACTGATCGATGGCACTGACTGATGAGCACTGATAGGTGACACTGACAGGTGGCTAGCAGTGACAGATGACACTGATGGCTGGCATTGACTGATGGGCACTGATAGGCAGGCACTGATGGCCACTGAAATGCAGCAATGACTGGCAATTGCATAATAAATTACATGGATGATGAGAGGAAAGGAAGGATTTTGCAATGCTATATGGTATATAGCATTGCAAAATCCTTTCTTGCCTCTCATCATTCATGACATTTAACATCTAGTAAGTATGCTGCAACGCCCATCTTGGTACACCTTGACTCGGCTGCAGTAAGCCAGCAGCAGACATCTTGTTACTCCCAGCCATAACTATATGGGCTTGGTGTAACAAGATGTCCGCTACTAGTTTACTGCAGCCGAGTGCAGGGTGTACCAAGATGGGCATTGCAATGTTTACCCTCCGATGGAGCCGTCACTTCCTTTACCAAATGTGATGGCTCCGGTCACCGTTTCGGACAAAATATGCGGTGGCATCCTGCATTCCTGCCCCGGGAAGCTTACCCGTAGTTCTACTGCTGCCCTCTCCGCCCGCCGACTTCCAGGTGCAGGTATCAGTTTAGGCATCAGGAGCGTTTGTGCGAGTACAAGTACTCGCACAAATGCTTGCTATTGGTCCTGATACCGATATTAGTATCGGTGTTGTAACAACCCTACTTGAAGCAGATGGGCTACAGCAGCTGAAAACCACACAGGGTGCCACTCCTGCCAGCTAAGAAGAGGAAACTGAGGCTACAATTTGCACAGGCTCACCAAAATTGGACAATAGAGGATTGAAAAACATTGTCTAGTAGGGTCAGAATTTGGTGTAAACAACATGGAAGCATGGATTCATCCTGCTTTGTATCAACGGTCATGTCACTATGGAACAAAATCTCAGGAATGTTTCTAACACCTTGTTGAATCTATGCCTATGCCACAAAGAATGAAGGCCGTTCTGAAGGCAAAGGGGGTCCAACCCGGTACTAGCAAGATGTAACTAATAAAGTGTCCGATAAGTGTATATACAAGGGGAGCTCACCTTGTGGTGCAGTCTGGTGCAGACTATGGTCCTTCTATGTGAACCATCCTTTCAGCATCAAATGCGGCCCACTTATAGGCAACCACATGAATGAACTTGTGTAGGGGGTTTCCTAACTTTCAGGTATGGGCAGCACCACTAGGGAAACGCCACAGCCAAGTCAATACACAGAAAATGTAATGAAATATACAGCCATGTGAATAGACAAAAATTCCATTTCAGATTTAGCACTCTGGGGTTTAGTCAGGGAGCTCCTCACAAATATACTTGCCATGATTAGTTCTCTTGGTCGATTGATAGAGATCTATTGATTTCTCCCTAAGTTTGGCCTTGCTGCACTTTTCACTTCTACCACTAGGTGGCCGGGTACTTGGTGGTACTAGATATGAGAAGGGCAATCCAAGGTCAGGTTATGGGTATATGGGGGTATCACAGACAATGGGCAGGGGTTTTCTTGAATCCTTTGGCCTGCTGGGAAAGCCTATATATTCAGGTGAGGTCAGGTGATTGGTGTTCTGTGCCACCTGGATGGCTGTCTGTGTGGACATGTGTCGTACGCCATGGGCTGCTAGGCCAGAGATTGGGCCTATCCCAGGGGCATCTGGCTGCCAGGCTGTGTGAGGGCCTATCCAGAAGTGAGAGAGCAGCGCAGGGTTGGGATTGTGGCTTGCAGTCCAACCATAACTGAAGGTTCTGCTGGCCAGAGAACCTGCCAGTGGTCAGAGGTAGAAGGGAAGCTGTCGCCACAAAGGGACCAATCACCTTTACCAGGGACCACAGTGAGTAACTGAAGCAAGTACCAGGACCATATTCTCTTCGAAAGGGCACGGTGGAGAATTGGGAAACTTTAGACGGTGATCAAGTCAGGGGCCCAACCAGCGGAGGTGACGCTTGCACAGCAGCCTTGTGTGTCAAGCCAGGGACCGAGTTGGTTAGCAGGGGTGAAGATTGAGAGGTATCTGGAGTGCCAAGCTAGGGACCCGGCAGAGAAGCAGGGGTGATGCTTCAGGAGATACCACCGCAAACCTTGGAGGAGCTCAAAGGATTCAGAATCAGTGAATCAGAGGGTCTAGTGAAAGACCGGGAGCTCAGTGTTGAACTACAAGGAGCAGTTGTAGTGGAGCTGAAACAATTGATTCCTTTAAGTTAGGAACTGTTAAAGGACTGTTATCATAGGAGACAGCATTCTTGCAAGTTCTGATGTGGCTTCTTGCTGGGGCCTTTCCCTGCGCGGCTGTCCTCCTGTTGATGTCTCGGAGTCTGCCAATTGAGTTTGCAACTATCTAAGGGTGTCCTGGCCCTAATCCTCTTTCCCCTCTCAAAATATACAAAAAGGACTGTCAAAAGAAATAAAACGTTTTTAACATCTAAGAAGTGTCTGGCGCCCAATGACTTTCACCATCTTTGCACCCACTATGCCTCACAACCCACTACATATTGAAGGGTGTCAGCTATCTTTGGCCTTGGAGATCCTCATTAGACCGAAAGAGGTCAAAGACTTTGCTACATAGTTGTAATTCATGCAGTTAACCGATTTCTTTGACAGTGTGTGTGGAGAGGAGAGCCAATCAGCGACATCTTGACACAGGGGAGACTGTACAGATAATAAGTGCCCTGATTATCAGTGTAGCCCCAACAGTGCCCAGCAGTGCTGCCTATCAGTGCCCAGAAGTGATGCCAATCTTTGTTCAGAATTGATGGCAATTTTTGCCCAGAAGCGATGGCAATCTGTGCCCATTAGTGATACCCTTCACTGCTGCCTTTCAGTGCCTGCTTATCAGTGCCGCCTATCATTTACCATAGGTGCCACCTATCAGTGCCCAATAGTGCTGCCTATCAGTGTTCATCAGTGGCGCATATCATTGCCCATCAGTGCCACCTCATCACTGCCCATCAGTGCAGCCTCATTAGCGCACATCAGCGAAGAAGAAAAATTTATTATTTATAAAAAATTTTGACAGAAAAACTTTTTTTATTTTTCAAAATTGTTGACCTTTTTTCGATTTTTTTAGCAAAAAACAAACAAACAGCGGTGATTTAAAAGAAAGCTCTATTTGTGTGGAAAAAAAAATGGTAAAAAATGTCATATGGGTACAACGTTGCATGACCGCGCAATTATCATTCAAAGGGCGACAACGCTGGAAGCTGAAAATTGGCCTGGGCAAGAAGAGGGTAAAAGTGACCGGTACAGAAGCGGTTAAAGAGGAAAACTAGTGGCCACACACCAAAAACTATTTTCCTTCATCCTGAGAAGTGCACTGAAACAGTAGACTTTTCTTTTTCTTTTTTAATAATGAATTGTCCTTTTTCTTAAATGGGCTTGTTACTGTATCTACCCAATTTAGGTAGAAATGCACTTACTTTCTCTAAGGCCGCGTACACACGGGCGGACTGTTCGCCCAACCTTGTCCGCTGAACAGTGTTTGGGCGGACAGTCCGCTCGTGTGTGGGCTTTCAGCGGACAGTTTCAGCGGACAGTTGGACGGACAAAGTCTTTCGGAAATTCCGAAAAACTGTCCGCTGAAACTGTGTTTGAGCGAACAGTCCGCCCGTGTGTGGGCCTGTCCGCTGTACTTTCGAAATGAGCGGACTGTTCCCGCTCGGAAAGTCCGCCCATTTCGAGCGCGTGTACAGGTAGGCGGGGCCCGCGAAGGAGACGTCGCGGGCTCCGCCGCCTGGAATGGGCTTAAAGGGGAACCCCAACGCCGAAAAAAATCGGCGTGGGGGTTCCCCCCAAGTCCACACCAGACCCTTGTCCGAGCACGCTACCCGGCCGGCCAGGAAAGGGGGGCGAGCGAGCGCGCCCCCCCCTCCTGAGCCGTACCAGGCCGCGTGCCCTCAACATGGGGGGGTGCCTTGGGGAAGGGGGGGGCCGCGCGGCCCCCCCACCCCAAAGCACCTTGTCCCCATGTTGATGAGGACAAGGGCCTCTTCCCGACAACCCTGGCCGTTGGTTGTCGGGGTCTGCGGGCGGGGGGCTTATCGGAATCCGGGAGCCCCCTTTAAGAAGGGGGCCCCCGGATACCGGCCCCCCACCCTATGTGAATGAGTATGGGGTACAATGTACCCCTACCCATTCACCTGTGAAATAAAGTACAAATAAAAACACAACACAGGGGAAAAAATATTTTATTGCACAGCCGGGGGTCTTCCGTCTTCGGGGGTCTTCTCGCCGGACTCCTCCGCTATGTGTGTGTAGCTCTTTTGCCAGCGGAGGAGTCCGGCTTTCTTCCTCCCCGCCGCCGGCCTCTTCTCCCGACTTCGGGGGTCTTGTCCCCCTCTTCGGTTCTTCTGCCGGGCCACCGCGCCTGGTCCGGTGGCCCGGTCTTCTGTCGCCGTCTTCCGTTCTTCTGTCGCCGCCTTCGGTTCTTCTGCCGGGCCACCGCGCCTTCTTGTAGCTCTTTTACAGGCGGTGGCCCGGTCTTCTGTCGCCGTCGCCGCCTTCCGTTCTTGTTCTTCTTCTTGTTCTTCTTGTTCTTCTCCAGGCGATGTTGACTCGACGAGCTCTCCGGCCGGAATGCCGGGGACGCGCTGTGCGGTCACTTATATAGTGACAATGGGGCGGGGTCACATGGTATATGTCACATGGGTTGGTCACATGGGTTGATGTCACATGGGGACTATGACATCGTAAGGGGGCGGGGTCACCATGTGACATCAACCCATGTGACATATACCATGTGACCCCACCCCATTGTCACTATATAAGTCACAGCGCAGGGCGGCTCTGGCATTCCGGCCGGAGGGAGCGACGTGTCAACATCGCCTGGAGAAGAACAAGAAGAAGAACACGAACGGAAGGCGGCGACGGCGACAGAAGACCGGGCCACCGCCTGTAAAAGAGCTACAAGAAGGCGCGGTGGCCCGGCAGAAGAACCGAAGGCGGCGACAGAAGAACGGAAGACGGCGACAGAAGACCGGGCCACCGGACCAGGCGCGGTGGCCCGGCAGAAGAACCGAAGAGGGGGACAAGACCCCCGAAGTCGGGAGAAGAGGCCGGCGGCGGGGAGGAAGAAAGCCGGACTCCTCCGCTGGCAAAAGAGCTACACACACATAGCGGAGGAGTCCGGCGAGAAGACCCCCGAAGACGGAAGACCCCCGGCTGTGCAATAAAATATTTTTTCCCCCTGTGTTGTGTTTTTATTTGTACTTTATTTCACAGGTGAATGGGTAGGGGTACATTGTACCCCATACTCATTCACATAGGGTGGGGGGCCGGTATCCGGGGGCCCCCTTCTTAAAGGGGGCTCCCGGATTCCGATAAGCCCCCCGCCCGCAGACCCCGACAACCAACGGCCAGGGTTGTCGGGAAGAGGCCCTTGTCCTCATCAACATGGGGACAAGGTGCTTTGGGGTGGGGGGGCCGCGCGGCCCCCCCTTCCCCAAGGCACCCCCCCATGTTGAGGGCACGCGGCCTGGTACGGCTCAGGAGGGGGGGGCGCGCTCGCTCGCCCCCCTTTCCTGGCCGGCCGGGTAGCGTGCTCGGACAAGGGTCTGGTGTGGACTTGGGGGGAACCCCCACGCCGATTTTTTTCGGCGTTGGGGTTCCCCTTTAAGCCCATTCCAGGCGGCGGAGCCCGCGACGTCTCCTTCGCGGGCCCCGCCTACCTGTACACGCGCTCGAAATGGGCGGATTTGCCTCCTCCTTACGTGGGCGAGTCCGTTCATTTCAAAAGTTGAGCGAACTGTTTGCCCAACCTTGTTCGTCAAACAGTCCGCTCGTGTGTGGGCAAGTCCGCTCATGCAAATTTTGAGCGGACTGTTTGACAAACTGTTTGCCGAACAAGGTTGGGCGAACAGTCCGCGCGTGTGTACGCGGCCTAAGAGTTAGCATTAGATGATGAAAGTGCAGCAGTCAGGGTGACACATTGCCACATTTTCTAGAAAATAAAATAAACTAATCACAGAAAGTGTAACATTAGCAAGACTCCGGACGCGGGACAGATCCCTTTTCTCCTCTGTAATCATATATGCTTCTAGTGTAATTAGCATAGGAAGCAGAACCCTAAAGTCAGGCCTTTCCTGTAATGATTCATTGAAAGGAACCAGTAATGAAGTCACCACTAGCTCACATATCATTAACCATTTATATTTCCCTTTCATTATGCTGTTATTGTGCTTCTATATTGCTGGATATCCCAAGGTTAACCTCTTCCTACCTACCTATCCATAGTAGATCTTAGTAGATAATTAGGTGCCACATGCAGCACTAATTATCCAATGTCTGACCTTGGCTTCATCTCTGACTACAATCCCATATTCGTTGCTGACCATAGACTCATTTTTGAGCTTGTTACTGTCTCTTACCTGGCCCCAAGCCGTGCTATGGCTGTCTGCCCTGGTTTACTTTGAGATCTGGCTGTGAACTTCCATAAGTGCTCCAAATACCTGCATGCTGACAACATGGGTGGTCCCTGCTGTTCTGAACCTACTGGCCTGATAGCAATCCTGGAGGAATTGTGCATATGTCATATACCCAGGTATATATATTTATTATTAGAGTTATTTACAGATGAATGTTGCAACAAAGCCCCATTGCAGGGGTCCCTGACATAGCTCCCAAGTATCCCCGATTACAAGTGACAGTGCCTGATTTGAAAGTCCCCCTGTCCCTCTTTCCTCCTCATTGGTCTGATTTATATAGTTGTATATAAAATGCACTATTTATCTTTCAAAAAGTGTTTCCCAGTGCTAAAACTTTCATCCAATTTCTAAATTGCTGCATTTGTACATTTCAAAAGCCAGTATAAAGCAATAATAGTGGTATAAAAAGAAAGCACTCGTGGGCTTAACTAATCTTCTTTTTTTTGTATAATTCTTCTTTAAGGGGGTGTGACAGGGGGTGTGTCCTATGGCTACATACCATTACCCAACTAGCCTAGCCTAACTAGCCTGGAACCCAGTCCTAACTGTATGGCAATAATTGTCTTTTCTGATCTGGTATTAGTAGTATGCAGTGGCGGCTGGTGTTAATTTTTTCTGGGGGGGGGGGGCAGACGGCAAACCCCATAGCCACACCCGCCCCCCTGTTCCAGTCAGTCGGGTCCGGAGCACTTACCCCATCTATGGTGGGCATCATGGGCGGCTTCCCCTTCACTCATCCAAAGGGTCTTGTGGGAGGTTTCTTTCCCTGCTCGTGGCTTCTGTCTCCTCCCTCCTTCTCAGTGGCCAATTGGAACGCTTCTTTCGGCCAATCGGGAAATAGGTCTCAGACCTGCTTCCTGATTGGCAGAGAGGAGATTCTGTGTGAAAATAGCGAATATTCATTTGCTATTGTCACACGACTTGGTGGGCTCGGTTCGCAGTGCTCTTCACCCCAAACCCACCCTATTTTGAGCTTATTAGAGCCTCTGGCTCTAATCACATGCTTCAAAACTAAAACCATCTATTAGAATTCATGCATTCAGCATCCTGCATGGGGCCCTTGATGCATTGATAGGAGGGACGGTGCCTGTGAGCCCTTAATAGATGGGGAGCCCCTGGTAGCATGAACAGAACATGTGGCTGAGACCTCTCTCTCTACCAGTGCCCAGGGTGAGCATGCCATACTGTGCCCCTTTCCCCTCAAAATGTATAATCATTATGCGTCAACAAAAATGCCCTACTTCCCCAAATAAATTGAGCACTAATCTGCATGCTTACCCCTTAAGCATAAATCCCCCCTCCTCCCAGTACAAATCCACCCCCCATGAAATCCAGCCTCCCAGCAGAAATATTTGTCCTCTTCCCCATCCCCATTCTCAGTTCAAATTCCCTCTCTCCCCAATACCCCCTGCACAAATCCGTCCCTCCCCCCCAAAAAAACATTCCTCTTAGCACAAATCTTCCCCAACCACTCCAAAGCCCCCTTCACAGCACAAGCCCCCACCCCAATCCCACCTGCTAGGACAAAGTCCCCCTACCCCACTTCGCATTCTTGAGCCGGGCTGCACATTGTGAATGGTCACGCAGTCTTCTGGGACCTGTCACGTGTCCCAGAAGACTGTGGGTAGGGAGTGGGAGAGAAGAACTTCCACTCGGATCGCCTGTCAAAACCAGATACCCGCTGGCCTCACAGTTTTCCAGTGCGGTGCATTGCATTAATGCACCTGCGTCAATGTGTTTTTTTTTTGCTTGTTAGTGTGCATTGCGTTAAGGCACTCCAATTACATGAATGGTCTGGCAACACACCAAAGTGGCAAAACCCCCCAAAAAACTGACGTGCACCATCTTTGAGAATGCAGAACACCAAAGTTTATAGTAGCGCATTACCATACTTTGAAGCCGCATTGCTTCAATGCTTTAGGGTGCCATTCAAAATGTTTGTGATTTTTACATTGTAAAGTGTGTAATGTGCATTACTGCAATATGCAAAAGTGTGAACTCAGCCTGCACACCAAAATGCATGCAGTAATCCGCCTTGCAACACATGATACTGCAACACACAGTAATGTGCTATATAAATTGCGTTAAAATGAATTCTGAATTGCAGCTTAACACATACAAAAAAAAAACATTTATGCATGCATAGTATCAACGAACCCTTCAATCTAAATATCTGTGCATATAGTTGCTTCTACTAGCATTACTGGGTGGTTTAACATGCAGCTACTGGCACCTAGTGGCCTAATGAAATATTACACAAAATAGTACACTTTTCAGTTTTTATATATAGTACAGCATTGTTTGTCAACTCCAGTCCTCAAGTACCCCCAACAGGTAATGTTTTCAGGCTTACCATTATTTTGCAAAAGTGATTTGATCAGTTTCATTGCCTTTTTTTCTCCCTAATTAATGTATTGTCTTTTTATTAATAGTGATGATGTATGCAGTATTAAAAAAAAAAAAAAAAATAAACTCATAGACTTTTCTTTTACAAAAGTTTTTATTATTGTCAAATAACAAGTGTACATTCCAATACAATAGGTTTTTATACAAATTACAGTTCAGGTGGGTTACAGTGTAATATTAAGCAAAGCAGGCTGTTGCCCAAGCGATGCCCACCTTTTCCGTGTCCGGGTGGACCCGGTTTCCACAGGACTGTAACAGAAGCTTGTCGTACAATACATTAACAGCCCATCGTAATAATCAATTGTAAATTGGTATGACAAAAGAAAGAAGGAGAGAGGAAGATGTACTAAGAGTCAAGAGTTGATTAAAAGAGGTCGTAGAATGGAAAGGAGGAGAGGAGCAGAGAGGGTCAAAAAAGGAAAAGAAAGAGGGGACGAGGGAGAGAGAGGGGAGGGAGGGGAGAGAAGGAAGAGAATGGGCTCACAGGGTGTGCACAACCGGTCCTTACATTGATAATATAGCAACATAGAATCTAGGAGAATAATGATATGCGATCCAGGGTTGCCAGACACGTAGGAACTTGGCGTGTGTCAGAAAGAACAGAAGACAATTTTTCATTGACCATAACATCATTCAGTCGGTTCTTGACTGCCTCGAAACTCAGGGTTGGGGTTCTCCATGCTCTGGCTATTGTCAACTTAGTTGCAGTAAAGAGATGTTGCGCCAATTGGCGCTCCGGACGCAATAGCGCAATGATTGGTTTGCCAAGGAGTGCCTCAAATGGATCTCTTTTAAGATTTACTCGAAGGAGGCTACGGAGCAATGCATACACCCTGACCCATAGTCTGCACACCTGCGGGCACGTCCACCAAATATGGGCCATAGTTCCCTCTTGGGCACATTCCCTGAAACAAAGAGGGGAACAGGTAGAAACAAAGCGTGCCAGGCGCGTCGGGGTATAATACCACCGATATAACACCTTATATGCATTTTCCAGAATCACTACGTTGCGCGAGCAATTGGATACGGCTAGGGTCATTGTCTGCCAATCCTCCAGATCCAACCGCCTCCCCAACTCTCTCTCCCACTGCAGATGATAAGACCTCACTGGAGGTCTCCTCTTAGAGATCAGAGCTGAGTATTTCATAGATATCAGACCAGGCGAGTGGGGCCTGGATCTACAGATGCTCTGAAACGGTGTCAACCTGTATGGGGCGTCTTGAGACTTAATGAGACTCTGGAGAAAATGACGGATCTGTAGATACCTGAAATATTCTCGTAGAGGTATGTCATGTGACGAGCGTAAAACATCGTATGTTAAGATCCTAGTGGGAGTAAGTAAGGAGTGTACGTCGCCGAATCCATTCATGGTCCACCACCTGAATTGCGCTGGGTTGTCCAGGCCCGGTGGGAAAAGTGGGCAACGTAAAAGTCGCAACAGCGGGAGATGGGGAGAAGCCAGCCCCGCCGAGTATTTTACCGAGTCCAAAATTCGTAGCGTATGAAGCATACAAGGCCCTGTAATCTTAGGGCGGTTTATAGGCGGGAGCCATGGTAATGAAGAGATTGGGACGGGGTCAGTCTCAAGCAGATCAATAGTCACCCATAATGGGAGTTGATATGTCTCGTGGAGGTGAGAGAGCGGAGCAATGGCAGCAGCTACGTAGTAATCTCTTATATTCGGGACCGAGAGGCCCCTATTACTTCTGTTGGCGAACATGATTTGTTTATTAATATGGGGGCGAGATGATCCCCAGATAAATTGCAGGATCCTACGTTGATGGGTATTGAGGACGTGGGAGGGAATTGGGATAGGAAGAACCCTAAAGTAGTAAAGTAGCTTTGGGAGATACGTCATTCTGATGGCTGATATTCTCCCGAACCATGAAAGGGGTAAGGAGGACCACGCTGACAACATATCCGTTAATTTTTTGAATAATGGAGGATAATTCGCCTGATATAAAGCCTGATAAGTCGATGTGAGTCGGATTCCCAAATAAGGCAAAGAGGAGACCCACTGGTAAGGAAAGGCCAACTGCAAGTCCCTCAGCAACTCCACAGAGAGGTTAGTTGACAATGCCTTCGACTTTGATGAGTTAATCTGGAGTCCTGAGAGAGATGCAAAGGTTTGCAACAGTGTGTGTAGGTTTGGCAGGGAAGCTCTAGGAGAAGTGACAGAAAGAAGAATGTCATCAGCGAATAAAGAAACCTTATGGGGGCAACCTGCTATTTCAATGCCCTTGATATCCAGGTGTGCTCTTATTGCCTCCGCCAGGGGTTCCAGTGCCAACACAAAAAGAAGGGGTGACAGCGGACACCCCTGTCGGGTTCCCCTACGGATATCAAAAATGGGGGATTCGAATCCGTAATACTTAATTTTAGCTCGGGGGGAATCATACAGGGCTGACATCCAAGTCATAAAAGAAGTCCCGAATCCATAATGTCGCAGAACAGACATGAGATAGGGCCAAGATAAAGAGTCAAAGGCCTTATTTATATCGAGGGAGAGAAGCATGGATTCCAGGGATCGAGCCTGGGCTATATGTTGGAGTTGAACTATACGTCGAATTGCATCTCCCGCCTGTCTCTGTGGTATGAAGCCAACCTGGTCTTTTTTTATTATACGAGGGAGAAAAGAGTTTAGTCGAGTCACCAAGATTTTTGTCAGGAGTTTCATATCTACATTAATGAGCGAAATAGGCCTGAAATTGGCCCAAGATGAGTGGTCACGGTCAGGCTTAGGGATCATCACTACATTCGCCGTCAGAAGATCCGGCGTTAAAGGGTAGCCGTTTTTCACCGAATTGTACATTGCCACCAGGTGGGGAGCTACTACCGATGCCAGCTTCCTATAATAAAGCGCGGTGAACCCGTCAGGCCCAGGGCGTTTTCCCACCTTAAGTTCTTTTATTGCTTGTAGAACTTCGGAGAGCTGAATGTCCCTATCCATGAGGGTAACATGAGCCCCCGTTAAGGATGGGAGCGAAAGGCCTTCCAGGAAATTTGCCGTGCTCTGAGCCGCATTTCCCTCTGGCGCCGCGTATAGCTTCGCAAGACGATACCCAAATTCCTCCAGGACATGCTTTGGGTTCCCTGATAGGACATTGTTTCGATCTCGGAGAGTGATCGGGTTCAATTTAGGGGCAAAGGTTCGGAGTCTGTTAGCTAACATACGGTTCGGCTTATTTGCTCTCATATACCACCTCTGGCGGGACCAGCGCAGTACACGCTCAGCACCCTCAGTGAGACACAGATCGAGCTCCGATCTGGCTAAGTCCAGCAACTTACGGTTGCCTGGGGTGGGAAATTGTTTAAACTTCTCAGATAGCGACTCCAATCGGGACTCTAGCTCTTTTTGTTTTGCCTCTCTAGCCCTCTTACAGGCCGAAGCCAGACCAATTATCCGACCCCGTAACACCGCTTTATAAGCCTCCCAAAGGACCACCGGAGACTGCACCGAGCCCAAGTTTTCACGAAAGTAGTCCTCCAAAGCCTAAATAATATCCGCCGACACCCCTGCATGTTAGAGGAGGGAATCATTCATCACCCAGGGTGAAAATCTAGGTCTATCTAGGATAGAGTGACAGACGACTAGCACTGGATCGTGATCCGACCAAGGAACAGCCAAGATTGAGGCCGATACCACTAACGGAAGGTGACGTCTAAGCATAAACATATGGTCTATCCTTGAGTGAACGTGATGGGGGTGAGAGTAATGGGTGTAGTCCCTGCCCTGTGGATGACACTCTCTCCACAGGTCAACCAAGTCAAATGTTTGCAAAGAGGACGAGAATTTTTTAGCCCCTGCCGACTGTCCAATTCTCTCGGACGGATGCTTATCTAGTTTGGGGTTTAATATAAGATTGGAGTCACCCGCAAGAAGGAGGGTGCCCCTACAGTGAGACATAAGCAGGGCACAGACATGGGCCAAGAAGGGCCCCGGATTTACATTCGGGGCATAGTACGTCAGTACAGTAACCTCCGTGTCATGAATGGTTCCTTGGAGCAATAGATATCGTCCCTCAGGGTCTGCGATCTGTTTAATGCAACTAAATGGAACAGATTTGCGAAAAGCCACGAGAACCTCCCTTTGTTTAGTTGAAGCATTTGCAAAAAATACCTGAGGGAACTGAGCATCGAAGTACCTAGGATGGGAGGTCTCAGAAAAATGCATCTCCTGTAAACAAGCAATGTCAATTTGTTGCTTGCGCAAATATTTAAAAACCTTCACCCTCTTATGGGGGGAGTTCATGCCCTGGACATTCAGGGACAACCAGTTAATTGTCATAGGGACAGTACTGGGTGATCATCAACCTAGAACCAGAGTACACACCCTGCGAACCCAGAGGGGAGAGAAAGGGATAGAAGCAGTGAAGAGGGAGAAGGAAGAGAGAAGTGACGTATAACGTCAGTAAAGGTAATAGAATCATGCAATGCTGTGAACATATAACACTGTAACAGTAAGATTGCCATGGGTCGTGGGTTGAACATCCCACTATCTGGTCGGGTGTCGACTCGAACGTTAGTTCGGATCAAGTACCACAACATGAGGGTGCAGTGGTCCGTCGGAGACCACTCGGCTTAACTGAAACAATAACCATGTATATAAAAGAACATGTCAACAATGGCATATATATATAAACCCCAAGAACAAGTAAAAAAAAAAAACCAAAAAATAAATAAATAAATAAATAAACCCCCCATAAAGAACAGATTCCTTCTCCCGCCTCCCCCCGCCCCCCAATAAAAAAAAAAAAAGAATACACAGGTTAGTGCGTGTGATGACCCCCTGCCCATGAATAAGCAGCATGAACCCAGCGTCAGCTGAGTGAAACCTAAAATCAGGTCGGCGTAAGGCCTCACCCCAACCGGCCAATATAAGGCAGGAGTCAAGTCCATATAGCTTGTACACATTCTTAATTCACATTATATATATACATATACATACACACACATATATATATATATATATATATATATATATATATATATATACACATACACATACACATACGAGAAAAAAATAAAAAAATAAAATAAAAAGGAGGAAGGGGGGGGGGGGGGCGAGGTGTCCAATGCCTCAGTATACAGAGATCCAGGCCATGGGGGGCAAGAGGAAAGAGTTCAAAAACAAGAACATTGAAAACTGAAATAATAAGTAGAACTTCGTTAAAAAAAAAAAAAAAAAAATTTGACTATAATGGGAGAGCCAAAAATTTAAAAAAAAAGGAGTTAAAAAAAAAAAAAGTAATGGGGTATTGAAGAAAGCATATGTAACTGGGGGGGGAAAGACGGCAGTCATTACCCGAGTGCATCAGTTGTCCAAGAAAGGATCAAGACAGTTCCCCCACCCGACATCCACCGCCGGCAAGGTGGGTCATTACAGTTCAGGGTTGAAGACCAGCACAGACAGTCCGTAATAAAATAAAGACTAGCTTACCACTCCTCAGAGTTATGGTCCGGAGGTGTCATGCTCCAATCGCCTGGTGGCAATAGTTGCGGCTTGTTCAGGAGCCCGATGCGGTCTGCTGTGTGAAGGCAGAGAAAAAACTAAAACAAAACACAAACAAACTAACAACAGGCAAAAGCAACACTTTTCTAGCGATGTCCGTCTGTTGAAGCTTCTTGAAACCTCTGAGCCTTGAGAGAGCGGAGGGCTTGGGATCCGTGCTGTGAGGATTGTGAAGATCTCGGTGGGGCCCGGGAGGGACCCGGGCGGGCCACTGCTGCATCGGGTTGAGAAGGAGGGAGGTCAAATTGCAGCTCCTGGAATTGCCGCCTTAGATCCGGCAAAGATGAGGTATGAAACTGACGTCCCAAATGATAAAAGGAGAGTTTAAAGGGGAACCCCCATCGGTAGCGGATGTTTCTGGCTTGCAGAATTTGCAGATAGGGCTTCATATTCCGCCTTTTAGCGATAGTGACCGGGGAAAGGTCTGCAAACAGTTGGAGGGTGTTTCCCTGAAATGTAATGTCCGGCAATTCTCTGGCCGCTTGGAGAAGTCGTTCCTTGGTTCTGTAGAAGTGAAATTTTATAATCACATCTCTAGGGGGGCCATCAGTTGGCTTGGGAGCGAGGGACCTGTGGATACGGTCGAATTCCAGGCATTCCGTAGGGATATCGGGTGCAAGCTCCTGGAAGAACGCTGTAGCTGTACCCTGGAGGTCCGTAACGGTCTCCGGGAGGCCGCGTATATGCAAATTTCCTCTACGGGCCCTATTTTCTGAGTCCTCAAGTTTGTCCTGGAGGGTTATAAGTTCTGCATTCAGTTTCTCCACCTCTTCCTCATGACCCTCCAGTACCGTAGTTGTAAGGTCCATCCGCTCCTCTAACTGATTAGTGTGGTGGCCTAGTTCTTTAAGACCCTTCACCAGCTCAACTGACAGTTTGCGAGAGGCCGTGGTGATCTCGTCCCTTACTATGGTACGGAATTTCTGCAGCAAAGCTTCAGAGTTAGTGTCCACAGGGCTTGCAAGGTTAGAGGGAAACTGTGACAGGCTATCATCTGAATGCTGGGTGGTGTCATCAGGTTCCGGCGGTTCGGGCGCCATCTTGCCCTTTCCTTTCGCCTTCCCCCGGATCAGAGAGGATTTCTGCTGTGATCTGTTTCGGGGACTGTTCCGGGGCATATTATACATACCCGCCGGTTGCCCAGTAGTGCATGCAGTGATTGGGGTAGATGTGACAATAATTGTTAGCTGAATATGCCTTATCTGCCAAGTGGAATGTTCCGACGGCGCAGTGCTAGGGAATTATGCTGCCATTATCCCTGCGACCGCGTATGCACCCCCAGTCAAAGTATATATAATTACATGCCCATCCTAAGGCCCTCCAGGGCCACTATATTCTGGTTGGGTGGTATGCAGTTGAGGGGGGGAGCTGGAGCTGCCTGTGGGAGTGTGAAGGGCCTGTAATGGTGGACTGGGTGTACCAAGATGGCCACCGCCTACCTCAGCCTCCAGCGTGTCCTCCAGATAAGCGTGCGGCCTGACAGCGTCGGTCCCCACCGCCGAATTCCTTCCTCAGGCCTCAGGGGGGCTCCTCTGACACACGATGGGCGCGTGCGTGTGTCGCCGCTATCCGCGCGGCCGTCGGTACTCGAGCGCGGAGGCTCCGGTGTCCCTGTAGGCTGCAAGATGGCGGCCGGCGTTCACAATGTGAAGTAGGCCTCGGGCCCGATTGCGGGACTCGTGGCCTGTCCGGAGCTGCAATACCGCAGTGGCTTCACTTAGGGGACTTGCGGGGAGCACGCTGAGGTGTCCGCCGGCCAGAATCCAGCCTGAGAACGGTGGATGGAGAAGGCTTATATCTCGGCCGGCAGAGCTCGGCAGAGATGCGTCCTCTCCCCAGTACTTCTGGTCAACTCATAGACTTTTCTTTGGAGCCAGAGAGAAATTGCAAAAAAAGGCTACGCTAAACATTTTAAAGGGGTTCCAGCCAAGATTTTTTTTTTTTTTAAAGTCAGCAGCTACAAACACTGTAGCTGCTGACTTTTAATAAGGACACTTACCTGTCTAGTGAGCCCGCGATGTCAGCTGGGCTGAGGCCGATCCATCCACCAGATCGGCTGCCGGCACCTCCATCTTAACAAAGGGAAGCAGGCAGTCAGAGGCGGACTGACAACTCATGGGGCCCCCGGGCAATAGGAGAGTATGGGGCCCCCGGGCAATAGGAGAAGATTATGGGGCCCCCAGGCAATAGATTATGGGGCCACACAGTATACACACACAGAGACACACAATATACACACACAGTATACACACACAGTATACACACACACGCACTGAAAAGGTACTGGAGAGAAAGGGCAGCTATAATCTTGGGATTTAAAAGAAAAAACACACAGATTTTTACATACTGTCCCTGGTTTTATTGAGGCTGGCAACCCTGATGGTGCCCCTTAGTGGCATGGGGCCCTCGGGCAGTGCCCGAGTCCCCGAATGGTCAGTCCGCCCCTGCAAGCAGTGGAGCCTTGCGGCTTCAATGCCAGTTTCCTACTGAGCATGGGCGAGTCATGCGGCGCTTTGTGAATGGCCCCGTTGTGTTCTGGGACAGACATATGTCCCAGAAGGCAACAGGGCCGCTCAACAAAGAGGAGGAAATGCCGTGGAATAGGAAGAGGCAGATTAGGAAGACTGCCTAGCAACAGCGGTTTCAGGTAATTTTTATTTATTTATTTTTTTTACATATTTTTTTAAGAATGTGTGCTCCCCCCTCCAGTGTCCCCCTGTGTGCTCCCCCCTGCAGTGTGCCTCTGTGTGCTCCCCCCTCCAGTGTGCCCCTGTGTGCTTCCCACCCTCCAGTGTCCCCGTGTGCTTCCTCCACCCCAGTTTCCCCCTGTGTGCTCTCCCCCCCCGTGTCCCCCTGTGTGTTTACACCCCCTCCAGTGTCCCCCTGTGTGCTCTCCCCCCAGTGTCCCCCCGTGTGCTTCCCCCCTCCAGTGTCCCCCGTGTGCTTCCCCCCTCCAGTGTCCCCCGTGTGCTTCCCCCCCTCCAGTGTGCCCCTGTGTGCTTCCCCCCCCTCCAGTGTCCCCCTGTGTGCTTCCCCTCCTCCAGTGTCCCCCTGCATGCTTCCCCCCCTCCAGTGTGCCTATGCGTGCTCCCCCCCTCCAGTGTGCCTATGCCTGCCCCCCCCCCCCGTTTCCCCCCTGTGTGCTTCCACCCCCTCCAGTGTCCCCGTGTGCTCCCCCCAGTGTCCACCTGTGTGCTCTCCCCCCCAGTGCCCCCCTGTGTGTCTCCTGGACTGGCTGCCCGCTCACACTGTGGGGATGGTAGCTCAGTAGCTGGAGCCGGGATGTCATCCAGGATCCTGACTGCACTTTTCCACCTTCACTGCCCTACTTCTCGCATCTGCTGTCACCGGACCGGGCCCTTACAGGACCAGGCCAGGGTGCAGTTGCCCTGCAGCTCCATGGGCCCCTGGCTGTGCCCCCTAGGTGGCAGGGCGCCCTAGGCAGCGGCAGCCTAGTTAGCCTAGTGGTAGTGCCGACCCTGCCTGCACCGCAATGTACACTGACTGGCCTCTGTGTTGTAATGCAATGGCTGGTGTGATTGGACCCCTAGAGTTGGATGACTGTTCACTTTAAATCTTCATGGTAAGGTGCACTTACCTTTTATTCCTGATTTTCAAGTAGCCACAGGCGGGAGGATCTCCTCACATTTCCCATTCCAGATCCGCTCCTGCAGAATCACAACATACATCATTAACCCCCATTGTACAGGCTGAACAGGAAACCCACCTAACATTTGTACATATGAAATCACCAGAAAAACAATCCATTCAGGGAGAGAGAGAGGACCAGGAAGGTTTTCACCACTTCCTGCCTGACCTAGAGACCAATGAGGGCTGGGTGGTGGCTTTCCCATCCTGACTGGGTGTCATGTGATGTCCTTTCACCAATAGTGGGGCCACAGATCTGTCACCGGGCCAACAAGAGTACTGACTCGCTGCCGGTACCATGTGACCATCGTGACAAATCACAGCAGATCACATGACGATGATTCAGTTTTATTCAGCAAAATGCTCGCTTATAGCAATGTAATTCACTGCTATAAGCAATCATAATGTGTATCCTGATCCCTTCCCCAGGGTAGTACAAGGTTACTATGATAACATTATATTACTCTGGTCACAGTGTGTTAAAATTAAAAAAAATAAATAAATAAGCCCGGATTCACACTTGTGTGAACACAAACATTGCATGTAATTTGCACCCCCACTACTGTGCCGATCACATTTGATGTCTGTACAATGCAAGTTCAGCCATACACTTGTATGATTGAAAACACAATATATACATCTGCACAGAAAGAGGGATATCATTTGCAGTTAGCATAGCTTAAAAAATAATTACCTTTTGCAGAAGCTGCCCCATAAAATTGTCCTATCAAAACTGCCCCATCCTATTGCCCCATTATACTGCCAACATCGAAACTTCCCCATCCTATTTCCCCCTCAAAACAGCCCCATTCTTTTGCCCCCATCAAAATGCCCCATCATATTTCCCCAATATGAAAACTGCCCCATCAAAATTGCCTCATCAAAACTGCCCCATTCTTTTGCCCCCATGAAAATTGCCCCCATGAAAATTGCAACCATCAAAACTGCCTCTTCCCTTTGCTCCATCAAAACTGCCCCGTTAAAAACTGCCCCATCATATTGCCCCCATTAAAACTGCCCCATCCTATTGCCCCATGAAATTTGCCCCATCAAAAACTGCCCCATCATATTGCCCCATTAAAAAACTGCCTCATCAAATTTGCCCCGTCAAAAACTGCCCCCCATCAAAAACTGCCCCATCATATTGCCCGTCAAAAACTGCCCCATCATATTGCCCCGTAAAAAATTGCCCCCGTCAAAGACTGCCCCATCATATTGCCTCCATTAAAACTGCCCCATCATATTGCCCCCGTCAAAAACTGCCCCATCATATTGCCCCATTAAAACTGCCTCTGTCATATTGCCCCCATTAAAACTGCCCCATCATATTGCCCCCATTAAAACTGCCCCATCATATTGCCCCCGTCAAAAAATGCCCCATCAAAAAATGCCCCATCAAAAACTGCCCCCGTCAAAAACTGCCCCACCAAAACTGCCCCATCATATTGCCCCCCATCAAATTTGCCCCACATTGCCCCCCATTAAAACTGCCCCATCCTACTGCCCCCATTAAAACTGCCCCATCAAATTGCCCCCATTAAAACTGCCCCATCAAACTGCTCCATTAAAACTGCCCCCGTCAAAAACTGCCCCATCATATTGCCCCCATTAAAACTGCCCCATCCTATTGCACCATTAAACTGCCCCCATCAAAAACTGCCCCGTCAAAAACTGCCCCATCATATTGCCCCCATTAAAACTGCCCCATCATATTGCCCCCGTCAAATTTGCCTCATCATATTGGCCCCATTAAAACTGCCCCATCAAAAACTGCCCCGTCAAATTTGCCCTATCAAAACTGCCCCCATTAAAACTGCCCCATCAAGTTTGCCCCCATCAAAAACAGCCCCATGCAAAAACTGCCCCATCAAATTGCCATTAAAACTGCCCCATCAAAACTGCCCCGTTAAAACTGCCCCATCATATTGTCCCCATTAAAACTGCCCAATCAAAACTACCCCATCCTTTTGCTCCATCATATGCCTAAATTAAAATTCCCCCAATCAAAATTGCACCATCAAAACTGCCCCTGTCATAGTGCCCTATCAAAATTGCCTCCATCATATTCCTCCATTAGGCCAGGTTCACACTGCTGCGAACGGGAGATCCGGACGTAATTCGCACCGCACTGCAGTGCAAATCACGTCAGATCTCCGTAGCGATGCGAGTTCAGCCATACAGATAGTATGGCTGAATTCGCATCGCTCCCGCAGCAAACTCGCACAGGACCCTTTTTTTGGTCCGCAACAGAATCGGATCGCATGAGCGTTCACACCATGCGATCCGATTCCTGTGCGAGTCGGCAGATCGCACTGCGATATGCGATCGGATCTGGCGGTGTCATTAACATATCATTGACACTCCCAGCCGTTCGCATAGGGCAGTGTGAACTGCCGGCGGGAGTCGTGCGATGCGGGAAAACGCCACGAATTCGCGGCGTTCCCGCATCGCAGCGGTGTGAACCCAGCCTTATAAATCATTAGTAATGGTGTGTCTGTGCTCTCCCCTGGATCCTGCAATCAGAGCCGAGATGCTGCAGGCTCCTCACCAACGGCCCATCACTGTGTAGAAGGAGCCGTTGGTAACCATGGCAACAAAAACCTTGATTACCCACGTGACTAGTGACATCATAGTAGGCTCTCATCCTATAATGCCGAGTGTGCAGCCGTTGGTTAGTCAGTATACTGGAGACAGCACCGTGTGCAGACACAGAATTCTGAGCTCTCTATCAGCATTCTATATACAGATTGTATACAGTGTACATAGCACAGGGAGAGAGGAGGAGATTATCACATTATCACTTCTCTTTATTATTTCATAAATAAAGGGAAGGAAAACAAATATATATATATATATATATTTCTATTATAAAAAACACCATTCAGAGAGGACAGGAGATCAGCAGAGAGGAACTTTGCTTTGGAACATCCACCATGTCCAATCAGAGTAGCAGGAAGAGGAGCAGCGAGGAAATCTATTACAGCGCCAGTGAGGAGCTAGAGATGATTTCTGAGCAGACAGACCAGACTTCCAGGAAGAGGAGAAGAGAGGAGGAAGCGGAGAGATCCGCTGATAAGACAGACCAGACTTCCAGGAAGAGGAAAAGAGAAGAGGAAAGGGAGAGATCCGCTGATGAGACAGACCAGACTCTCAGGAAGCGGAGAAGAGAGGGGGAAACGGGGAAATCCAGTGAGCAGACAGGCCAGCCTCTCAGGAAGCGGAGACGAGTGGAGGAAATGCGGAGATCCGCTGAGCAGACAGACCAGACTTCCAGGAAGAGGGGAAGAGAGGAGGAAACAGGAAGCTCCGCTGAGCAGACTCTCAGGAAGAGAAGAGAGGAGGAAGAAGGGAGATCCACTGATGAGAAAGGCCAGCCTCGTAGGAAGCGGAGCAGATATTACACAGCCAATGAGGATCTCCAGAGCTGTGCAGAGAGGAAAGGAGAGAAGAGGCGATGGTCCCAGGACACAGAATGTGAGAGCCATCTGACGAAGAGGAGGAGGAGTGACGGAGGAAGTAAGGATTAGTTGTGAATCTTCATATAGTACATAGGGTAGAATAACAAGGAATTCCTCCACCAACTTCATCCCTAAGACCCCTTTCACACCGAGCCACCACCGGCGTCAGTGGTAAAGCGGCGTAATAGCGCCGTTTTAGCAGCGCTATTCGGCCGATGGGGGGGGGGCGGTTTTAACCCCCCCCACTAGCAGCCGAAAAGGGGGTTAAATCCACCCGCAAAACGCAGCCGCAGTTTGCTGACGGTATCGCAGCGCTGCCCCACTGATTTCAATGGGGAGCAGCGGTGGAGAATCGGTGAGTTCACCGCTCCAAAGAAGCTGCTGGAAGGACATTTTCTGACATCCTGCCAGCGCACCGCTCCAGTGTGAGTGCCCTCGGTCTTTCATACTGGAGTGAATGGAGCCGCTGTTTTAAGGCGGTTTTCAGGTGCTATTTTTAACGCTATAGCACCTGCAAAACGCTCCAGTGTGAAAGGGGTCTAAGGAGGAGCTGGGCTCAGAGGAGGAGACATTTTCTCTGTGATAGCGATTAATTACCAAACTTATCATTAACCAGAGAAATGATCAACCGGACTCCCCCCCCACATTACCGACCATGACAATTAACGTCCCCCCCCATCCCTTCCCCCCACATTGATGCCCATATCAGTGAAAGTTCAACCCACCCCCATATTGTTGGTTAAAGTTTAGCCCCCCTCACAATGACCACTCACACTACTAGCTATGGCAATGAAAATGTAACCCCCCCTCTTTGATCCTCCCACACATTGCTGGGCATTGCAATGAAAGTTTCACCCCCCCTCCCATAACTCTCACCTCAATGCTACGCATGGCAGGTGAAAATTGGAGCCCCCATAACCCCCCCCCCCCACATTTCTGGGCATGGTAGTGAAAGTCCCCGTCCCCCCATAAGCTGATCTTATACACACCTATAGGCTTGCTCTAAGTCTGCAGATCATTGATGATTGGATGATAATTTAACTGTTTAACCACTTGCTTACTGGCCACTTAAACCCCCCTTCCTTCCCAGGCCAATTTTCAGCTTTCAGCGCTCTTGCAGTTTCAATAAGAATTGCGCAGTCATGCAACACTGTACCCAAATTAAATTTTTATCATTTTTTCCCCACAAATAGAGCTTTCTTTTGGTGGTATTTGATCACCTCTGCGGTTTTTATATTTTGTTAAAAAATTTTAAAAAGACCGAATTAAAAAAAAAAAAAAAGAAAAAAATTATATATATTTTTATATTTTGTTATAACATTTTGCAAACGGGTAATTTTTCTCCTTCATTGATGTACGCTGATGAGGCTGCACTGATGGGCACCGATAGGCTGCACTGATGGGCATTGATAGGTGGCACTGGTGGGCACTGAGAAGTGGCACTAATAGGTGGTAGTGATGGGCACTGATGGGTGGCAGTGATGGGCACTGGCAGATTACACTGATAGGCAGCATTGCTAGGTGGCACTGATTGGCACCACTGGTGGGCAATGATAGGTGGCACTTGTGGGCATGGATAGGTGGCACTCATGGGCACTGGCAGGGGGTTCTGATTGGCACAGATGAGGGTACTGATTGGCATCCTCTTTGAAACCGATGTCCCTTGCACAAAAGCCGTTGATCAGCTTATTTTTCTCCTGGTGCTGTCAGCGTGAGAAAAAAAAAAAAAATACCAAGCTTTTGTTTACACACGTGATCAGCTGTCATTGGCTGACAGCTGATCTCGTGGTGAGGTGCTGGGATCGGATCTCATCACCCGAGTCTCAGTGACTCGGCGATCACAGTGCGAGCGCCGCGCGTGCCCTGCAGGGGGTGCGCGGGGAGCATGCAAAGGGGGGGGGATGTCATATGACGGCCTCCCAGAGATTCAGGTCTGCGCTGTAGCCATCATTCACCAAGAGGTTAAATGCAAACTAGAATGAAGGGTTGTGGGTGGAGTCAGCTATCAATTACCAATAGAAATCAGTGATAAGACCTGTATGTGGGCGGAGCAATAAAATGTATTTCTCTTTCTCCTTTTTTAGCAGATGGCAGGACAGCAGAGCAAGTAGCGGCCCCTACAGAATGCGTAGCGGCCCCTACAGAACACGTAGTGGCCCCTGCAGGGCAGGCAGTGGCCTCTCCAGGGCAGGCAGTGGCCTCTCCAGGGCAGGCAGCGGCCTCTCCAGGGCAGGCAGCGGCCCCTGCAGGGCAGGCAGCGGCCCCTCCAGGGCAGGCAGCGGCCACTACAGCGCAGGCAGCGGCCACTACAGCGCAGGCAGCGGCCACTACAGCACAGGCAGCGGCCACTACAGCGCAGGCAGCGGACCCTCCAGGACATGAAGAGACTGATTTGACTCCGGAGAGCTTCATCTTCCATAAGATACTTGGAGCGGGAGCTTTTGGGACGGTAAGTATCAGCGATGCAGGCAAGTGCAACCCATTCAAGTGAATGGTGCCGCACTGCAACCGCCCCTTCCCAACTACGTATGACCATGTACAAACGAGTGTGGTTTCCCAGTACTGCTGCCTGAAGTGCGATCTGAATGGAGATCGCCCTTCAAACAGCAAAGCGGGTGTAAACCAGACCTAGCAACTAGAACACGTGGAAAAAAGATGATGTACTAACTGTCTCTCTCCTACAGGTGGTGCTGGCCACTCACATTGACAGCGGCGTGATGGTGGCCGTGAAGATCGTAGACAAGTTACTCCTAACTGCAGGCAGCAATGAAGCAGCCCTGGTGGAGCGCCATGCTATGGAGAAGGTGGGGAATAGTCATTACTGTATCCACGCCTATGCCACATTCCAGACAGAGGTAAGTCTATTTTTCGGAACAGAGAAAAGTATAGAATGATAGAATGAACGGCATTTATGTAAAATAGTGCAAACATTGCTACAAGATATCTGCATGGCCTCCTGTGATCAACCCAGTCTGGTGACATCATTGCTGGGTCAGTGACCACAGCCCTGTGAGATTTTATATATATATATATATATATATACAAATACATACATACAGATGGATATAGGTAGATGGATATAAATACAGACAGATATAGATAGGTGGATGTACTCTAGGTAGATATGGATGTACTGTAGGTAGATATGGATGGATGGATATAGTGTACGTAGATATGGATGGATAAAGTGTAGGTGGATTGATATCGTGTAGGTGGATATAGATGGATGGATATAGTATAGATCAGGGTCGGACTGACCATTCTGGCACTCGGCACTGACCGAGGTCCCCAGGGCCACTAAGGGGCCCCATCAGGGTTGCCAACCTCTGTAAAAGCAGGGACAGTTTGTAAAAATCTGCATATTTTTACATCTGCCCTTCAAATGACCACTACCACATCATTTTGCCATACAAATCTTGAAATTGTATCTGCTCCGCCTCTCCACTGCCTCCTCAGCCAATGGGAGCACAGTGTACACACCCCCTTCTCCAGCACCGCTTTTCTTGACACAGGAGCAGGAGATGCTGACAGCTGGAGGAGAGGGGAGGGAGGAGGGGACAGCCTGCAGTGTGGGTACTAACTGGTGCCCCATAGAAGGGAAGCTGGCTGAGCTGAAAGAAATGTACTTTTCTCCTGTATTACCACATCCAATGTCTGAGCTGCTGGGGCACTACAAGTCCCAGCATGCCAGGAGATGGGGACAGCAGCAGTGTGTTCTATCAGAATGATTTTTCGGTGAAAAGTGCTGATATGTGTATGTGTATATATATATATATTATAATATAAAATGTATTATGCTTGTGTGTATATATGTATACTGTGCGTGTGTGTATATGTATACTATGTATGTATACTGTGCATGTGTGTATATCAGGGGTGGTCCATCCATTAATGGCACCGCCCCCTCTATCACGACACCCCCTATATCTAGAATGTATAGATTCATCCATAGCATAAATCTATCCATGGCCACCCCCTATTCGGGCATCCGGCCCCTTTTAGGACCCCAGGCACCTGAATTACAGTGGCAGGGGTGGTTATTTCGAAGCACCTGATTAGAGCCATAAGCTCTAATAGGCTTCAAAATAGGGTGGGCTTGGAGCGCAGAGCACTCAGTGCCCATCCAGGTGTGTTAGAAAAGCAAATTAATATTTGCTTTTCTAACACTGAACCGCCTCTCTGCCAATCAGGAAGTGCGGGTCTGATACCCATCACATGATTGGCTGAAAGGACAGGTGCTCCTATTGGACGCCTAGCAGGAGGAAAGAAGAGATGCAGGGTGTAAACATGGAGGACATAGCTCGCCGCTGCCCGTCCCACATCTCACCACCATCACATGCTGCCTGACCTGCCACCAAGATGGGGCAAGTGCCGGTCAGACAACGGGCGGGGGTGCTGGTTAAATGCCGCCAGGGGGTCACAGTGGCTGCATTTGATGGGGCACAGTGAGGCTGCATTTGATGGGGCACAGTGAGGCTGCATTTGATGGGGCACAGTGAGGCTGCAATTGAGGTTTTTTTCCAGTATTTTTCCCATTTTGTTTGCACCCCCCCCCCAAAAAAAAAATGTGAGCACCAGCTGCCACTGGTGTATGGTGTGTGTGTACACTGTACGATCAATGTGTGCCCACTGCTGCTCAACAGAAGTCGCTCTAACAATCCTATGCCCGTGAAAAATGCACTTGTTGCCATTCGGGGCCATCTGAATGGTGAACTGCTGAGCTTGGCCTTGGATCAGGCAGCAGAGCAGGTCTGAGTGCACACCTGTGCAGTGACATTGTGGCACACATCAAGCATGGCTTTTGTTCACACGCCCCACTGCCCGATCTGAGGCCAACCACAGCAGTTCACTATTCCGCTGGCTTTACGACTCACTTGCGCAGTTCAGAGGCAGCAACAAGTGGATATTTTTTAAAAGTCTTTTCCCGCCAGCTGCTTAACACACCAAGCACCAAGGTGCAAAGGTGTGTTTAAGGGGACACTGATGGAAGGTGACATTGGGGGCTCTGCCATAGGGTTGCACACTGGGGGGCTCTGCCGCAGGGTTGCACACTGGGGGGCTCTGCCGCAGGGTTGCACACTGGGGGGGCTCTGCCGCAGGGTTGCACACTGGGGGGGCTCTGCCGCAGGGTTGCACACTGGGGGGGCTCTGCCGCAGGGTTGCACACTGGGGGGGCTCTGCCGCAGGGTTGCACACTGGGGGGCTCTGCCGCAGGGTTGCACACTGGGGGGGCTCTGCCGCAGGGTGACACACTGGGGGGCTCTGCCGCAGGGTGACACACTGGGGGGGCTCTGCCGCAGGGTGACACACTGGGGGGGCTCTGCCGCAGGGTGACACACTGGGGGGGCTCTGCCGCAGGGTGGCACACACGCATGGCGGCCATCTCTAAGGCTGGGGGGCCCCATAATCTCCTATTGCCCGGGGGCTCCATGAGTTGTCAGTCCATCCCTGGTATAGATAGATATAGATAGATGGATATAGTATAGGTAGATGTATATGTAGATATGGATGAATGAATATAGTATAGGTAGATATAGATGGATGGATATAGTATAGGTAGATGTATATATAGATGGATATATTGTAGGTAGATATAGATATGGATGGCTATAGTGTAGGTAGATATGGATGGATATAGTATAGGTAGATATGGATGGATGGATATAGTTAGATGGATATATTGTAGGCAGATATAGATATGGATGGATAGTATAGGTAGATATACATATAGATATGGATGCATATAGTGTAGTTAGATATGGATATGGATGGATATAGTGTAGGTAGATATAGATATGGATGGATATAGTGTAGGTAGATATGGGTGGATGGGTATAGATAGATATAGATGGATGGATATAGTGTAGGTAGATATAGATATAGATGGATGGATATAGTGTAGGTAGATATAGATGTGGATGGATATAGTGTAGGTAGATATGGATGGATGTATGGATATAGTGTAGGTAGATATGAATAGATGGATGGATGGATATAGTATAGATAGATATAGATGGATGGACATAGTGTAAGTAGATATAGATATAGATGGATAGATATAGTGTAGGTAGATATGGATGGATGGATATAGTGTAGGTAGATATAGATGGATGGACATAGTGTAGGTAGATATAGATATAGATGGATGGATATAGTGTAGGTAGATATGGGTATAGATAGATATAGATGGATGGATATAGTGTAGGTAGATATAGATGGATATAGTGTAGGTAGATATAGATATAGATGGATGTATATAGTGTAGGTAGATATAGATCTAGATGGATGTATATAGTGTAGGTAGATATAGATGGATGGATATAGTGTAGGTAGATATAGATGTGGATGGATGGATATAGTGTAGGTAGATATGGATGGATGGATATAGATGGATGGACATAGTGTAGGTAGATATAGATATAGATGGATAGATATAGTGTAGGTAGATATGGATGGATGGATGGATGGATATAGTGTAGGTAGATATGGATGGACATAGTGTAGGTAGATATAGATATAGATGGATGGATATAGTGTAGGTAGATATAGATGGATATAGTGTAGGTAGATATAGATATAGATGGATGGCTATAGTGTAGGTAGATATAGATATAGATGGATGTATAGAGTGTAGGTAGATATAGATGGATGGATATAGTGTAGGTATAGGTAGACATCATGCAGTATATTTGGGTAGTTATATATATAACATGTGACTCTGATTAGGACCTTCTAAGGAAAATGCATTAATTGACCTGTCTGTGTTCCCCCCCCAGAGCCAACTCTTCTATGTCATGGAGTATTTGAGCGGAGGAGATCTGGTGGACAAGGAGGAAGCATGTGACCTCGCCACCCTCAGACTGACCACAGCGGAGCTTGTGTGTGGTCTGCAGTTTATCCACTCCACAGGAATCATACACAGGTAAGTACTATTATTCACTTTACAATCTGCCCCTCCTGCTGCCTGAACACCCAATGGTGACCCGTTCCTCCTCCTCTATCCAATGTCCACCGTTCTGCTGGACACACACATAAGGAGAGGAGAACGGAGGAACGCCAGACTGGATGATAGGAAACATTGGGTAGCACTAGGAAAGGGAGCTTTGTGATTGTTCATATGGATCTGTAATACTGGGATTTATGGGAGAGATCATTGTCTGAACTACAGAGCTGACACTTTTTTTTTTCTCTCCACAGAGACATAAAGCTGGACAACATCCTTATAGATAGCACTGGACACATCAAGATAGCTGACTTCGGCATTGCAAGTATCTACAGGCCTGAACACAAGGTAAGTCCAACGTGCCCATACACAGGGCAATTGTCAACCAAACTAGAATTGAATTAACGAGAACCTATATAAAAAGAGCAATTATCAGATTAGGACTAGATTAAAAACCTTGGGGGTCCCGTCCAGCTACTCATCTGGCTCTGGGGGTTCTGTCCAGTCCTGGGGGCCTCATCCAGCCACTATCTGGTCTTGGCGGTCCAGTCCAGCTAACACCTACTCCTGGGGGCCCTGTCCAACTCCTATCTGGCCATTTCTAGTCCTGGGGGGCTCTTTCTAACCATCATCTTGCCTTGAGGTCCCTTCAGGCTACCATCTGGCCCTGTGGGTGATTTCCAGTTTGGGGGGGGGGGGGGCTCCTAACCATCATCTAACCCTGGGGGTCCCGTCCAGCTACCCCCAGCCCCTGGGAGCCCTGCTCTGCTACCATCTGGTCCGAGGGTCCTGTCCGAGGGGAGGTCCTGTGATCTCTGAGGGGCCTGTCCAGTCTGGGGGGCCCTGTCCAGCTACCATTTGGCCCTGAAGGTTCGGTCCTGTCCGGGGGGGGGGGGTCCTGTCCAGCTAGCCTCTGCCCCTGTGATCCCTATCCAGCTACCATCTGGTTTTAGGGATCCTGAAAAAGTCCTGGGGAACCCTGTCAAGCTACCATCTAGCCCTGGGGATCCTGTCCTGGGGGACCCTGTTCAGCTACCATCTGGCTTTGAGGATCCTGTGCATTCCTGTTCAGCTACCATCTGGCTCTGGGGGTCCTGTCCACTCCTGGGGGTCCAGTCCTGGTCCCATCCAGCTAACACTTGCCCCTGGGGGAGATGTCCAGCTACCATCTGTGGGTGATGTACAGTTCTGGAGGGCCCCACCTAACCATCATCTGACCCTGATGGTCCCGTCCTGTCTTGAAGGATCCCATCTAGCTACCTTCTGCCCCTAGGAGCCCTGTTTAGCTACCATCTGGCTCTGAGGATCCTGTGCAGTTCTGGGGGGCTCCGTCCAGCTCCCATCTGTCCCTGAGGGTCCTGTCCCTGGAGGGTCCTGTCCAGCAACCCTCCACCCCTGTGATCCCTGTCTAGCTATCATCTGGCCCTGGGGGCCTCATCCGGCTACTATCCACCCCTGGGGGCTAATAATTAAAGATTGAAACGTGTTGTAATGTTAATGCTGCTGGTTTCTAGCCTGACCTGTCATCCTTATCCTCTCTCTGATTTCTCCACAGATGCCGTGTGACCCATCCATGGATTATTTCTGGTTAGGGATCACGCTATGTGATCTGGCTTTTGGAATTCGTCCAACATTTAGCACCCGTGACAATGTCATCCACTGTGTAATGCCAACGTACCTGGGGGACACCGACCCAGACTTTATGCACCTGCTAGAAAAGGTAAGTAGTGACACAGTCCTAGCGAGACAAGGAGAGTAGACATAAAGGCTCCGCCAGGGAGTCAGTGCATGTCATGCGCCAATACCATCACCTCATATTTTTTTCTGTTTTCTTTTCTCCCCGTAGCTCCTGTGCGAAGGCAAAGAGGTGCGCAAAGCCACCATCAGCAACATCAGAGACCACCCGTTTTTCCAAGGAATAAACTGGAAGGAGGTGGAGGCGAGAGAGACGCCCCCCCCATTCTTTGTACGTCGAAAGGTATGTATTTGATCTGTGTGTCAATAGGTGGTATGCTTGCATTGAAGTCAATTGGATTTATTTTGCACTGAAGTCAATAGGATGTGGTATGTCATTATCAGAACTTTTTTGTTTTATCGGCAAAATGAAGATAACCCTATTCTCGGCTGATAACTTTCCCGCCTCTGATATATCAGTGCATACCTACATAGAAGGATTTCTTGTAATCATTCTTGGATCTCATTGTTCTATTTTTTCTATTTCAGGGCCTCAGACAAGTTACAAGACAGAAGATATCACTGGATGATCTCATAAACAATGAGACCATTCCAGCCAAGAAGCAGGTGCTGTTCAATGGCTTTTCATTTGAAAGTGATCAATGGAGAGCCATACAGAAGCTAAACTGAAGGCGGAACACACCAGGATATAGCTTATGGAAACTGACATAAAATACTGCAAGGGACAGAGGCTACAAAGGGAGCCGGGACAGAGGCTACAAAGGGAGCCGGGACAGAGGCTACAAAGGGAGCCGGGACAGAGGCTACAAGGGAGCCGGGACAGAGGCTACAAGGGGGAGCCGGGACAGAGGCTACAAGGGGGAGCCGGGACAGAGGCTGCAAGGGAGCCGGGACAGAGGCTGCAAGGGAGCCGGGACAGAGGCTGCAAGGGAGCCGAGACAGAGGCTACAAGGGAGCGGGAGCCGAGACAGAGGCTAAAAGGGAGCCGAGACAGAGGCTAAAAGGGAGCCGAGACAGAGGCTAAAAGGGAGCCGAGACAGAGGCTAAAAGGGAGCCGAGACAGAGGCTAAAAGGGAGGCAAGACAGAGGCTACAAGGGAGCCGAGACAGAGGCTACAAGGGAGCCGAGACAGAGGCTACAAGGGAGCCGAGACAGAGTCTACAAGTGAGCCGAGACAGAAGAATCTGTAGGAGAGCAAGGGGGAGTCTACAGGAAGTGGGGAAGAGTCTGTGAGGGAGCAGGGAGAAAGAAGTGTGTGGGAGTGCATGGAAGAGTTTGCTCCCACAATAAAGCCGTGGCTCCAGCGCTGTAGGAGGTGATTTCACCACCACAGTTAAAAAAAAAAAAAAAAATATAGCATATATGCCGAAGCATGGGGGCAGCAGGGGTAGGGGAGCGATTTGCTTTTGGGGTGGATGCCCCCATGCTTCGGCATATATATATATTTTAGGCACAGATTACGCTAAAAAAAATTTAGTTTTTTTTGGATTTGCTTTACAGGTATGGTATGTCTTCAGCCTATATTTTTTTAGGCCATTCAGCTGCAGCACTGATTTACTTATCTTGACAGCAACAGCGTTTGCTCCCACGATACATAAAGCTGTGACTCCAGCGCTGTAGGAGGTTATTTCACCACCACAGTTAAAAAAAAGAGCATATATGCCGAAGCATGGAGGCAGCAGGGGTGGAGGAGCGATTTGCTCCAAACTTTAGGGGCGGATGCCCCCATGCTTCGGCATATATATATATTTTAGGCATGATTTCACCACCACAGTTAAAAACTAAATGTTGCAAGTATGCCCATTATTAGAAGTGGGTGGATGAAGGGAGGTATTCTAATGGTGGACATACCCACCGATCAATCTTTTTTTCGTTCAGCCATGAAAAAAAGATTACAATATATGCCCAACAAGGACCAGCAACGTACTGGTATGTTGCTGGATTTTGAGTGGTTATACAAGAATGATACCTGTGAGTTTAAGTATCATCTTGGTCAAAACTAACTAGGTTTGCACTCCCCAGCGGTTAGCTGGAGAGCGTTTTGGCAATACTTTGCGTCGTTTATAGGTTACTTTAGGGCCCCTTAGGTAGACATTGGCGAACACCTGGGATCAGACAGATGCTGTTTTATTTTTGTTTAACCTCAGAGGTTTTAGGCTGTACCCACGTGGGGCGGGGTGGGGTCTGGGCTGACCTCTGGTGGAGGGGCTTGGATATAACCATCACATTGATGATAGGGGGTGCAGGGGGGATCCAAGCTCACAATGGTACCAGTTTTCTTATTTTCTTTTCCCAGAGGAATCGAAATGGCTGTTAAATGTAAGTTCACATATGTTGCACTACAGCTATACTGTTTATTTGTTGGTATACTATGTTTTGCTGACCATTTTATATTGCTATTGTGGGTGGGGCGGGGCGGGTTGGGGGCTCCACCCCGGTCCTGTCTAGCCTCCCTCCCAAGTTTGGGCGGCACAGTGGTGTGAGTGGTTAGCACTCTCACCTAGCAGTAAAAAGGGTCGCTGGTTTGAATCCCAACCACGACACAACCTGCCTGGAGTTTGCATGTTCTCCCTGTGCCTGCGTGGGTTTCCTCCGGGTACTCCGGTTTCCTCCCACACTCCAAAGACATGCAGGTTGGTTAATTGGCTTCTCCCCAAAATTGGCCCTAGTATATCAATGGGGACATTGGATTGTGGGTTCCTTGAGGGTAGGGACTACAGCACACCCATGGTGGCCAACCTGACACTCGCCTTTGCTCGGTGAGCTCACACTAGGTACATCTCATACACAACCCTTTCCCCTCTTCCCCCCTTGCCCCTCTCCCTCCCCACCCCCACGTCTCTCTCTCTCTTTGCTCTCCCCCACCCCCTTTTTGTCTTCTCACTGTTTCTCTTTGTTCTCCAGGAACCTGGACCACTGGGCTCCAGATCATATTAGTCTAATATGTCAAATTATAAAACTGCTTGGGGCTGGTTCGGGACCTTCACTGGAGCAATATTAATGGATAGGCAGCACCAGGAATTTAAGACCACCAGAAACACCCCAGCTGGCAGTATATCGGTTTGCTCCTAGGAGGCCGTAAAGTGTCTCCAACCATAGTACATCCCTGTGATGCTGTATTATGTAACCGACTGTATATATCCAGATATGTGTATGATTTAATTGACTGAATGTGCTGGTGATTGTACCCGACCCTGTTCTTGGAATAAATAAAATTGTAAAAAAATTACACTCTGTTGATTCTCCTGTGTGAGACTTTTTTCCTTCTCCTTTCATGTGTGAGACTTTTTGTGAGCCTAGCCACTTACGGGACACGAAAACCAAGCACCGCCTTCAGGCATTCTAAGCCCTTGTACACAAGGTCAGACATTCATACGGAAAATGTCCGATCGGACCGTGTTGTCGGATAATCCGACCATGTGTGGGCTTCATCAGACTTTTTGCGTGGGAATGTTCAACCAACAAAGTTTGAGAGCTGGATATAAAAAATTTCCGAAAACATGATCCGAACGGACTTTGTGCGATCGTTTGTAGAGAATTCTGATCGGAAAAAGTGCCACGCATGCTCAGATCAAATTCCTAGACCAAAGCTAACGTAGTCCCATCGTAACTAAATAACATCATCACGTTACAAACGATCGGATTTTCCGACAACTGTGTCCAACTGTTTGTATGCAACACCAGTTTCAGACAAAATCCGTCTGAAAAAAAATCCGACGGATTTTGTTGTCAGAATGTCCGACCGTGTGTACAAGGGCTAAGGGTGTAAATTTTTTATTTCACTTCTCACTGCCCACAGTTTTTGAGGCCATGGAATGCCCAGATGGCACAAACCCCCCCAAATGACCCCATTTTGTAAAGTAGACACCTCAAGCTATTTGCTGAGAGGTATGGTGAGTATTTTGCAGACCTCGCTTTTTGTCACAAAGTTTTGAAAATTTTTTTTTTTTTTTTTGTAAAATCTTTTTTTATTGAGTTTTTCTTTGGCATACAGAATAGCCCACGCAGGGGCCAAACATTTCCCACACAGGGGCCAACTTCCAAATGTGGCAACAGGCCACAAAAGGCACATCACATAACATACATTCTGCTTCTGATGCAGCAACCGTCTGCAACAGGGCAAGTCAACACAAACATAACCTTGTCTATCTATACCCCAATGTGGGGAGAGGGTATTGTAGGAGAATTAGTGCTAAGTATTATAATGATTGGATAAGGTATCATAGGAGCAGTTGGGTCAGCCTATAATCATACTATAACCATAACGAGAAACTATGGGTTATTCACGACATCCGTTGCCGTAGTGTTATCATCCAACCAGCAGTTCCACACCTTCTCAAATTTCTGTGGGCAACCCCTGCTCATGTATGTGGCCCTATAGAGGGGCAAACTAGCGTTCACCAGGTTTTTCCAGAACTTGATAGAGGGGGGAGATGGTTGTTTCCAGGTCATGGTGATGGCCTTGCGTGCATAGTACAATAACAGGGATATGAGTGTTTTCCTAGCCCTGAGGATCGACATTTGCTCCACTAACCCCAGCAGACAATATTTAGGATCATAGGGAATACTAATCTCAGTAGTCTTAACTATCACCAGGAGAACCTCCTTCCAGTAGCATACAATCGCTGGACAAGCCCAGAAAATGTGAATGAAGTCTCCTGGCCGATAAGAGCAGCGCCAGCACTCCGGGGAATGCGTCGGCGACATCTGGTGCAGTCTGTGGGGTGTGTAGTGGGCTCTGTGTACAATTTTGTATTGGACCAATTTGTCCCTGGCTGAAACCAAAGGGGAGAACGGAAAATCCCAAACCTCCCTCCAGTCATCGTCATCCAGCTCCGGTATGTCCACCACCCATCTCCTGCGGAGGGAGGACAGCTCGAGGATGGCAGCAACCAGTAGGGACCCGTAAATCTGAGACATGGGATTCTCCAGATCTTTTACCCGAAGGATGGATTCAAGCTCAGAGTAATCCAGTACGACTGGTTGTCCCAAAAATTGACATCGATAAGCATGTGCGATTTGAAGATATCGGAAATGGGCCCATAAAGGGACATTAAATTGAGCACGCAGTATATGAAAGGGAGTGAGTTCCCCGTTGGTAACAATATGTTCCAGTGTCAGTATTTTACACCTGGCCCAGGCCTGTGGGTCCGGGATGGTCCTAAACTGCGGAAGGCCAGGATTCAGCCACAGGGGGGTGTGAGGAGACCAGGAGTTCGGCAGGGATGCCCTCAGTGCCTCTCCCACCCTCCACGCCCTTATAGTGGTGCGCATAGAAGGGGTGAGGCAGTGAGGTGTTTTCGGCCCCCTGAATACCAACCCCCTCAAGGCCTCCAGAGACCCCACTATAGCTGCCTCCAGGACCGTCGCAGCGTTGGTCAGGTCCGGCCGCAACCACCAGTGGACGGTTACAAGCTGAGTGGCTAGGAAATATTTGTGACAGTCAGGGAGAGCCAACCCCCCACTGCCCACAGGCCTGGTGAGTGTGGTGTATTTGAATGTAGGGGATTTGGGTCCCCAGATGAAGGAGAGGAAGAGTTGTTTCAGAGAGTTAAAGAAGGTTTTAGACAGCCATTGTGGGGAGTTCCTAAATATGTACGTAAGTTTGGGGAGGACCTTCATTTTAAGAAGATTTATGCGGCCAATAAGGGAGAGGGGGAGGTTACCCCACGCCTTTAATTTGGACTTGAGCTCTATCAGAACAGGTTCAAGATTGAGCCGTACAAAGTCCTTGCTCTCTCTTGAAACAACAATACCCAAATAGGTAAACCTGTCCACCCATTGAAGCATGGCGGAGGATGGTGAGGTCCTGGCCCCCACATCCACCTCAAAGAGCTGAGACTTATGCCAATTCACCTTCAACCCGGTGAAGGCAGAGAAGACCTCCATGATTCCGAGTGCGCCCCGCAGAGAGTCACCAGGATCATTTAAAAAAAGCAGAAGATCATCCGCATAGAGAGCCACTCTCTCCTCCAGCCAGCCCACTCGAAGACCACCGACCTCGGCCGAACTCCGAAGAGCCTCAGCAATAGGTTCCATGGCTAGGGCGAACAAGGCCGGGGAGAGAGGGCATCCCTGCCTGGTGCCCCTCTGCAGGGAGAACGAGGGCGACAGGGAGCCATTCAGTTTAATGCATGCCACGGGACCGGTGTATAGTGTGCGTATCCAGGCAATAAACCGCAGTGGGAAACCCATTCTTCTAAGCACCTCCCACAGATACACCCACTCCACTGTATCAAATGCCTTCTCCATATCAAGGGTGGCAATGGTCCTAGTGCCTTCATTGTCATGGGGGGCATGAATATTAGAAAACAGTCTACGGATATTGAGGTCAGTGGACCTACCTGGCATAAAGCCCGTTTGGTCAGAGTCAATCAGAGATTTAATAACTTTGTTGAGTCTAGTGGCCAAGATTTTGGTCAATATTTTTAAATCGCAATTCAGGAGTGCTATTGGCCTGTAAGAGGTGCACTGCTTGGGGTCCTTATTAGGTTTTGGAATGAGAACAATATGGGCCTCTCTCATAGAGGCCGGCAGGGAGCCCTGTTGAAGACAGGCTCGATACATCTGAGCCAGCCTGGGGGCAAGCAGCTCCACATGGGCTCTATAATACTCTATGGGTAGTCCATCCGGCCCCGGGGTCTTCCCTGCTGGGAAAGACCCGATGGCCATCGTGACCTCCTCTGGTGTGATCTCCGAGACAAGGAGTAGTCGCTCCGTGTCAGAGAGCCATCCCAGTGCTAGCGTATCCAACAACGAGGTCATTGGTGTGGGGTCAAAGCGTTCAGGGAGTGAGGAGACATACAGAGAGGAATAAAACCTGGTGAAGGCATACAAAATATCCTCCGGAGAGGTAACCAATGTCCCTTCTGCCGTGAGTATTTCCGGTATAACCGCTAAAGGCCTGTCTTGTTGCGCCAGCACAGCTAAGAGTTTGCTGTTCTTATCACCATATTCAAAGTATTTCTGTCTGCTGTCCTGTAGCCCAAGCCTGGTAGTTTCAGAGACATGGAGGTGCAACTCCCGCCTAAGTGATGACAGGTGCTCGAAGTTGGGGACCGTTGCCGAGGCCGAGTACTGATTCAGGGCCTCCTCGACTTTGTGCTGTAAATCAGACACTGTGTCCCCAAGTTCTGCTCTAACGGCCGCTACAGCAGAGATATACCGTCCCCTACCATAGGCTTTGGAGGCATCCCATGTCGTCCCCAAGGAGGCTGACCCCGCATTGTGCACCCAGTAGTCCTGCAAGGAGGGAGAAACTCTATCATTTACTGACGCATTATTAATCCAATGGGGCTGCAGACTCCAGAGGGCGTTGTTCTTAGTCTTGGTGGTCCTAACAATTAATTTAAGGGGGTGGTGATCCGATAAGCCAGAGGGAAGGTAGCTAGCCTCCTGGACGTTGGCCAGGAGGAGGTCGTTGGCAAACGCCAGATCAATAAGGGAGGATGTTTTAAATGTGGATGAAAAACAGGAGTACGTTCTATCCGGGGGGTGAAGCCACCTCCACACCTCCTGGAAATCTGTAGCCTGGGCCCACGTACCAAGATCAGGATTAAAAGTCGAATGTGGGGAGGGCCTATCTAGATCACGGGACAATGTGGCGTTGAAATCTCCCATAAACAGGATACACGCCGGGCAATGCGGAGCCAACCTCTCATACAAGTTATACAGGACGTGCATCTGGCTCAGAGGAGGCAGATAGACGTTAACAATGACATATTTCTTATTATAAATGCTCAGTACCACCATAGCAAATTTCCCCTGGGGGTCCAGGTGAACCTCATGGAGCACACAAGGCACTCGCTTACTAATCAGTATTGATACCCCTCGAGAGTACGAGGAGTAGGTCGCATGCAACGCCCTCTGCACCCAGGGTTTTTTAAGAGCCAGAACCTTACTACCGGTTAAGTGTGTTTCCTGCAGTAGGACTATGTGAGGATTATGTAGTTTTAAATATTGGAACAACATCGAACGCTTGTATTTGGAGTTGAGTCCCCTGACGTTCCATGATATAATAGTCAGCGATTCGGTAGCTGAGGGAGCCATCATGGAATCTCAGGGGGGAATAAAATCAGGATAATCCAAAATAACCAGTAGGTGCAGGCAAACCCAAAGTCAGTACACATATTCAGCAATATTCTAGCAGCACTAAATTTAAACTCAGCTTTAAAGCAAAAAAAACCTCTCCCCACAAAACATATAAAACCCTACCCCAACATCATACAAACCACGGTCAGTGACCCAAACATTAGGCCATCGAACCATACCAACCGATGCGGGGTTTCTTCCCATAACTTTAGAAACTACAAATCACTGAGACCCCTGAATGTTGGGTCACAGATAGGTACAGTCCTTCCCAGTAGAGTCCGTATCAGTTTTGGAAGGGGGACCCAATCTTGGAGGGGGAAACGGGGGGGGAGTAAAACAGGGGGTGTGTCTAACCACAAGTGGGGTAAGTCAATGGCCTTCAGTGGAGCTCCTCAGGCAGGAGTAACGTCAGTTCATCCCGCATTGCAAGAGAACAAAGCAATCAGCAATGGCAGAGCAGGACTTAATGGGGAGAAAAGGGCCGGGGACAGAGAACAAATGATGCCAGGGGTCCACTCGGATCAATTCTTTTGATGAAGAAGAGGGATACTTGGCTTCCTCCTGACGAACACGCTCAGCCACTACATCCCCCTGACCACACATGGTCAGCGGGCATCCAACCACTCCGCCGCCGCCTCCGGAGTGTCGAAAAAAGCAGGTGCTATCACCATCAGTAACTCGTAACCTGCTGGGATACAGGAGACCAAATCGAATTCCTCTTTCTCTAAGTCGGCGTCTCACATCGGTAAAGGACTTACGTCTTTGCTGTATTTCCTGAGAGAAATCTGGAAAAAATAGAAGTTTGGTGTTCTCATATTTGATTTCAGGCATGGTACGAGCCGCCGCCAGGATGCGGTCCCTGTCACGGTAATTTAACATCCGTAACAGGAAGGGGCGCGGGGGTGCCCCAGGCCTCGGAGGGAGTGGTGGGACCTTGTGGGCCCTCTCAACCACAAAAGTGGGCGACCTCTCCCCCAGGTTAAACAGGGTGGACAGCAGCTCCTCAGTGAACTCAGCGGGTCTAGAGCCCTCAGCTCTCTCGGGCAAGCCAAGTATGCGGATATTGTTCCGCCTGAGGCGATTTTCAGTATCTATTGCCTTCTCCTGAAGCGCTTTTACCTGCAGCTGTAAGGCCTTCACCTCCCTGGAGTCTGCTCGGACCGTGTCCTCCACCGTGGAGACCCTATCCTCCACCTCGGCAACACGTGACCGGAATTTATCCATATCTTGCCGGATGAGACCTACGTCCACCGTGAGGAAGTCTATCTTTGCTGTTAGGGTCTCCTTGCAGGATGTTATAGCGGCCAGGATCTCAGCTCCTGTGGGAGCGACCACCTCCCCAGAGTCCGCCACCTCCCGCACATTAGCCGCCAAGTTTTGAAAATTTAAAATAAATAAATAAATTCTCCGCTTTCTTCATTTTCAAAAACAAATGAGAGCTGCAAAATACTCACCATGCCTCTCAGCAAATAGCTTGGGGTGTCTACTTCACAAAATGGGATCATTTGGGGGGGTGGGGGGTTTTGAACTGTCCTGGCATTTTATGCACAACATGCACAACAGAAGCTTATGTCACACATCACATTTTATGGCCTTCGAAACTGTGATAAGTAGTGAGGAGTGAAATCAAAAATAAATGCCCTTGGGGGTGTGTCTAAGATGGCGGCATGAGCAGACGTGCTTCCTGGAGCTCTGCTAGAGAATCATCCGTTATTCTTCTCCTGCTTGGACTAGTTAGCCCTGTGTGTGAGGCTTTCACTCTATATGCCTTCCGGATCAACCGGGAAACCGAAAGGGGGTAAAAAAAAAACTCAGTTTTCCTCAGAACGTGCCTGAGCTGGACAGCCCTAATCTGCGAGTGGTGGGAAGCCCGGGACAGAGATCCAATATGGCCACTCAGACGACATCCATGGAGGAAGCCTCTCTGCCATCCCTTGGTATTCCTGGAGTTATGGCGGCCATCACGGCCTGCCAGACAGCACTAACAGGGAAGATGGAGGCAGTTCAAATAGACACTGGCTTAATTAGGCAGGATTTATACAAGATTCGTGCTGGGATGGTGGTCACGGAGCAGCGGGTCGGCCGCGTTGAGGATCCGGTGGAGGAGAATGCCTCGGCGATCCGCACTCTACAGATGAAGGTGAAGGCTCTAGAATACCATGTGGAGGACGCCAAAAACAGGAGCAGAAGAAATAATCTCCGCATTGTAGGTCTTTCTGAGGGAGTAGAGGGTGTGCAACCGACTACATTCGGAGGATCTGCTAAGATCCCTGTTACCGGTGGCCCAGCTCTCCATACTTTCTGGTGGAGAGGGAGCCTCCTCAGCGTAGACCGCCGGGCTCTCCTCCCCGTACAATGATCCTGGGGTTCCTCAACTTCAGAGACCAGGACGAGCTACTACGGGCTGCATGAGGTGTGAAAGAGCTCTCCTATCAAAACGGCATGCTCCTGTTCCTGGACTACACCCTCGAGACACAGAAACTATGCCTATCGTTCAATGGAGTAAAGGCAGCGATGAGGGTGAAGGGCATCAAATATAGCTTCCTCTTCCCGGCAAAACTGCGGGTGGTAGACGGCAAAGTGGTTCGGTTTTTCACCAACCCCAGGGATGCCGCATTTTGGCTGGATTCCTTGCCACCGACACGCTGAGAGTGGATCGTCTTCTTTTGCAGGTATTTTCTATAGCAGCTGACGGAGAAGGCTGACTGACCTGGAGCCCCTTGTTATCTTTTGCTACCATGCCCGAAAGGTTTTGGATGTTTCCTCAGTTTGGTTTATGGGACACAAGTTCTCTTTGCTGACTGTCAAGATGGGCTGGGGTGAGTCCTGCTTCCCATGAGGTCCCGGGGTAGCATTCACCTATAGATCCATGTCCAGCAGTTGATCTGTTTTTTTTTTTGCCCCCTGGATAAATCAGATGTTCAGTTCTTTGTTCCGTACATGAATGAACTGTACTTTTATATTGCACGGGGACTAGTTACAAGACTGCGGTGGGGGGAGGGTCGCCCGTTGCTGACTCTTTTCTGTTTTGAGTTGTTTTTCACATTTTTTGCAATGTACACTAGGATGTTAATATAATTAAGGTCATGTCTGTAGTACAAACGCTGCAGTTTCATGCCTGTGTCTGTGATATGCTGTGGTCTTCCGCCTGGGTCAAGAGGATGCCCCCGTTGCATAGGTTTAATGATGGCACTCCTTATAGCATTAATTCTCTAGTCTAGATATGGCTAATTTCACAGTCCTTTCATGGAACGTCTGAGGACTTAATTCAGCAGTGAAGCGTTCCCTTGTATTTATGTAACTCAAAAAATATAATCCCCACATTTGTATCTTAAAAGAAACCCACCTTCTGGGCTCCAGAATCCTTGGGTTAAATGGGCATGGGCGTGTAGCCATTATCATGCTAATTACACTAGTTACTCTAGAGGAGTTAGCATCTTGATTAGTAAATCTCTCCCCTTTCAAGTTTTGCATATCAAAATAGACCCGGGTGGATATATAGTTCTACATGTTGAAATTGCTTCTACATGCTATGTGATAGTTTTTGTTATACCTACCACCACCTGCTATATCTCTCCTATTTGAACTTATGCATGTTGTCTTATATGATACGCAGAACGTTACCTTCATGGGGGATTTTAACCTGGCTCCATGCCCAACTTTGGATAGGCTCTGGCCGCTGGGTAGGCGATCACCTGACCTTCTGCAATGGGCCACGACATTTGAGCTAGTGGATGCCTGGTGCCACTGTCAGCCTGCTGACAGGGAGTATACTTGTCACTATGTAACGTTTTGGGCCCTTTCCCGCATTGTCTTGGGGTTTTCAGCAGCGGATATCGAAAGTTCAAATACTCCCCAGGGGTATCTCTGATCATTCTCCCCTCATGGTGACGGTGCTGCTAGAACCGATTGGCCAGAGGATCTGGAGGTTGTCTGGTCATTGGCTGGTGGACCCTAAGGTTCAGGAGGATATGCCTGAGGCAATATAACTATTGGCTACAAAATTAAAATACAGCGGCCCCTGGTCTAGTTTGGGACACATTTAAGGGGTGGTTGAGAGGGGAATATATCTCTCGAATTGCCAACAGTAAGAAGCAATCTGTGTGGTCATTGGAGAAACTAGAGAGGGAACTTAAAATAAAAGAAAATATATATGTAACAGACCTGACCCTGCTCAACTATGGCTCCTGGCAGTATGTGCTTCGGGCGGTGGAATTACATAGAATTGAAATGACCAAGAATTCAATGCTCAGCACAGCCCAAAGGTATTTGAATATGGAGACAAAAACGGGAAATTATTGGCATGGCTGTCTCGAGGGCAGACCTCCACCACACATATGGGGAGAATTTGAGACAAGGGGGGTGGGGGGGGGGGACTCCCCTGATGGGGCATGAGGAAATTAATCAGCGCTTGATGCAATATTAAAAGGACCTGTACTCCAGCAGAGTAGATCACGGGGTGGTAGACCCCGAGACATTTGAATGGAGTTGAATTCCCCATCCAGTCTTAAGAAGCTAGGGATCGGTTGGATCGGGAAATATTGTTGGAGGAGGTACAGATTGCTATGTCTCAACTGCAGTCAGGAAAAACCCCTGGGGCAGATGGAATCCCAGTAGAATTTTATTCCACCTACCAAGAACTTCTTGCACCGAGATTTACTCACATGTTGGGAGGATTCTCCCGGGGGGGTTCCCTCCCAGAGTCAATGTCCGAGGCAGTGATTGTGCTGGTGCCCAAACTGAGTAAGGACCCAAAGGACTGTGTGTCGTACCGTCCAATTTCGCTAATTAACGTAGATGCAAAGCTCTTGGCGAAAGTATTAGCCAATTGGTTGACTCGGGTCCTGGATGAGCTTATCCATGTGGACGAGACGGGGTTCATGCCCAGGAAGGGCACTGATAGCAATTTGAGGCGCCTCTTTCTTAATATGTCTACTGCCCATGATAACAGTGGTTCTAGAGTCATTGCCTCACTGGATGCCGAAAATGCATTTTGACTCTGTTGAGTGGTGCTACCAAGCGAGAATAGCCTGATCAGCAGATTTCCAAAACGATCCAGGGAATCCAAAGAGCTCCAAGAACAAATCCAGGTTATCGTGCAGGTAACTGTGAGGCTGGAACTCAGATGTTAAAGAGGGAGTCCCGTGGAAATTTTTTTTTTAAAGTCAGCAGCTACAAATACTGCAGCTGCTGACTTTTAAAATAAGGACACCCACCTGTCCCAGGGTCCAGCGATGTCAGCACCCGAGGCCAAACCGTCCCTCAGATGCTGCCGCCGCCATCTTCGGTATGGTAATCAGGAAATGAAGCCTTGCGGCTTCACTTCACGGTTCCCTACTGCGCATGCACGAGTCACACAGCACAATGAGAATGGTCCGCCCTGTCTCTGGGACCCGTGTGTGTCCCAGTAGACAGCGCGGCGGGACAGGAAGAGGCACAGACTGCCGTGGGAGTCTATGCCCGGAAGTGGGTGCAAATACCTGTCTTAGACAGGTATCTGGACCCCCTTCCCCCCTGGAAGGTGCCAAATGTGATACGGGGAGGGGGGGGGGGGTTCCGAAAAGCAGAGGTTACATTTTTGTGTGAACCTCGGCTTTAAAGCGGTTGTATAGTCATTTTGGGGACTTTTACCTACAGGAAAGCCTATAATAAGGCTTACCTGTAGGTAAAAAAAAAAAATCTCCTAAACCGTACAGGTAAGCCTTATTATAGGCTTTCCTGTAGGTAAAAGTCTTCCCCTCGCAATGCGCCGATGCGCACAGGGGATTCCCGGTTGGAAGCCCGGCAGACGCCGGACCCTGCCGGGAAGAAATCTCCCGCGTGCATGCGTGGGAGTGACTATATCGCGGCTCCGCCCACTCACAGCGTCGGAGCCGCGATACCCGGAAGAAACGCAGAGGGAACATGTCAGCTCCCTCGGCGTGGATCGGGACAGATGTCGGGGCCTTGTTCTAAGGTAAGTATTTCATAATGAGCTAGTATGCGGTGCATACTAGCTCATTATGCCTTTTCCTTTGCAGGTGGCCAAAAGAAAAAAAAACTCAACAGTGGGCTTACAACCGCTTTAAGCAGCCAGACTGGAAAGCCAAAAACTGATTACAAGATCACATTGTTGAATCATCAAAAAGTTCACATTCTTCACTTCTCTCAAAAGTGGTGGCGGCAATGGTATCTGGTCTGGACCTGGTGATCAGTCCTGACGAATGAAATCCTTCCCCTGCATGTGTAAGTGTAAACACAGAAGGGGAAGTGATGTCATCTCTTTTTTCAGTTCCAGAGAGAGGAGAGGAGGCATCTCACAGTAAGTGCACCAACACTACACTGACACCAGTTCACAAAGGTACACTTGTCACCCCCCAATTGCCCCCCCAGTTAACTCCTTCACCCCGTCACCCAGTGCAGTGTTCATATTTTTTTTTTATCACTGTGTCATTAGTGACAAAAATCAGTGTTAGGGTACTTGGTGGTAGGCCCAGATAGGTCTAAGGACCCCCCTAACCCCCAATAAAGGTTTAACCCCTTGATCACCCCCTGTAACCAGTGATAACTGTATTAGTATCATGAGTGACACTGGTCAGCTAGTTTATTTTTTTTATAGCGTCAGGGCACCCGCCGTATATTACCTAAATAAAGGTTTAACTCCCTGATCACCCGGCGGGTTATATCAGTTTTAGTGTCAGATAGGGTCTGCGTCTCCCCAGGCAGTGTCGGATTAGTGCCAGTAGTGCTAACACCTACGCACGCACCTTACAACTCTCTTAGTAGTATAGTGTCTGAATGGATCAAAATCTGATCAGATCTATACTAGCGTCCCCAGCAGTTTAGGGTTCCCAAAAACGCAGTGTTAGTGGGATTTAGTCCCTCTAGCCCAGCCCACCCAAGTGCAGTATTAATCGATCACTGTCACAAAAACACTAAACAGGCCTACACATTTCTGAGCAAGACAGATAGTGAAGAGGAAGTTGTCACCCATCTGTCAGATTCAGGCTCAGAATACGAACCAGTAGACAGCAGCGGCACCCTGACAGATAGCTCTGAGGACGGAGTAGTGGTCCCTGCCAAGGTCAGGCATACCCGACCCCATTCTTCTGCTGTCATTGAGCTGTAAGAACCACGGGGCTCTCGTATTGAGCAGAGATCCAGTACTAATGCCACTCATCCTTCTTGTGAACTGACAAGCACCAAGGGCCTAGTACATCCTGGTTGTACGTCCAGCACTGCAGTAACACTTGGTGACATGGCGAGTCCCATAAGTGCTATTTAACTGGTGAGGTGGCTAGCACAAGCAGCGTCCCGCAGCCACCAACAAGACAAACACAGGCCCGTCGAGCCCATATTGCCCTTCCTGCTACATTTTCCAATCCTAATTGGGTGCTCACCACTTCTGCAGCACCCGTACTTCCCCCACACACTGGCCAACTCGGAATTCAGGTTGATTTTACGTCACTTGATTTTTATTTGCTGTTTTTCACGGAAGATCTCTATAGATCTATTGTGGACCAGAGCAATTAGTATGCTGGTCAATTCATTGCCGCTAATCCCCAGAGATTGGAGACCTATTGCGGTCTCTGAATTTAAGACTTTCCTGGGCCTATCCCTCCTTATGGGCATAACTAAAAAGAGAGTTGAGGTCATATTGGTCCACTGACATAATTCACCTTATGCCGTGTTCTCTGCCTCCATGACCAGATCATGCGGTTCATGCACTTCAACCCTGGACAGTCCAAATTCCTACAGTGACTGGTGATGTGGAGGAACCCCTCTGTGTTCACGAGTACAACCTTAACATGGGAGGGGTGGACCTCAAGGACCAGTTGTTGGCTCCGTAAATAACTGCCCGTAAGATCAGACGCACATTCAATTGGCTCTGCTGAACGCTTTTGTGCTATACAAAGCTTCAGGAGGAACTGGATCCTTCCTAAAATTCCAGGAAGAGATCATCACAGCCAGTTTCCAGACGGTGCTATAGCCCACCTTCCCAACGCAAATGCAGCGAGCTGGCTGCATGAGAGGCATTTTCCGTATGTCCGTGGCGGAAAAATGGGCGTGGTTTGTGTGAAATTGTGGGTTTGGCTTAAATCGGCATAGCTCAAAGGGTATGTGGTTCGAGTCTGAGATGAATGAGGGATGGAGAGCGAAAGGGAGAGAGAGGAATGAAGGGACATCAGCCTCAGATCCCACACAGCAATAGAAATATGTGTATTCTAGAAAGTTTAATAATCAGCAGATAAAGATACTCCAAACACCTGGTGTAGGCGCTTCAATCATCCCAGCACCATGATTGTTATGGTGTCAGGATGATTGAAGTGCATTATTTCTATTATTACATTGTAATAGAAAATTAAATCATTCAACTCACCATAATGCCGAATCAGTGGGATCCCTGAGCGTGTCACCTGCCACGTCGCCTGCCACCAGAAGAGTCCGTCCTTGCATCAGGTGCCCCCAGCAGAGTCTGTCCTTGCATCAGGTGCCCCCAGCAGAGTCCGTCCTTGCATCAGGTGCCCCCAGCAGAGTCCGTCCTTACACCAGTGTTCCCAGCCTCAGTCCTTACATCAGTGTCCCAGGCAAAGCCATAGTTGCCCCGCCTACATAGTTACCCCTCTCCCCCTAGTTACCCCCCGTACAGTTACCCCCTGTGCATAGTTACCCCCTGTGCATAGTAACCCTCCCATGCAGTTACTCCCCCCTGTACATAGTATCCTCCCTGTACATAGTAACCCCCCTCCTGTATATAGTTAACCCTCCCCCTGTATATAGCTAACCCCCCCTCCTCCTGTATATAGCTAACCACAGAAGGAGAGGGGTTAGCTATATACAGGAGGAGGGGGGTCAACTATATACAGGAGGAGGGGGGTCAACTATATACAGGAGGAGGGGGGTAACTATATACAGGAGGAGGGGGGGTTAACTATATACACTCCCCCCCTCCAGTATATAGCTAAACCCCCCCTGTATATTATAGGTAACCCCCCTCCTGCCTATACATTAAAGTTAAATTCTGACTGTCACTGAGACAAGCTGCAGCGCAGATTCCTGGCATGATGTGCGGCCGGTGCCGTATGTGTACAGTGGAGAGGGGAGGGGCCGATCCATGCAGCTAACCCTGGATTTGGCATTGTGAGAGAAGGCGATTCATTGGCTGCACAGATCGAGCCCCCTTCCTCTCTCCACTGGACACAAGGGGGAACGATGTAGCGGAGGCGGTGGCCATTTTGTTGAAGCCTGCTGCTCCAAAAATTGGAAAAACAAACATTCCCGATTACCCTGGGCAAAATCCCGAATCGGGACAGCCTCCAATCAGGATGAGGGTCCCAAATTCGGGATTGTCCCAGGAAAATCAGGACTGTTGCCAACTATGCACAGGGCCCCTTGCGGGCTCGCTTCGTGTGCCACACTTCGGGCATAGCCTCGATTCGCCCGGCATAATTATCATCTAACTCTATGTCCCCTTGGATGGTGGGGCTTGAACCTAGACTCAGGGGTGTGGGCACAAAATTCTGCGCAAGCAAAGATCGCCACAGTGTTGGAACGCATATGGCGCCGTCGTGCATTGGCAAAACAGCTGGTAACTAAATGTGATGGGTTGCCATATGTGACGAAACACCCTGTAAGCAAGTGGTTAACCACTTCAATACAGGGCACTTTCGCCCCCTTCCTTCCCAGCCCAATTTTCAGCTTTCATCGCTCTAGCGCTTTCAGTGACAATTGCGCGGTCATGCAACACTGTACATAAATGAAATTTTTAGCATTTTGTTCGCACAAATAGAGCTTTATTTTGGTGGTATTTATTCATGACTTTTCTATTTTAAAAGAAATCCAATAAAATCAAATTTTGTCATAAATTTAAGCCAAAATGTATTCTGCTACATGTTTTTGGTAAAAAAAATTCTGTTAAGTGTATAATAATTGGTTTGTGTGATCACAGACATATGTACGCAAATGATCATGTACATACAGTGCCTTGCGAAAGTAAGCCCCCTTGAACTTTTCAACCTTTTGCCACATTTCAGGCTTCAAACATAAAGATATGCATTTTTAAAATTTTTTTGAAGAATCACCAACAAGTGGGACACAATTGTGAAGTGGAACGAAATCTATTGGATATTTTAAACTTTTTTAGCAAATTCAAAACTGAAAAATGGTGCGTGCAAAATTATTCGGCCCCTTTACTTTCAGTGCAGCAAACTCACTTCAGAAGTTCAGCGAGGATCTCTGAATGATCCAATGTTGTCCTAAATGACTGATGGTGATAAATAGAATCCACCAGTGTGTAATCAAGTCTCTGTATAAATGCACCTGCTCTGTGATAGTCTCAAGGCTCTGTTGAAAGCGCAGAGAGCATCATGAAGACCAAGGAACACACCAGGCAGGTCCGTGATACTGTTGTGGAGAAGTTTAAAGCCGGATTTGGATACAAAAAGATTTCCCAAGCTTTAAACATCCCAAGGAGCACTGTGCAAGCGATCATTTTGAAATGGAAGGAGTATCAGACCACTGCAAATCTACCAAGACCTGGCCGTCCCTCTAAGCTTTCAGCGCAGACAAGGAGAAGACTGATCAGAGATGCAGCCAAGAGGCCCATGATCACTCTGGATGAACTGCAGAGAACTACAGCTGAGGTGGGAGAGTCTGTCCATAGGACAACAATCAGTCGTACACTGCACAAATCTGGCCTTTATGCAAGAGTGGCAAGAAGAAAGCCATTTCTCAAACATATCCATAAAAAGTCTTGTCTAAAGTTTGCCACAAGCCACCTGGGAGACACACCAAACATGTGGAAGAAGGTGCTCTGGTCAGATGAAACCAAAATCCAACTTTTTGCCCACAATGCAAAACGATATGTTTGGCGTAAAAGGAACACAGCTCATCACCCTCAACACACCATCCCCACTGTCAAACATGGTGGTGGCAGCATCATGGTTTGGGCCTGCTTTTCTTCAGCAGGTACAGGGAAGATGGTTAAAATTGAGAGGAAGATGGATGCAGCCAAATACAGGACCATTCTGGATGAAAACCTGTTGGAGTCTGCAAAAGACCTGAAACTGGGATGGAGATTTATCTTCCAACAAGACAATGATCCCAAACATACAGCAAAATCTACAAAGGAATGGTTCACAAATAAACGTATCCAGGTATTAGAATGGCCAAGTCAAAGTCCAGACCTGAATCCAATTGAGAATCTGTGGAAAGAGCTGAAAACTGCTGTTCACAAACACTCCATCCAACCTCACTGAGCTCGAGCTGTTTTCAAGGAAGACTGGGCAAGAATTTCAGTCTCTCGATGTGCAAAACTGATAGAGACATACCCCAAGCGACTTGCAGCTGTAATCGCAGCAAAAGGTGGCTCTACAAAGTATTAACGCAAGGGGGCCGAATAATTTTGCACGCCTCACTTTTCATTTTTTTATTAGTTAAAAAAGTTTCAAAAATCCAATAGATTTCGTTCCACTTCACAATTGTGTCCCACTTGTTGGTGATTCTTCACAAAAAATAAAAATTTTATATCTTTATGTTTGAAGCCTGAAATGTGGCAAAAGGTTGAAAAGTTCAAGGGGGCCGAATGCTTTCGCAAGGCACTGTATGTGTGCAGGTGATCACGTACATATGTGTGCAGGTGATCATTGGAACATGTGATTTTAGTGAGACATATGTGGGGAACATGTTTTTATTATTAGGGACATGCGTTTTTTATTATTTGGGGACATGTATGTTTTGGGGACATGTGTGTTTTGGGGACATGTGTGGGTACTGTGTTTATACTGTGTGGTGTGTTTACACTAGACTGATGATCAGTGAGTAAAAAGCTGTAAAAAACAGCTCATACTCACTGATCATCAGCCGGCTGCAGCGATCCGCTCTCCTCTCCTCAGCGATGACTTCTGTGTGAGGAGAGGAGGAGCCGATTGCCTAGCAACCGGCTGTTTGTTTACATCACGGCCATCATGTGATCAGGAGGGCCAATCACAGAGCCCTCCTGCCGATCTGAGATTTGCCGTGTCCGGGTGACACAAGCACATCGGGATTGCGCCGCTGCGTGGGAACGCGCATGCGCGATCCCGCTCCTTCTGAAGGACGATCCTGAACGTCCTATCAGAAGTAGACGGCTCCCACCCGGCCAATGCACATATACGGGTGGTTAAAGAGGAAGTAAACCCTGATGAGTTTACTTCCTCTTTGTCTCCCTGCAAAGGTAAAGCATAATGGACTACTATGCATCGCATAGTAGTCCATTATGTGTCACTTACCTGATATCAGGAGCCAGCGATGTCACCGCTGTCCCCTGTAGTCCGGAGCATCCATCTTCTTGGTGGGTCTCGCTGTTCCGGCGCTGTCATTCGTCGGAGCAGCGATGACGTCACTCCCACGCATGCGCAGGGAGCCGACACACGCAGCATATCGCCGTTAACTGCGGCACACTCAGTGCGCCTGCGCACCGCTGTCTACGGCGCAGACAGCGGTGCCTGTCTTTTGGCAAATATCTCCTAAACCATGTAGATTTAGGAGATATTTCTTGGACCTACAGGTAAGCCTTAATCTAGGCTTACCTGTAGGTCAAAGTTGGTTGTAAGGGTTTACAACCACTTTAAAAGTAAGAGTAAAATGCAAAACTCCGGTGGGTGTAACAAGTTGTCCGCTTTCCCCCTTCTCAGTGTAGCCTTACTGTGGAAGAATACGGGGTGTAGCAAAATAGCGGCGATGAACCATCACTTCCGTTACACATTCCGTTGGGTCTCCAAATCTGACGAAACAGCGGCCTGGGAAGGAGGAGGGGTGTGACCTAAGTTTTCAGTAGGAGAGCCCCTTGGCAGTAATTGGTTGGCGGGGAGAGACTCTGGACCGTGATTGGCTATACCTTTCTGTTTTGTAAAAATTAGTATTATTAACAGAGACAGAGCGGACAATGACAGAAGGGATCTGGGAATGAGGGATAGGGCAGTATGTGGAGACACTGTGTAAGGATCTGCAGGGACTCGGCGGCGATTCGCACTTGCCATTTACCAGCACTACCAGTCTCTCCTCCTTCACTATCCCCGCCCATCGGCTAGCATGCAGTCCAATGGGCGCTGTGCAAAGGACTGTACCAATAACCTTCCCGGGGGGTTCCCGTACACCGTTGTGATGGATATGAGGGAATGACTGTACCCCAGATATACACATGAACAGTACAGAACATCCTTCATTATTTATTCGGGAGATGTAGTATCCGGGATAAATGTGAAGTGTCCCCCTTTCTTTTCGGTGTCAGTGGTCGGTGCCGTTGCTATGGAGACCCCATAACATTCTCCTGCCCGGAGCCCTCCTGTGGTCAGTCCGCTGTCACTGATAGGAGACAATTCTTCAGGTCAGACCTTCTGTCTATGGATGGATGGATCGATGGATGGATGGATGGATGGATGGATGAATGAATAAATGGGGAGAGAGAGATGGGTGTCCATGTGAACAGTCATGGTTGTCATTGTCCCCATAGAAGAGGGATGAAATATGAGACTGTCGGAGCTGCACAGGTGGTATGGGATTGGTGGGAAGTCTTCCCCATCACAGAGCAGTGTGTGTGGGGTCATCCCAACAAATATTCTGCAGAGGACTCTGCTATGGGAGGGGGGCACTACTATGGGGGCAGAGGTCACTGCTATGGGGGGAGGGGGGCAGAGGTCACTGCTATGGGAGGGCAGGGACACTACTATAGGGGGGGGGGCAGAGGACACTACTATGGGGGGGGCAGGGACACTACTATGGGGGGGGCAGAGGACACTACTATGGGGGGGGCAGAGGACACTACTATGGGAGGGGCAGGGACACTACTATAGGGGGGGCAGGGACACTACTGTGGTGGAGGGGCAGAGGACACTACTATGGTGGGGGGCAGAGGACACTACTATGGTGGAGGGGCAGAGGACACTACTATGGTGGAGGGGCAGAGGACACTACTATGGTGGAGGGGCAGGGACACTACTATGGTGGAGGGGCAAAGGACACTACTATGGCGGAGGGGCAGAGGACACTACTATGGCGGAGGGGCAGAGGACACTACTGTGGCGGAGGGGCAGAGGACACTACTGTGGCGGAGGGGCAGAGGACACTACTGTGGCGGAGGGGCAGAGGACACTACTGTGGCGGAGGGGCAGAGGACACTACTATGGAGGAGGGGCAGAGGACACTACTATGGCGGAGGGGCAGGGACACTACTATGGTGGAGGGGCAGAAGACACTACTATGGTGGGGGGCAAAGGACACTACTATGGTGGAGGGACAGAGGACACTACTATGGTGGAGGGGCAGAGAACACTACTATGGTGGAGGGACAGAGGACACTACTATGGTGGAGGGACAGAGGACACTACTATGGTGGAGGGACAGAGGACACTACTATGGTGGGGGGCAGAGGACACTACTATGGTGGAGGGGCAGAGGACACTACTATGGTGGGGGGCAGAGGACACTACTATGGTGGAGGGGCAGGGACACTACTATGGTGGAGGGGCAGAGGACACTACTATGGTGGAGGGGCAGGGACACTACTATGGTGGAGGGGCAGAGGACACTACTATGGTGGAGGGGCAGAGGACACTACTATGGTGGAGGGGCAGAGGACACTACTATGGTGGGGGGCAGAGGACACTACTATGGTGGAGGGGCAGGGACACTACTATGGTGGAGGGGCAGAGGACACTACTATGGTGGAGGGGCAGGGACACTACTATGGTGGAGGGGCAGAGGACACTACTATGGTGGAGGGGCAGAGGACACTACTATGGTGGAGGGGCAGAGGACACTACTATGGTGGAGGGGCAGAGGACACTACTATGGTGGGGGGCAAAGGACACTACTATGGTGGAGGGGCAGAGGACACTACTATGGTGGAGGGGCAGAGGACACTACTATGGTGGAGGGGCAGAGGACACTACTATGGTGGAGGGGCAGAGGACACTACTATGGTGGAGGGGCAGAGGACACTACTATGGTGGAGGGGCAGAGGACACTACTATGGTGGAGGGGCAGGGACACTACTATGGTGGAGGGGCAGAGGACACTACTATGGTGGGGGGCAGAGGACACTACTATGGTGGAGGGGCAGGGACACTACTATGGTGGGGGGCAGAGGACACTCCTATGGTGGAGGGGCAGAGGACACTACTATGGTGGAGGGGCAGGGACACTACTATGGTGGGGGGCAGAGGACACTACTATGGTGGGGGGCAGAGGACACTACTATGGTGGGGGGCAGAGGACACTACTATGGTGGGGGGCAGAGGACACTACTATGGTGGAGGGGCAGAGGACACTACTATGGTGGAGGGGCAGAGGACACTACTATGGTGGAGGGGCAGAGGACACTACTATGGTGGAGGGGCAGAGGACACTACTATGGTGGAGGGGCAGGGACACTACTATGGTGGAGGGGCAGAGGACACTACTATGGTGGAGGGGCAGAGGACACTACTATGGTGGAGGGGCAGAGGACACTACTATGGTGGAGGGGCAGAGGACACTACTATGGTGGAGGGGCAGAGGACACTACTATGGTGGAGGGGCAGAGGACACTACTATGGTGGAGGGGCAGAGGACACTACTATGGTGGAGGGGCAGGGACACTACTATGGTGGAGGGGCAGAGGACACTACTATGGTGGGGGGCAGAGGACACTACTATGGTGGAGGGGCAGGGACACTACTATGGTGGAGGGGCAGGGACACTACTATGGTGGAGGGGCAGAGGACACTACTATGGTGGGGGGCAGAGGACACTACTATGGTGGGGGGCAGAGGACACTACTATGGTGGAGGGGCAGGGACACTACTATGGTGGAGGGGCAGAGGACACTACTATGGTGGAGGGGCAGAGGACACTACTATGGTGGAGGGGCAGGGACACTACTATGGTGGAGGGGCAGAGGACATTACTATGGTGGGGGGCAAAGGACACTACTATGGTAGAGGGGCAGAGGACACTACTATGGTGGGGGGCAGAGGACACTACTATGGTGGAGGGGCAGAGGACACTACTATGGTGGAGGGGCAGGGACACTACTATGGTGGAGGGGCAGAGGACACTACTATGGTGGAGGGGCAGGGACACTACTATGGTGGAGGGGCAGAGGACACTACTATGGTGGAGGGGCAGAGGACACTACTATGGTGGAGGGGCAGAGGACACTACTATGGTGGAGGGGCAGAGGACACTACTATGGTGGGGGGCAAAGGACACTACTATGGTGGAGGGGCAGAGGACACTACTATGGTGGAGGGGCAGAGGACACTACTATGGTGGAGGGGCAGAGGACACTACTATGGTGGAGGGGCAGGGACACTACTATGGTGGAGGGGCAGGGACACTACTATGGTGGAGGGGCAGAGGACACTGCTATGGTGGGGGGCAGAGGACACTACTATGGTGGGGGGCAGAGGACACTACTATGGTGGAGGGGCAGGGACACTACTATGGTGGGGGGCAGAGGACACTACTATGGTGGGGGGCAGAGGACACTACTATGGTGGGGGGCAGAGGACACTACTATGGTGGGGGGCAGAGGACACTACTATGGTGGAGGGGCAGAGGACACTACTATGGTGGAGGGGCAGAGGACACTACTATGGTGGAGGGGCAGAGGACACTACTATGGTGGAGGGGCAGGGACACTACTATGGTGGAGGGGCAGAGGACACTACTATGGTGGAGGGGCAGAGGACACTACTATGGTGGAGGGGCAGAGGACACTACTATGGTGGAGGGGCAGAGGACACTACTATGGTGGAGGGGCAGAGGACACTACTATGGTGGAGGGGCAGAGGACACTACTATGGTGGAGGGGCAGAGGACACTACTATGGTGGGGGGCAGAGGACACTACTATGGTGGAGGGGCAGGGACACTACTATGGTGGAGGGGCAGAGGACACTACTATGGTGGAGGGGCAGAGGACACTACTATGGTGGAGGGGCAGGGACACTACTATGGTGGAGGGGCAGAGGACACTACTATGGTGGGGGGCAAAGGACACTACTATGGTAGAGGGACAGAGGACACTACTATGGTGGGGGGCAGAGGACACTACTATGGTGGAGGAGCAGAGGACACTACTATGGTGGAGGGGCAGAGGACACTACTATGGTGGAGGGGCAGAGGACACTACTATGGTGGAGGGGCAGAGGACACTACTATGGTGGAGGGGCAGAGGACACTCCTATGGTGGAGGGGCAGAGGACACTCCTATGGTGGAGGGGCAGAGGACACTACTATGTTGGAGGGGCAGGGACACTACTATGGTGGAGGGGCAGAGGACACTACTATGGTGGAGGGGCAGAGGACACTACTATGGTGGGGGGGGGCAGAGGACACTACTATGGTGGAGGGGCAGAGGACACTACTATGGTGGAGGGGCAGAGGACACTACTATGGTGGAGGGGCAGGGACACTACTATGGTGGAGGGGCAGAGGACACTACTATGGTGGAGGGGCAGAGGACACTACTATGGTGGAGGGGCAGAGGACACTACTATGGTGGAGGGGCAGAGGACACTACTATGGTGGAGGGGCAGAGGACACTACTATGGTGGAGGGGCAGGGACACTACTATGGTGGAGGGGCAGAGGACACTACTATGGTGGAGGGGCAGAGGACACTACTATGGTGGAGGGGCAGAGGACACTACTATGGTGGAGGGGCAGGGACACTACTATGGTGGAGGGGCAGAGGACACTACTATGGTGGAGGGGCAGAGGACACTACTTTGGTGGAGGGGCAGGGACACTACTATGGTGGAGGGGCAGAGGACACTACTATGGTGGGGGGCAAAGGACACTACTATGGTGGAGGGACAGAGGACACTACTATGGTGGGGGGCAGAGGACACTACTATGGTGGAGGGGCAGAGGACACTACTATGGTGGAGGGGCAGGGACACTACTATGGTGGAGGGGCAGAGGACACTACTATGGTGGAGGGGCAGAGGACACTACTTTGGTGGAGGGGCAGGGACACTACTATGGTGGAGGGGCAGAGGACACTACTATGGTGGGGGGCAAAGGACACTACTATGGTGGAGGGACAGAGGACACTACTATGGTGGGGGGCAGAGGACACTACTATGGTGGAGGGGCAGAGGACACTACTATGGTGGAGGGGCAGAGGACACTACTATGGTGGAGGGGCAGAGGACACTACTATGGTGGAGGGGCAGAGGACACTCCTATGGTGGAGGGGCAGAGGACACTCCTATGGTGGAGGGGCAGAGGACACTACTATGGTGGAGGGGCAGAGGACACTACTATGGTGGAGGGGCAGGGACACTACTATGGTGGAGGGGCAGAGGACACTACTATGGTGGAGGGGCAGAGGACACTACTATGGTGGAGGAGCAGAGGACACTACTATGGTGGAGGGGCAGAGGACACTACTATGGTGGAGGGGCAGGGACACTACTATGGTGGAGGGGCAGGGACACTACTATGGTGGAGGGGCAGAGGACACTACTATGGTGGAGGGGCAGAGGACACTACTATGGTGGAGGGGCAGAGGACACTACTATGGTGGAGGGGCAGAGGACACTACTATGGTGGAGGGGCAGAGGACACTACTATGGTGGAGGGGCACAGGACACTACTATGGTGAAGGGGCAGGGACACTACTATGGTGGAGGGGCAGAGGACACTACTATGGTGGAGGGGCAGAGGACACTACTATGGTGGAGGGGCAGAGGACACTACTATGGTGGAGGGGCAGAGGACACTACTATGGTGTGGGGCAGAGGACACTACTATGGTGGAGGGGCAGAGGACACTACTATGGTGGAGGGGCAGAGGACACTACTATGGTGGAGGGGCAGAGGACACTACTATGGTGGAGGGGCAGAGGACACTACTATGGTGGAGGGGCAGAGGACACTACTATGGTGGAGGGGCAGAGGACACTACTATGGTGGAGGGGCAGAGGACACTCCCATGGTGGAGGGGCAGAGGACACTACTATGGTGGAGGGGCAGGGACACTACTATGGTGGAGGGGCAGAGGACACTACTATGGTGGAGGGGCAGGGACACTACTATGGTGGAGGGGCAGAGGACACTACTATGGTGGAGGGGCAGAGGACACTACTATGGTGGGGGGCAAAGGACACTACTATGGTGGGGGGCAAAGGACACTACTATGGTGGGGGGGCAGAGGACACTACTATGGTGGAGGAGCAGAGGACACTACTATGGTGGGGGGGCAGAGGACACTACTATGGTGGGGGGGCAGAGGACACTACTATGGTGGGGGGGCAGAGGACACTACTATGGTGGGGGGGCAGAGGACACTACTATGGTGGAGGGGCAGAGGACACTACTATAGGGGGGGCAAAGGACACTACTATGGTGGGGGGCAAAGGACACTACTATGGTGGGGGGGCAGAGGACACTGCTGTGGTGGGGGGCAGAGGGCTCTGCTATGGTGGGGGGCAGGGACACTACTATGGGGGGCAGAGGTCACTGCTATGGGGGGGCAAGGACACTGTTATGGGGGGTGTGACACTACATCCCTTCACTCCGCTTGAGTGCTTTCGTCATATACCACTTCCTGCCAGTCTGAATATAGATATCAGATTTTCCAACCACTCCCAAGCACAAAACAAGACAAGACTTGTTTCACTGCTGACATGGACTCTTTATTAGAAGCAGAATACAGTCTTTTTATACAGTAGAAGAGGAGCCCCCCCCCCCCCCCTCATATTACTCTAACAATACACCTGTCACAAATAGGGATGAGCCCGCCAGGAAGTCGGTGCATCGCTGCGCTAATCACAGGCAGTGAGACATTGCCCCGCTGCCACTGCCTGTGATTAGCGCAGAGCTGCGCCGACTTCCTGGCGGGCTCTGCACGTGGAGTGTGTGAACACGCCGGAGCTCATCCCTAATCACAAATTAACATGAGCTAATTAATGAATCCCTTAAAGCAGCCGATGTGACTCTGTGCCCAGTCCTAACACTGAACCACCTTTCCGCCAATCAGGTGCTCGGGTCTGTTACCCATCACCTGATGGCTGAAACGACAAGCGCTGTGATTGGATGCCTATCAGGCACGGAGGACTCCACTCACTGGCGTGGGGGCACAGTGTCAGCGTTTGGGCACAGTAGCGGCAATTGATGGGCACAGTGGTGACATTTGATGGGCATAGTGGCTGCGTTTGATGGGCACATTGGCAGCAATTGATGGGCACACCGAGGCTGCAATTGATTTATTTTTTTTTCAGAATTTTTCAGTTTGTTTGTGGCCCCCCAAAAAATTTTGAGCACCAGCCGCCACTGGCAGAATGTCTGGTTTTAGACACGGAGGGGGCAGTCCTGCTGTATCAGATGCCCCTGGTTCACTCTCTATTAAGGGCTCCGGGGCTGTTTTTGTAGCCTGCCTACTGATGGTACTGGCATCTGCAGCCTGGAGTCCTGCTGCTTATGCTACGAGTCTCCCCTGTCCTCGGAGTCCTCCTTGGCTCCACCAGGTGAGGCCGGGTCCTCTGAGTCCTCTGACCTTTGGGCCTTACACACAGTCATGTAAGACTTTATTGCCCAGAGCACACATTAATTTGCTAAGGTCACATGTGTGCTCCCGCCCTCTCTCCATTGGATTTAGTGCCCACCTTACAAACTTCTGAGCCATAGGCTGCAGATCCTCCGGTTCTGAGTATCTCCAGGCCTTGTCGGATGCACTTACACAGGAGGAGTTGCAGTCTACCGCTATTACTCTAAAATCAAGGGAGAACAGTTTGGTTCCTTTTCTTGTAGTGCGCACCACTCTGAAAGTGAAAGATCAGCCTATTGCAAAGTTTTGTTTCCAGCATTGAGCCATTAAAGAGGAAGTAAACCCTGATGAGTTTACTTCCTCTTTCATTCCCTGTAAAGGCAAAGCATAATGGACTACTATGCATCGCATAGTAGTCCATTATGTGTCACTTACCTGACACAGGAGCTAGCGAAGTCACCGTTGTCCCCTGTAGTTCCGAGCGTCCATCTTCTTGGTGGGTCTCGCTGCTCCGGCGCTGTGATTCGCCGGAGCAGCGATGGCGTCACTCCTGCGCATGCGCACGGGAGCGCGAGATTCGCGGCATTGCCGTCATCGACGATGCCCCGCTCAGTGTGCCTGCGCACCGCTGTCTACACAGAAAATGTAATGTAATATACAGCCATGTGAATATAGAGAAAAATTCCATTTCAGATGTAGCACCGTGGAGTTTAGTCAGGGAGCTCCTCACAAATATACTTGCCATGATTAGTTCTCTTGGCCGATTGATAGAGATTTATTGATTTCTCCGTAAGTTTGGCCTTGTTGCACTTTTCTCTTTTACCACTAGGTGGCCTGGTACTTGGTGGTACTAGATATGAGAAGGACAACCCAAGGTCAAGTTATGGGTATATGGGGTATCACAGACAATGGGCAGGGGTTTTCTTGAATCCCTTGGCCTGCTGGGAGAGCCATTAAATTCAGGTGAGGTCAGGTGATTGGTGTTCTGTGCCACCTGGATAGCTGTCTGGGTGGACGTGTGGTATGCCCTGGGCTGCTAGGCCAGAGATTGGACCTATCCCAGGGGCATCTGGCTGCCAGGCTGTGTGAGGGCCTATCCAGAAGTGAGAGAGCAGCGCAGGGTTGGAATTGTGGCTTGCAGTCTAAACATAAGTGACGGTCCTGCTGGCCAGAGAACCTGCCAGTGGTCAGAAGGGAAGCTGTCACCACGAAGGGACCAATCACCTTTATCAGGGACCACAGTGAGTAACTGAAGCAAGTACCAGGACCATATTCTCTTCGAAAGGGCATGGTGGAGAATTGGGAAACTTTATACGGTGATCAAGTCAGGGGCCCAACCAGCGGAGGTGACACTTGCACAGCAGCCTTGTGTGTCAAGCCAGGGACCGAGTTGGTTAGCAGGGGTGAAGATTGAGAGGTATCTGGAGTGCCAAGCTAGGGACCCGGCAGAGAAGCAGGGGTGATGCTTCAGGAGATACCACCGCAAACCTTGGAGGAGCTCAAGGGATTCAGAATCAGTGAATCAGAGGGTCTATTGAAAGACCGGGAGCTCAGTGTTGAAGAACTACAAGGAGCAGTTGTAGTGGAGCTGAAAGAACTGTTACGTTGTGAGTTAGGAACTGTTAAAGGACTGTTACCATAGGAGACAGCATTCTTGCAAGTTCAGATGTGGCTTCTTGCTGGGGCCTTTCCCTGCACAGCTGTCCCCCTGTTGATGTCTTGGAGTCTGTCAATTGAGTTTGCAACTATCCAAGGGTGTCCTGTCCCTAATCCTCTTTCCCCCAAAATATACAAAAAGGACTGTCAAAAAAAATAAAACCTTTTTAACATCTAAGAAGTGTCTGGCGCCCAATGACTTTCACCATCTTTGCACCCACTATGCCTCACAACCCACTACATATTGAAGGGTGTCAGCTATCTTTGGCCTTGGAGATCCTCATTAGACCGAAAGAGGTCAAAGACTTTGCTACATAGTTGTAATTCATGCAGTTAACCGATTTCTTTGACAGTGTGTGTGGAGAGGAGAGCCAATTAGTGACATCTTGACACACGGGAGACTGTACAGATAACAAGTGCCCTAATTATCAGTGTAGCCCCAACAGTGCCCAGCAGTGCTGCCTATCAGTGCCCAGAAGTGATGCTAATCTTTGTTCAGAATTGATGGCAATTTTTGCCCAGAAGCGATGGTAATCTGTGCCCATTAGTGATACCCTTCACTGCTGCCTTTCAGTGCCTGCTTATCAGTGCCGCCTATCATTTACCATAGGTGCCACCTATCAGTGCCCAATAGTGCTGCCTATCAGTGTTCATCAGTGGCGCATATCATTGCCCATCAGTGCCCCCTCATCAGTGTCCATCAGTGCCACCTCATCACTGCCCATCAGTGCAGCCTCATTACCGCACATCAGCGAAGGAGAAAAATGTATTATTTATAACATTTTCTGACAGAAAAACTTTTTTTATTTTTCAAAATTGTTGACCTTTTTTCGCCAAAAAAAAACAAAACAGTGGTGATTTAAAAGAAAGCTCTATTTGTGTGAAAAAAAACGGTAAAAAATGTCATATGGGTACAACGTTGCATGACCGCACAATTATCATTCAAAGGGCGACAGCGCTGGAAGCTGAAAATTGGCCTGGGCAAGAAGAGGGTAAAAGTGACCGGTACAGAAGCGGTTAAAGAGGAAAACTAGTGGCCACACACCAAAAACGATTTTCCTTCATCCTGAGAAGTGCACTGAAACAGTAGACTTTTCTTTTTTAATAATGAATTGTCCTTTTTCTTAAATGGGCTTGTTACTGTATCTACCCAATTTAGGTAGAAATGCACTTAATTTCTCTAAGAGTTAGCATTAGATGATGAAAGTGCAGCAGTCAGGGTGACACATTGCCACATTTTCTAGAAAATAAAATAAACTAATCACAGAAAGTGTAACATTAGCAAGACTCCGGACGCGGGACAGATCCCTTTTCTCCTCTGTAATCATATATGCTTCTAGTGTAATTAGCATAGGAAGCAGAACCCTAAAGTCAGGCCTTTCCTGTAATGATTCATTGAAAGGAACCAGTAATGAAGTCACCACTAGCTCACATATCATTAACCATTTATATTTCCCTTTCATTATGCTGTTATTGTGCTTCTATATTGCTGGATATCCCAAAGTTAACCTCTTCCTACCTACCTATCCATAGTAGATCTTAGTAGATAATTAGGTGCCACATGCAGCACTAATTATCCATATTCGTTGCTGACCATAGACTAATTTTTGAGCTTGTTACTGTCTCTTACCTGGCCCCAAGCCATGCTATGGCTGTCTGCCCTGGTTTACTTTGAGATCTGGCTGTGAACTTCCATAAGTGCTCCAAATACCTGCATGCTGACAACATGGGTGGTCCCTGCTGTTCTGAACCTACTGGCCTGATAGCAATCCTGGAGGAATTGTGCATATGTCATATACCCAGGTATATATATTTATTAGAGATATTTACAGATGAATGTTGCAACAAAGTCCCATTGCAGGGGTCCCTGACATAGCTCCCAACTATTCCCGATTACAAAGGACAGTCCCTGATTTGAAAGTGCCCCTGTCCCTCTTTCCTCCTCATTGGTCTGATTTATATAGTTGTATATAAAATGCACTATTTATCTTTCAAAAAGGGTTTCCCAGTGCTAAAACTTTCATCCAATTTCTAAATTGCTGCATTTGTAAATTTCAAAAGCCAGTATAAAGCAATAATAGTGGTAAAAAAAGAAAGCACTCGTGGGCTTAACTAATCTTCTTTTTTTTGTATAATTCTTCTTTAAGGGGGTGTGACAGGGGGTGTGTCCTATGGCTACATACCATTACCCAACTAGCCTAGCCTAACTAGCCTGGAACCCAGTCCTAACTGTATGGCAATAATTGTCTTTTCTGATCTGGTATTAGTAGTATGCAGTGGCGGCTGGTGGTAATTTTTTTTGGGGGGGGGGGGGGGGGTGGGCGGCAAACCCCATAGCCACACCCATCCCCCTGTTCCAGTCAGTCGGGTCCGGAGCACTTACCCCATCTATGGTGGGCATCATGGGCAGCTTCCCCTTCACTCATCCGAAGGGCCTTGTGGGAGGTTTCTTTCCCTGCTCGTGGCTTCTGTCTCCTCCCTCTTTCTCAGTGGCCAATTGGAACGCTTCTTTCGGCCAATCGGGAAATAGGTCTCAGACCTGCTTCCTGATTGGCAGAGAGGAGATTCTGTGTGAAAATAGCGAATATTCATTTGCTATTGTCACACAACTTGGTGGGCTCAGTTCGCAGTGCTCTTCACCCCAAACTCACCCTATTTTGAGCTTATTAGAGCCTCTGGCTCTAATCACATGCTTCAAAACTAAAGCCATCTATTAGAATTCATGCATTCAGCATCCTGCATGGGGGCCTTGATGCATTGATAGGAGGGACGGTGCCTGTGAGCCCTTAATAGATGGGGAGCCCCTGGTAGCATGAACAGAACATGTGGCTGAGACCTCTCTCTCTACCAGTGCCCAGGGTGAGCATGCCATACTGTGCCCTTTCCCCTCAAAATGTATAATCATTATGCGTCAACAAAAATGCCCTACTTCCCCAAATAAATTGAGCACTAATCTGCATGCTTACCCCTTAAGCATAAATCCCCCCTCCTCCCAGTACAAATCCACCCCCATGAAATCCAGCCTCCCAGCAAAAATATTTGTCCCCTCCCCCATCCCCATTCTCAGTTCAAATTCCCTCTCTCCCCAATACCCCCTGCACAACCCCCCCCCCCCAAAAAAAACATTCCTCTTAGCACAAATTTTCCCCAACCACTCCAAAGCCCCCTTCACAGCACAAGCCCCCACCCCAATCCCACCTGCTAGGACAAAGTCCCCCCCCCACTTTGCATTCTTGAGCCGGGCTGCACATTGTGAATGGTCACGCAGTCTTCTGGGACCTGTCACGTGTCCCAGAAGACTGTGGGTAGGGAGTGGGAGAGAAGAACTTCCACTCGGATCGCCTGTCAAAACCAGATACCCGCTGGCCTCACAGTTTTCCAGTGCGGTGCATTGCATTAATGCACCTGCGTCAATGTGGTTTTTTTTTTTTTGCTTGTTAATGTGCATTGCGTTAAGGCACTCCAATTACATGAATGGTCTGGCAACACACCAAAGTGGCAAAACCCACCCCAAAAAACTGACGTGCACCATCTTTGAGAATGCAGAACACCAAAGTTTATAGTAGCGCATTACCATACTTTGAGCATTGCTTTAATGCTTTAGGGTGCCATTCAAAATGTTTGTGATTTTTACATTGTAAAGTGTGTAATGTGCATTACTGCAATATGCAAAAGTGTGAACTCAGCCTGCACACCAAAATGCATGCAGTAATCCGCCTTGCAACACATGATACTGCAACACACAGTAATGTGCTATATAAATTGCGTTAAAATGAATTCTGAATTGCAGCTTAACACATACAAAAAAAAAAACATTCATGCATGCATAGTATCAACTAACCCTTCAATCTAAATATCTGTGCATATAGTTGCTTCTGCTAGCATTACTGGGTGGTTTTTCATGCAGCTACTGACACCTTGTGGCCTAATGAAATATTACACAAAATAGTACACTTTTCAGTTTTTATATATAGTACAGCATTGTTTGTTAACTCCAGTCCTCAAGTACCCCCAACAGGTAATGTTTTCAGGCTTACCATTATTTTGCAAAAGTGATTTGATCAGTTTCATTGCCTTTTTTTCTCCCTAATTAATGTATTGTCTTTTAATTAATAGTGATGATGTATGCAGTATTCATAAAAAAAATAAAAATAAATAAACTCATAGACTTTTCTTTGGAGCCAGAGAGAAATTGCAAAAAAAGGCTACGCTAAATCCATCCACCAGATCGGCTGCCAGCACCTCCATCTTAACAAAGGGAAGCAGGCAGTCAGAGGCGGACTGACAACTCATGGGGCCCCCGGTAATAGGAGAGTATGGGGCCCCCGGGCAATAGGAGAAGATTATGGGGCCCCCAGGCAATAGATTATGGGGCCACACAGTATACACACACAATATACACACACACAGACACACAGTATACACACACAGAATACACACACACGCACTGAAAAGGTACTGGAGAGGCAGGGCAGCTATAATCTTGGGATTTAAAAAAAAAACACAGATTTTTACATACTGTCCCTGGTTTTATTGAGGCTGGCAACCCTGATGGGGCCCCTTAGTGGCATGGGGCCCTCGGGCAGTGCCTGAGTCCCCGAATGGTCAGTCCGCCCCTGCAGGCAGTGGAGCCTTGCAGCTTCAATGCCAGTTTCCTACTGAGCATGCGTGAGTCATGCAGCATTTTGTGAATGGCCCTGTTGTGTTCTGGGACAGACATATGTCCCAGAAGGCAACAAGGCCACTTACCAAAGAGGAGGAAGTGCCGTGGAATAGGAAGAGGCAGATTAGGAAGACTGCCTAGCAACAGCGGTTTCAGGTAATTTTTATTTATTTTTTTTTTACATTTTTTTTAAAGAATTTTAATGCATTTTTTTTTGGGTGGCCCTCCACTTTAAAGATTGCTGATCTTAAGAAGCATCAACTGATGTGAACTATGCTTTGTAAAAGGGAGCTCTCTGAAGAAATACTATCAAGTAGTTGATCTGAAAAAGCATGGAAAGGGATATAAAGCAATCTCAAAGTGTTTGGGCATCCAGCAGTAGACAGTTAGACAAATTGTCTATAAATGAAGACAGTTTAGTACTGTGATTACTTTTTCTAAAAGCGGCCGCCCAGCCAAGGTGAATCTCAAGGCACACTGTGGTATCTTCATTGAGGTAAAGAAAACTCACAAGTAACAGCTTAAAGACTGAAGATATCTATGGTACTGGCAAACGTCCATTTTCATGAGTCTACCATACAGAAGTCTTTGAACAAGCAGGATGTCCATGGCAGAACACCACGGAGGAAGCTGCTGGTCTCCAAAAAAAAAAAACACATCTTAAGTTTGCCAAAGAACACCTTGACAAGCAGCAATGCTGTTGAATTGTTGGGGAAGAATACTCGGCATTATGTATGGCGCAAATAGGCCACAGCTTACCAACATCAAAGCATAATCCCAATGGTGAAGTATGACAGAGGGAACATGATGATTTGAGTTAGCATTTTTTTTTTTGTTTCCAAGTACCTTTTTTTTTATATCTTTGGGCGGCACTTCCTGTTCTGCCCATTGGCGCCATCTATCCCAGGAGACTTTGGGAAACCTAATGAAATCTTGCGGTATTTGAATATGACATGAAACCCGCCAACCAACTGTGCCACACGGTGTCATTACTGTGCAGGCACGAGATCGGGAGGTGCATGCTGGGTAGCCAGCTGCCAGCTCCCCCCTCTCCTTATTTCCCCTTTTCCTACCCTTACCCATGTAGTGGTCCCAGGGCCAGGAGGGACGGCTTCCATGGGCACTGCGGCACCATGTAAGGTGGAGGGGCACCACAAGGAGATTGGGGGGAGGATATTTGTGTTGAGAGAGGGGATTGGGGGGGGCAAGAATTGTTTCAAGGAGGGCTAGGAGTGGTGATTTGGGGGGATTTATGTTGGGAAGGGGGATGGGTGAAGGAGAAAACACCAGAGAATTCTTTGGTGTTTCTCCACCACATTTCCCTATAGTCCTTTGTCCATGCCATTAATGGCTCTAGTCTTATATATTATATATAGAATTGTCCATGTTATTACTCTTATATTTTACCTACTACTTCAGATTATCTGATATACCACTTTATGTTTACAGTCAATACTTACCATGGACATAGTGAGACCAATAGGGATACACATTTCCCATCCATGCGATGCTTTCCCTCCAATCTGCCCTGTGTGGGGTTTCTTCTGGCTCTGCCTCCTCAGCTCCCTGGTGATACATTTGCTGCCACTGTCTGAAGGCTTCACATTTGTTGGCTCGGCTATGTGTAGTGGTGAGTATGGGGCCTCCATTTATTAGGCCCCTCTTACCCTCTGCCTTTAAAATACCAAGTATTTACCATATACCAAACTGTATCCTTTCACCTTAGGTACAATTCATACACATCTACCCCTGAAGAGCGAGCTGGGACTCGCGAAACATGTCGGGTACACCTGATGTTTGTATGTTATATGACTGTTCATACACAATTGTACTACTACTACTACTACTACCAATTGTATTCAGTCCAGTTCTATGTACCTTGTACTAAGTGGCTTTCTTTGATGACAATATGCTTGTAATATTTTTACTGAATAAAAACATATACTGTATTTACCCTTGTTACTCTTATTGGCTTAGTGGTGCTCACCTCATCTAAAGTCCCAGGGCGAATTTCTCTTTTTTTATTGTTTTTTGATTGATCATTTTGATTATTGTTAGTTCACTTGGCACCCCTCACTCACTTATTCAACTTTGATTAACCATAACCCTGACTTTTTCACCCCCATCCCCCCCCCCCCCCCCCGTTTCTCCCTTTTTTTCCGGTCTTTACATGTCCCAGTCCATGCTTTACCCACTCCATGCATATTATGTTATCCAGATTCCAGGCTCTCAGTTTGTAGACCCCCCACTGGCGACGCCTTGTGCCCTGTGTATATTGGGATTCGGGTAAGCGGTCCTCTATTTGTCCCCACATAACAGATGTACATTGTTCAAATTTATATATTGTGTGAAATATTGTCTTCTTTTGTATGTGATTGAATGCATCTTTTTTGATCATGTATTAATTACCGCATTTGCCGGTGTATAAGACGACCCGGCATATAAGACGACCCCCTAACTGTACAGGTTTTTAAAATGTTTTGCCCGTACTCACCGTTTAAGACGACCCCCCATTCCGAGGCTTCCGACGCTTCATATCCCTATTCTTCGTTCTTGCTGGAGCCATTTCCTTCTTCCTTCTTGCTGGTGCTGGAGCCAATCACGGCGAGCAATGTATTCTATTAATGAATACAAAGCCTGCTGGGATTGGCGGAGGCTGTAACATCATCAGCCCGCGCCTCTCTCACTCTCAAAGCCAATCGGAGCAGGCTACTGTGTGTAGCCTGCTCGGATTGGCAGAGATTTTTACTCCAATCCGAGCAGACTCTGTATTCATTTGAATACATCGCTCACTGGGATTGGCTCAGTGGTATATACTGTATGTAGCCGAAGCTACATACAGTATTACCGGACATCCAGAAGGCATCCCAGCAGCTGACCCGGCGTATAAGACGACCCCTCCTTTTTGCTCAGTTTTTTTAAGTGTAAAAGGTCGTCTTATACGCCGGAAAATACGGTAAATTGCAGATATTTTCCCGATGAAGTGGCCTAGTCCACGAAACTAGTAGAAACACTGTTCGTGACCAACTATCCCACTTTGAACTTCCCCATCGGGGGAGTATTATCTTGGTGATACACATGGACCATCACCTATTTTTATTCATCATGTATTGAGTACCAATAATCTTTTGTATATCTTTTTACATGATTGTATTCATACCTGAGATTACATTTAGTGTATTGTACCAAGGTAGTCCAATTGCCCCCTAGCTTTTTTGGTGAGCACCTGGCTGGGAAGCAGGCTCCCAATACTATTTTATCTGGGGGGGGGGGGGGGGAGAGAGAGAGGAGGACACCAAGAGGGGGTGAAAGAGAGAGGATGACCGAGAGAGAGGGGGTGACAGAGGGAGGAGGTGACAAAGAGAGAGAGGGTCCCTCCTTCTCAAATTCAAATAAGCTTTATTGGCAGGACCAAATACATGTTAGCATTGCCAAAGCAGTTGAGTTTGTATAGGGAAAAGGGGGAAGGGTAATGGGTAATATAAAGGGGAATGGGCATAAGTCTCTGTAAAGGGTTTTTAAGTCCTCAGTCTTTCAGGTCCCTCTCAGTCGGTGACAAGCTGTCACATATCGGCCAGCTATCTTCACCATTTGCTCCTCTTCTCCCAGTATAAATTGGAGTTTCCTCTTCTCTTCTATAGAAGTGAAGTCCGGGATGAGAGTGGAGAGTCTCTGGAAGTGAGTGTCCCTCACTGATGAGTACTTTGGGCAATGTAGCAGGAAGTGGTCCTCATCCTCCAGGACCCCCTGGTCACATTGCTGGCACAGTCTACTCTCCCTGGGCTTGTAGGTCTGTCTGTGCCGTCCTAACTGGATTTCCAGGCTGTGGGTGCTCAGTCTGTACAGGCTCAGGGTCTGTCTGTCTTTGGGGTCTTGTAGCACCTCCAGGTACGGAGCCAGTCTGTATTCTCTCTGTAATGACTGGTAAACAGTTAGTTTTTTGGAGTTTGTTATTTCGTTTCTCCATTCTCCAACATATTTTTCTTTGTAGTCATTCATTATGTTTTTTATTTGAGATTTTGTCAGGCCGCATTGTTGAGAGTTTGGAATAGACAAGGTGATGAGTTGTTGCCGGCCACATGGTTTGGACTGGTCCTTACTGTTCAGTAAGGCTTTATGGTGGTATGAGTTGGGACTGCTGTTTTGTAGGTGGTCCCAATATAATAGCGCCCTCTTCTGTACTGCGAGAAGTAAAGGAAATCTGCCCAACTCAGATCGGCAAGCACTGTTGGAGGTGCTCCGATGGACTTGGAGGAGGTGTTTGCAGAATTCCAGATGGAATGTTTCTGTTGGGCTGGGGTCCCATTTGGATTGGTCTGGGTAGGTGACAGGACCCCAAACTTCACTGCCATAAAGAAGAATTGGGGTGATGACGCTATCAAATATTCTGAGCCAGACTCTCACTGGTGGTTTTAGGTGGTACAGCTGTCTCCTGATGGCATAGTAGGCTCTGCGTGCTTTGTCTTTTAGTGCCTCTATGGCTGGCTTGAAACTTCCTGATTTGTTAATTTCTAGGCTGAGGTATGTGTAGCTGTTGGTTTCATCAACAGAGCAATTGTTTAATTTAAAGGGAGGGCTCTTTGTTTGTTTTGAATTTATTTTTTTCTCTCGCATCTGTCCCAGGTGCTTGTACTGTATGCATCATGACATCACCTGGGATGGACGAGAAGAGTGGAGGGGCCGGCGGGGAGCAGAGCGCCATTAGGAGTATTATTATCGGCATCCGGTAAGTAAAGCTGAGACACCAGGGCCAACACAAGTGATGCAGGGGGAGTACAGGTGTATATGTCCCGGCCCCAACGTGACCACAGGAAGGCCTATGATACTCCACTGGTCCCTCCACCCCAGTGTGTCCTGGTGTGTGTGTGTGTTCTCCCTCCAGTGTCCTCGTGTGTGTGCGTTCTCCCTCCAGTGTCCCCCTGTGTGTGTGCGCATGCGTTCTTCCTCCAGTGTCCCCATGTGTGTGCGTCCTCCCTCCAGTGTCCCCCTGTGTGTGCGTCCTCCCTCCAGTGTCCCCTGTGTGTGCGTCCTCCCTCCAGTGTCCCCCTGTGTGTGCGTCCTCCCTCCAGTGTCCCCCTGTGTGTGCGTCCTCCCTCCAATGTCCCCCTGTGTGTGCGTCCTCCCTCCAGTGTCCCCCTGTGTGTGCGTCCTCCCTCCAGTGTCCCCTGTGTGTGCGTCCTCCCTCCAGTGTCCCCCTGTGTGTGCGTCCTCCCTCCAGTGTCCCCCTGTGTGTGCGTCCTCCCTCCAGTGTCCCCCTGTGTGTGTGCATTCTCCCTTTAGTGTCCCGGTGTGTGCGACCTCCTGTGTTTGTGTGTTCTCCCTCCAGTGTCCCCCTGTTTGTGCGTTCTCCCACCAGTGTCCCCCTGTGTGTGTGCGCATGCTCTTCCTCCAGTGTCCCCATGTGTGTGCGTCCTCCCTCCAGTGTCCCCGTGTGTGTGCGTCCTCCCTCCAGTGTCCCCGTGTGTGTGTGTGCGCATGCGTTCTTCCTCCAGTGTCCCCATGCGTGTGTGTCCTCCCTCCAGTGTCCCCGTGTGTGTGTGCGTTCTCCCTCCAGTGTCCCCCTGTGTGTGTGCGTTCTCCCTCCAGTGTCCCCCTGTGTGTGTGCGTTCTCCCTCCAGTGTTCCCCTGTGTGTGCGCGCATGCGTTCTTCCTCCAGTGTCCCCATGTGTGTGCGTCCTCCCTCCAGTGTCCCCTTGTGTGCGTCTTCCCTCCAGTGTCCCCGTGTGTGCGTCCTCCCTCCAGTGTCCCCCTGTGTGCGTCCATGCGTTCTTCCTCCAGTGTCCCCATGCGTGTGCGTCCTCCCTCCAGTGTCCCCGTGTGCGTTCTCCCTCCAGTGTCCCCCTGTGTGTGTGCGCATGCGTTCTTCCTCCAGTGTCCCCATGCGTGTGCGTCCTCCCTCCAGTGTCCCCGTGTGTGTGCGTTCTCCCTCCAGTGTCCCCCTGTGTGTGTGCGTTCTCCCTCCAGTGTCCCCCTGTGTGTGTGCGTTCTCCCTCCAGTGTTCCCCTGTGTGTGCGCGCATGCGTTCTTCCTCCAGTGTCCCCATGTGTGTGCGTCCTCCCTCCAGTGTCCCCTTGTGTGCGTCCTCCCTCCAGTGTCCCCCTGTGTGTGCGTCCTCCCTCCAGTGTCCCCCTGTGTGTGCGTCCTCCCTCCAGTGTCCCCCTGTGTGTGTGCGTCCTCCCTCCAGTGTCCCCCTGTGTGTGTGCATTCTCCCTCCAGTGTCCCGGTGTGTGCAACCTCCTGTGTTTGTGTGTTCTCCCTCCAGTGTCCCCCTGTGTGTGTGCGCGCGCTCTTCCTCCAGTGTCCCCATGTGTGTGCGTCCTCCCTCCAGTGTCCCCATGTGTGTGCGTCCTCCCTCCAGTGTCCCCATGTGTGTGCGTCCTCCCTCCAGTGTCCCCATGTGTGTGCGTCCTCCCTCCAGTGTCCCCCTGTGTGTGCGTCCTCCCTCCAGTGTCCCCCTGTGTGTGCGTCCTCCCTCCAGTGTCCCCCTGTGTGTGCATCCTCCCTCCAGCGTCCCCTTGTGTGTGCATCCTCCCTCCAGTGTCCCCCTGTGTGTGTGTAATCCCTCCAGTGTCCCCCTATGTGTGCGTCCTCCCTCCAGTGTCCCCCTGTATGTGCGTCCTCCCTCCAGTGTCCCGGTGTGTGCGAACTCCTGTGTTTGTGCGTTCTCCCTCCAGTGTCCCCCTGTGTGCTTCCCCTCTCCAGTGTCCCCCTGTGTGCTCCCCCCCTCCAGTGTCCCCCTGTGTGCTCCCCCCCTCCAATGTGCCCGTTGTGTGCTTCCCCCCCTCCAGTGTCTCCGTGTGCTTCCTTCCTCCCAGTTTCCCCCTGTGTGCTCTCCCCCCGTGTCCCCCTGTGTGTTTACACCCCCTCCAGTGTCCCCCTGTGTGCTCTCCCCCCAGTGTCCCACCGTGTGCCACCCCCGTGTGCTTCCCCCCTTCCAGTGTCCCCCCGTGTGCTTCCCCCCCTCCAGTGTCCCTCTGTGTGCTTCCCCTCCTCCAGTGTCCCCCTGCGTGCTTCCCCCCCTCCAGTGTGCCTATGCGTGCTCCCCCCCCTCCAGTGTGCCTATGCCTGCTTCCTCCCCCCCCCCGTTTCCCCCCTGTGTGCTCTACCCCCCAGTGTGTCTCCTGGACTGGCTGCCCGCTCACACTGTGGGGATGGTAGCTCAGTAGCTGGAGCCGGGATGTCATCCAGGATTCTGACTGCACTTTTCCACCTTCACTGCCCTACTTCTTGCATCTGCTGTCACCGGACCGGGCCCTTACAGGACCAGGCCAAGGTGCAGTTGCCCTGCAGCTCCATGGGCCCCTGGCTGTGCCCCCTAGGTGGCAGGGCGCCCTAGGCAGCGGCGGCCTAGTTCGCCAAGTGGTAGTGCCGACCCTGCCTGCACCACAATGTACACTGACTGGCCTCTGTGTTGTAATGCAATGGCTGGTGTGATTGGACCCCTAGAGTTGGATGACTGTTCACTTTAAATCTTCATGGTAAGGTGCACTTACCTTTTATTCCTGATTTTCAAGTAGCCACAGGCGGGAGGATCTCCTCACATTTCCCATTCCAGATCCGCTCCTGCAGAATCACAACATACATCATTAACCCCCATTGTACAGGCTGAACAGGAAACCCACCTAACATTTGTACATATGAAATCACCAGAAAAACAATCCATTCAGGGAGAGAGAGAGGACCAGGAAGGTTTTCACCACTTCCTGCCTGACCTAGAGACCAATGAGGGCTGGGTGGTGGCTTTCCCATCCTGACTGGGTGTCATGTGATGTCCTTTCACCAATAGTGGGGCCACAGATCTGTCACCGGGCCAACAAGAGTACTGACTCGCTGCCGGTACCATGTGACCATCGTGACAAATCACAGCAGATCACATGACGATGATTCAGTTTTATTCAGCAAAATGCTCGCTTATAGCAATGTAATTCACTGCTATAAGCAATCATAATGTGTATCCTGATCCCTTCCCCAGGGTAGTACAAGGTTACTATGATAACATTATATTAAATAAATAAAAATAAGCCCGGATTCACACTTGTGTGAACACAAACATCGCATGTAATTTGCACCCCCACTACTGTGCCGATCACATTTGATGTCTGTACAATGCAAGTTCAGCCATACACTTGTATGATTGAAAACACAATATATACATCTGCACAGAAAGAGGGATATCATTTGCAGTTAGCATAGCTTAAAAAATAATTACCTTTTGCAGAAGCTGCCCCATCAAATTGTCCTATCAAAACTGCCCCATCCTATTGCCCCATTATACTGCCAACATCAAAACTTCCCCATCCTATTTCCCCCATCAAAATGCCCCATCATATTTCCCCAATATCAAAATTGCCCCCATGAAAATTGCCCCCATGAAAACTGCCTCTTCCCTTTGCCCCATCAAAATTGCCCCGTTAAAAACTGCCCCATCATATTGCCCCCATTAAAACTGCCCCATCCTATTGCCCCATAAAACTGCCCCATGAAATTTGCCCCCATCAAACACTGCCCCATCAAATTTGCCCCGTCAAAAACTGCCCCATCATATTGCCCCGTCAAAAACTGCCCCCATCAAAAACTGCCCCCGTCAAAGACTGCCCCATCATATTGCCTCCATTAAAACTGCCCCATCATATTGCCCCCGTCAAAAACTGCCCCATCAAAACTGCCCCATCATATTGCCCCCATTAAAACTGCCCCCATTAAAACTGCCTCCGTCATATTGCGCCCATTAAAACTGCCCCATCATATTGCCCCGTCAAAAAATGCCCCATCAAAAACTGCCCCACCAAAACTGCCCCATCATATTGCCCCTGTCAAAAACTGCCCCCTGTCAAATTTGCCCCATCAAAACTGCCCCATATTGCCCCCCCATTAAAACTGCCCCATCAAATTGCCCCCATTAAAACTGCCCCATCAAACTGCTCCATTAAAACTGCACCATCATATTGCCCCAGTCAAAAACTGCCCCATCATATTGCCCCCATTAAAACTGCCCCATCCTATTGCACCATAAAACTGCCCCATCGAAAACTGCCCCATCATATTGCCCCCATTAAAACTGCCCCATCCTATTGCCCCATAAAACTGCCCCATCATATTGCCCCCGTCAAATTTGCCCCATTAAAACTGCCCCATCAAAAACTGCCCCCTCAAATTTGCCCCATCAAAAACTGCCCCCATTAAAACTGCCCCATCAAATTTGCCCCCATCAAAAACAGCCCCATCAAATTGCCATTAAAACTGCTCCATCAAAACTGCCGCATCATATTGCCCCCATTAAAACTGCCCAATCAAAACTACCCCATCCTTTTGCCCCATCATATGCCTAAATTAAAATTCCCCCAATCAAAATTGCACCATCAAAACTGCCCCTGTCATAGTGCCCTATCAAAATTGCCCCCATCATATTCCTCCATTATAAATCATTAGTAATGGTGTGTCTGTGCTCTCCCCTGGATCCTGCAATCAGAGCCGAGATGCTGCAGGCTCCTCACCAACGGCCCATCACTGTGTAGAAGGAGCCGTTGGTAACCATGGCAACAAAAACCTTGATTACCCACGTGACTAGTGACATCATAGTAGGCTCTCATCCTATAATGCCGAGTGTGCAGCCGTTGGTTAGTCAGTATACTGGAGACAGCACCGTGTGCAGACACAGAATTCTGAGCTCTCTATCAGCATTCTATATACAGATTGTATACAGTGTACATAGCACAGGGAGAGAGGAGGAGATTATCACATTATCACTTCTCTTTATTATTTCATAAATAAAGGGAAGGAAAACAAATATATATATATATATATTTCTATTATAAAAAACACCATTCAGAGAGGACAGGAGATCAGCAGAGAGGAACTTTGCTTTGGAACATCCACCATGTCCAATCAGAGTAGCAGGAAGAGGAGCAGCGAGGAAATCTATTACAGCGCCAGTGAGGAGCTAGAGATGATTTCTGAGCAGAAAGGCCAGACTTCCAGGAAGAGGAGAAGAGAGGAGGAAGCGGAGAGATCCGCTGATAAGACAGACCAGACTTCCAGGAAGAGGAAAAGAGAAGAGGAAACGGAGAGATCCGCTGATGAGACAGACCAGACTCTCAGGAAGCGGAGAAGAGAGGGGGAAACGGGGAAATCCAGTGAGCAGACAGGCCAGCCTCTCAGGAAGCGGAGACGAGTGGAGGAAATGGGGAGATCCGCTGAGCAGACAGACCAGACTTCCAGGAAGAGGGGAAGAGAGGAGGAAACAGGAAGCTCCGCTGAGCAGACTCTCAGGAAGAGAAGAGAGGAGGAAGAAGGGAGATCCACTGATGAGAAAGGCCAGCCTCGTAGGAAGCGGAGCAGATATTACACAGCCAATGAGGATCTCCAGAGCTGTGCAGAGAGGAAAGGAGAGAAGAGGCGATGGTCCCAGGACACAGAATGTGAGAGCCATCTGACGAAGAGGAGGAGGAGTGACGGAGGAAGTAAGGATTAGTTGTGAATCTTCATATAGTACATAGGGTAGAATAACAAGGAATTCCTCCACCAACTTCATCCCTAAGACCCCTTTCACACCGAGCCACCACCGGCGTCAGTGGTAAAGCGGCGTAATAGCGCCGTTTTAGCAGCGATATTCGGCCGATAGCGGGGGGGGGGGCGGTTTTAACCCCCCCCACTAGCAGCCGAAAAGGGGGTTAAATCCACCCGCAAAACGCAGCCGCAGTTTGCTGACGGTATCGCAGCGCTGCCCCACTGATTTCAATGGGGAGCAGCGGTGGAGAATCGGTGAGTTCACCGCTCCAAAGAAGCTGCTGGAAGGACATTTTCTGACATCCTGCCAGCGCACCGCTCCAGTGTGAGTGCCCTCGGTCTTTCATACTGGAGTGAATGGAGCCGCTGTTTTAAGGCGGTTTTCAGGTGCTATTTTTAACGCTATAGCACCTGCAAAACGCTCCAGTGTGAAAGGGGTCTAAGGAGGAGCTGGGCTCAGAGGAGGAGACATTTTCTCTGTGATAGCGATTAATTACCAAACTTATCATTAACCAGAGAAATGATCAACCGGACTCCCCCCCCACATTACCGACCATGACAATTAACGTCCCCCCCCATCCCTTCCCCCCACATTGATGCCCATATCAGTGAAAGTTCAACCCACCCCCATATTGTTGGTTAAAGTTTAGCCCCCCTCACAATGACCACTCACACTACTAGCTATGGCAATGAAAATGTAACCCCCCCTCTTTGATCCCCCCACACATTGCTGGGCATTGCAATGAAAGTTTCACCCCCCCCCCCATAACTCTCACCTCAATGCTACGCATGGCAGGTGAAAATTGGAGCCCCCATAACCCCCCCCCCCCCCCACATTTCTGGGCATGGTAGTGAAAGTCCCCGTCCCCCCCATAAGCTGATCTTATACACACCTATAGGCTTGCTCTAAGTCTGCAGATCATTGATGATTGGATGATAATTTAACTGTTTAACCACTTGCTTACTGGCCACTTAAACCCCCCTTCCTTCCCAGGCCAATTTTCAGCTTTCAGCGCTCTTGCACTTTCAATAAGAATTGCGCAGTCATGCAACACTGTACCCAAATTAAATTTTTATCATTTTTTCCCCACAAATAGAGCTTTCTTTTGGTGGTATTTGATCACCTCTGCGGTTTTTATATTTTGTTAAAAATTTTTTAAAAAGACCGAATAAAAAAAAAAAAGAAAAAAATTATATTTTTATATTTTGTTATAACATTTTGCAAACGGGTAATTTTTCTCCTTCATTGATGTACGCTGATGAGGCTGCACTGATGGGCACCGATAGGCTGCACTGATGGGCATTGATAGGTGGCACTGGTGGGCACTGAGAAGTGGCACTAATAGGTGGCACTGATAGGTGGTAGTGATGGGCACTGATGGGTGGCAGTGATGGGCACTGGCAGATTACACTGATAGGCAGCATTGCTAGGTGGCACTGATTGGCACCACTGGTGGGCAATGATAGGTGGCACTTGTGGGCATGGATAGGTGGCACTCATGGGCACTGGCAGGGGGTTCTGATTGGCACAGATGAGGGTACTGATTGGCATCCTCTTTGAAACCGATGTCCCTTGCACAAAAGCCGTTGATCAGCTTATTTTTCTCCTGGTGCTGTCAGCGTGAGAAAAAAATAAAAAATTACCAAGCTTTTGTTTACACACGTGATCAGCTGTCATTGGCTGACAGCTGATCTTGTGGTGAGGTGCTGGGATCGGATCTGATCACCCGAGTCTCAGTGACTCGGCGATCACAGTGCGAGCGCCGCGCGTGCCCTGCAGGGGGTGCGCGGGGAGCATGCAAAGGGGGGGATGTCATATGACGGCCTCCCGGAGATTCAGGTCTGCGCTGTAGCCATCATTCACCAAGAGGTTAAATGCAAACTAGAATGAAGGGTTGTGGGTGGAGTCAGCTATCAATTACCAATAGAAATCAGTGATAAGACCTGTATGTGGGCGGAGCAATAAAATGTATTTCTCTTTCTCCTTTTTTAGCAGATGGCAGGACAGCAGAGCAAGTAGCGGCCCCTACAGAATGCGTAGCGGCCCCTACAGAACACGTAGTGGCCCCTGCAGGGCAGGCAGTGGCCTCTCCAGGGCAGGCAGCGGCCTCTCCAGGGCAGGCAGCGGCCTCTCCAGGGCAGGCAGCGGCCCCTGCAGGGCAGGCAGCAGCCTCTCCAGGGCAGGCAGCGGCCACTACAGCGCAGGCAGCGGCCACTACAGCACAGGCAGCGGCCACTACAGCGCAGGCAGCGGACCCTCCAGGACATGAAGAGACCGATTTGACTCCGGAGAGCTTCATCTTCCATAAGATACTTGGAGCGGGAGCCTTTGGGACGGTAAGTATCAGCGATGCAGGCAAGTGCAACCCATTCAAGTGAATGGTGCCGCACTGCAACCGCCCCTTCCCAACTACGTATGACCATGTACAAACGAGTGTGGTTTCCCAGTACTGCTGCCTGAAGTGCGATCTGAATGGAGATCGCACTTCAAACAGCAAAGCGGGTGTAAACCAGACCTAGCAACTAGAACACGTGGAAAAAAGATGATGTACTAACTGTCTCTCTCCTACAGGTGGTGCTGGCCACTCACATTGACAGCGGCGTGATGGTGGCCGTGAAGATCGTAGACAAGTTACTCCTAACTGCATGCAGCAGTGAAGCAGCCCTGGTGGAGCGCCATGCTATGGAGAAGGTGGGGAATAGTCATTACTGTATCCACGCCTATGCCACATTCCAGACAGAGGTAAGTCTATTTTTCGGAACAGAGAAAGGTATAGAATGATAGAATGAACGGCATTTATGTAAAATAGTGCAAACATTGCTACAAGATATCTGCATGGCCTCCTGTGATCAACCCAGTCTGGTGACATCATTGCTGGGTCAGTGACCACAGCCCTGTGAGATTATATATATATATATATATATATATATATATATATATACATACATACAGATGGATATAGGTAGATGGATATAAATACAGACAGATATAGATAGGTGGATGTACTCTAGGTAGATATGGATGTACTGTAGGTAGATATGGATGGATATAGTGTACGTAGATATGGATGGATAAAGTGTAGGTGGATATAGATGGATTGATATCGTGTAGGTGGATATAGATGGATGGATATAGTATAGATCAGGGTCGGACTGACCATTCTGGCACTCGGCACTGACCGAGGTCCCCAGGGCCACTAAGGGCCCCCATCAGGGTTGCCAACCTCTGTAAAAGCATCTGCCCTTCAAATGACCACTACCACATCATTTTGCCATACAAATCTTGAAATTGTATCTGCTCCGCCTCTCCACTGCCTCCTCAGCCAATGGGAGCACAGTGTACACACCCCCTTCTCCAGCACCGCTTTTCTTGACACAGGAGCAGGAGATGCTGACAGCTGGAGGAGAGGGGAGGGAGGAGGGGACAGCCTGCAGTGTGGGTACTAACTGGTGCCCCATAGAAGGGAAGCTGGCTGAGCTGAAAGAAATGTACTTTTCTCCTGTATTACCACATCCAATGTCTGAGCTGCTGGGGCACTACAAGTCCCAGCATGCCAGGAGATGGGGACAGCAGCAGTGTGTTCTATCAGAATGATTTTTCGGTGAAAAGTGCTGATATGTGTATGTGTGTGTATATATATATATATATATATATATATATTATAATATAAAATGTATTATGCGTGTGTGTATATATGTATACTGTGCGTGTGTGTGTATATGTATACTATGTATGTATACTGTGCATGTGTGTATATCAGGGGTGGTCCATCCATTAATGGCACCGCCCCCTCTATCACGACACCCCCTATATCTAGAATGTATAGATTCATCCATAGCATAAATCTATCCATGGCCACCCCCTATTCGGGCATCCGGCCCCTTTTAGGACGCCAGGCACCTGAATTACAGTGGCAGGGGTGGTTATTTCGAAGCACCTGATTAGAGCCATAAGCTCTAATAGGCTTCAAAATAGGGTGGGCTTGGAGCGCAGAGCACTCAGTGCCCATCCAGGTGTGTTAGAAAAGCAAATTAATATTTGCTTTTCTAACACTGAACCGCCTCTCTGCCAATCAGGAAGTGCGGGTCTGATACCCATCACATGATTGGCTGAAAGGACAGGTGCTCCTATTGGACGCCTAGCAGGAGGAAAGAAGAGATGCAGGGTGTAAACATGGAGGACATAGCTCGCCGCTGCCCGTCCCACATCTCACCACCATCACATGCTGCCTGACCCGCCACCAAGATGGGGCAAGTGCCGGTCCGACAACGGGCGGGGGTGCTGGTTAAATGCCGCCAGGGGGTCACAGTGGCTGCATTTGATGGGGCACAGTGAGGCTGCATTTGATGGGGCACAGTGAGGCTGCATTTGATGGGGCACAGTGAGGCTGCAATTGAGGTTTTTTTCCAGTATTTTTCCCATTTTGTTTGCACCCCCCCCCCCAAAAAAAAATGTGAGCACCAGCTGCCACTGGTGTATGGTGTGTGTGTACACTGTATGATCAATGTGTGCCCACTGCTGCTCAACAGAAGTCGCTCTAACAATCCTATGCCCGTGAAAAATGCACTTGTTGCCATTCGGGGCCATCTGAATGGTGAACTGCTGAGCTTGGCCTTGGATCAGGCAGCAGAGCAGGTCTGAGTGCACACCTGTGCAGTGACATCGTGACACACATCAAGCATGGCTTTTGTTCACATGCCCCACTGCCCGATCTGAGGCCAACCACAGCAGTTCACTATTCCGCTGGCTTTACGACTCACTTGCGCAGTTCAGAGGCAGCAACAAGTGGATATTTTTTAAAAGTCTTTTCCCGCCAGCTGCTTAACACACCAAGCACCAAGGTGCAAAGGTGTGTGTAAGGGGACACTGATGGAAGGTGACATTGGGGGCTCTGCCATAGGGTTGCACACTGGGGGGCTCTGCCGCAGGGTTGCACACTGGGGGGGCTCTGCCGCAGGGTTGCACACTGGGGGGGCTCTGCCGCAGGGTTGCACACTGGGGGGGCTCTGCCGCAGGGTTGCACACTGGGGGGGCTCTGCCGCAGGGTTGCACACTGGGGGGGCTCTGCCGCAGGGTTGCACACTGGGGGGGCTCTGCCGCAGGGTTGCACACTGGGGGGGCTCTGCCGCAGGGTTGCACACTGGGGGGGCTCTGCCGCAGGGTGACACACTGGGGGGGCTCTGCCGCAGGGTGACACACTGGGGGGGCTCTGCCGCAGGGTGACACACTGGGGGGGCTCTGCCGCAGGGTGACACACTGGGGGGGGCTCTGCCGCAGGGTGACACACTGGGGGGGATCTGCCGCAGGGTGACACACTGGGGGGGGCTCTGCCGCAGGGTGGCACACACGCATGGCGGCCATCTCTAAGGCTGGGGGGCCCCATAATCTCCTATTGCCCGGGGGGTCCATGAGTTGTCAGTCCATCCCTGGTATAGATAGATATAGATAGATGGATATAGTATAGGTAGATATATATGTAGATATGGATGAATGAATATAGTATAGGTAGATATAGATGGATGGATATAGTATAGGTAGATGTATATATAGATGGATATATTGTAGGTAGATATAGATATGGATGGCTATAGTGTAGGTAGATATGGATGGATATAGTATAGGTAGATATGGATGGATGGATATAGTTAGATGGATATATTGTAGGCAGATATAGATATGGATGGATAGTATAGGTAGATATACATATAGATATGGATGCATATAGTGTAGGTAGATATGGATATGGATGGATGGATATAGTGTAGGTAGATATAGATATGGATGGATATAGTGTAGGTAGATATGGGTGGATGGGTATAGATAGATATAGATGGATGGATATAGTGTAGGTAGATATAGATATAGATGGATGGATATAGTGTAGGTAGATATAGATGTGGATGGATATAGTGTAGGTAGATATGGATGGATGTATGGATATAGTGTAGGTAGATATGAATAGATGGATGGATGGATATAGTATAGATAGATATAGATGGATGGACATAGTGTAAGTAGATATAGATATAGATGGATAGATATAGTGTAGGTAGATATGGATGGATGGATATAGTGTAGGTAGATATAGATGGATGGACATAGTGTAGGTAGATATAGATGGACGGACATAGTGTAGGTAGATATAGATATAGATGGATGGATATAGTGTAGGTAGATATAGATGGATATAGTGTAGGTAGATATAGATATAGATGGATAGATATAGTGTAGGTAGATATAGATGTGGATGGATGGATATAGTGTAGGTAGATATGGATGGATGGATATAGATGGATGGACATAGTGTAGGTAGATATAGATATAGATGGATAGATATAGTGTAGGTAGATATGGATGGATGGATGGATGGATATAGTGTAGGTAGATATAGATGGATGGACATAGTGTAGGTAGATATAGATATAGATGGATGGATATAGTGTAGGTAGATATAGATGGATATAGTGTAGGTAGATATAGATATAGATGGATGTATAGAGTGTAGGTAGATATAGATGGATATAGTGTAGGTAGATATAGATATAGATGGATGGCTATAGTGTAGGTAGATATAGATATAGATGGATGTATAGAGTGTAGGTAGATATAGATGGATGAATATAGTGTAGGTATAGGTAGACATCATGCAGTATATTTGGGTAGTTATATATATAACATGTGACTCTGATTAGGACCTTCTAAGGAAAATGCATTAATTGACCTGTCTGTGTTCCCCCCCCAGAGCCAACTCTTCTATGTCATGGAGTATTTGAGCGGAGGAGATCTGGTGGACAAGGAGGAAGCATGTGACCTCGCCACCCTCAGACTGACCACAGCGGAGCTTGTGTGTGGTCTGCAGTTTATCCACTCCACAGGAATCATACACAGGTAAGTACTATTATTCACTTTACAATCTGCCCCTCCTGCTGCCTGAACACCCAATGGTGACCCGTTCCTCCTCCTCTATCCAATGTCCACCGTTCTGCTGGACACACACATAAGGAGAGGAGAACGGAGGAACACCAGACTGGATGATAGGAAACATTGGGTAGCACTAGGAAAGGGAGCTTTGTGATTGTTCATATGGATCTGTAATACTGGGATTTATGGGAGGGATCATTGTCTGAACTACAGAGCTGACACTTTTTTTTTTTCTCTCCACAGAGACATAAAGCTGGACAACATCCTTATAGATAGCACTGGACACATCAAGATAGCTGACTTCGGCATTGCAAGTATCTACAGGCCTGAACACAAGGTAAGTCCAACGTGCCCATACACAGGGCAATTGTCAACCAAACTAGAATTGAATTAACGAGAACCTATATAAAAAGAGCAATTATCAGATTAGGACTAGATTAAAAACCTTGGGGGTCCCGTCCAGCTACTCATCTGGCTCTGGGGGTTCTGTCCAGTCCTGGGGGCCTCATCCAGCCACTATCTGGTCTTGGCGGTCCAGTCCAGCTAACACCTACTCCTGGGGGCCCTGTCCAACTCCTATCTGGCCATTTCTAGTCCTGGGGGGCTCTTTCTAACCATCATCTTGCCCTAGAGGTCCCTTCAGGCTACCATCTGGCCCTGTGGGTGATTTCCAGTTTGGGGGGGGGGGGCTCCTAACCATCATCTAACCCTGGGGGTCCCGTCCAGCTACCCCCAGCCCCTGGGAGCCCTGCTCTGCTACCATCTGGTCCGAGGGTCCTGTCCGAGGGGAGGTCCTGTGATCTCTGAGGGGCCTGTCCAGTCTGGGGGGCCCTGTCCAGCTACCATTTGGCCCTGAAGGTTCGGTCCTGTCCGGGGGGGCGGGGGTCCTGTCCAGCTAGCCTCTGCCCCTGTGATCCCTATCTAGCTACCATCTGGTTTTAGGGATCCTGTAAAGTCCTGGGGAACCCTGTCAAGCTACCATCTAGCCCTGGGGATCCTGTCCTGGGGGACCCTGTTCAGCTACCATCTGGCTTTGAGGATCCTGTGCATTCCTGTTCAGCTACCATCTGGCTCTGGGGGTCCTGTCCACTCCTGGGGGTCCAGTCCTGGTCCCATCCAGCTAACACTTGCCCCTGGGGGAGATGTCCAGCTACCATCTGTGGGTGATGTACAGTTCTGGAGGGCCCCACCTAACCATCATCTGACCCTGATGGTCCCGTCCTGTCTTGAAGGATCCCATCTAGCTACCTTCTGCCCCTAGGAGCCCTGTTTAGCTACCATCTGGCTCTGAGGATCCTGTGCAGTTCTGGGGGGCTCCGTCCAGCTCCCATCTGTCCCTGAGGGTCCTGTCCCTGGAGGGTCCTGTCCAGCAACCCTCCACCCCTGTGATCCCTGTCTAGCTATCATCTGGCCCTGGGGGCCTCATCCGGCTACTATCCACCCCTGGGGGTTAATAATTAAAGATTGAAACGTGTTGTAATGTTAATGCTGCTGGTTTCTAGCCTGACCTGTCATCCTTATCCTCTCTCTGATTTCTCCACAGATGCCGTGTGACCCATCCATGGATTATTTCTGGTTAGGGATCACGCTATGTGATCTGGCTTTTGGAATTCGTCCAACATTTAGCACCCGTGACAATGTCATCCACTGTGTAATGCCAACGTACCTGGGGGACACCGACCCAGACTTTATGCACCTGCTAGAAAAGGTAAGTAGTGACACAGTCCTAGCGAGACAAGGAGAGTAGACATAAAGGCTCCGCCAGGGAGTCAGTGCATGTCATGCGCCAATACCATCACCTCATATTTTTTTCTGTTTTCTTTTCTCCCCGTAGCTCCTGTGCGAAGGCAAAGAGGTGCGCAAAGCCACCATCAGCAACATCAGAGACCACCCGTTTTTCCAAGGAATAAACTGGAAGGAGGTGGAGGCGAAAGAGACGCCCCCCCCATTCTTTGTACGTCGAAAGGTATGTATTTGATCTGTGTGTCAATAGGTGGTATGCTTGCATTGAAGTCAATTGGATTTATTTTGCACTGAAGTCAATAGGATGTGGTATGTCATTATCAGAACTTTTTTGTTTTATCGGCAAAATGAAGATAACCCTATTCTCGGCTGATAACTTTCCCGCCTCTGATATATCAGTGCATACCTACATAGAAGGATTTCTTGTAATCATTCTTGGATCTCATTGTTCTATTTTTTCTATTTCAGGGCCTCAGACAAGTTACAAGACAGAAGATATCACTGGATGATCTCATAAACAATGAGACCATTCCAGCCAAGAAGCAGGTGCTGTTCAATGGCTTTTCATTTGAAAGTGATCAATGGAGAGCCATACAGAAGCTAAACTGAAGGCGGAACACACCAGGATATAGCTTATGGAAACTGACATAAAATACTGCAAGGGACAGAGGCTACAAAGGGAGTCGGGACAGAGGCTACAAAGGGAGCCGGGACAGAGGCTACAAAGGGAGCCGGGACAGAGGCTACAAGGGGGAGCCGGGACAGAGGCTACAAGGGGGAGCCGGGACAGAGGCTACAAGGGGGAGCCGGGACAGAGGCTACAAGGGGGAGCCGGGACAGAGGCTACAAGGGGGAGCCGGGACAGAGGCTACAAGGGGGAGCCGGGACAGAGGCTGCAAGGGAGCCGGGACAGAGGCTGCAAGGGAGCCGGGACAGAGGCTGCAAGTGAGCCGAGACAGAGGCTGCAAGGGAGCCGAGACAGAGGCTACAAGGGAGTGGGAGCCGAGACAGAGGCTAAAAGGGAGCCGAGACAGAGGCTAAAAGGGAGCCGAGACAGAGGCTAAAAGGGAGCCGAGACAGAGGCTAAAAGGGAGCCGAGACAGAGGCTAAAAGGGAGCCGAGACAGAGGCTACAAGGGAGCCGAGACAGAGGCTACAAGGGAGCCGAGACAGAGGCTACAAGGGAGCCGAGACAGAGGCTACAAGGGAGCCGAGACAGAAGAATCTGTAGGAGAGCAAGGGGGAGTCTACAGGAAGTGGGGAAGAGTCTGTGAGAGAGCAGGGAGAAAGAAGTGTGTGGGAGTGCATGGAAGAGTTTGCTCCCACAATAAAGCCGTGGCTCCAGCGCTGTAGGAGGTGATTTCACCACCACAGTTAAAAAAAAAAAAAAATATAGCATATATGCCGAAGCATGGGGGCAGCAGGGGTAGGGGAGCGATTTGCTTTTGGGGTGGATGCCCCCATGCTTCGGCATATATATATATTTTAGGCACAGATTACGCTAAAAAAAATGTTTGTTTTTTTTGGATTTGCTTTACAGGTATGGTATGTCTTCAGCCTATATTTTTTTAGGCCATTCAGCTGCAGCACTGATTTACTTATCTTGACAGCAACAGCGTTTGCTCCCACGATACATAAAGCTGTGACTCCAGCGCTGTAGGAGGTTATTTCACCACCACAGTTAAAAAAAAGAGCATATATGCCGAAGCATGGAGGCAGCAGGGGTGGAGGAGCGATTTGCTCCAAACTTTAGGGGCGGATGCCCCCATGCTTCGGCATATATATATATTTTAGGCATGATTTCACCACCACAGTTAAAAACTAAATGTTGCAAGTATGCCCATTATTAGAAGTGGGTGGATGAAGGGAGGTATTCTAATGGTGGACATACCCACCGATCAATCTTTTTTTCGTTCAGCCATGAAAAAAAGATTACAATATATGCCCAACAAGGACCAGCAACGTACTGGTATGTTGCTGGATTTTGAGTGGTTATACAAGAATGATACCTGTGAGTTTAAGTATCATCTTGGTAAAAACTAACTAGGTTTGCACTCCCCAGCGGTTAGCTGGAGAGCGTTTTGGCAATACTTTGCAGAGCAAGGGGGAGTCTACAGGAAGTGGGGAAGAGTCTGTGAGGGAGCAGGGAGAAAGAAGTGTGTGGGAGTGCATGGAAGAGTTTGCTCCCACAATAAAGCCGTGGCTCCAGCGCTGTAGGAGGTGATTTCACCACCACAGTTAAAAAAAAAAAAAAATATAGCATATATGCCGAAGCATGGGGGCAGCAGGGGTAGGGGAGCGATTTGCTTTTGGGGTGGATGCCCCCATGCTTCGGCATATATATATATTTTAGGCACAGATTACGCTAAAAAAAAATTTTGTTTTTTTTGGATTTGCTTTACAGGTATGGTATGTCTTCAGCCTATATTTTTTTAGGCCATTCAGCTGCAGCACTGATTTACTTATCTTGACAGCAACAGCGTTTGCTCCCACGATACATAAAGCTGTGACTCCAGCGCTGTAGGAGGTTATTTCACCACCACAGTTAAAAAAAAGAGCATATATGCCGAAGCATGGAGGCAGCAGGGGTGGAGGAGCGATTTGCTCCAAACTTTAGGGGCGGATGCCCCCATGCTTCGGCATATATATATATATTTTAGGCATGATTTCACCACCACAGTTAAAAACTAAATGTTGCAAGTATGCCCATTATTAGAAGTGGGTGGATGAAGGGAGGTATTCTAATGGTGGACATACCCACCGATCAATCTTTTTTTCGTTCAGCCATGAAAAAAAGATTACAATATATGCCCAACAAGGACCAGCAACGTACTGGTATGTTGCTGGATTTTGAGTGGTTATACAAGAATGATACCTGTGAGTTTAAGTATCATCTTGGTAAAAACTAACTAGGTTTGCACTCCCCAGCGGTTAGCTGGAGAGCGTTTTGGCAATACTTTGCAGAGCAAGGGGGAGTCTACAGGAAGTGGGGAAGAGTCTGTGAGGGAGCAGGGAGAAAGAAGTGTGTGGGAGTGCATGGAAGAGTTTGCTCCCACAATAAAGCCGTGGCTCCAGCGCTGTAGGAGGTGATTTCACCACCACAGTTAAAAAAAAAAAAAATATAGCATATATGCCGAAGCATGGGGGCAGCAGGGGTAGGGGAGCGATTTGCTTTTGGGGTGGATGCCCCCATGCTTCGGCATATATATATATTTTAGGCACAGATTACGCTAAAAAAAATTTTTGTTTTTTTTGGATTTGCTTTACAGGTATGGTATGTCTTCAGCCTATATTTTTTTAGGCCATTCAGCTGCAGCACTGATTTACTTATCTTGACAGCAACAGCGTTTGCTCCCACGATACATAAAGCTGTGACTCCAGCGCTGTAGGAGGTTATTTCACCACCACAGTTAAAAAAAAGAGCATATATGCCGAAGCATGGAGGCAGCAGGGGTGGAGGAGCGATTTGCTCCAAACTTTAGGGGCGGATGCCCCCATGCTTCGGCATATATATATATATTTTAGGCATGATTTCACCACCACAGTTAAAAACTAAATGTTGCAAGTATGCCCATTATTAGAAGTGGGTGGATGAAGGGAGGTATTCTAATGGTGGACATACCCACCGATCAATCTTTTTTTCGTTCAGCCATGAAAAAAAGATTACAATATATGCCCAACAAGGACCAGCAACGTACTGGTATGTTGCTGGATTTTGAGTGGTTATACAAGAATGATACCTGTGAGTTTAAGTATCATCTTGGTCAAAACTAACTAGGTTTGCACTCCCCAGCGGTTAGCTGGAGAGCGTTTTGGCAATACTTTGCGTCGTTTATAGGTTACTTTAGGGCCCCTTGGGTAGACATTGGCGAACACCTGGGATCAGACAGATGCTGTTTTATTTTTGTTTAACCTCAGAGGTTTTAGGCTGTACCCACGTGGGGCGGGGTGGGGTCTGGGCTGACCTCTGGTGGAGGGGCTTGGATATAACCATCACATTGATGATAGGGGGTGCAGGGGGGATCCAAGCTCACAATGGTACCAGTTTTCTTATTTTCTTTTCCCAGAGGAATCGAAATGGCTGTTAAATGTAAGTTCACATATGTTGCACTACAGCTATACTGTTTATTTGTTGGTATACTATGTTTTGCTGACCATTTTATATTGCTATTGTGGGTGGGGCGGGGCGGGCTGGGGGCTCCACCCCGGTCCTGTCTAGCCTCCCTCCCAAGTTTGGGCGGCACAGTGGTGTGAGTGGTTAGCACTCTCACCTAGCAGTAAAAAGGGTCGCTGGTTTGAATCCCAACCACGACACAACCTGCCTGGAGTTTGCATGTTCTCCCTGTGCCTGCGTGGGTTTCCTCCGGGTACTCCGGTTTCCTCCCACACTCCAAAGACATGCAGGTTGGTTAATTGGCTTCTCCCCAAAATTGGCCCTAGTATATCAATGGGGACATTGGATTGTGGGTTCCTTGAGGGTAGGGACTACAGCACACCCATGGTGGCCAACCTGACACTCGCCTTTGCTCGGTGAGCTCACACTAGGTACATCTCATACACAACCCTTTCCCCTCTTCCCCCCTTGCCCCTCTCCCTCCCCACCCCCACGTCTCTCTCTCTCTTTGCTCTCCCCCACCCCCTTTTTGTCTTCTCACTGTTTCTCTTTGTTCTCCAGGAACCTGGACCACTGGGCTCCAGATCATATTAGTCTAATATGTCAAATTATAAAACTGCTTGGGGCTGGTTCGGGACCTTCACTGGAGCAATATTAATGGATAGGCAGCACCAGGAATTTAAGACCACCAGAAACACCCCAGCTGGCAGTATATCGGTTTGCTCCTAGGAGGCCGTAAAGTGTCTCCAACCATAGTACATCCCTGTGATGCTGTATTATGTAACCGACTGTATATATCCAGATATGTGTATGATTTAATTGACTAAATGTGCTGGTGATTGTACCCGACCCTGTTCTTGGAATAAATAAAATTGTAAAAAAATTACACTCTGTTGATTCTCCTGTGTGAGACTTTTTTCCTTCTCCTTTCATGTGTGAGACTTTTTGTGAGCCTAGCCACTTACGGGACACCGAAAACCAAGCACCGCCTTCAGGCATTCTAAGCCCTTGTACACAAGGTCAGACATTCATACGGAAAATGTCCGATCGGACCGTGTTGTCGGATAATCCGACCATGTGTGGGCTTCATCAGACTTTTTGCGTGGGAATGTTCAACCAACAAAGTTTGAGAGCTGGATATAAAAAATTTCCGAAAACATGATCCGAACGGACTTTGTGCGATCGTTTGTAGAGAATTCTGATCGGAAAAAGTGCCACGCATGCTCAGATCAAATTCCTAGACCAAAGCTAACGTAGTCCCATCGTAACTAAATAACATCATCACGTTACAAACGATCGGATTTTCCGACAACTGTGTCCAACTGTTTGTATGCAACACCAGTTTCAGACAAAATCCGTCTGAAAAAAAATCCGACGGATTTTGTTGTCAGAATGTCCGACCGTGTGTACAAGGGCTAAGGGTGTAAATTTTTTATTTCACTTCTCACTGCCCACAGTTTTTGAGGCCATGGAATGCCCAGATGGCACAAACCCCCCCAAATGACCCTATTTTGTAAAGTAGACACCTCAAGCTATTTGCTGAGAGGTATGGTGAGTATTTTGCAGACCTCGCTTTTTGTCACAAAGTTTTGAAATTTTTTTTTTTTTTTTTTTGTAAAATCTTTTTTTATTGAGTTTTTCTTTGGCATACAGAATAGCCCACACAGGGGCCAAACATTTCCCACACAGGGGCCAACTTCAAAATGTGGCAACAGGCCACAAAAGGCACATCACATAACATACATTCTGCTTCTGATGCAGCAACCATCTGCAACAGGGCAAGTCAACACAAACATAACCTTGTCTATCTATACCCCAATGTGGGGAGAGGGTATTGTAGGAGAATTAGTGCTAAGTATTATAATGATCGGATAAGGTATCATAGGAGCAGTTGGGTCAGCCTATAATCATACTATAACCATAACGAGAAACTATGGGTTATTCACGACATCCGTTGCCGTAGTGTTATCATCCAACCAGCAGTTCCACACCTTCTCAAATTTCTGTGGGCAACCCCTGCTCATGTATGTGGCCCTATAGAGGGGCAAACTAGCATTCACCAGGTTTTTCCAGAACTTGATAGAGGGGGGAGATGGTTGTTTCCAGGTCATGGTGATGGCCTTGCGTGCATAGTACAATAACAGGGATATGAGTGTTTTCCTAGCCCTGAGGATCGACATTTGCTCCACTAACCCCAGCAGACAATATTTAGGATCATAGGGAATACTAATCTCAGTAGTCTTAACTATCACCAGGAGAACCTCCTTCCAGTAGCATACAATCGCTGGACAAGCCCAGAAAATGTGAATGAAGTCTCCTGGCCGATAAGAGCAGCGCCAGCACTCCGGGGAATGCGTCGGCGACATCTGGTGCAGTCTGTGGGGTGTGTAGTGGGCTCTGTGTACAATTTTGTATTGGACCAATTTGTCCCTGGCTGAAACCAAAGGGGAGAACGGAAAATCCCAAACCTCCCTCCAGTCATCGTCATCCAGCTCCGGTATGTCCACCACCCATCTCCTGCGGAGGGAGGACAGCTCGGGGACGGCAGCAACCAGTAGGGACCCGTAAATCTGAGACATGGGTTTCTCCAGATCTTTTACCCGAAGGATGGATTCAAGCTCAGAGTAATCCAGTACGACTGGTTGTCCCAAAAATTGACATCGATAAGCATGTGCGATTTGAAGATATCGGAAATGGGCCCATAAAGGGACATTAAATTGAGCACGCAGTATATGAAAGGGAGTGAGTTCCCCGTTGGTAACAATATGTTCCAGTGTCAGTATTTTACACCTGGCCCAGGCCTGTGGGTCCGGGATGGTCCTAAACTGCGGAAGGCCAGGATTCAGCCACAGGGGGGTGTGAGGAGACCAGGAGTTCGGCAGGGATGCCCTCAGTGCCTCTCCCACCCTCCACGCCCTTATAGTGGTGCGCATAGAAGGGGTGAGGCAGTGAGGTGTTTTCGGCCCCCTGAATACCAACCCCCTCAAGGCCTCCAGAGACCCCACTATAGCTGCCTCCAGGACCGTCGCAGCGTTGGTCAGGTCCGGCCGCAACCACCAGTGGACGGTTACAAGCTGAGTGGCTAGGAAATATTTGTGACAGTCAGGGAGAGCCAACCCCCCACTGCCCACAGGCCTGGTGAGTGTGGTGTATTTGAATGTAGGGGATTTGGGTCCCCAGATGAAGGAGAGGAAGAGTTGTTTCAGAGAGTTAAAGAAGGTTTTAGACAGCCATTGTGGGGAGTTCCTAAATATGTACGTAAGTTTGGGGAGGACCTTCATTTTAAGAAGATTTATGCGGCCAATAAGGGAGAGGGGGAGGTTACCCCACGCCTTTAATTTGGACTTGAGCTCTATCAGAACAGGTTCAAGATTGAGCCGTACAAAGTCCTTGCTCTCTCTTGAAACAACAATACCCAAATAGGTAAACCTGTCCACCCATTGAAGCATGGCGGAGGATGGTGAGGTCCTGGCCCCCACATCCACCTCAAAGAGCTGAGACTTATGCCAATTCACCTTCAACCCGGTGAAGGCAGAGAAGACCTCCATGATTCCGAGTGCGCCCCGCAGAGAGTCACCAGGATCATTTAAAAAAAGCAGAAGATCATCCGCATAGAGAGCCACTCTCTCCTCCAGCCAGCCCACTCGAAGACCACGGACCTCGGCTGAACTCCGAAGAGCCTCAGCAATAGGTTCCATGGCTAGGGCGAACAAGGCCGGGGAGAGAGGGCATCCCTGCCTGGTGCCCCTCTGCAGGGAGAACGAGGGCGACAGGGAGCCATTCAGTTTAATGCATGCCACGGGACCGGTGTATAGTGTGCGTATCCAGGCAATAAACCGCAGTGGGAAACCCATTCTTCTAAGCACCTCCCACAGATACACCCACTCCACTGTATCAAATGCCTTCTCCATATCAAGGGTGGCAATGGTCCTAGTGCCTTCATTGTCATGGGGGGCATGAATATTAGAAAACAGTCTACGGATATTGATGTCAGTGGACCTACCTGGCATAAAGCCCGTTTGGTCAGAGTCAATCAGAGATTTAATAACTTTGTTGAGTCTAGTGGCCAAGATTTTGGTCAATATTTTTAAATCGCAATTCAGGAGTGCTATTGGCCTGTAAGAGGTGCACTGCTTGGGGTCCTTATTAGGTTTTGGAATGAGAACAATATGGGCCTCTCTCATAGAGGCCGGCAGGGAGCCCTGTTGAAGACAGGCTCGATACATCTGAGCCAGCCTGGGGGCAAGCAGCTCCACATGGGCTCTATAATACTCTATGGGTAGTCCATCCGGCCCCGGGGTCTTCCCTGCTGGGAAAGACCCGATGGCCATCGTGACCTCCTCTGGTGTGATCTCCGAGACAAGGAGTAGTCGCTCCGTGTCAGAGAGCCATCCCAGTGCTAGCGTATCCAACAACGAGGTCATTAGTGTGGGGTCAAAGCGTTCAGGGAGTGAGGAGATATACAGAGAGGAATAAAACCTGGTGAAGGCATACAAAATATCCTCCGGAGAGGTAACCAATGTCCCTTCTGCCGTGAGTATTTCCGGTATAACCGCTAAAGGCCTGTCTTGTTGCGCCAGCACAGCTTATAGTTTGCTGTTCTTATCACCATATTCAAAGTATTTCTGTCTGCTGTCCTGTAGCCCAAGCCTGGTAGTTTCAGAGACATGGAGGTGCAACTCCCGCCTAAGTGATGACAGGTGCTCGAAGTTGGGGACCGTTGCCGAGGCCGAGTACTGATTCAGGGCCTCCTCAACTTTGTGCTGTAAATCAGACACTGTGTCCCCAAGTTCTGCTCTAACGGCCGCTACAGCAGAGATATACTGTCCCCTACCATAGGCTTTGGAGGCATCCCATGTCGTCCCCAAGGAGGCTGACCCCGCATTGTGCACCCAGTAGTCCTGCAAGGAGGGAGAAACTCTATCATTTACTGCCGCATTATTAATCCAATGGGGCTGCAGCCTCCAGAGGGTGTTGTTCTTAGTCTTGGTGGTCCTAACAATTAATTTAAGGGGGTGGTGATCCGATAAGCCAGAGGGAAGGTAGCTAGCCTCCTGGACGTTGGCCAGGAGGAGGTCGTTGGCAAAAGCCAGATCAATACGGGAGGATGTTTTAAATGTGGATGAAAAACAGGAGTACGTTCTATCCGGGGGGTGAAGCCACCTCCACACCTCCTGGAAATCTGTAGCCTGGGCCCACGTACCAAGATCAGGATTAAAAGTCGAATGTGGGGAGGGCCTATCTAGATCACGGGACAATGTGGCGTTGAAATCTCCCATAAACAGGATACACGCCGGGCAATGCGGAGCCAACCTCTCATACAAGTTATACAGGACGTGCATCTGGCTCAGAGGAGGCAGATAGACGTTAACAATGACATATTTCTTATTATAAATGCTCAGTACCACCATAGCAAATTTCCCCTGGGGGTCCAGGTGAACCTCATGGAGCACACAAGGCACTCGCTTACTAATCAGTATTGATACCCCTCGAGAGTACGAGGAGTAGGTCGCATGCAACGCCCTCTGCACCCAGGGTTTTTTAAGAGCCAGAACTTTACTACCAGTTAAGTGTGTTTCCTGCAGTAGGACTATGTGAGGATTATGTAGTTTTAAATATTGGAACAACAGCGAACGCTTGTATTTGGAGTTGAGTCCCCTGACGTTCCATGATATAATAGTCAGCGATTCGGTAGCTGAGGGAGCCATCATGGAACATCAGGGGGGAATAAAATCAGGATAATCCTAAATAACCAGTAGGTGCAGGCAAACCCAAAGTCAGTACACATATTCAGCAATATTCTAGCAGCACTAAATTTAAACTCAGCTTTAAAGCAAAAAAAACCTCTTCCCACAAAACATATAAAACCCTACCCCAACATCATACAAACCACGGTCAGTGACCCAAACATTAGGCCATCGAACCATACCAACCGATGCGGGGTTTCTTCCCATAACTTTAGAAACTACAAATCACTGAGACCCCTGAATGTTGGGTCACAGATAGGTACAGTCCTTCCCAGTAGAGTCCGTATCAGTTTTGGAAGGGGGACCCAATCTTGGAGGGGGAAACGGGGGGGGGGGGGGGAGTAAAACAGGGGGTGTGTCTAACCACAAGTGGGGTAAGTCAATGGCCTTCAGTGGAGCTCCTCAGGCAGGAGTAACGTCAGTTCATCCCGCATTGCAAGAGAACTAAGCAATCAGCAATGGCAGAGCAGGACTTAATGGGGAGAAAAGGGCCGGGGACAGAGAACAAATGATGCCAGGGGTCCACTCGGATCAATTCTTTTGATGAAGAAGAGGGATACTTGGCTTCCTCCTGACGAACACGCTCAGCCACTACATCCCCCCGACCACACATGGTCAGCGGGCATCCAACCACTCCGCCGCCGCCTCCGGAGTGTCGAAAAAAGCGGGTGCTATCACCATCAGTAACTCGTAACCTGCTGGGATACAGGAGACCAAATCGAATTCCTCTTTCTCTAAGTCGGCGTCTCACATCGGTAAAGGACTTACGTCTTTGCTGTATTTCCTGAGAGAAATCTGGAAAAAATAGAAGTTTGGTGTTCTCATATTTGATTTCAGGCATGGTACGAGCCGCCGCCAGGATGCGGTCCCTGTCACGGTAATTTAACATCCGTAACAGGAAGGGGCGCGGGGGTGCCCCAGGCCTCGGAGGGAGTGGTGGGACCTTGTGGGCCCTCTCAACCACAAAAGTGGGCGACCTCTCCCCCAGGTTAAACAGGGTGGACAGCAGCTCCTCAGTGAACTCAGCGGGTCTAGAGCCCTCAGCTCTCTCGGGCAAGCCAAGTATGCGGATATTGTTCCGCCTGAGGCGATTTTCAGTATCTATTGCCTTCTCCTGAAGCGCTTTTACCTGCAGCTGTAAGGCCTTCACCTCCCTGGAGTCTGCTCGGACCGTGTCCTCCACCGTGGAGACCCTATCCTCCACCTCGGCAACACGTGACCGGAATTTATCCATATCTTGCCGGATGAGACCTACGTCCACCGTGAGGAAGTCTATCTTTGCTGTTAGGGTCTCCTTGCAGGATGTTATAGCGGCCAGGATCTCAGCTCCTGTGGGAGCGACCACCTCCCCAGAGTCCGCCACCTCCCGCACATTAGCCGCCAAAGTTTTGAAAATTTAAAATAAATAAATAAATTCTCCGCTTTCTTCATTTTCAAAAACAAATGAGAGCTGCAAAATACTCACCATGCCTCTCAGCAAATAGCTTGGGGTGTCTACTTCACAAAATGGGATCATTTGGGGGGGTGGGGGGTTTTGAACTGTCCTGGCATTTTATGCACAACATGCACAACAGAAGCTTATGTCACACATCACATTTTATGGCCTTCGAAACTGTGATAAGTAGTGAGGAGTGAAATCAAAAATAAATGCCCTTGGGGGTGTGTCTAAGATGGCGGCATGAGCAGACGTGCTTCCTGGAGCTCTGCTAGAGAATCATCCGTTATTCTTCTCCTGCTTGGACTAGTTAGCCCTGTGTGTGAGGCTTTCACTCTATATGCCTTCCGGATCAACCGGGAAACCAAAAGGGGGTAAAAAAAAAATTCAGTTTTCCTCAGAACGTGCCTGAGCTGGACAGCCCTAATCTGCGAGTGGTGGGAAGCCCGGGACAGAGATCCAATATGGCCACTCAGACGACATCCATGGAGGAAGCCTCTCTGCCATCCCTTGGTATTCCTGGAGTTATGGCGGCCATCACGGCCTGCCAGACAGCAATAACAGGGAAGATGGAGGCAGTTCAAATAGACACTGGCTTAATTAGGCAGGATTTATACAAGATTCGTGCTGGGATGGTGGTCACGGAGCAGCGGGTCGGCCGCGTTGAGGATGCGGTGGAGGAGAATGCCTCGGCGATCCGCACTCTACAGATGAAGGTGAAGGCTCTAGAATACCATGTGGAGGATGCCAAAAACAGGAGCAGAAGAAATAATCTCCGCATTGTAGGTCTTCCTGAGGGAGTAGAGGGTGTGCAACCGACTACATTCGGAGGATCTGCTAAGATCCCTGTTACCGGTGGCCCAGCTCTCCATACTTTCTGGTGGAGAGGGAGCCTCCTCAGCGTAGACCGCCGGGCTCTCCTCCCCGTACAATGATCCTGGGGTTCCTCAACTTCAGAGACCAGGACGAGCTACTACGGGCTGCATGAGGTGTGAAAGAGCTCTCCTATCAAAACGGCATGCTCCTGTTCCTGGACTACACCCTCGAGACACAGAAACTATGCCTATCGTTCAATGGAGTAAAGGCAGCGATGAGGATGAAGGGCATCAAATATAGCTTCCTCTTCCCGGCAAAACTGCGGGTGGTAGACGGCAAAGTGGTTCGGTTTTTCACCAACCCCAGGGATGCCGCATTTTGGCTGGATTCCTTGCCACCGACACGCTGAGAGTGGATCGTCTTCTTTTGCAGGTATTTTCTATAGCAGCTGACGGAGAAGGCTGACTGACCTGGAGCCCCTTGTTATCTTTTGTTACCATGCCCGAAAGGTTTTGGATGTTTCCTCAGTTTTCCTCAGCTTTGCTGACTGTCAAGATGGGCTGGGGTGAGTCCTGCTTCCCATGAGGTGCCGGGGTAGCATTCACCTATAGATCCATGTCCAGCAGTTGATCTGTTTTTTTTTTTGCCCCCTGGATAAATCAGATGTTCAGTTCTTTGTTCCGCACATGAATGAACTGTACTTTTATATTGCACGGGGACTAGTTACAAGACTGCGGTGGGGGGAGGGTCGCCCGTTGCTGACTCTTTTCTGTTTTGAGTTGTTTTTCACATTTTTTGCAATGTACACTAGGATGTTAGTATAATTAAGGTCATGTATGTAGTACAAACGCGGCAGTTTCATGCCTGTGTCTGTGATATGCTGTGGTCTTCCGCCTGGGTCAAGAGGATGCCCCTGTTGCATAGGTTTAATGATGGCACTCCTTATAGCATTAATTCTCTAGTCTAGATATGGCTAATTTCACAGTCCTTTCATGGAACGTCTGAGGACTTAATTCAGCAGTGAAGCGTTCCCTTGTATTTATGTAACTCAAAAAATATAATCCCCACATTTGTATCTTAAAAGAAACCCACCTTGTGGGCTCCAGAATCCTTGGGTTAAATGGGCATGGGCGTTTAGCCATTATCATGCTAATTACACTAGTTACTCTAGAGGAGTTAGCATCTTGATTAGTAAATCTCTCCCCTTTCAAGTTTTGCATATCAAAATAGACCCGGGTGGATATATAGTTCTACATGTTGAAATTGCTTCTACATGCTATGTGATAGTTGGGTTATACCTACCACCACCTGCTATATCTCTCCTATTTGAACTTATGCATGTTGTCTTATATGATACGCAGAACGTTACCTTCATGGGGGATTTTAACCTGGCTCCATGCCCAACTTTGGATAGGCTCTGGCCGCTGGGAAGGCGATCACCTGACCTTCTGTAATGGGCCACGACATTTGAGCTAGTGGATGCCTGGTGCCACTGTCAGCCTGCTGACAGGGAGTATACTTGTCACTATGTAACGTTTTGGGCCCTTTCCCGCATTGTCTTGGGGTTTTCAGCAGCGGATATCGAAAGTTCAAATACTCCCCAGGGGTATCTCTGATCATTCTCCCCTCATGGTGACGGTGCTGCTAGAACCGATTGGCCAGAGGATCTGGAGGTTGTCTGGTCATTGGCTGGTGGACCCTAAGGTTCAGGAGGATATGCCTGAGGCAATATAACTATTGGCTACAAAATTAAAATACAGCGGCCCCTGGTCTAGTTTGGGACACATTTAAGGGGTGGTTGAGAGGGGAATATATCTCTCGAATTGCCAACAGTAAGAAGCAATCTGTGTGGTCATTGGAGAAACTAGAGAGGGAACTTAAAATAAAAGAAAATATATATGTAACAGACCTGACCCTGCTCAACTATGGCTCCTGGCAGTATGTGCTTCGGGCGGTGGAATTACATAGAATTGAAATGACCAAGAAATCAATGCTCAGCACAGCCCAAAAGGTATTTGAATATGGAGACAAAAACGGGAAATTATTGGCATGGCTGTCTCGAGGGCAGACCTCCACCACACATATGGGGAGAATTTGAGGAAAAGGCATAATGAGCTAGTATGCACCGCATACTAGCTCATTATGAAATACTTACCTTAGAACGAGGCCCCGACATCTGTCCCGATCCACGCCGAGGGAGCTGACATGTTCCCTCTGCGTTTCTTCCGGGTATCGCGGCTCCGACGCTGTGAGTGGGCGGAGCCGCGATATAGTCACTCCCACGCATGCACGCGGGAGATTTCTTCCCGGCAGGGTCCGGCGTCTGCCGGGCTTCCAACCGGGAATCCCCTGTGCGCATCGGCGCATTGCGAGGGTTCCGAAAAGCAGAGGTTAAATTTTTGTGTGAACCTCGGCTTTAAAGCGGTTGTATAGTCATTTTGGGGACTTTTACCTACAGGAAAGCCTATAATAAGGCTTACCTGTAGGTAAAAAAAAAATCTCCTAAACCTGTACGGTTTAGGCGATATTCCCCTCGCAATGCGCCGATGCGCACAGGGGATTCCCGGTTGGAAGCCCGGCAGACGCCGGACCCTGCCGGGAAGAAATCTCCCGCGTGCATGCGTGGGAGTGACTATATCGCGGCTCCGCCCACTCACAGCGTCGGAGCCGCGATACCCGGAAGAAACGCAGAGGGAACATGTCAGCTCCCTCGGCGTGGATCGGGACAGATGTCGGGGCCTCGTTCTAAGGTAAGTATTTCATAATGAGCTAGTATGCGGTGCATACTAGCTCATTATGCCTTTTCCTTTGCAGGTGGCCAAAAGAAAAAAAAACTCAACAGTGGGTTTACAACCGCTTTAAGCAGCCAGACTGGAAAGCCAAAAACTGATTACAAGATCACATTGTTGAATCATCAAAAAGTTCACATTCTTCACTTCTCTCAAAAGTGGTGGCGGCAATGGTATCTGGTCTGGACCTGGTGATCAGTCCTGACGAATGAAATCCTTCCCCTGCATGTGTAAGTGTAAACACAGAAGGGGAAGTGATGTCATCTCTTTTTTCAGTTCCAGAGAGAGGAGAGGAGGCATCTCACACTAAGTGCACCAACACTACACTGACACCAGTTCACGAAGGTACACTTGTCACCCCCCAATTGCCCCCCCCAGTTAACTCCTTCACCCCGTCACCCAGTGCAGTGTTCATATTTTTTTTTATCACTGTACTGGTGTCATTAGTGACAAAAATCAGTGTTACGGTACTTGGTGGTAGGCCCAGATAGGTCTAAGGACCCCCCTAACCCCCAATAAAGGTTTAACCCCTTGATCACCCCCTGTAACCAGTGATAACTGTATTAGTATCATGAGTGACACTGGTCAGCTAGTTTTTTTTTTTATAGCGTCAGGGCACCCGCCGTATATTACCTAAATAAAGGTTTAACTCCCTGATCACCCGGCGGGTTATATCAGTTTTAGTGTCAGATAGGGTCTGCGTCTCCCCAGGCAGTGTCGGATTAGTGCCAGTAGTGCTAACACCTACGCACGCACCTTACAACTCTCTTAGTAGTATAGTGTCTGAATGGATCAAAATCTGATCAGATCTATACTAGCGTCCCCAGCAGTTTAGGGTTCCCAAAAACGCAGTGTTAGTGGGATTTAGCCCCTCTAGCCCAGCCCACCCAAGTGCAGTATTAATCGATCACTGTCACAAAAACACTAAACAGGCCTACACATTTCTGAACAAGACAGATAGTGAAGAGGAAGTTGTCACCCATCTGTCAGATTCAGGCTCAGAATACGAACCAGTAGACAGCAGCGGCACCCTGACAGATAGCTCTGAGGACGGAGTAGTGGTCCCTGCCAAGGTCAGGCATACCCGACCCCATTCTTCTGCTGTCATTGAGCTGTAAGAACCACGGGGCTCTCGTATTGAGCAGAGAGCCAGTACTAATGCCACTCATCCTTCTTGTGAACTGGCAAGCACCAGGGGCCTAGTACATCCTGGTTGTACGTCCAGCACTGCAGTAACACTTGGTGACATGGCAAGTCCCATAAGTGCTATTTAACTGGTGAGGTGGCTAGCACAAGCAGCGTCCCGCAGCCACCAACAAGACAAACACAGGCCCATCGAGCCCATATTGCCCTTCCTGCTACATTTGCCAGTCCTAATTGGGTGCTCACCACTTCTGCAGCACCCGTACTTCCCCCACACACTGGCCAACTCGGAATTCAGGTTGATTTTACGTCACTTGATTTTTATTTGCTGTTTTTCACGGAAGATCTCTATAGATCTATTGTGGACCAGAGCAATTAGTATGCTGGTCAATTCATTGCCGCTAATCCCCAGAGATTGGAGACCTATTGCGGTCTCTGAATTTAAGACCTTCATGGGCCTATCCCTCCTCATGGGCATAACTAAAAACAGAGAGTTGAGGTCATATTGGTCCACTGACATAATTCACCTTATGCCGTGTTCTCTGCCTCCATGACCAGATCATGCGGTTCATGCACTTCAACCCTGGACAGTCCAAATTCCTACAGTGACTGGTGATGTGGAGGAACCCCTCTGTGTTCACGAGTACAACCTTAACATGGGAGGGGTGGACCTCAAGGACCAGTTGTTGGCTCCGTACATAACTGCCCGTAAGGCCAGACGCACATTCAATTGGCTCTGCTGAACGCTTTTGTGCTATACAAAGCTTCAGGAGGAACTGGATCCTTCCTAAAATTCCAGGAAGAGATCGTCACAGCCAGTTTCCAGACGGTGCTATAGCCCACCTTCCCAACGCAAATGCAGCGAGCTGGCTGCATGAGAGGCATTTTCCGTATGTCCGTGGCGAAAAATGGGCGTGGTTTGTGTGAAATTGTGGGTGTGGCTTAAATCGGCATAGCTCAAAGGGTATGTGGTTCGAGTCTGAGATGAATGAGGGATGGAGAGCGAAAGGGAGAGAGAGGAATGAAGGGACATCAGCCTCAGATCCCACACAGCAATAGAAATATGTGTATTCTAGAAAGTTTAATAATCAGCAGATAAAGATACTCCAAACACCTGGTGTAGGCGCTTCAATCATCCCAGCACCATGATTGTTATGGTGTCAGGATGATTGAAGTGCATTATTTCTATTATTACATTGTAATAGAAAATTAAATCATTCAACTCACCATAATGCCGAATCAGTGGGATCCCTGAGCGTGTCACCTGCCACCAGAAGAGTCCCTCCTTGCATCAGGTGCCCCCAGCAGAGTCCGTCCTTGCATCAGGTGCCCCCAGCAGAGTCCATCCTTGCATCAGGTGCCCCCAGCAGAGTCCGTCCTTGCATCAGGTGCCCCCAGCAGAGTCCGTCCTTGCATCAGGTGCCCCCAGCAGAGTCCGTCCTTACACCAGTGTTCCCAGCCTCAGTCCTTACATCAGTGTCCCAGGCAAAGCCATAGTTGCCCCGTCTACATAGTTACCCCTCTCCCCCTAGTTACCCCCCATACAGTTACCCCCTGTGCATAGTTACCCCCTGTGCATAGTAACCCTCCCATGCAGTTACTCCCCCCTGTACATAGTATCCTCCCTGTACATAGTAACCCCCCTCCTGTATATAGTTAACCCTCCCCCTGTATATAGCTAACCCCCCTCCTCCTGTATATAGCTAACCACAGAAGGAGATGAATGAGGGATGGAGAGCGAAAGGGAGAGAGAGGAATGAAGGAACATCAGCCTCAGATCCCACACAGCAATAGAAATATGTGTATTCTAGAAAGTTTAATAATCAGCAGATAAAGATACTCCAAACACCTGGTGTAGGCGCTTCAATCATCCCAGCACCATGATTGTTATGGTGTCAGGATGATTGAAGTGCATTATTTCTATTATTACATTGTAATAGAAAATTAAATCATTCAACTCACCATAATGCCGAATCAGTGGGATCCCTGAGCGTGTCACCTGCCACGTCGCCTGCCACCAGAAGAGTCCGTCTTTGCATCAGGTGCCCCCAGCAGAGTCCGTCCTTGCATCAGGTGCCCCCAGCAGAGTCCGTCCTTACACCAGTGTTCCCAGCCTCAGTCCTTACATCAGTGTCCCAGGCAAAGCCATAGTTGCCCCGCCTACATAGTTACCCCTCTCCCCCTAGTTACCCCCCGTACAGTTACCCCCTGTGCATAGTTACCCCCTGTGCATAGTAACCCCCTGTACATAGTATCCTCCCTGTACATAGTAACCCCCCTCCTGTATATAGTTAACCCTCCCCCTGTATATAGCTAACCCCCCTCCTCCTGTATATAGCTAACCACAGAAGGAGAGGGGTTAGCTATATACAGGAGGAGGGGGTCAACTATATACAGGAGGAGGGGGGTCAACTATATACAGGAGGAGGGGGGTAACTTTATACAGGAGGAGGGGGGGTTAACTATATACACTCCCCCCCTCCAGTATATAGCTAAACCCCCCCTGTATATTATAGGTAACCCCCCTCCTGCCTATACATTAAAGTTAAATTCTGACTGTCACTGAGACAAGCTGCAGCGCAGATTCCTGGCATGATGTGCGGACGGTGCCGTGTGTGTACAGTGGAGAGGGGAGGGGCCGATCCATGCAGCTAACCCTGGATTTGGCATTGTGAGAGAAGGCGATTCATTGGCTGCACAGATCGAGCCCCCTTCCTCTCTCCACTGGACACAAGGGGGAACGATGTAGCGGAGGCGGCGGCCATTTTGTTGAAGCCTGCTGCTCCAAAAATTGGAAAAACAAACATTCCCGATTACCCTGGGCAAAATCCCGAATCGGGACAGCCTCCGATCAGGATGAGGGTCCCAAATTCGGGATTGTCCCAGGTAAATCAGGACTGTTGCCAACTATGCACAGGGCCCCTTGCGGGCTCGCTTCGCGTGCCACACTTCGGGCATAGCCTCGATTCGCCCGGCATAATTTTCATCTAACTCTATGTCCCCTTGGATGGTGGGGCTTGAACCTAGACTCAGGGGTGTGGGCACAAAATTCTGTGCAAGCACAGATCGCCACAGTGTTGGAACGCATATGGCGCCGTCGTGCATTGGCAAAACAGCTGGTAACCAAATGTGATGGGTCGCCATATGTGACGAAACACCCTGTAAGCAAGTGGTTAACCGCTTCAATACAGGGCACTTTCGCCCCCTTCCTTCCCAGCCCAATTTTCAGCTTTCATCGCTCTCGCACTTTCAATGACAATTGCGCGGTCATGCTACACTGTACCCAAATGACATTTTTATCATTTTGTTCGCACAAATAGAGCTTTATTTTGGTGGTATTTATTCATGACTACGTTTTTTATTTTTTGCGATAGAAGCGCAAAAAAAAATCGGAAATTTGGAAAAAAAAAACTATATTTTCTTTTTTCTATTTTAAAAGAAATCCAATAAAATCAAATTTTGTCATAAATTTAAGCCAAAATGTATTCTGCTACATGTTTTTGGTAAAAAAAATTCAGTTAAGTGTATAATAATTGGTTTGTGTGATCACGGACATATGTACGCAAATGAACATGTACATATGTGTGCAGGTGATCACGTATGTGTGCAGGTGATCACGTACATATGTGTGCAGATAATCATTGGAACATGTGATTTTAGTGAGACATATGTGGGGAACATGTTTTTATTATTAGGGACATGTGTTTTTATTATTTGGGGACATGTATGTTTTGGGGACATGTGTGTTTTGGAGACATATGTGGGGACTGTGTTTATACTGTGTGGTGTATTTACAGTAGACTGATGATCAGTGAGTAAAAAGCTGTAAAAAACACCTCATACTCACTGATCATCAGCCGGCTGCAGCGATCTGCTCTCCTCTCCTCAGCGATGACTTCTGTGTGAGGAGAGGAGGAGCCGATTGCCTAGCAACCGGCTTTTTGTTTACATCACATGACGGCCATGATTGGACACGGCCGTCATGTGATCAGGAGGGCCAATCACAGAACCCTCCTGCCGATCTGAGATGTGCCGTGTCCGGGTGACACAAGCACATCGGGATCGTGCCGCTGCTCACGATCCCGCTCCTTCTGAAGGACGTTCCTGAACATCCTATCAGAAGTAGACGGCTCCCACCCGGCCAATGCACATATACGGGTGGTTAAAGAGGAAGTAAACCCTGATGAGTTTACTTCCTCTTTGTCTCCCTGCAAAGGTAAAGCATAATGGACTACTATGCATCGCATAGTAGTCAATTATGTGTCACTTACCTGACACAGGAGCCAGCGAAGTCACCGATGTCCCCTGTAGTCCGGAGCATCCATCTTCTTGGTGGGTCTCGCTGTTCCAGCGCTGTCATTCGTCGGAGCCGCAATGATGTCACTCCCACGCATGCGCACGGGAGCCGACACGCGCAGCATATCACCATTAACTGCGGCACGCTCAGTGCGCCTGCGCACCGCTGTCTACGGCGCAGACAGCGGTGCCTGTCTTTTGCCAAATATCTCCTAAACCATGTAGATTTAGGAGATATTTCTTGGATCTACTGGTAAGCCTTAATCTAGGCTTACCTGTAGGTCAAAGTTGGTTGTAAGGGTTTACAACCACTTTAAAAGTAAGAGTAAAATGCAAAACTCCGGTGGGTGTAACAAGTTGTCCGCTTTCCCCCTTCTCAGTGTAACCTTACTGTGGAAGAATACGGGGTGTAGCAAAATAGCGGCGATGAACCATCACTTCCGTTACACATTCCGTTGGGTCTCCAAATCTGACGAAACAGCGACCTGGGAAGGAGGAGGGGTGTGACCTAAGTTTTCAGTAGGAGAGCCCCTTGGCAGTGATTGGTTGGCGGGGAGAGACTCTGGACCGTGATTGGCTATACCTTTCTGTTTTGTAAAAATTAGTATTATTAACAGAGGCAGAGCGGACAATGACAGAAGGGATCTGGGAATGAGGGATAGGGCAGTATGTGGAGACACTGTGTAAGGATCTGCAGGGACTCGGCGGCGATTCGCACTTGCCATTTACCAGCACTACCAGTCTCTCCTCCTTCACTATCCCCGCCCATCGGCTAGCATGCAGTCCAATGGGCGCTGTGCAAAGGACTGTACCAATAACCTTCCCGGGGGGTTCCCGTACACCGTTGTGATGGATATGAGGGAATGACTGTACCCCAGATATACACATGAACAGTACAGAACATCCTGCATTATTTATTCGGGAGATGTAGTATCCGGGATAAATGTGAAGTGTCCCCCTTTCTTTTCGGTGTCAGTGGTCGGTGCCGTTGCTATGGAGACCCCATAACATTCTCCTGCCCGGAGCCCTCCTGTGGTCAGTCCGCTGTCACTGATAGGAGACAATTCTTCAGGTCAGACCTTCTGTCTATGGATGGATGGATGGATGGATCGATGGATGGATGGATGGATGGATGAATGAATAAATGGGGAGAGAGAGATGGGTGTCCATGTGAACAGTCATGGTTGTCATTGTCCCCATAGAAGAGGGATGAAATATGAGACTGTCGGAGCTGCACAGGTGGTATGGGATTGGTGGGAAGTCTTCCCCATCACAGAGCAGTGTGTGTGGGGTCATCCCAACAAATATTCTGCAGAGGACTCTGCTATGGGGGGGGGGGGGGGGCACTACTATGGGGGCAGAGGTCACTGCTATGGGGGGGGGCACTACTATGGGGGCAGAGGTCACTGCTATGGGGGGGGGCACTACTATGGGGGCAGAGGTCACTGCTATGGGGGGGGGGCACTACTATGGGGGCAGAGGTCACTGCTATGGGGGGGGGCAGAGGTCACTGCTATGGGAGGGCAGGGACACTACTATAGGGGGGGGGCAGGGACACTACTATGGTGGAGGGGCAGAGGACACTACTATGGTGGAGGGGCAGAGGACACTACTATGGTGGAGGGGCAGAGGACACTACTATGGTGGAGGGGCAGAGGACACTACTATGGTGGGGGGCAAAGGACACTACTATGGTGGGGGGCAAAGGACACTGCTATGGTGGGGGGGCAGAGGACACTACTATCGTGGGGGGCAAAGGACACTACTATGGTGGGGGGCATAGGACACTACTATGGTGGGGGGGCAGAGGACACTACTATGGTGGGGGGCAGAGGACACTACTATGGTGGGGGGGCAGAGGACACTACTATGGTGGAGGGGCAGAGGACACTACTATGGTGGAGGGGCAGAGGACACTACTATAGGGGGGGCAGGGACACTACTATGGTGGGGGCAGAGGACACTACTATGGGGGGGGAGGACGCTACTATGGTGGGGGCAGAGGACGCTACTATGGCGGGGGGCAGAGGACGCTACTATGGCGGGGGCAGAGGACGCTGCTATGGCCGGGGGCAGAGGACGCTGCTATGGCCGGGGGCAGAGGACGCTGCTATGGCCGGGGGCAGAGGACGCTGCTATGGCCGGGGGCAGAGGACGCTGCTATGGCCGGGGGCAGAGGACGCTGCTATGGTGGGGGACAGGGACACTACTATGGGGGGGCAGAGGTCACTGCTATGGGGGGGCAAGGACACTGTTATGGGGGGTGTGACACTACATCCCTTCACTCCGCTTGAGTGCTTATACCACTTCCTGCCAGTCTGAATATAGATATCAGATTTTCCAACCACTCCCAAGCACAAAACAAGACAAGACTTGTTTCACTGCTGACATGGACTCTTTATTAAAAGCAGAATACAGTCTTTTTATACAGTAGAATAGGAGCCCCCCCCCCCCCCCCCCCGCTCATATTACTCTAACAATACACCTGTCACAAATAGGGATGAGCTCCAGCGTGTTCACACACTCCACGTGCAGAGCCCGCCAGGAAGTCGGCGCAGCGCTGCGCTAATCACAGGCAGTGAGACATTGCCCCGCTGCCACTGCCTGTGATTAGCGCAGCGCTGCGCCGACTTCCTGGCGGGCTCTGCACGTGGAGTGTGTGAACACGCTGGAGCTCATCTCTAGTCACAAATTAACATGAGCTAATTAACGAATCCCTTAAAGCAGCCGATGTGACTCTGTGCCCAGTCCTAACACTGAACCACCTTTCTGCCAATCAGGTGCTCGGGTCTGTTACCCATCACCTGATGGCTGAAACGACAAGCGCTGTGACTGGATGCCTATCAGGCACGGAGGACTCCACTCACTGGCGAGGGGTCACAGTGTCAGCGTTCGATGGGCACAGTAGCGGCAATTGATGGGCACAGTGGTGACATTTGATGGGCATAGTGGCTGCGTTTGATGGGCACATTGGCAGCAATTGATGGGCACACCGAGGCTGCAATTGATTTTTTTTTTTTTTATGAATTTTTCAGTTTGTTTGTGGCCCCCCAAAAAATTTTGAGCACCAGCCGCCACTGGCAGAATGTCTGGTTTAGACACGGAGGGGGCAGTCCTGCTGTATCAGATGCCCCTGGCTCACTCTCTATTAAGGGCTCCGGGGCTGTTTTTGTAACCTGCCTACTGATGGTACTGGCATCTGCAGCCTGGAGTCCTGCTGCTTGTGCTACGAGTCTCCCCTGTCCTCGGAGTCCTCCTTGGCTCCACCAGGTGAGGCCGGGTCCTCTGAGTTCTCTGACCTTTGGGCCTTACACGCAGTCAAGTAAGACTTTATGACCCAGAGCACACGTTAATTTGCTGAGGTCACACGTGTGCTCCCGCCCTCTCTCCATTGGATTTAGTGCCCACCTTACAAACTTCTGAGCCATAGGCTGCAGATCCTCCGGTTCTGAGTATCTCCAGGCCTTGTCGGATGCACTTACACAGGAGGAGTTGCAGTCAACCGCTATTACTCTAAAATCAAGGGAGAACAGTTTGGTTCCTTTTCTTGTAGTGCGCACCACTCTGAAAGTGAAAGATCAGCCTGTTGCAAAGTTCTGTTTCCAGCATTGAGCCATTAAAGAGGAAGTAAACCCTGATGAGTTTACTTCCTCTTTCATTCCCTGTAAAGGCAAAGCATAATGGACTACTATGCATCGCATAGTAGTCCATTATGTGTCACTTACCTGACACAGGAGCCAGCGAAGTCACCGCTGTCCCCTGTAGTTCCGAGCGTCCATCTTCTTGGTGGGTCCCAGTGGGTCTCGCTGCTCCGGCGCTGTGATTCGCCGGAGCAGCGATGACGATCGGGTGCCGCGAGTCTCGGCTCCCGTGCGCATGCACTCCCACGCATGCGCACGGGAGCCGAGACTCGCGGCACTGCAGTCATCGACGATGCCCCGCTCAGTGCGCCTGCGCGCCGCTGTCTACGGCGCATGCGCCGTAGATAGCGGTGCCCGCGTTCGGGCAAATATCTCCTAAACCGTATAGGTTTGGGAGATATTTCTTTGACCTACAGGTAAGCCTTAATCTAGGCTTACCTGTAGGTCAAAGTGGTTTGTAAGGGTTTACAACCACTTTAAGGGTTCGTTCACTCTGCCCCGGACAGCTACTGCACACTAAGGCTGGCCATACATTATACTATTTTCTTGTACATGTAGCAAGGTCCGTTACCTCGTTTGGTCTCATGAGAACCTCCAAGGCCAAAGATAGCTGACATCCTTCAATATGTAGTGGGTTGTGAGGCATAATGGGTGCAAAGATGGTGAAAGTCATTGGGCGCCAGACATTTCTTGGATGTAAAAGAGGTTTTATTTCTTTTGACAGTTATTTTTATATATTTTGGGGCGAAGAGGGTTAGGGCCAGGACACTCAGTCCTTGTACACATGGTCGGACATTCCGACAACAAAATCCGTCGGATTTTGTCCGAAATTGGTGTTGCATACACACGGTCGGACAAAGATGTCAGAAAATCCGATCGTTCGTAAGGTGATGACGTTATTTAGTTACAACGGGACTACGTTCAGGCTAGTAGCCAATAGCTTTGGTCTAGGAATTTGATCTGAGCATGTGTGGCACTTTGTCCGATCGGAATTCTCTACAAACGATTGGACAAAGTCTGATCGGATCATGTTGTCGGAAAATGTTTATATCCAGCTCTCAAACTTTGTTGGTCGGACATTCCAACGGAAAAAGTCAGATGGAGCCCCCACACGGTCGGATTATCCAACAACGCGGTCCGATCTGACATTTTCCGTCGGAATGTCCGACCGTGTGTACGAGGGCTTAGATAGTTTCAAACTCAATTGGCAGACTCAGAGACTTCAGTAGGAGAACAGGCGTGCAGGGAAAGGCCCCAGCATGGCGCCACTTCTGCACATGCAGGATTGCTGTCTCCTTTGGTAACAATCCTTTAATAGATCCTAACTCAAACGTATCACTTCTTTCAGCTCCACTACAATGGCTTCTTGTAGTTCTTTAACACTGAGCTTCCGCTCTTTCACTAGACCCTCTGATTCACTGACTCTGAATCCCTTGAGCTCCTCCAAGGTTTGCGGTGGTATCTCCCTCAAGCGTCACCCCTGCTTCTCTGCTGAGTCCCTAATTTGGCACTCCAGATACTTCTCAAGCTTCACCCCTGCTAACCGACTTGGTCTCTGGCTTGACACACAAGGCTGCTCTACAAGCGTCTCCTCTGCAGGTTGGGTCCCTGACTTGATCGCCGTCTGAAGTTTCCTGATTCTCCACCGTGCCTTGTTCGGTGAGAATATGATTCCGTTAGGTAGTTCAATTACTCACCGTGGTCCCCGGTAAAGGCGATTGGTCCCTTTTGTGGCGACAGCTTCCCTCCTACCTCCGACCACTGACAGGTTCTCCGGCCAACATAACTGTCACTTTTGGTTGGATTAACCCTGTGCTGGCCTCTTACTTCTGGATAGGCCCTTGCACAGCCTAGCAGCAAGATGCCTACGGCATAGGCTCAATCTCCGGCCTAGCAGCCCAGGGCAGACGACACACGTCCACCAAGGTGGCAGTCCGGGTGGCACAGAACACAGACCACCTGGCCTTACCCGAATATATAGGTTTTTCTAGCAGGCCAAGGGATTAAAGAAAACCCCTGCCCATTGGCTGAGATACCCCATATACCCATAACCTAACCTTGAGTTGCTCTTCTCGTATCTAGTACCACCAAGTACCCGGCCACCTAGTGGTAGAAGAGAAAAGCGCAACAAGGCCAAGCTTAGGGAGAAATCAATAGATCCGTATCAATGGACCAAGGTAATTACTCTTGGCAAATACATTTGTGAGGAGCTCCCTGACTAAACTCCAGGGGGCTATGAGGTCAAACCCTATAATTTTCAATTTATATTCAATCAGGCAAGCCCTTGTACTACACAATTGAAGGTAAATCTAAAGGAAATTGAGTAAGAAAATTGTATAATATATGGCCAGCTTAAGCTGCAGCTATTTAGTGTGTGACAGATGTCTATTCCAGCTGCAGTGAGCGTGCAGTCGGGGCCAGTATGATGTGCATTTCAGCTCCCCCCTTTTTTTTTCCTTTTTCGTGTAAACTTTATTTGTAACACTTTATTTATGTCACTTTACAGTGCATTGCGCTTCTGTACAGTGACATGCAATCCTCCCCAGTGTGCTGCGATCTAATGCAGCATATATGCATTTTATCTCAGCTCATTGCATCACACCTTCGGAGTGCGTTGCAGTGTGAATAAGACACATGTTCTACAGGTGACCTGCATTTTTCCAGTGCAGAAAGGCTGGGGATCACACTTTAGTGGTCAGCTGCCTGGGCACTCTGTCAGCTGTCTGTTCCTGTCTGTGGTTGGGGGGGGGGGGGGGGTATTGTAGTGCGTGATTCAGTGCATCACCTGGCTCCCTTTTGTACAAACTTTATTTGAAGTGTACTAAACGTACAGTGCCATGCACTTCTGTATGGTGGAATGCAGCATGTCAGCATTTTACCTCAGCATTGCAATGTGGATGGGACACAGAAAACAATTGTTTTCTGTGTGTCCATATGTTGACCAGTGCTTTCACAGTGCATTAAAATGTAGGTCAATGCAGTAGTGTAAATGTGTGAACAGGGTCCAAAACTCCTCAGGCCACAAAGACTTTCCCCTTTGCATCTCTTATTCCAATTGTCTTTCTCCTCGGCCAGACCATTGTTTCCACTAGTGGCCTGATCTTGCATAGAAGCCATTTTGGTCTTGAAAAGGGACAAAGTGGTGTTGAGGTCCCTTCGTCCCTGGTATGTACAAACAGCCTATCATTTTATATTTCTCCAGGTTTCAGAAATGAGTAAAAAAATTGAAAATGATGGTGTGATGGGACCCCCCGTAGACCTCGCCTTCAAATGTATTAATTCCATGGAAGGTAAGTAGATACATTTCTCACATGATGCTTTTACCCTCACTGATAGAACCATTTCAGTCTTCAGCAACATGTCACGTTGGTTATATAGCTCTGACATCTACCGCAGTGCTGTAGTGAGGACACTGAGCCAGGCACATCAGTCTGTGTACCAGAGGAGCTTACACTCTAAGCTCCAGTCCTCAAGGTGCCCCAACAGGTCATGTTTTCAGGATTTCCCTCAGATTAAATGGCTGTGGTAATTACTAAGGCAGTGAAACTGATCAAATCACCTGTGCAAAATAATGGAAAGCCTGAAAACATGACCTGTTGGGGCGCCTTGAGGACTGGAGTTGAGAAACACTGTTCTAATGTACCCCCACACTCACACAATATTATTAGTATTATTATACATTTATATAGCTCTGACATATACCGCAGTGCTGTACAGAGAGCACTGACCAGTCCCATCAGTCTTTGTACCAGAGGAACTTACACTCTAATGTCCCCCCCACAGTCACACACTATTAGGAATGCATTAAGGAATGTTCTCAGGAGAGGACAGAGTTCAGGGTCTGGAATCGATGGATGATGGAGTCATTATCAGTAGGGGACATTATGGACTGGGCTTTGGATCAGGTTCTGGTACAGGACAAGCACTGCAGGCCCACTGCATGCATGGTTCAGGCAGTGTGCAGGGACAGGGTGGAGTTGGTAGAGAAGATCGATGGAGGTAAAGGGTGGGGGGAGGTGGGCAGTGGGAAAGGTAAGTCTGTTATCTTCTATGGAAATTGTGATTCCTGAAGTCCAGGCCTTATTGCAGATGGAACACAATTTGGATAGACCATGCTGACGCTCTGTACTGCCCCCTACAGATGTCCTACAGGAAGAACCCCGAGAGGGCCTGAGGCCCCTAAAACGTGGAGAAGGCGGAAAGCTGCACAGCCAGTCACTCAGGCTGAACAATAACACCCTGACCGACCTACGTGGCTTCAAGGAGGTGGTGGCCAACCTGCTGAGTGACCCTTCCCATCTCTGCTGGGTAGACCTCTCCTTCAATGACCTCCCCAACATCGACTCTGTAAGTGCGCCCCGTGCTGTCCACAATGGTCTCTTCCTCAGAGTGAGATTGTCTGAGCATCTTTGCATCTCGTATTCTCTACAAGAGTTATGTCGGAGCTTCCGGGAGAATTCAAGTTATGCTAAAAAAATAAATATTATGACCCCTATATTTCCTAAAAAAACATTTTGTAACTTATTATTAGAAGTAGTTTTTGCAATTCAATTGGCATCCATTTTACAAAAATGTTCATTTTCTTTTATTAAACTATGGCAGCTGTGATTGGATCAGCCTTTCCCAACCAGGTTCCTCCAGAGCAGCATTTCTTGGCTTGTGTTTTTCAACATGGAGGAACCCTTGAAATAACTTTCTGGTCTCAAAGAACACCTTCTAATAATTACTATAGATACAGCTCACTGATTATTAGTGTGATGATCAGTGGGAAGGATGCTCCTTATATTGGTGATCAGTGGGAAGAATGTCCCTTACATTGGTGATCAGTGGGGAAGAATGCTCCTTACATTGGTGATCAGTGGGGAAGACTGTCCCTTACATTGGTGATCAGTGGGAAGAATGCTCCTTACATTGGTGACCAGTGGGGAAGAATGTCCCTTACATTGGTGATCAGTGGGGAAGAATGTCCCTTACATTGGTGATCAGTGGGAAGAATGCTCCTTACATTGGTGATGAATGGGGAAGAATGCTCCTTACATTGGTGATCAGTGGGAAGAATGTCCCTTACATTGGTGATCAGTGGGAAGAATGTCCCTTACATTGGTGATCAGTGGGAAGAATGTTCCTTACATTGGTGATCAGTGGGGAAGAATGTCCCTTACATTGGTGATCAGTGGGAAGGATGCTCCTTACATTGGTGATCAGTGGGAAGGATGCTCCTTACATTGGTGATCAGTGGGAAGGATGCTCCTTACATTGGTGATGAGTGGGGAAGAATGCTCCTTACATTGGTGATGAATGGGGAAGAATGCTCCTTACATTGGTGATGAGTGAAGAAGAATGCTCCTTACATTGGTGATCAATGGGGAAGAATGTCCCTTACATTGGTGATCAGTGGGAAGAATGCTCCTTGCATTGGTGATCAGTGGGAAGAATGTCCCTTACATTGGTGATCAGTGGGAAGAATGCTCCTTGCATTGGTGATCAGTGGGAAAGAATGTCCCTTACATTGGTGATCAGTGGGGAAGACTGTCCCTTACATTGGTGATCAGTGGGAAGAATGCTCCTTACATTGGTGATCAGTGGGAAGAATGTTCCTTACATTGGTGATCAGTGGGGAAGAATGTCCCTTACATTGGTGATCAGTGGGGAAAAATGTCCCTTACATTGGTGATCAGTGGGAAGAATGTTCCTTACATTGGTGATCAGTGGGAAGAATGTCCCTTGCATTGGTGATCAGTGGGGAAAAATGTCCCTTACATTGGTGATCAGTGGGGAAGAATGTCCCTTACATTGGTGATCAGTGGGGAAGAATGTCCCTTACATTGGTGATCAGTAGGAAGAATGCCCCCTTACATTGGTGATCAGTAGGAAGGATGCTCCTTACATTGGTGATCAGTGGGAAGAATGCTCCTTACATTGGTGATCAGTGGGGAAGACTGTCCCTTACATTGGTGATCAGTGGGAAGAATGCTCCTTACATTGGTGATCAGTGGGAAGAATGTTCCTTACATTGGTGATCAGTGGGGAAGAATGTCCCTTACATTGGTGATCAGTGGGAAGGATGCTCCTTAGATTGGTGATCAGTGGGAAGGATGTTCCTTACATTGGTGATGAGTGGGAAGAATGCTCCTTACATTGGTGATGAATGGGGAAGAATGCTCCTTACATTGGCGATGAGTGGGGAAGAATGTTCCTTACATTGGTGATCAGTGGGGAAGACTGTCCCTTACATTGGTGATCAGTGGGAAGAATGCTCCTTACATTGGTGATCAGTGGGAAGAATGCTCCTTACATTGGTGATCAGTGGGAAGAATGCTCCTTACATTGGTGATCAGTGGGAAGAATGCTCCTTATGCCCCGTACACACGTTCCGATTATCGGACCACAAAAGTCGCTTTCGGACAGATCGTTCGATAATCTGATCGTTAGTACGCAGCTTTCGACAGCCGATCACGACAGTCCGTCCAACTAAATCCGAAGGAACAAACAGGAAAACTTTGGTCGGATGACAGCCCATCGTACGACAGTCGTGTAGTCAGTACAGTATGCGTCCGATAAAAGTCATTAGACAAACACCACGCATGATCGGAAACATGAAAATAAACCAGAAGGACACACAGGTCACACGTTTTTGACATCATTTAAAATACGTAGCTACGCACGACGGAAGATTTTTCCAGAATCGTACGACAAAAGTCTTACACACATTTTGCACTGTTGTATTCAATCTTAGTTGTATACAACAAAATGTGAACGATCGGTCTTACGATAATCAGAACGTGTGTACGGGGCATTACATTGGTGATCAGTGGGAAGAATGCTCCTTACATTGGTGATCAGTGGGAAGAATGCTCCTTACATTGGTGATCAGTGGGAAGAATGTCCCTTACATTGTTGATCAGTGGGAAGTAGGTCCCTTACATTGGTGATCAGTGGGAAGAATGTCCCTTACATTGGTGATCAGTGGGAAGAATGTTCCTTACATTGGTGATCAGTGGGGAAGAATGTCCCTTACATTGGTGATCAGTGGGAAGGATGCTCCTTACATTGGTGATCAGTGGGAAGGATGCTCCTTACATTGGTGATGAGTGGGGAAGAATGCTCCTTACATTGGTGATGAATGGGGAAGAATGCTCCTTACATTGGTGATGAGTGAAGAAGAATGCTCCTTACGTTGGTGATCAGTGGGAAGAATGCTCCTTACATTGGTGATCAATGGGGAAGAATGTCCCTTACATTGGTGATCAGTGGGAAGAATGCTCCTTGCATTGGTGATCAGTGGGAAGAATGTCCCTTACATTGGTGATCAGTGGGGAAGACTGTCCCTTACATTGGTGATCAGTGGGAAGAATGCTCCTTACATTGGTGATCAGTGGGAAGAATGTTCCTTACATTGGTGATCAGTGGGGAAGAATGTCCCTTAAATTGGTGATCAGTGGGGAAAAATGTCCCTTACATTGGTGATCAGTGGGAAGAATGTTCCTTACATTGGTGATCAGTGGGAAGAATGTCCCTTGCATTGGTGATCAGTGGGGAAAAATGTCCCTTACATTGGTGATCAGTGGAGAAGAATGTCCCTTACATTGGTGATCAGTGGGGAAGAATGTCCCTTACATTGGTGATCAGTAGGAAGAATGCCCCCTTACATTGGTGATCAGTAGGAAGGATGCTCCTTACATTGGTGATCAGTGGGAAGAATGCTCCTTACATTGGTGATCAGTGGGAAGAATGTTCCTTACATTGGTGATCAGTGGGGAAGAATGTCCCTTACATTGGTGATCAGTGGGAAGGATGCTCCTTAGATTGGTGATCAGTGGGAAGGATGTTCCTTACATTGGTGATGAGTGGGAAGAATGCTCCTTACATTGGTGATGAATGGGGAAGAATGCTCCTTACATTGGCGATGAGTGGGGAAGAATGTTCCTTACATTGGTGATCAGTGGGGAAGACTGTCCCTTACATTGGTGATCAGTGGGAAGAATGCTCCTTACATTGGTGATCAGTGGGAAGAATGTTCCTTACATTGGTGATCAGTGGGAAGAATGTCCCTTGCATTGGTGATCAGTGGGGAAAAATGTCCCTTACATTGGTGATCAGTGGGGAAGAATGTCCCTTACATTGGTGATCAGTAGGAAGAATGCCCCCTTACATTGGTGATCAGTAGGAAGGATGCTCCTTACATTGGTGATCAGTGGGAAGAATGCTCCTTACATTGGTGATCAGTGGGGAAGACTGTCCCTTACATTGGTGATCAGTGGGAAGAATGCTCCTTACATTGGTGATCAGTGGGAAGAATGCTCCTTACATTGGTGATCAGTGGGAAGAATGCTCCTTACATTGGTGATCAGTGGGAAGAATGCTCCTTATGCCCCATACACACGTTCCGATTATCGGACCACAAAAGTCGCTTTCGGACAGATCGTTCGATAATCTGATCGTTAGTACGCAGCTTTCGACAGCCGATCACGACAGTCCGTCCAACTAAATCCGAAGGAACAAACAGGAAAACTTTGGTCGGATGACAGCCCATCGTACGACAGTCGTGTAGTCAGTACAGTATGCGTCCGATAAAAGTCATTAGACAAACACCACGCATGATCGGAAACATGAAAATAAACCAGAAGGACACACAGGTCACACGTTTTTGACATCATTTAAAATACGTAGCTACGCACGACGGAAGATTTTTCCAGAATCGTACGACAAAAGTCTTAGGCCGCGTACACACGCGCGGACTGTTGGCCCAACTTTGTCCGTCCAACAGTTTGAGCGAACAGTCCGCTCAAACTTAGCATGGACGGACATGGCCACACACGACGAACGAACAGTTTGCTGAAACCGTGCGCGATGACGTGAACGGCACGTACGACGGGACGCAAAATACGACGTCCTATACACTGCAATGCAACCTTCCGACGTGGAAATCCTTTCTGAGCATGCGCGAGACTTAGTTGGCCGAACAAGCCTACACACGAGCGAACAGTCCGCTGAAACCTTGTTTCAGCGGACAGTTTTTCGGAATTTCCGTAAGACCTTGTTCGGCCAACTGTCCGCTGAAACTGTCCGCTGAAGCCCCACACACGAGCGGACTGTCCGCCCAAACACTGTTCAGCGGACAAGGTTGGGCCAACAGTCCGCGCGTGTGTACGCGGCCTTACACACATTTTGCACTGTTGTATTCAATCTTAGTTGTATACAACAAAATGTGAACGATCGGTCTTACGATAATCGGAACGTGTGTACGGGGCATTACATTGGTGATCAGTGGGAAGAATGCTCCTTACATTGGTGATCAGTGGGAAGAATGCTCCTTACATTGGTGATCAGTGGGAAGAATGTCCCTTACATTGTTGATCAGTGGGAAGTAGGTCCCTTACATTGGTGATCAGTGGGAAGAATGTCCCTTACATTGGTGATCAGTGGGAAGAAGAAGGTTCCTTACATTGGTGATCAGTGGGACGAATTCTGCTAACATTGGTGATCAGTGGGAAGAATGTCCCTTACATTGGTGGTCAGTGGAAAGAAGGTCCCTTACATTGGTGGTCAGTGGGAAGAAGGTCCCTTACATTGGTGATCAGTGGGAAGAAGAAGGTTCCTTACATTGGTGATCAGTGGGACGAATTCTGCTAACATTGGTGATCAGTGGGAAGAAGAAGGTTCCTTACATACTGATGGTGATTTTGAGGGTTCTTGTTGGACAGGTCCTGACTACATACCGTCATCTTTCTGTACTGAATCTCCATGGCAACAGTATTCGTCAGCTGACAGAAGTGGATAAACTTGCGGCCCTGCCCAACCTGAAGAGCCTGACACTGCATGGGAACCCTATCGAGGCAGAAAAGGGGTACAGGTGAGCCCCCCCATGTTCATGATGACCCTGTGACACACAAGGAAAGTAGATTTTACAATAAAAGGAAACTTGCCACAAACAAGGGCAATTCAGCCAGGGTGTAGTATGAAGAAACGCACAGGTCACATATAGGGGAAGCTGGAATAAGTATTATTTTGTTCACGGTGCTGTGCTAAGTTTTTAGGCACTTATAAAAATAAAATGCTGTTAAGTGAGGACACTTTGAAATATAATGAATTAAAAATTTTCCTTTATCAATTAACAACCCACAAAGTGCCGAACTCCTGGATCTTGGGAGGAGTTATGCAAATATCAAAATTCTTAATGTGTGGGTATCGGTGTGAGGGAGTGGACGTTTTTAGGCAGGGTGTATGTACCAGGGTACATTCAATGAATGGGTCACACTTCTATTAATCTCTGAGTTAACCGTGTAATATACCAAATCAATTAAATAAAGGACTTCAAAATTCATACATACAACAGTGATCTACTTAATTCACAGTGGCCATGCGATGATAACACTGTGTGAAGTAACATAAATAGGATTGTGCAGTCCTTACTATATAAACAAAGGTCCAATTTCTTGTTATGCTGACAATCACCAATCCTCCAACTCGTGCTCCCCTTTGGGTGTATTCTCACCTAAACGCCAGTGACCTCACAATTAAGTTTGGTCAATACTCGCTTCTTAGTCCCATCTGGACTAAAATGTAAAGATGTCCTCATTACCTTCCTCTCCTTCCATGTGCCGCTACTTCTCACCATACCATCCGTGTGTGTGTAAAAACAAATGAACTCCAATAATGCTTATAACTTTTTAAAATCCAAATAATCTTTGTTAAAGTGCAAAGTGATTACTCACATTTTCAGGGTGCTTAGAGCACACCACCATTTTGACATTTCTAAGTAGAAATATACAGTACGTTATCTCCTTGACGCAAGCTGCTGGTGTATGAATCCTCTCGCTGGTAACGCTTGCCATACCGTCTTCTTTGTGCCCCTCCCCTATGCATTACGCCATAGGGACACATAGCTTCTTCAGGGGGAAATTTACAGTTTTACTTAGCGATGTCACAGTAGTGCGCTCCAAGCATCCTGAAAATGTGAGTAATCGTTTTGCACTTTAATAAAGATTATTTGGATTCTAAAAAGTTATAAGCACTATTGGAGATCATTTGTTTTTACATACACATGGATCGTATGGTGAGAAGCAGCAGCACTTGGAAGGAGAGGAAGGGAATGAGGGTATCTTTACATTTTAGTCCAAATGGGACTAATGCCGCGTACACAAGGCCGGACTTTCCGGCAGACTAGGTCCGCTGGGATCAGTCCGTCGGATAACCAGATTGTGTGTGGGCTAGTCCAACCATTTTTTTTATAAAAAATAGTCAGACGGACCTAGAAATAGAACATGTTTCAAATCCTATCCAACGGACTCAAGTCCGACAAACTAAAAATCGTGAAAAACATTCGTCTGTGTGCTAGTTCGACAGACCAAATACGACGCAAGGGCAGCTATTGGCTACTGGCTATTGTACTTCCTTGTTTAGTACCGTCTTACGTCATTACGTTCAAAACTAACAGACTTTCGAACGGACTTAGTCCATTCATGTGTGGCCAAGTCTGTTCATTCAGAAAGTCCGTCGGACCTCCGCCGAAAAAGTCTGTCGGGAAGACCGTCGGACCCAATCCATCGAAAAGTCTGGTCGTGTGTACGCGGCATAAGAAGCGAGTATTGACCAAACTTAATTGTGAGGTCACTGACCTTAAGGTGAGAATACACCCAAAGGGGAGCACGAGTTGGGTGTTGTCACTAGCTGCATAATTTTGAGCAATTTAAATGAAGCACATGGAGGATTGGTGATTTTCAGCACAACAACAATGAATTGGACTTTTGTTTATATATTAAAGGACTGCACAAACCTATTTGTTACTTCACACAATGTTATCATTGCATGGTCACTGTGAATTAAGTAGATTACTGTTTTGTGTGTGTGTGTGTGTGTTTGTATATATAAATTTTGGAGTCATTTATTTAATTGGTTTGGGATTTCACACTTAACACAGAGTTTTAATAGAAGTGCAGCCCATTCATTGAATTAATTTATTACACCCATTATGTGGGACGTGCCTGCAGCTGATGCTATAGAGCAGATCTTTGGTTGCTCGCAAGGTTTTTGGTTTGTTTGTATGTACCAGGGTCCCCTTGGTGTCTGCCATGTCTTAGCTGACGGTACCATTGGACATCCTCCAACTTCTGAACAGACTTCTCCCGACTGTAGATATGGGTGTATTGGGGTCCCACTGGTGTCTGCCAAGTAGGGTTCTGACTTGTTTTCACAATCAGAATCCATTGGTACCATTAGCTCAGACCAGACAGACACCATTGGGACCCTGGTGAACCCATCTACAGTGTGAAGACGTCCGGTCAGAAGTGGCAAAGGTTCCTTACAAGTTTCTGTGAATAGATTTGGGGATATAGTCAGAGTTCATTGTCTCCTCAATGCTGAAAAGTACGGCCAGATTTTTATCTATTATGCATTTAAAGAGGCATCTGATCCCAAGTTCTACAGCAGGACAATGACCCCCAAACATACAAACCTAAGTCTTCAGTGGGACAAGGAATCCTGGAGGAGATGGTATGGCCTCCACAGGGTCCTGATCTCTGGAAGAGATAGTATGGTCGGCCCCCAGAGCCCTGATCTCTGGAAGAGAAGGTCTGGCCCCCTACAGAGCCCTGATCTATGAAGAGATGGTATAGCCCCCAACAGAGCCTTGATCTCTGGAGGAAATATTATGGCCTCTACAGAGCCCTGATCTGTGGAAGAGATAGTATGCAAAGCCCCCACCTCACACAGCCCTGATCTCCAGAATGTATGGTATGCTCTCCACAAAACCCTGATCTCTGGAAATTATATTATGGCCCCCACAGAGCCCTGATCTCTGGAGGAGATGTTATGCCCCCCCCCCAAACTCTGATCATTGAGAGAGATAGTATGCTCCCTCACCCCCCAGAGCCCTGACACTCTCTGGAAGAGAGGGTAGGGCCTCCATAGAGCCCTGATCTCTGGAAGAGAAGGTCTGGCCCCCTACAGAGCCCTGATCTATGAAGAGATGGTATAGCCCCCGACAGAGCCTTGATCTCTGGAAGAAATGTTATGGCCCCCCACAGAGCCCTGATCTCTGGAGGAAATGTTATGGTCCCCGCAGAGCCTTGATCTGTGGAAGAGATAGTATGCAAAGCCCCCACTTCACACAGCCCTAATCTCCGGAATGTATGGTATGGTCTCCACAAAACCCTGATCTCTGGAAATGATATTATGGGCCCCACAGAGCCCTGATCTCTGCAGGAGATGTTATGCCCCCCCCCCCCCCCAAGCTCTGATCATTGACTGGAAGAGATGGTAGGGCCTCCATAGAGCCCTGATCTCTGGAAGAGATGCATGTTCCCACAGAACCCCTATCTCTGGGAGAAATGGTATACTCCCCCCCCCCCACTCCACCCCACCCCAGAGCCCTGATCTCTGGAAGAGAGGGTATGTCCCCACAGAACCCTGATCTCTGGAAAATGGTATTCCCCCCCCCCCCCCAGAACCCTGATCTCTGGAAGAGGTGGTATGGCCCCCACAGAGCCCCGATCTCTGGAAGAAATGATGTGACCCCCCCCCCCCCCCTCAGAACTCTGATCTTACCATCATTGAATCTGTCTGGGATTACATGCAGAAATGAGATCCAAATCTATAGAAGAACTGTGCTTAGTTCTCCAAGATTCACAATACAGCCTACAGACCAAGCGCCTTAAAAAGCTGTGTGCAAGTCTACCTGGGATAGTCAAAAGCTGTTTTAAAGGCAAAGCATGGCCCCCCACAAATATTTATCTGATTTAGATTTTTTTTTCAATTTATGCACTAGCTTGTTAATTAAAAAATAAATTCTATTCAGTGTGCTATTTTTGAAAGCATCTTTACTTCAATTTTTTCCCAAGTTTCCAAACCCTTTGCCCATCACTGTATATTTCCGTTTATACCTCCTCTAATGTACAACCCCCCCTCCCCCCCCACAGGTCCTACATACTGTCTGTCCTTCCGCAGCTCAAGAGCTTTGATTTCAGCGCTGTCACCAAACAAGATCGAGTCAGCGCCGATGTCTGGAGCCGAACGAATGGCAAACTGAAGAAAGTCCGGCGAACTAAGAAAGAGTGAAGAGATGGGAGCTCCCCCTACAAGGATCAGATCACCACTGGGGGGCGTCAGGAAACAAAGTCCTGCACCTTCCATAGACCCCCCATGTCTTGGAGGGCAAACACATGGACACAGTCTGCAACTAAAGAGAATGTTAAATATATTATATTTATTTATATATATATATATATATATATATATATATATATATATATATATATATATAATTGCAAAGGGTTTGCCGCTAAAACTAACGGCTATCTAACTAACTTTAACGTCCATGCGGCCAGAGCACTTTTTGCAATTCGGCACTGCATGGCTTTAACAATTGTGCAGTCGTGCGACTTTGCCTCTAAACAAAATTGAGGTCCTTTTTCCCCCAGAAATAGAGCTTTCTTTTGGTGGTATTTGATCACCTCTGCAATTTTGAATTTTTGTGCTATAAACAAAAAAGAGTTAATTTTGAAAAAAAAAAATATTTTTTTACTTTTTGCTATAATAAATATCCCCCAAAAATATATAAAAACATTTTTTTTCTTCAGTTTAGGCCTATAAATTTTTGGTAAGAAAAAAAAAATCACAATAAGCGTAAATTGATTGGTTTGAGCAAAAGTTTGCATCTACGGGCACGGTCACACTGTATGTGGCTAACCCCGCCAATTAAAAGGGGACGTACAGGTACCCCCATTTGCCCACCGTTGCCATTGTGCTGACGTATATATCGGTGTGCAGCGCTTGGCAAGTGGTTAAATTACACACAGATGGGCTCTATATACTAATTGGGTGACTTCTCAAGGCAACTGGTTCCACTAGATTTTAGTTAGGGGTATCAGAGTAAAAGGGGCTGAAAATGAACGCCACACTGTTCACATATTTGTAAAACAATTTTGAAAACGATTTATCATTTTCCTTCCACTTCACAATTATGTGCCACTTTGTGGTGGTCTATCACATAAAATCCCAATAAAATACATTTAAGTTTTTGGCTGTAACACGACAAAATGTGGTCATTTTTCAAGGGGTATGAATACTTTTTTCAAGGCACTGGGTGTGTGTGTATGTGTGTATATATATATATATATATATATATATATATGTATATATATATATATATATATAGTGTGTGTGTGTGGAATAAATCTCTCTCCCCCCCCCCCCCCCCCCAGGCCAGTGGTTCTGAACTCCTGTCCCCAGGGCCCACTAACGGGACAAGATAACTGAAATACATCACAGGTGATATCATTTACTGCTCAGTGATTGCAGTATTCTAGTCTGCATCTCCTCAAGGTAATACATAAAATCTGGCCTGTTAGTGGGTCCTGACGACAGGAGTTGAGAACCACTGGCCTAGAGACTCTGGCTAATCAGATTGCCAGGCTAATAGTTTTCATACAGCTCCCCCAGTATAGACTGACAGGAGTGATTGCGCCACCCTCACTACTTCTGTCATCTAGGAGCAGGGAGCAGCAAGTCAGCACAGGGAGGAGTTGAGAAAGGGTGCAGGCTGTGCTGTCTCCTTCTGCAGCTTTCCTGTTGCTGCCATTCTATCCTCAACTGCTTGTGGATCTCCTGGAACAGTGGATCCAGGTACCCATTACCACAGGCAATGGGACATGAGAAGTAGCCACCTCTGACTGAGCTGTTAAGCCTCTTTTCCCCTTGTCTTGACCAATTCTGTGCTCAGTGTGCTAATCAAAGTACAAAGGGTGTCTTGATTCCAGGCACAAGTATCCTCAGTGTTCTGTTTCTATAGCTTTGTGTATTGACATATCCCGTTAGACCCAGTATGTCTGGACAGTATGGTCACCTGCTGACTTGGCACCATCCACAGACAAACTTAACTTTTCAGTGAGACAGAATTAAAATTCATTGTAATTTTACTTCTGCTAATTGCAGTATAGAGGATATTTTCCAGACTTTTGAAGTACAATGACTTTGCCAAGCACTGTCTCTGTTAATAACTGACACTGACTGAAGCAACATGGAAGAAATGCGGAGCATCTAACTAGGACAAAATTAAGTAGCACTAAACAGGAGGGGTGTATATAGGAAAAAATAGGTGGTTATGACTAAGGTCATATAGGCTGAAACGCGTCAACTGACTTAATCTGCGTTTGTTCACTGTAGCTATTCAATAAAATGAAGACATTTTAAGAGCAACAACTGGAGTGCGGATCATTTTTTCCAAATTACTCTACTCATTACTCTACTCAGCCTGCGACTGTGGATCGGGCACCTGGGAGCTCTGGTATCTATGTGTTGTATGGGTAGTAGCACTGAATTTTCTGTTTATACTTTGGATATAGGAAGATACCAAAATCACCATACAGTAGTAAGCAAGTTGGCCCCAAACCACCACTAGAAGCCAGCATACTGTAAAACAATAACAATCTAATGCAGTTCAATACAACACAGAAGTAATACATGAAAGTGTATTACTTGTCCTGCCCCAATCTCACCAATTTTAGAGAGTTCCCAGATGTTCCCATCACCTACACCGGCACTTGACAAGTATACTCCTACACTACCAAATCTCTTATGCCGCGTATACACGATCTGACTTTTCGGCAGACTTGGTCCGGCGGACAATCCGCCGGACTTGCGCACACACGGACCAAAGGCCGTTGATTTTGAACGTGACTCCAGGTACGACAGGACTAGAGAAGGAAGTCAGTCTCGCCACTTTCATCGGCAAGATGGACACCTTGCGAGCCCCATCGCCTGGTATGGATTTTAGGCCACTCCCTCCTGAACCGTACCAGGCCGCATGCCTTCAACATGGGGAGGTTGGTGCTTTGGGGAAGGGGGGCACCCTGCGGCCCCCCCATCCCAAAGCACCTTGTCCCCATGTTGATGAGGACAAGGGCTTCTTCCCTACAACCCTGGCCGTTGGTTGTCGGGGTCTGCGGGCGGGGGGGCTTATCGGAATCCGGAAGCCCCCTTTAATAAGGGGGCCCCCAGATCCCAGCCCCCCCACCCTATGTGAATGAGTATGGGGTACATCATACCCCTACCCATTCACCTGGGGGAAAAAGTGTAATTAAAAAAACACACTACACAGGATTTTAAAGTAGTTTATTATGCAGCTCCGGGGGTCTTCCGACTTCGGGGGTCTTTTTCCGACTTCTCCGCGCTTTTCGGTTCTTCTCGCCGGGCTCCTCCTCTATCTTCTGCTCTTTTGCCGCTCTTTTTCTAGTGGTGGCCCAGCTTTCTCCTTCGCCATCACCATCTTCTTCTTCTTCCTTCTTCTGTTCTTCCGATGTTGACACAACGCTCTCTCCCGCTGTATATAGGCATAAGGGGCGGGGTCACCAGGTGATGTCACCCAGTGAATCTGCCCCTTATGATGTCACAGTCCCACCATGCCCTGGGACTGTGATGTCATAAGGGGCAGGGTCAGGATCCCCTTATGCCTATAAAAGTCACCACGCACCGTGTCCATGGCATTACAGCGGGAGAGAGTGTCGTGTCAACATCGGAAGAACAGAAGAGGGGGGAAGAAGAAGAAGACGGCGACGATGAAGGAGAAAGCCAGGCCACCGCTGGCAAAAGAGCAGAAGATAGCGGAGGAGCCCGGCGAGAAGAACCGGAAAGCGTGAAGAAGTCGGAAGAAGACCCCCGGAGCTGCCTAATAAACTACTTTAAAAACCTGTGTAGTGTGTTTTTTTATTGACACTTTTTCCCCCAGGTGAATGGGTAGGGGTACAATGTGGGAGGCTGGGATCTAGGGGTCCTCTTATTAAAGGGGATCCCGGATTCCGATAAGCCCCCGCCCACAGACCCATACAACCAACGGCCAGGGTTGTCGGGAAGAGGCCCTTGTCCTCTTCAACATGGGGGCAAGGTGCTTTGGGGTGGGGGGGCCACAAAGCGCCCCCCTTCCCCAAAGCACTCACCCCCCCCATGTTCAGGGCATGCGGCCTGGTACAGTTCAGGAGGGGGGGTCGGTCGCTAATCCCCACTGCCTGTGCAGTCTCTGTACGAAACAAATCGCACATGTCTAGTGAAGGGTACTGTCGTGTACGTTGGAGCAGAGCCGGATGTGTAGAGGGAGACATCTCGTACAGCTCCGGCTCAATGACTATTGATGATGCGACAATGAGCGCGGTAAGGTAAGAGTGCCTGTAAGATCTTGCGGTTAGTTGCAGAGGTGCGTGGCAGGTGCGTCACCAGAATTGGGCTGGATAGCCAGATCCCAGACTAGGTATGCAGCAGCTGGTAGCAGATGCAGGAAGGGTGGCAGCTCACAGCAGATGGAGGACCAGTATCACCAGGCACAATGCAGAGCAGGACAGATGGATGACGGGATGCAGAGTCAGACAAGCCAGGTCAGCCACGGACGGTCAGGTATAAGCATAAACAGCAGGCAGATATTGGCAATAGGACATCAGGCATATGAGCAGAGATAAAAAGCCGAGGTCAGGACAAGTGGAGTGCAAGCGTGGACAGGATAAGCTGGGTCAAACACAGGAATCAAGCACAGATTACAGGAGCGGGTACACAGGTAAAGCTGCACATCAGACAGCAATGTACTAGTGCAACTGCTGCACTTATATAGGCCATTTGGTGCCACTGTTAACGACTAACACACGTATACGTTGGTATCTGTGTGCACATATTTGTGCGCCTGTGCCCGGGAAGACGGACACCTGCAGGCCGGTTGGCACAGTTAAAGTTAGAGAGAAGGGTCACTAGATATTGAATTGAAAGCAAGAGTCACTTTAGTGGTTGAATTGTGGGTCATAGTCTCTTTAACCAGTTACCTAGCGCCGTATAGTAAAATGACAGGGGCAGGAACCCTTCCTCCCTCCCGGTGGGCGTCATATGACATCCTTTGCTTCCTGGCATTCTGGAGAGCGCACACTCGCCGCATCACTGGGGACCCAATGCGCGTGCCTAGCGGCCGCAATGTCCGCCTGGCACCCGCGATTGCCCGCTAACAGAGCCGGGACATGGATCTGTGTGTGTAAACACACAGATCCATGTCCTGTCAGGGGAGAGGAGAACTGATTGTATGTTCCTTGTACAGAGGAACACCGATCGGTCTCCTCCCCTCATCAGTCCCCTCCCCCCACAGTTAGAATCACTCCCTAGGGCACACTTAACCCCTTGATCACCCCCTAGTGTTAACCCCTTACCTGACAGTCACATTTATACAGTAATCAGTGCATTTTTTTATAGCACCGATCGCTTTATAAATGTCAGATGGTCCCAAAATAGTGTCAAAAGTGTCCAATCTGTCCGCCACAATGTCACAGTCAGGATAAAAATCACAGATCGCCGCCATTAGTGGTTAAAAAAAAAATTCATAATAAAAACGACTAATCTATCCCCTATTTTGTAGACGCTATAACTTGTACGCAAACCAATCAATATACGGTTATTGGGGAGGACTCTTCGGAGGAGGGCCAACAAGCTGGCATCCTGAGAAGTGCGTGGTTGCTGGGTTGTGAAGGACACTAAAAGGGGCGGACTGACAACTCATGGGCCCCCGGGCAATAGGAGATTATGGGGCCCCCAGGCAATCAGAGATTATGGGACACACAGTATACACAAACACACACACACAGTATACAATCACACAGTATACACAGACATGTTTCTATTGGCTGAGAAGGTACTGGAGAGGTGGGGCAGCTATAATCTCTGGCTTTTTAGACCAAAAGGATGTCGGTAAGGGACATTGCAGAGACAGATGTAAAAAAAAAAACACAGATTTTTACATACTTTCCCTGGTTTTACTGAGGCTGGCAACCCTGATGGGGCCCCTGGGCAGTGCCCGAGTGGCTGAATGGTCAGTCCGCCCCTGGACACTAATGAATCCATGCTTTTCCAGTACTGCCAAGGAGACTGAGAATGTTCCAGGTACTGAGGAAAAGGTTCTTGTTCACTTTCTGTTACCAATTATTCAAGGTCAGAGATTTCACAAGTTCTGGATCAAAGTACTGACTGCCATAATTTCTGACTAGAGATTTGTTCAGCCTTGAAGCGCCCAGCTGCGAGTGGCTACTCTCTGGGTGGTACTAGAGACTTTCTGATGATTAGAAGTTCAAGGTGCCTGAGTTTCTTCACCCTTGCCCTCTGTTCCTATACAAGACTGTGTTTGTTGGATGTTACCCCTGCAAATAAAAACCTTTCTAAAGGACTTTTATGGTGTCAGCGTCCAGAGTTGTTGGGTACTAACTCCTAGACTTGGAAGAACAAGCCAAGTGGAGGTAACCGGTAAGCCCAAAAGTTAAGGCCACCTTACCAAGGGTTATGGCTGCTACAATTAATACAGCAAAAAGTAATAAATATTGTGTTTTTTAAAAAATTGTCGCAGTTTTTTTGGTTCATAGTGCAAAAAATAAAAAACACAGAGGTGATCAAATACCACCAAAAGAAATCTCTATTTGTGGGGGAAAAAAAACTATCAAAATCTTATTAATTTGGGTACAACTTTGCATGACCGCGCAATTGTCATTCAAAGTGTGACAACATTGAAAGCTGAAAAATTGGCCAGAAGAGGGTGAAAATGCCCTGTATTGAAGTGGTTAAAGTGGTTGTAAACCCTTACAACACACTTTGACCTACAGGTAAGCCTAGATTAAGGCTTACCTGTAGGTCCAAGCAATATCTCCTAAACCTACACGGTTTAGGAGATATTTGCAGAAAGACACGCGCCGCCGTCAACGGCTCCCGTACGCATGCGCGGGAGTGACGTCATCGCGGCTTCGCCGAATGACAGCGGCGGAGCGGCGAGACCCACCGAGAAGATGGATGCGCCGGACTACAGGGGACAGCGGTGACATCGCTGGCTCCTGTGTCAGGTAAGTGACACATAATGGACTACTATGCGATGCATAGTAGTCAATTATATTTTACCTTTGCAGGGAATGAAAGAGGAAGTAAACTCATCAGGGTTTACTTCCTCTTTAAGAGAAGGGGGGGGGGGGTTAACCCTTAAAGGATGAAGTTAAACTTAAAGAGGAACTGCAGTCTGCTCATATAATTTGTAATAAAAACCATCTTTGCCATTCTGAAGCTTCCCTCCAACCACTTTGCATATTATTTTATATATACTGTGATTCTGTATTCTGCCAAATATGTTGCAGAAATCTCCCTCCACGGAGTCTGGCTGGATCCATCTTAACTGTGGGCAGCTGAAGCTTCTGCCTGATCACTTCCTGGATTTACACAGACACACAGAGGCACGGCGGCACACATCCAGCTCTGCAGCCCTGCAGCTCTCATTGGCCCTCTTATGATTCATCTCCCCTCCCTTCCTGGCAAACTTTCAGTAGAGTGGGAGAGAGAGCTCTGCATGATGTCATAAGCCTAGGCTAATGACCAGACATGAAACATGAAGTGGGCTGCATAAGGTATTTACTGGTAGAATTTTTTTTTTATTATCCAAAGTTAAAACAACAAGGGCAGAAGGTTTAATAGATGGAAAGATGAAAAAATGACTGAAGGTTTCGCTTTAACCACTCGCCGCCCGCCATATAGCAGAATGACGGTGGCAAAGTGCTTTCACTATCTTGACTGGGCTTCCTATGACGTCCTCAGGATATTAAGCCATTGCGTGCCCTCGGGCACCGGCAACACCGATCTCGGTAAAGAGTCTCTGAGGAAGTCAGCACAGCACAGGGATGGTGGGAGCCCCTCATAATGATAAATTCATCATAACAAACTTTCTTTATTTTAACAAAAAGTTTACGAATCTAACGAAAATTCGTATTTCATACAAATCCGAATTGAATTTCGTACACGAATTAAGAAATACTAATATTTTTTTGTACGGAATGAAACAAAACAAAACACATTTTTTGACGGCGCCCATGTCTAGTGCACTGCAAATTATTATTTTTTGTATAAACTATATATATACTTTGTGATTAAATAACATTTCTAATCATATAAAAGTAAATCACAAGAGTCCCCCTTTACATCTGAATCCATGTATCTGAGGCTGCTGGGCTTCACGTTTCCGGTCCCCATTTTCCTTTTCTGAGGCACAGCGCGGGGATTGGAGTGTGGGCAGACACCGAGGGGTAGGGGCAGGAGGAAGAGGAGCCCTTTCTCCTCTCCCATCTGTGTGTGAGGGGAGTGTTAGTGCCTGGCAGTGTGAGAGAGAGTGTAACAGACACTTCCGGCTTGGACAACTGCAGCCGGAAACCCTGCTGGGAAGTCATAGTCCAGTGTGAATAATTTGTCCGGGTTTCAGACAGTCATGCATGATTTCAAACCCGAACTGTCCGGGTGATCCCGGACAGGTGGCAACCCTATTGTATACCGACACATGGAAAAAAAAAAACACACAAAAAAAAAACCTTCAGCCAGGCCTTCACAGCGCATGCACCGCTGACGTCAGTGGCTCCATGTAAAGTGAATATTTCCTAAACCGTACAGGAAGAAAAGGTGGCAACCCTACCCACACGGCATGATAGAGGACATACCCATGCTCCTTCCATAAACCCAGGTTCTCTCCAACTTTCCTCCACCTTTCCAGGCTTTTTCTTTTCTATGCTCTTTTCGGCCGCCCGTGCTGTTTCTTCAGGAGTCAGTGCTATGACCAACATCTCCCACACGCATGCACGGGAGTGACACCACGCGGCTCCGGCCAGTCACACAGCCGGAGCCCGCGGCCTTGGAAGGAAGACTGGTGAAGATGGATGCGGCCATGCAGCGGGGACAGCGCAGGCTTCGTTTGCAGGTAGCTGTCACATAATGTGCTATGCATACTAGCACATTATGCCTTTACTTTGCAGGGGAGGTGAAAGGAAGAAAAACCCATCAAGGTTTACTTCCTCTTTAACTAGTTGTAGCCCGCCCACCATCAAATGACGGCTGGGCGGTACGGCTCTCCTCTCGTTCTGGGATGCCGTCAAATGATGGCGTCCCAGAATGGCTGCTCTCGCACGCCTGCAGGGGCGCGCATCGTGGTGTCGTTTGCGGCTCTTTAACCATGTGATCGGCTGTGTCCAATCACAGCTGGTCACATGTAAGCACGGAGATCCGGTAATCGGTGCTCCTCACCTCACACTGACAGACTGTGTGGCAAGGAGAGCCGATCAGCGGCATCTCCTCACAAGAGATATCTACACATGTAATCAGGGCACTGATCATCAGTAGTATCATTACAATAGCGGCACCAGTGCCACAAATCATTGCCAGCAATGAGTGCCCACCACTGGCAGCAATCAGTGCCCATTAGTGATGCCAGTCTGTGCTGGCTATCAGTCCCACCTGTCAGTGCTGCCCATCAGTGTCGCCAATCAGTGCCACCCATCAGAGGCCATCAGTACCACCTATCCGTGCCCACCAGTGCGACCTATCAGTGCCACCTATTAGTGCCCATCAGTGCCACCTAACAGTGTCCATCAGTCCCACCTATTAATGCCCATAAGTGCGGCATATTAGTGCCTCCTCATCAGTGCCACCTAATCAGTGCCCATAAGTGACACTAAGGCCTCATGAACGAACCTAGAACACGTGACTTCAACATCTTAAGTACCCTTCCCCAGACTCCTCAGCGGGGACCGGCACACCCACTGATTGGCTCTGGGGAAGCTGATACCCAAAAACGTCCAACAAGGCCTGGTTCTGGTCTTGTCATGTGCACCTAACTGTACACATGACCAGGCAGAACTCTAACACAGCCCAGCCAAACTGATGTCAAAGTTAAACCTACACAATCAACCCTCAGAACCCCTTAACTGTTCTGGCAAAAAACTAAATTTGTACATGACAGACACTTTGTCCAAAGTGTCATCGCTACAATTATATGGTTTTTAATGGCATAGTTCACACCAGCACCAAAAACACACTAGAACGCACCTAAAACGCACCAAAAAATGCACTGGTACACATATGTTCTTATTTAGGGCCAGTTCACACCACAGGCAGTCCAGTGCATTTTTTTTCTGCATCGAAAATGCGTGGAAAGTAGGTTATATGGTTTTCAATGACAGTTCACAGTGTATACCACTTGTACCTACAGATAAGCTTACACTATATTACCAAAAGTATTGGGACTCATGCCTTTACACGCACATGAACTTTAATGGCATCCCAGTCTTAGTCCGTAGGGATCAATATTGAGTTGGTCCACCCTTTGCCACTATAACAGCTTCAACTCTTCTAGGATGGTTGTCCACAAGGTTTAGGAGTGTGTCTATGGGAATGTTTGACCATTCTTCCAGAAGTGCATTTGTGAGGTCAGGCACTGATGTTGGATGGAAAGGCCTGGATCGCAGTCTCCGCTTGAATTCATTCCAAAGGTGTTCTATCGGGTTGTGGCCAGGACTCTGTGCAGGCCAGTCAAGTTCCTCTACCCCAAACTCGCTCACCCATGTCTTTACATGACCTTGCTTTGTGCACTGGTCCAAATCATTTGGTGGAGTGTGTGTGTGTGTGTGTGGGGGGGGGGGGGGGGGGGAATTATGTTGTGGGGGTTGTTTATCAGGGGTTGGGCTTGGCCCCTTAGTTCCATTGAAGGGAAATCTTAAGGTGTCAGCATACCAAGACATTTTGGACAATTTCATACTCCCAACTTTGTGGGGACAGTTTGGGGATGGCCCCTTCCTGTTCCAACAGATGATGGAGCCTTTATGGTGAGGAGGAACTAGACTGGCCTGCACAGTCTTAACCTCAACCTGATAGAACACCTTTGGGATGAATTAGAGCAGAGACTGTGAGCCAGGTCTTCTCATCCATGTCAGTGCCTGACCTCACAAATGTACTTCTGGAAGAATGGTCAAACATTCCCATAGACACACTCCTAAACCTTGTGGACATCCTTCGCAGAAGAGTTGAAGTTGTTATAGCTGCAAAGGGTGGGCCAACTCAATATTGAACCCTACGGGCTAAGCCTGGGACGCCATTAAATTATTGACAGGCGTCCCAATAAAATTTATATATACACGCACGCATGTGATTACAAGCTAAAAGTTAAATTTACCTTGCATCCTATGCAGGGTGCTAAGCTAAAGATCTATAGAGGAATCAGGAGTTCCTTCTTCCTGCTGGTGCTCCCTCTAGTGATAACTAAAGATCTATATGGGGGAATCAAGACATCCTTCCTTCTGCCTAGGGTTGCCACCTGTCCGGGATTCACGCGGAGAGTTCGGGTTTGGAATCATGCGTCCAGGTTTCAGACTGCCTGTAATCCGGACACATGACTCAGACTGTGAGCCAGACCTTCTCGTCCAACATCAGTGCCTGACCTCACAAATGCACTTCTGAAAGAATGGTCAAACATTTCCATAGACACACTCCTAAACCTTATGGAAGGCGTTCCTAGAAGAGTTGAAGCTGTTATAGCTGCAAAGGGTTGGCCAACTCAATATTGAACCCTATGGACTAAGACTGGGATGCCATTAAAGAGGAAATAAACCCTGATGGGTTTTACTTTCTCTTTATTTCCTTGCAAAGGTAAAGCATAATGGGCTACTATGCATCTGTGGGTACTGTGAATATCTTGTAAACTTGCACAGTGTAGGAGATATTCAGAGTGCATACAACCGGTGACGTCACTGGCGCATGCGCTCTGAAGGTCTGACATACAGTGCCGGACCTTCAGAAAGTATAGAATTTAATAAAATAGAGGTGACTATACTCACAAACCAGTACTTGTGTCATAGCATTATCATAAAATCATTTGCTTAAATCAAAATGCGAAAATTCACAACACCTGTAGTCACATTATTTAACGCGTTTCACTGTTTCCCTATTCTTCAGAGCCTTGTTTAAATGTCTCTTATGCCTTGTACACACGATCGGACTATCTGGTGGACTTAGTACGGTGGACTTAGTCCGGCGGTCAACCCGCCGGACTTTGCAGTGGAGGCCCGCCGGACTTTTCCGAGCAGACCTGCCCACACACGACCGGACTTTTCCGGTGGACTAAGTCTGGCGGACAACCCGCCGGACTATGGTGGGAGTCCACCGGACTTTTGAAATGAACAGACTTGCCCACACAAGGAGAAAAGTCAGTTCATTTTGAATGTGGCTCCAGGCAGATGGGACTAGCAAAGGAAGTCAATGTCGCCGCCTCCATCGGCGAGATTAACAACTCGCTAGACCCGTCACCTGGTATGGACTTAAAGGGGAAGCCCTACGCCGAAAAAACGGCATGGGGGTCCCCCCAAAGTCCATTACAGGCCCTTATCCGAGCATGCAGCCTGGCCGGTTAGGAAAGGGGGTGGGGAGGAGAGGGCGCCCCCCCTCCTGAGCCATACCTGCGGCCCCCCCACCCCAAAGCACCTTGTCCCCATGTTGATGAGGACAAGGGCCTCTTCCCGACAACCCTGGCCGTTGGTTGCCGGGGTCTGTGGGCGGGGGGCTTATCGGAATAATAAGGGGGCCCCCAGATACCAGCCCCCCCACCCTATGTGAATGAGCATGGGGTACGATGTACCCCTACCCATTCACCTGGTGAAAAAATGTAAATAAAAAAACACAACACAAGTTTTTAAAATAATTTATTAGACAGCTCCGGTGGTCTTCTGTCTTGGGGGGGTCTTCTCGTCGGACTCCTCCGCTATCTTCTGCTCTTTTACTAGCTCTTTTACTAGTGGAGGAGCCCAGCTTTCTTCTTCGTCGCCACCGCCCAGCGTCCTCTGGGACTGGAACATCATGAGGGGCGGGGTCACCATGTGCCATCACCCAGTAATCCCGCCCCTTGTCCCTATAAAAGTCACCGCACAACATGTCTCTGCCATTGTGGCCAGAGAGAGCATTGTGTCAACATCGCAAGGGAGAAGAAGAGAAGAAGGCGACAGAAGACCGGGCCAACGCTAGTAAAAGAGCTATAAGAAGATAGCGGAGGCCCGGCAGAAGAACCGAAGAGGGGGACAAGAACCCCGAAGAGCGGGACAAGACCCCGAAGTCAGAAGAAGACCTCGGATGGCAGCGGCAGGGCCCCCCTTCCCCAAAGCACCCCCCATGTTGAGGGCACGTGGTCTGGTATGGCTCAGGAGGGGGGGCGCCCTCTCATCCCCACCCCCTTTCCTGACCGGCCAGGCTGCGTGCTCGGATAAAGGTCTGTAATGGACTTTGGGGGGACACCCACGCCGTTTTTTCAGCGTAGGGCTCCCCCTTTAAGTCCATACGAGGTGATAGAGCTAGCGAGGTGTCAATCTAGCCGATGGAGGTGGCGACATTGACTTCCTTCGTTAGTGCTGTCTGCCTGGAGTCACGTTCAAAATGAACAGACTTTTCTCTGTGTGGGAGCAAGTCCGTTCATTTCAAAAGTCCGGCAGACTAGCACACAGACGTGCGGATTGTCCGGTGGACCAGAGTCTGATAGTGTGTACGTGGCATAAGTGTTGAGAAGGAAATTTTCAGTCAGGATGTGGAATCCTAGTCTCATGTTAGAAGTGAAGAGGTTACTCACAATATGAAAATTTTCGTACGTCAGAATTAGGGCTGTGGAAAAAAAATTACAGTTAGAATTTAAAACGTATTTGTGTGGACTGTAAAGTTAAGTCATGGATTGTGGAAACTAACTAGTGTCGGGTGATTGCATATAGTGTATACCACATTTACCACTGACCAATGCAGAGTTGCAATGCAAGGAGATCAGCTAAAAGTAGTTGGATCTGTATGTGCATTATAATTAATGGAAATTAGTCGATTAATCGATTTAAAAAAAAAAAAAAAACGATTCATCGAACACGAAAATGTTAATCAGTAACAGCCCTAGTCAGAATACAACGTCAGACGTGACGTCATGTGTTGAATAGTTTTGTATGCATTCTTTAGTTTCTGAGCATGCGTAGTCTTGCTCTTAAGATTTTTTTCATATGAAACCTGTACTAATGAAACGAAAATCGGGACATTGAGTTCACATCCACATTTTTTTATAGTCTGCACATCCAGCTTTTGTCTGACAAAAAAGCGAAATCGGCTGTCAAAAGCATTGTACTAACGATCTGAAAATCTGCAGACCGATCGTCGTACGAATTTTTCCATCTGATTTTCGTATCGTGTGTATGGGCCTTAAGGGGTTTCACCTAACAAACCTCACCCTGACCTCAACTTCCTAACCATGCTTTCTTCTGTAACAACGACAGTTACCAAGATTCCTGTTTTAGCCTGCACTGCCATATTAGATTACAGACTCAAGGGAGACGGTGCAAATGTTATACTAATGCAATAACCATACAAATAATAGTCGAAGGGATAGACTCGGAACATCTAAATTAAATTAACCACTTGCCGACTGCTGCACACCGATATACATCGGCATAATTGCATAATTGTGGTCAAATGGGTGTACCTGTACATCCCCTTTAATTGGCGCACCCGCCGCATACAGCGTGACCGTGCCTGCGGACTCGATGTCTGCCGGTCTCCCGGCGATCGTGTCACGGAGCCGCAGAACGGGGAGATGTAAACAAGGCATTTCCCTATTCTGCCTAGTGACATGACAGATCACCGCTCCCTGTCATTGGGTGCAGTAATCGCTGTCATGTCAGTGGAAGCCGTCATGATAAAAATCGCAGATCGCCACCATTGCTAATAAAAAAAATAATAAAAATGCCATTAAACTATCCCTTATTTTGTAGACGCTATAACTTTTGTGAAAAGCAATCAATATATACGCTTATTGCGATTTTTTTTACCAAAAATATGTAGAAGAATACCTATCGGCCTAAACTGAGGAAAAAATTCGATTTTTTATATTTTTTTGGGGGATATTTATTATAGCAAAAAGTAAAAAATATTGCTTTTTTTCAAAATTTTCCCAATTTTTTTGTTTATAGTGCAAAAAATAAAAACTGCAGAGGTGATCAAATACCACCAAAAGAAAGCGCTATTTGTGGGGAAAAAAAGGACGTCAATTTTGTTTGGGTTCAACCAGATCGCAAAAAGTGCTCTGGTCAGGAAGGGGGGAAATCTTCCGGGGCTGAAGTGGTTAAGGATGATTTTTTTTTCTTTACATCCAACAACAGCTGTCTTTTGTACACCAACTATATGTCCTTTCTAATAAAAATCAATGTTACTAAGCAACTCTTCTATAAAACCTTGGAACAAAACATGCTTTGGTTTTGCCTTGTAATTGAAGATTAATGGATTATTGTTATTAAAGACATCAGAGAGACGCAATAGACAAGTGTGTGCTAAGAGGGCTTGAAAGATTTGCTGTGCTTGGGAAAACATTGTCTAGTAATAGAAGAGTATTACGCTGTGAATTATGGCATATTATCTAGTACATTACCAATTGTTACGGCTTATTTTCTATATGGGGCACTTAGGTTTTTCAGCAAACAAGAACTATTGTAAAGTCTTAAATTTCTTCAAAATATGTTTATTTGAGATGGTCCTGTTCCATCACCTTGGACAGCTAGAAGGTCCTGGGGTGGAATTGGACAGCTAGAAGATCCTGGGGAGGAATTATACAGCTAGAAGGTCCTAGGGTGGAATTGGACAGCTAGAAGGTCCTAGAATGGAATTGGACAGCTAGAAGGTCCTAGGGTGGAATTGGACAGCTAGAAGGTCCTAGGGTGGAGTTGGACAGCTAGAAGGTCCTAGGGTGGAATTGGACAGCTAGATAGTCCTAGGGTGGAATTGGACAGCTAGAAGGTCCTAGGGTGGAGTTGGACAGCTAGAAGGTCCTAGGGTGGAGTTGGACAGCTAGAAGGTCCTAGGGTGGAATTGGACAGCTAGAAGGTCCTAGGGTGGAGTTGGACAGCTAGAAGGTCCTAGGGTGGAATTGGACAGCTAGATGGTCCTAGGATGGAACTGGACAGCTAGAAGGTCCTAGGGTGGAATTGGACAGCTAGATGGTCCTAGGATGGAACTGGACAGCTAGAATATCCGGGGGGAGGGGGGGGGGGGGTTGATAGTGGACACTGCATTTAAAAACTTAAAACCTATAACCAGGATATGGTAAGGGTCAAAAAAATTCCAATCATTGACCGCCTTCTTTTGAAAATGATAATTGCCTGGCCATTATGCTGACAAACTGGCTTCAATATTCAGAGTTTCTGACCCACAAAGAGTATGCAGGTAAGACTTGTGACTTCTCTCTAACAATCTCAATCTGCATACTTGCACGGGTCAATAACTTGAGGTTTCAGATCCAGAAGGTTGGCCTAATAGCCAGGCAGGTAGCATTTTCAGATATTCTCTAGTAACAGTTTTACTTTAAATAATGTACAAAGCCAAACGCTTTTTTTTATTTTTGTTTTGTTTAGAGTAGCGCAGTGGTGGTCAACTTTCATGATATTAGGGGCCTCAAGTGCAACCCCTGATGTCTCACACATACACACATTTTATTTGTTGAATGTAAGGCTATGGATAGCTTTCAGACAGAATATATACAAAAGGAAATTGTCAAAGACTGCATGCAGACATGCAACAAGATCTGGTCAGAGCCTGCAGACATACTAAAGGAGATGGTCAGAGACTGCAGATATATCACAGAAGATGGTAAGAGACTGCAGATATACTACAAGAGAAGGCCAGAGACTGAAGACATACTACAAAAGAAGATCAGATACACACCTAGAAAGAGGCTCCCCAACCATCACCCTGTTAAATACTCTATGGTCACACGTTAAAAGTTTACTACAGGTACACGGTTTTTTAACACTCACTCCTATCTGGGGGAATGCTAATTATAGAGAACTTCGCAAACTTAGGGGCTTTGGCACCTGGAGAGAGAAGGGTATTCAATACCTCCCACAATTGTACAGCGGACATGTGTTGAAGTCCTTTATGGAAATACATGCAGAGTTTGGCATACCACGCAACAATTTTTTCAAATATCTACAACTGCGACATGCGTTACAATTGCAATCTCGGCTTATGCCACTCCGACTGACTGACCATGCCATTGTGCAATTGATCCTAATGGAGAGGGAAAAAAAAGGTATGATATCTAGAGGGTATGACATTATTCTCAATGCACTACAAGACTCGGCCGGTCTACCGTGTGGGCGGAAATGGGAGGAGGATCTGGGACCGATGGATGAGGAGACATGGAATCTTTGCCTGGCCCCCGCGCCCTTGGTTTCAGTATCGGCGTCCCAGAAACTGTCACACCTCTATTTATTGCACAGGGTCTACCGAACACCTGCCAAACTGCATAGCTGGGGCCTCTGTGATACACCCTTATGCCCTAAGTGCATGAGGGACCATGGCGACCTCCTGCATATGTTCTGGAGGTGCCCAAAACTGGTACGGTATTGGACTGGGATCCCCGAGATCATTTCTCAAGTATTTTCGGTCGCCATCCTAAAAAAAAAAAAAAACACGGTTTGCCTGTTGGGCACCCTGGACAAGGAGCTGTTGACTCCAGCCGCCCATACAGCGATAATACGTTTACTTTATGCAGCCAGAAAACTTATAGCACAGCTATGGATTACGCCCAGGGTCCCCACTAGGCAACAGTGGATCGACCAAGTGAACAAAATGCTAATTAGAGAAAAGTTGACTTACCAGCACAGAAATGCACCACACAATTCTACACAATGTGGCAGAGTTGGCTGGATGGTCCGGGGCTGGCACCTCATCAACTGATCAAATATAGATTGTTACAGGGATAGGCCATATGTATCCAGTCCCATGTTCTGGAGAACTTTTACTTACCGATCGCCCATAGGTGTGGCTGCGGATGGGGCTACACCCTGTCAAATAGTGATAAGTGTCTGGAGGTCAAGGAATGTTTCTGATCCTACAGTCCGTGTGTGTTATGTGTTCTGAAGGGTTGTTTTTTTTTTTCTTTCCTCTTTCTGTCTTAAAATCAGACATGTTATTTGTGATACACTGCCAATAGTAACGGATCAATCTACGGTACAACTGTCCCTAGTGGACTACTGAAACATGTTTGGCTGACGATGTCTGCCTTATTGTACTTTGACACTTTATGATTTTCTATGGCGTGTAACATTTTAATATTTAATAAAAACTTACTTGATTTAAAAAAACAAAAGAAGATCAGAGGCTGAAAACATACTACAAGAGAAGGTCAAAACTCTACAGTATATATAACTACAGGAGATGGTCGGAGACTGAAGACATATTATAGGAGATGATCAGAGACTGCAGATCCCTTACACAAGAGCATACCTCTAAACTTTTTGAGATGGGGAATGAGGGACACCTATCAGCAAAAGTATGCAGGCATAGGACACACCCCTTGCCACGCCCCCTTAATGGAGAATTGTGCAAAAAACAAGATTGGTTAAACCCACAAGTGCTTTTTTTACCACTACTATTGCTTTATATTGTAATTTACAAATGCAGCAATTTAGAAATTGGATGAAAAGTTTAGCACTGGGAAACACTTTTTGATAGATAAAAAGTGCATTTTATATACAACTATATAGATGATATAGAAATGAGGGGAAGCTCTGCTGATTTTACCATTCAATCATGTGCAAGCTAAAATGCTGTTTTTTTATTTTCCTTGCATGTCCCCCTCACATCTACAGTGACTTTACTTTAGTAAATAACCCCCATTACGTCACTTGACGTTATATTCTGTCATACAAAGATTTTTGTATTGTGAGTAACTTCTTCACTTTCGACATGAGACTAGCATGCTACAAAAAAACGCACATTCGGTCGTCCGAAAATCTGGGCGTGTGTATGAGGCTTTAGGGACCTTAGACTGTAAACTTCTTGAGGGCAGGGACTGATGTGAATGTAAAATATATAAATGTAAAGTTCTGTGTAAATCTGTAATAACTGAAAAAATAAAAAAATATTATATTATATTATATTATATTATATATATATAACATACACACTCCACTAGATGGCGCCCACTATACACAGAACAACCAAAATGCAAATTAAACAGAAATACTATACAGAATTCTAATAAATGAAATATAGGGTCAATTCACTTAGACATAACACTTGAACTACGTTCATTACTTTGCATTTTCCAGTTGTGTACAATTTAATGTACCAAATATTTTTTTTATTGCAGGAGTCAGCTGAGCATACTAAGTGAACCTTATTTATATCATTTATAATGCCCCATACACACGACCAGACTTTTCAACATCAAAAGTCTGACGGAATGATTCCGGCAGACTATTCGAACGTGTGTGGGCTGCAGCGGACTTTTGATTTGCAAAAGTCTGAGGCCGCGTACACACGCGCGGACTGTTCGCCCAACTTTGTCCGCTGAACAGTGTTTGGGCGGACAGTCCGCTCGTGTGTGGGCTTTCAGCGGACAGTTTCAGCGGACAGTTGGACGGACAAGGTTTTTCGGAAATTCCGTAAAACTGTCCGCTGAAACCTTGTTTCAGCGAACAGTCCGCTCGTGTGTAGGCTTGTTCGTCAAACAAAGTTGCGCGCATGCTCAGAAAGGATTTTCACGCCGAAAGCTATAATGCAGTGTATAGGACGTCGTATTTTTCGTCCCGTCGTACGTGCCGTTCACGTCATCGCGCACGGTTTCAGCAAACTGTTCGTCCGTCGTGTGTGGCCATGTCCGTCCATGCTAAGTTTGAGCGGACTGTTTGCCGAAACTGTTGGACGGACAAAGTTGGGCGAACAGTCCGCGCGTGTGTACGCGGCCTGACAGACTTTAGAAATGGAACATGTTTCAAATTTTTCCGACAGAACTGCCGGACCCAGAAATCCGCTCGTGTGTGTGCTAGTCTGACGGACTAAAACCGACGCTAGGCTACTGGCTATGAACTTCCTTATTCTAGTCCAGTCATACGTCATCACGTTCGAATCCGTCGGACTTTGGTGTGATTGTGTGTGGCCAAGTCCGTTCATTCGGAAAGTCCGTCAGAACTCTGTCAGAACTCCGTCAGAACTCCGTCGAAAGTCTGCCGGACTTAAGTCCTGTCGTGTGTACGCGGCATAAGTGTTTTTTTTTATGCAAAGTCAAACCACAAAGATTACTGCTTTAAAATATCATTAACTTGAGGGGCTTATTGAGAAAAGAAGATAAAGGAGCCTTTTTGAGGGGGATAAAAAATACATGAGCAAAACATACTGGTGCATAAGAAATATAAGTGTAGCGCACTAACCCCCGAAGGAGCTGCTGGTTAGATTGGGCTTACCGTTACCTTCTTCACCTTGATTTGTGTCTAGGGGTTCCTGTTGTAGATGGCCCAGAAACTTTAGAGACTGACGACAGATCCCCTTAAAGGGATTTTTATTTGCAAAAAACGTAGTTAATGAACAGTCTCTTAGTATAGGATTAGAGGGTTTGGAGGAAAGGTTCAGGTACTCTTTGTGTCAAAGTCAATAATAAAGAACTCTCTTACTTTGACTAAATCCAGAGAATAGCCATTCACAGCTGGATGTTCACTCAAGTTAGATAGTCCCTCTCTCACGAGGCCTAGCAACCAACAAGGTGCTTAAATCAGGAACAAGTCTCTGCCACTGACGTTGTTGTAGAACATGTAGGAAACTAGAACTTGTAGAACACTTGTGTAATACCTGGATCTTTCAGCCGGTTTGGCGATACCCATGAGATTGGATTCACTTAGGTCCCTCAGCCTCACCAGGCTTTTTCTAAGAGGCTGACCCGTACGTGGCCTTCTTCTGAAGAGTCCTCCCCTGGATAGCTACGAAGTTGTTGGGCCTCTCCACAACCGGAGATGGCACCGAACCACCTCGAAATCCTTTCTTTAGTTTCCTTGCCTCGGGCTAGCCAGCCCCAAGACATAAAGTCGGGTGGATCCGCACCCCAGGCCATAGCCTTCCTGGGGGCTGGTCAGGAGGACCAGGACCATTGAGTCAGAACACCCCTCTGGACTGGAACCCCGAACCATGTGACATCCGCATCATAAGTACGGTACCCTCTCCCAGAAAGCACAGCAAGAGTGAGACTCCCACTGGGCGGGCTCCGAGAGAAAGTAACCTTAAAGCACCCAACCAGACTGTGGTTCCATGCCTGCCAGAAGAGACAGTGCCCCCCGGTGTCCAGGCTGAACACCCTATAGTCCAGTCAGACTGATGCTGAGGTCAAAATTTAGAGTAATCAAACCCAAACCAAACTGCAGTTTAAGGGTAACATTAAATTTCAATAATAATTATACCCAAACCAAACTGCAGTTCAGGTGTAACCTTAAATTTCAAAAACATAGCGCGTGCTCTTCAGGAGCTGGCGCTACATAAGGGGTACAGTATTGTGGGTAGAATAAAATACAGGGGTACAGCATTGGGGTAGATTAAAATATGGGGGTAAAATAAGGGCTGTTGAAAAAAATAGAGGGGTGCAGTATCGGAGGTAGAGTTAAATATAAGGGCTATAGTATTGGTAGTAGAGTAAAATATAGGGGTGCTGTACTAGGTATAGCGTAAAATACAGGGGGTACAGTATTGTGGGTATTGTAAAATATATGTTGTACAGTATTGGAGTTAGATTAAAATACAGTGGACACGGTATTGGGGGTAGAGTAAAATATATGGGGTTCAGTATTGGGATAGAGTAAAATATAGTGGGTACAGTATTGGAGTACAGTAAAATATAGGGGGTGCAGTATTGGGGTAGAGTAAAATATATGGGATACAGTATTGGGATAGAGTAAAATATAGTGGGTACAGTATTGGGGTAGAGTAAAATATAGTGGGTACAGTGTTGGGGTAGAGTAAAATATAGGGGGTGCAGTATTGGGGTAAAGTAAAATATATGGGGTACAGTATTGGGATAGAGTAAAATATAGTGGGTACAGTAAAATGTAGTGGGTACAGTATTGGGGTAGAGTAAAATATATGGGGTGCAGTATTGGGGTAAAGTAAAATATATGGGGTACAGTATTGGGATAGAGTAAAATATAGTGGGTACAGTATTGGGGTAGAGTAAAATATAGGGGGTGCAGTATTGGGGATAGAGTAAAATATGGAGGTGCACTATGGGGGCATAATAAAGTCTTGGGGGTAGAGTAAAAAAGGGGTACTGTATTGGGGGTAGAGTAACATATATGGTATACAGTATTGGGGGTAGAGTAAAATATAGGGGTATAGTATTGGGGGTAGAGTATAATATATGTGGTACAGTACTGTGGATAGAGTATAATATAGGGGGGGACAGTACTGGTAGTAAAATATAGGGATGCTGTATTGGCAATGAGTACAATATATGGGGAGAGTATTGTGGAGTAAGTAAGAGGAAGGGGTATATGGTGCTACATGTACCCTGAAGAGTGAACTGTCAGGTTTATTTATTACATGGCATGTGAAAAGAATTAAGGTGAACCTCAGAGTCACTACCTATAGCTATCAGATTTGGTAGTTATATATAATGAAAAAATACCACAGTGATCAGTGACACTTCACACAAAAAGATTAGTTAATAAACACATGAAAATACTAAATGTGTCCTCATATATCCAAAAAATTAGCAAAAATTAATTAAGAAGCCACCAAATGTATATCCAGCGACTTTAATGTTCAAACACCACTATTAATTGACAACTGTATAGTGCTCCAGACTATTACATTAATGTAAAAATACAATATAATACCAGAATATATGTATGTGTATTCAAAACTTAAAAAGTACAAAAAAAATCAAAGAAAGGCCAAAAATCATAAAAGTCAGAAAACCCAAAATCACACCAGTTACACCAAGAACATTTCCAGTCGCATCAGTTGCAAAAACACATCAGTTCAAAGAAAGGGCCAAAGATGCGGCCTTCCCACAATATAAATGATTATTCGTGCTTTAGCAGATATTAGCAGGTGACTTTAGTGTTCATATATCTTGACAGGTGACTTTCGTGCTCCCCCTCTTGGGCCCCCACTTCAGGGTACAGGTAGCGCCATATACCCCTTCCTCTTACTTACTCCAAATTATTAGAGCTGCCCTTTGGGGAGCTCCTTTAGGGGCTTCTGTAACCTATAAAATAATCCTAAGCGCGGTACCCATATATATATATATATATATATATATATATATATATATATATATGTCATGGAGAGAGTATTGATGGCAGATTAAACTATAGGAGATACAGTATTGGAGGTAAACTAAGCTATAGTGGGCACAGTATTGGGGGTATCATAAAATAAAGGGGGTACAGTATTAGGTGTAGAGTATAATATAGGGCATACAATATTGGGGTTACAGTAAAATATAGAGGGTGCAATAATGGCTGTAGAGAAAAATATAAGGGGTACAGTAGTGGGGGTACAGTAAAATTTAGGGGGTAAGGTATTGGGGTAGAGTAAAATATAAGGGGTACAGTACTGGGGATAGAGTAAATTATAGGAGTATAGAATTAAGGGTAGAGTAAAATTTAGGGGGTATGGAATAGGGGTAGAGTAAAATATAAGGGGTACAGGACTGGGCATAGAGTAAAATATAGGGGTACAGTATTAGGGCTAGAGTAAAATTTAGGTGGTACTGTATTGGTGTAGAGTAAAATATAAGGGGTACAGTAGTGGGGATAGACTAAAATATAGGGGTACAGTATTAGGGGTAAAGTAAAATTTAGGGGGTACAGCAATCGGGTAGAGTAAAATATAAGGGGTACAGTACTGGGGATAGAGTAAAATATAGGGGTTTAGTATTGGGGTAGAGTCAAATTTAGGGGGTACGATATTGGGGGTAGAGTAAAATGTAAGGGTACAGTACTGGGGGTAAAGACAAATATAGGGGTGCAGTATTAGGGGCAGAGTAAAAGTTCCTTCTAGGCAGATGTTTCTGTAGTCTGTATTGGCTCCACACCTCTGCATTGATCACTAGAGTGTACAAAGTGAAGCTTCTGTGAGCTATCCTTCCTCGACGGGAACCTGACCATATACTAAGCACTGTCCCTTACAAGTGAGCTCCTCTCCCTACCATTTATTCTTCAGAAGCGGACCAATACGTGGGGGGGGGGGGGGCCTTATTTAAAAGATTCCCTCACCCAAGATGGCTGCCAAAGTCTTTTGAGAGTTTAGTGCTCAATCAGGCTACTTTCCTCTCTCAGGGTACAGTAGGAAATCACTAAGGGATCAATTCCCTTATGAGACTTTTCCTTTGCAGTAATTGCATGGAGCCACCTACAGGCGGGAAGGCTAACTGCATTTGACTACAGGCACACTCACCATTGTGGAGCACTACAAAATTCTTTACAAAGCAGAAGGATATAGCATGGCACACAGTGTTGAATGCATTTCTTTTTTCTGTGCACAGAATTATTTATTTTTAATATCATATTTGTATTATGTTTACTATTATGTATTATGTTTAATATTTGAATGATATGGTGAATATTAGACATTACACTTTATTTGTTTTGAAAGGGGTAAGTGCTGCCTGATAGGACCTCGTGTCCTATTTAGAATACTGTATACAATTTTATATTGATAAGATAGAATGCGTCCAGAAATAGGCATCACAAATAGTGAAGGGTCTGAAGGATAAAACTTCCCAGGAGGGACTGCAGGAACCCAATATGTCTGAAGGAAAGAAGGGAAAGGGGGATATGACTGAAATCAGTCTAGGATTAGACCTGTGTTTAACCTCCCTGGCGGTATGATTATGTCAGATTTTTGCATCTCAAAGCGGTACATACACAGATCTTTGTGTCTCAAAGCGGTTTTACATAGAAATTTGGCATTTTATATTGTAGGCCTGTAATTCTTAGCAATAACACCCTTAAATCTGTCCAAACAAGAGTCTAGCAGACATCCCGGGTATGATAAAGTTTGAAACATGAAATCATAAATTATAATATAATAAATAACTATAAATAATAATTATAAAAAATATATATAATAATAACAAAATGAATTTCCACACTATCGCTCAATTTTGCCAATGTTCTAATTCACTATCGCTGGTTTCTAGGTGGTCTAAAACCACTTTTGACGTAAAGGGACACTTTTGGTTGCCATGGACAATCTCAAGTTTCCAGGCAGAAAATACAGTAAATATAATTTTTGTCCAATGCACGCAGGGCATTGGACAAAAGGGATGTGAAATTATATGATACAGTTTTATGTAATCTGTAAGATTACAGTGTACTGTATGTGTTATGTTTTTTGTGTACTTTTTGAATTTGGCGCTGGGCTCCACCCCCCAATGCGTTGCGACACTCGCAGGGAAAGGAGCCCGGCACACAGAGAATTGGGTGGAGGACAAATCCTGCAGGCACAGCGGGGGGACATTGCAGGATCCTGCCTGGGACAAGGTAAGTAATCTGCAACAAGATTCTGCAATGCAATCCCGAGTGTGGATCGGGGGTTACCGCTAATGGGACTGAAATTAAACCCCGAGCCACACTCAGGATTCCACCAGGGAGGTTAAAGCACTACCCTTCTGAAAAATGATCCACAATGTGACGCCTATTCACTGGCTGTTTTAACCCCATAATTGCTGCACAAATGCACCACAATCACGTGCATTGCTCATGGTTGTGTTGCGTTTGTGACGCGTCCTCATTTGCCTAAATGGTTTGCATTTGGTGCTGGTGACAAGTGTGGCATGTAGGATAATCTTTGCCATGTATTCAAAGTGAAGCATCATGAACATCTCTATCCACTGCCGCTGCAATGTAATGCCCTGTACACACGATCAGTCATTCTGACGTCAAAATCCATCTGATTTTTTCCGATGGATTTTGTCTTGCATATACACGGTCGCACAAAGTTGTTGGAAAATCCGATCGTTCAGAACGAGGTGACGTACAACACGTACGTCAGAACTATAAAGAGGGCAGTAGCCAATAGCTTTCATCTTGTAATTTATTCTGAGCATGCGTGTCACTTTGTCCGTCGGAATTGTCTACACATGATCGGAATTTAAACGATCAGATTTTGTTGTCGGAAAATTTTAAAGCCAGCTCTCAAACTTTGTGTGTCGGAAATTCCGGCGGAAAAAGTCCAATGGAGCCAACACTCGATCAGATTTTCTGACAACACAATCTGATTGCACATTTTCCATCGGAAAGTCCGACCCTGTGTACAGGGCATAATAGGGGGCAGTTGGGAGTGCTAAAAACGTGTCTCAACAGCATGTTTTTAACACCTCGCCACCGCAAGTCTCCATGAGACCTGTTAGAAGAAAGCCAAGGAAATATCCAAGGAAAACTCCAAGCTCACTTACCAACCAGCCTGCGGACAACCAAACTAACCTGTCTAACAGTATGCATTAAAAACAGGGGTTTAACCACTTTAAGACTGGGCCTCTTTTTTAGATGTGGTGTTTACAAGTTAAAAACAGTTTTTTTTAATAGAAAATTACTTAGAACCTCCAAACATAAAAAATTTTTCTAACACCCTAGAGAATAAAATCACGGTTGTTGCAATACTTTTTGTCACACCGTATTTGTGCAGTGGTCTTACAAACAAACTTTTTTTTTAAAAAATACACTTTTTTGAATAAAAAAATAAGACAACAACAGTAAAGTTAGACCAATTTTTTTATATCGTGAAAGATAATGTTACACCGAGTAAATTGATACCCAACATGTCACGCTTCATAATTGCGCCCGCTCATGGAATGGCGACAAACTTTTACCTTTAAAAATCTTCATAGGCGACATTTAAAAAATTCTACAGGTTGCGTGTTTTGTGTTACAGAGGAAGTCTAGGGCTAGAAATATCGCTCTCGCTCTACCAATCGCGGCGATACCTCACATGTGTGGTTTGAACACTGTTTTCATATGCATGCACTACTCATCTATGCGCTCATTTCTGCACGCGAGGTCAGCGGGACCGGGCACGTTTAAAAACATTTTTCTTATTTATTTTACCTTTTATTTAAAAAAAATAAAAATAAATGTGTCACTTTTATTCCTATTACAAGGAATGTAAACATCCCCTGTAATAGAAAAAAAGCATGACAGGACCTCTTAAATATAAGATCTGGGGTCAAAAAGACCTCAGATCTCATATTTACACTAAAATGCAATAAAAATAAAATAAAAATAAAAATGTTGTCATTTAAAAAAAAATTATAATAATAAAATGGCCCTTTAAGAGCTCTGGGCAGAAGTGACGTTATGATGTTGCTTCCGCCCTGCAGTGTCATGGAGATGGGTGGGGGCCATCTTCCCCCCAATCATCTCCATGCCCAGCACTGAGAAGGATCGGATCGCCTCCGCCGCTGCCAATGGCTCTGGTAAGAGGCGGAGGGCACCGGATTGCGGCAGGAGGGGGGGCCCTCTCCCGCCGCCAATAAAAGTGATCTTGCGGCGAATCTGCCGCAGAGACCACTTTTATCTTGTACCGGACCGCCGTCCGAAAATGAGGGTACTGGGGTTATGGCAGCTAGCTGCTGCCATAACAACGATATCCGCCCCCAAGGAAGGGACGTTGGCGTGTGGCGGTCCGGAAGTGGTTCATCTGCACACATTTGCAAATACATGTGAAAGCTGCAGGCCCTGCCAAGGCGCCCTGGCATCTGTAGTCCTATAGACTCCACAGTGGAAACACATGCACTCTGATGAATAGATGGAGGGTAAATGGACTGAAGGGAGCCCACCCCTTCTTAAAGGTGCAGCACATAGCACTAGGGCTACAAAGGTGTCAGTGTGTTGCCTGACTAATATAGCAATAATCCAAAAAAGGGAGCCACTGCCCCCACCTAAAACTGGCCATTGCTGCACGTAGCATTGGAAGGCAACATATGTAAAAAAAAAAACTAAGAAAAATCCTAGCAAAATTTCAAGCTCACTTACCAACCAGCCCGCGGACAACCAAATTAACCCGTCTAACAGTATGCGTTAAAAACAGGGGTTTAGGTTGCACACATTTGCCCCTTTTTTTTAACGCATACTGTTAGACGGGTTCAATTGGTTGGTAAGTGAGCTTGGAATTTTCCTTGCCGTTTTCCTTGGCTTGGCCAGTTATGGGGGGGGGGGGGGGGCAGTGGCTCCCTTTTTTGTACATGAGACCTGTACATGTTTTTGACACCTCTAAACCTCCCCATGAGCCCCGTACCACATGAAGGATAGGGATCAGAAGGGCCGTACTTTTACTGTGAAGTTAAAGTGATTGTCAGGGTAATTTTAAATGTTTTTTAAAATATCAAACATATCATACTTACTCCCACTGTGCAGCTTGTTTTACACAGTGTGGCCCCTGAACCTACTCTTCTGGGGTCCCAACAACAGATAACCCCCTGGGAGAAGCGCTCTCCTGAGGGGGTTACCCTGCGGGCGCGCACCCAGGTCCAGCATTCAGCATCCATAGAGGCCGAATGCAGAACTCAGCCCCGCCCCCCAGCGCCTGCGTCATTGGATTTGATTGACAGCAGTGGGAGCCAATGGCTGCGCTGCTATCAATCTATCCAATCAAGAGCCAGGAGCCTGTGAAGAGAGAGGCAGCGTGTCCCCGCTGACTGAATGAAGGGGCTCAGGTAAGTAAAATGGGGGGGGAGGGGGGGGGGCTAGGGGGCCGGTCACTGCCACATAGAATGCATTAAGGTGAAAAACACAAACCTTTACAACCCCTTTAAGTAGTAGCTGGTGGTTAGAACTGTAGCAAAGTATTAATAAGCTAATCAATCAAAAAGTCTCACATGTTCCTAACACGTGCTTTAGGCAACATTCTTCAATGCAGTAAATAAAAAAGAAATTTGTTGGGACTTTTTATGAGGCAATGACTACTACAGTACACAGGTCTCCATCCCTAATTTTTTGAAAAGGAAGTGGAAATGGGAAAAAAAGAGGGTAATGGGACTTTATATGAAACACAACATTAGGGTAGAATGAAATCAATCAATAAGGTAAATGGAATATTTATTAATAACACAATTACCGTATATACTCGAGTATAAGCCGAGATTTTCAGCCTCTTTTTTGAGGCTGAAAGTGCCCCCCTCGGCTTATACTCGAGTCATCGCTGTCTGCCCGCTCGATCAGCGTGTCGAGCAGACAGACAGCGGCCATTCTATAATTCAAAAGCCGCGCCTCCGGCTCCGCCTTCGCCTGTGATAGGCGGAACACTGAATTTCCCAGCAGCCTGTGTTCCGCCTATCACGGACATCGTATCATCCTCGTACTACGGACGAGGATGATACGATGTCCGTGATAGGCGGAACACAGGCTGCTGGGAAATTCAGTGTTCCGCCTATCACAGGCGAAGGCGGCGGCGCAGCTTTTGAATTTTACAATGGCCGCCGAAGAGGGCACGGGACGGAGGCAAGGCAAGGCACGGCACGGGACGGGACGGGACGGAGGCAAGGCAAGGCACGACACGGGACGGAGGCAAGGCACGGCACGGGACGGAGGCAAGGAGGCAAGGCACGGGACGGAGGCTCGGGACAAAGGCTCGGGACACAGGTAGGCTGGACACACACACACACACACACACACACACACACACACACACACACACACACACACACACACACACACACACACACACACACACACACACACACACACACACAGGGATGGATGGATACACACACACACAGGGATGGATGGATGGATGGAGACACACACACACAGGGATGGATGGATGGAGACACACACACACAGGGATGGATGGATGGATGGATGGAGACACACACACACAGGGATGGATGGATGGATGGATGGAGACACACACACACAGGGATGGATGGATGGATGGACACACACACACACAGGGATGGATGGACGGACACACAGGGATGGACGGACACACAGGGATGGACGGACACACAGGGATGGACGGACACACACACAGGGATGGACAGGCATGTCTCACCCTCGGCTTATACACGAGTCAATAAGTTTGCCAGTTTTTTTGGGGGTAAATTGGGGGCCTCGGCTTATATTCGGGTCGGCCTATACTCGAGTATATACGGTAAGCATAGTACAATAGACATGTGCACACTGAAATATTTTGTTTCGGAATTTCGTTTTCCTTCCGAATTTTTTTTTTATTTAGTTACACCCGAAATTCGTTTTTATTTATTTAGTTTCGGTTGAAAATCCGAAATAATTAAGGTTGAATCTGTCATTGAAGGCTCATGGTGTCTGTCGAAAGTTCTAAGAAGATTCGACGGAGCAGCTAAACTGTGCGACGCTGCAATCGTACATTTCCGGTAAAATGTTCCGCCTACAAGCTATAGTAGAATTCTAATGTTGTATGACACTAGTGATAATTATATTTATTAATTATTATTACTAGTCAACCAACATTAAAATTCTTCTATAGCCTATGAGCGGAGCATTTGACCACAAATGTCCACTCGCTTCATCGAATCTTCATGTCTAATCTTTTCTCTCTCTATGTCGAATAATCTTGGACTAATAGAGTTAGGTTAGGCACATTTAACCTTTTTTGCTATTGTCTCTATAATGTCGAATCTTTTCTCTCTACGTCAAATCTTTTCTCTCTATGTAGAATAATCTTGGACTAATAGAGCTAAGGTTAGGCACATTCGACCACAGGTTCGATGGACACAGATCGCTATTGTCAGCGTCATGTCGAATCTCCTATCTATATCGAACTGTTGTCGCAACGAAAATGAAAATAAAGCATTTGTTTATGTTGGATCTTTCGGTTTTCAGATTCTGCACGTTCGTTATCGTTTGTTAAAACGATAACGAAAATACACGACATTCGGACAAAAATGGATTTGGAAGAAAACAAATGCACATGTCTATAGGTCTATAGTGCAGTAGATAACATGTATATTCAGTCAATAGGTATGATAGAGAATAAGGTAAAACATGGTTGGTAAATCACATAGTAATAAATAAAATGAATTGCATAATAAACATAGTTGCACATGATAAATGATAAAACCTGCAGTATACCCAATATATGTAAAAACATACTGAGTGTTAATAAGTTGATGATTCAAGCAAATAAAATACATAGTGAACACATGATCACTGTGACATCAAATATGAAAGCTTGACGTGTTTTATGAATTGTCTTCACTCATCAGGAGCAGCTATGCACTGGGAATGCCTATAATAGATTGTAAATTCATAATCAATGGTAATTAATTAGAACAGGGAAGAGAGGGAGCAAAAAACTATGGCCCTAACACTCTTACATAGGACATAAAATTTAAAAAAGCGTAGATAATGCTAATGAAGATTAGAGGCACTGGGGAATCCCCCTTCAATGCAGACCAAATGCAATAACAAGATAAACTACACTGTTTAACAATGTACCAAGTCCACTCCAATTCTCTGTGTTGGTGTGTGGTGGGCCAAACTAGGACATAGAATGGTTTAAACTACTGCGCTACCAAATAAATGGTGCCTACTGACTTAAATAATATCACAATACTAGAAAAAGGGGAAAAAAACTTAAATATGTGCTGCTGCAAACACCAATTTCTGTTCCCAGAAATAAGAAAATTAATACTAATAAAAGTGCTGCGCTGCTGGTGAACTAATCAATCATAAAAAATAGGAAACATGTATACTGATACAATAGGAAATCCAATATTTGGTACTATGCATGGTTACAAATAGCATTATGTTTGTTTAAATGTGAGTGCATTTTATATGCAACTACTTCCTGCACATGCTATAGCTGAAAGACTGCTACAGTGCGGGCTTAGTGTACCGGGAGGGCATCCATGGATATCTTACCGTGATCACGCTGCCTGTGTGCCCCCAGCGGAGGCTTCAGACTCAGCTGATCACAGATCGAGGTAAAGGACCATTCACAGCGGCCCTTTACCACGTGATCAGCTGTCAGATAATGACAGCTGATCACAGGATGTAAACACAAGCTGGTTATCAGCCTTTCTTTCCTCACTCTGACAGAATGAGGAGAGAAGAAGAGAGCCAATAACTGGTCAATAATAAGTCAAAAAGGACATTGGCACTGATAATCAGGGCACTTATTATCAGTGCAGTCCCACCAGTGCTGCCAATCAGTGCCCACTAGTTCTGGCAATCAGTGCTCATCAGTACCACCTATCAGTGTCCATCAGTGCAGCCTCATCAGTGCACATCAGTGCTCATCAGTTTTACCTATCAGTGCCCATCAATGTCACCTCATTAGTGCCCATCAATGACACCTCATCAGTGCCTAGCAGTGCAGCCTAACAGCACACATCAGTGAAGGAGAGAAATTACCCGTTTGCAAAATTCTATCACAAACGATGCATTTTGTTTAAATAAATTTTTTGAAAATTTTCAGCCTCTTTTCGCTTGTTTAGCAAAAAAATTAAAAAATCCAGTGGTGATGAAATACTACCAAAAGAAAGCTCTATTTGTGTGAAAAATATGATCCAAATTACATATGGGTACAGTGTTGTATGACCAACATTGGCCTGGATAGGAAAGAGGTTAAAAGTGCCCAGTAGGCAAATGCTTAATAAAATAGGTTGGTTTTAACATTACTGCACTATGGGAGCCCTCTATCTATGCTTCTTTCACTAAGAGCTATTCAGAACGGCCACATGAATAATTAAGAGAACTGAAAGGATCCATACCGCTTTTCCAGGAAGCACTGTGGAGTGTATCAAGTAAGACCCCCGTGGTTGGAGGTTAAAGTGGTCCTGTGAGTAACAGGGAGACTACAGTGTCTGAGCATTATATGCTATACTCTTATATCTTGGAGATGAGAATATATATATATATATATATATATATATATATATATATATATATATATATATAATATTCATTAAAAACCAAATGTTCTTGTTAATATCTTAATCAAGAAATATTGTAGTATTAAGAACTTATCCTATAATCTTAACTAAAATACTGAAACTTTTACATCTTAAGAAATGTGAAACCTTTGTCCTCATGTGATGGGGGAGGTGTGAACCCAGCTCAAGATTAACCACTTGCCGCCCGCCCTATAGGGAATTGAAGGTGGCAAAGTGGTTTCATAATCCTGATCGGACGTCATATGACGTGATCAGGATTATGAGCCGCTGCACGCCCCCGGGGGCGTGCATCGCGGCGATCGTTGTTGCGGGGTGTCAGTCTGATACCCGGCAACTACGATCTCGGTAAAGAGTCTCTGACGGAGACTCTTTACCACGTGATCAGCCGTGTCCAATCACGGCTGATCACACTGTAAATGGGAAGAGCCGGTGATCGGCTTTTCCTCACTCGCGTCTGTCAGACGCGAGTAGAGGAGAGCCGATCGGCTGCTCCTCTGACAGGGGGGGTCTGTGCTCATCGATTATCAGCACAGCCCCCCCGAGGATGCCCACACTGGACCACCAGGGATGCCACCAGACCACCAGGGAAAAGGTAAACCTCCCTAGACCACCAGGGATGCCAGTCAGCACAATGGATGCCAATCAGTGCCCATAATGGATGCCAATCAGTGCCCACAATGGGCATCACTGATTGGCATGCATTATTGTTTGGCACTGATTGGCATCCATTAGTACAGTATAACACCAATGCCGCCTATGAGTGCCCACCTGTGCCGCCTATGAGTGCCCACCTGTGCCGCCTATCAGTGCCCACCTGTGCCACCTATCAGTGCCCACCTGTGCCGCCTATCAGTGCCCACCCATGCCCATCTGTGCCACCTATCCATGCCCATCTGTGCCGCCTATCCATGCCCATCTGTGCCGCCCATCCATGCCAATCCGTGCCAGCTATCAGTGCCAATTTGTGCCACCTATCAGTGTCCATCCATGTCGCCCATCCGTGTCGCCCATCAGTGCAGCCTATCAGTGCCAATTTGTGCCACCTATCAGTGTCCATCCGTGTCGCCCATCCGTGTCGCCCATCAGTGCAGCCTATCAGTGCCGCCTATCAGTGCCACATATCAGTGTCCATCAATGCCACCTCATCAGTAGTGATGGACGAACTTCCGACGGGACGTTTCGCGAACGCGAAATGCGAACGGACCCAAACGTTCGCGAAACCGACCGTTCGCCGCGGGCCCCATTGACTTCAATGGGAGGCGAACTTTGCAAACCTTCATGTCGAATTTGCGGCCACGTGGTAATTATTAGGGGGTAAAACGTAGTCCCACCATCTGGACAATGACATAATACATGTATGAGGTGAATTTGGGATCGATAACTACAAGCATTTTTATTTTATTTGGGAAATTGTTCTAACAATTCAGGACTATGGAGCTAATGAAGGCAATGGAGGAGAGGGAAGGTCAGGGACCAGGGTAGGCAAAGAAGAGGGTGCAGGAGATGATCACCAGCAGCGTGACATACCGGAATGACACATGCACCGTGATAGAGGCATCTGACAGCAGCACCGTAATACAGAGCACTGACAGCAGCACCGTGACATACAGCGCTGACAGCAGCACCGTGACATACAGCGCTGACAGCAGCACCGTGACATACAGCGCTGACAGCAGCACCGTGACATACAGCGCTGACAGCAGCACCGTGACATACAGCGCTGACAGCAGCACCGTGACATACAGCGCTGACAGCAGCACCGTGACATACAGCGCTGACAGCAGCACCGTGACATACAGCGCTGACAGCAGCACCGTGACATACAGCGCTGACAGCAGCACCGTGACATACAGCGCTGACAGCAGCACCGTGACATACAGCGCTGACAGCAGCACCGTGACATACAGCGCTGACAGCAGCACCGTGACATACAGCGCTGACAGCAGCACCGTGACATACAGCACTGACAGCAGCACCGTAAGCAGCCCCAGGAGGAAGTCAGCACAGCACAGGGATGGTGTGATCCCCTCATAATAAGAACCCCCAGGAGGAAGTCAGCACAGCACAGGGATAGTGTGATCCCTTCATAATAAGAACCCCCAGGAGGAAGTCAGCACAGCACAGGGATATCATAAGCAGCCCCAGTAGAAATATGACACCGCTCAACCTCTTCAAAGAGGAGGGTAGGGGCATATAGTACGGTGTGCTTTTTTGGGTCAAGGAAGTGAGCCAAATGAATTAAGAAGGTCTGTGTGCTTGATTAAAAAAATAGTTTATAGACATATACATGGTCTACTGGTCACATGTGTTGAATTCCTCCGAGATCCATGCCTCATTCATTTTTAGAAATGTGAGGTAGTTAACACTGTGGTGAGCTAGGCGAGTACGCTTATCGGTCACAATCCCCCCTGCTGCGCTGAACGTCCTTTCGGACAGGACACTGGATGAGGGGCAAGCCAACAGTTCGATTGCAAATTGGGCAAGCTCTGGCCAGAGGTCAAGCCTGCCCACCCAGTAGTCTAGGGGTTCATCACTCCTCAGAGCGTCCACATCGGCCGTTAACCCAATGTAGTCGGACACCTGACGGTCTAGGCGTTCCCTGATGCTGGATCCGGATGACACCTGTCGATGGGTCGGCTGAAAGAATGACCTCATATCCGAAGTCACCAACACATCTTCAAACCGGCCTCTTCTTGCAGGCGCTGTTGGATTGGTACCCGCAAATCCTTCTCTGGGAGTGGGAATTGCTCCTCTGCCAGCGCACGCAAAAGCAGAATGCAGCATTTCTCGAAGCAAGGCCTGGAAGTGCTGCATTCTGACAGCCCTCTGCGACGGCGGTAACATTTCCGCCATTTTGTGTTTGTACCGGGGGTCTAAGTACGTTGCCACCCAGTACTGGTCCTTGACCCTCATGCTTTTTATACGGGGGTCCCTATTAAAACACTGGAGCATGAAGGCCCCCATTTGCACTAAAGTGGAAGCGGTGTGGTGGCCTGGCTCCTGCTCATCATCCAGGATAATGTCGTCCTCTTCATTCTCCTCTCCCCATCCTCGCACAACAGGGATCCCAGAAAGGTTTAAAGCATGCTCTTCTTGCTCCTGCTCATCCGCCCCGGCACCATCCTCCTCTGACTCCTCATCAGACTCCTGTTGTTGACTTGTCTCAGATAGAGTAGCCCCCCCTGGGAATTCATCCAGCATTGCGACTTCCTCATCTTCCCGCTCCTGCTCCTCCACAGCCTGATCAATGACACGACGCAATGCACGCTCCAGAAAGAAGGCATAAGGTACCATGTCACTGATGGCGCCATGGCTGCGACTGACCAGTTTGGTGATCTCCTCAAATGGCCGCAGAAGTCTGCATGTGTCGCGCATGAGCAGCCACTGGCGCGGTGAAAAAAAACCCAGCTCCCCAGAACCGTTTCTTTCGCAGAGTTCATACAGGTAGACGTTAACTGCACGTTTCTGCTGGAGCAGCCTATCAAGCATATAGAAGGTTGAGTTCCATCGCGTCGGGCAATCGCAAATAAGACGTCTGACCGGCAGATGGTGTCGCCGCTGAATGTCAGCAAGGCGAGCCATGGCCGTGTAAGATCTTCTGAAATGGGCCGAGATTTTCCTTGCCTGCCGCAAGATGTCCTGGACCCCAGGGTATTTGACAAGGAATCGCTGCACGACCAAGTTTAAGACGTGTGCCATGCACGGCACGTGCGTGATTTTGCCCTGTTTCAATGCGCTAAGCAGATTGGCACCGTTGTCACACACCACTTTACCAACTGTCAAATTGAGCGGTGTTAGCCACTCATCTGCCTGTGAACGCAAAGCTGAAAGGAGTGCCGGGCCAGTGTGGCTCTTTGCTTCCAGGCACAACAGACGCAGCACGGCATGGCAACGTCTCACCTGGCATGTGGAATAGGTTCTGGGGAGCTTGGGCGGTGCAGTGGAAGAGACGCTAGCAGCGGAAAAGGAGGAGGCAGCTGAGGAGGAGAGGGAGGAGGATGGAGTAGGAGGAGGAGAAGAAGAGTCAGGCCTGCATGCAATCCGTGGCGGTAAAACCAAATCTACACGGGTGCCACGGGTTACATGCTTGACGGCCGTCAGAAGGTTCACCCAGTGGGCAGTAAAACTGATATACCTTCCCTGCCCGTGTTTGCTAGACCACGTGTCTGTGGTCAGATGTATCTTGGCACCGACACTGTGTGCCAGAGATACATTCACTTGCCGCTGAACATGGCCATATAGCTCTGGGATGCCCTTCTCTGAGAAATACTTCCTTCCTGGGACCTTCCATTGTGGTGTTCCAATGGCCACAAATTTGCGAAAGGCCTCCGAGTCCACCAGTTTATATGGCAGTAGTTGGCGGGCTATGAGTTCTGACAAGCCAGCCGCCAACCGTTGGGCAAGAGGGTTATCCGGCATCATCATTTTTTTACGCTCAAACATTAGGCCCACGGAAGCCTGCCTTTTTGCAGAAAAATGTGAGCTTGGCGTGATGGAAGGTGGAGTGGAGGACAATTGTGAGGAGAGAGGAGAAGGAGAAGTAGAAGACGAGGCTGGACGGTGAGAGCCTGCAGTGTGGCTTTGTGTGTTCCGTTGCTCCCACTGGGCTCGGTGATGGCTGCTCATGTGCCTTCTTAAGGCGGTCGTCCCTAGGTGAGTATTGGGCTTACCGCGACTAACGCGTTGACTGCAAAGATTGCAGATGGCAACGCTATTGTCAGCAGCGGACACGTTAAAAAAAGCCCACACTGCGGAGCCATGTGCCGGTGTCCTGGGAGCGCCAGATGTGACCGTACATGGTCGATGACTCGCTCCTGATACATTTGCAGTCTGCTTTGTCCCTGCTGTGCAATGTAAGTCATTGCTGCTTCTCCTCCCTATCTGCTGGTCCATATCTCCCTCTGAACTCCCCTCCTCTTCCTCTCTTGTGGGCACCCACGTGACATCACTAGACACGTCATCATCAACGTCACCTTCCCCACCGCTATAAGTAGAGATCTCGGAGTAGGCAGCAACACCGGGGACCAACCTCCTCCTTGGGCTGATCTGGGTACTGGCGTCAGACTGCTGAGTAGCGCTTGTTGCTACCTCCTCTTCCTGATCCAATACCAAGAGTGGCTGCGCATCAGAAATGTCCTCTTGATATGGATCGGAAAATAATTCCAGTGACTCAAGCGGAAGGTATGTGGTGGTGGTGGTCGTGTTGTTGGTGGTAGTGTCTTTGGGGGTGCACATAGCAGAGAGTGAAGAAGAGGGTGCAGATCGAGAGGATGAGGAGGGTGCAGAAGAGTAAGGCTGAGCGAGCCACTCAACCAAGTCTGGTGCATCCTTTAAAGTAATTGAACGCACCTTCTGCAACTTCCCACTTTGGCTCAAGCCTGTTGCTCCTGCCCTACCCCTACCACCCCTGCGGAAGGGCCTGCCTCTTCCTCTGCATGTCATTTTTTAAATGACCCTGTGACAAAACTCTTAGTCCCTATACCGCTGAAGGACTGCTGCAGTATAGGTGAGCGGTCAGCAGTGGTGCACGTCAACCCTATCTATTGTGGACCTATAGCGGTCCTTACAGAACAGCAGACTGTACCGCACTCAAGCCTATGTACCGTAGCACCCTATACCGAGTTACCAGTCCTTATAAGAACTTTTGTGGACCAAGCAGGTTGTGTATTAGTGTTTAGCAGACTGTACGTCAGTCCCTATACCGCTGAAGGACTGCTGCAGTATAGGGCAGCGGTCAGCAGTGGTGCACGTCAACCCTATCTATTGTGGACCGATAGCGGTCCTTACAGAACAGCAGACTGTACCGCACTCAAGCCTATGTACCGTAGCACCCTATACCAAGTTACCAGTCCTTATAAGAACTTTTGTGGAACAAGCAGGTTGTGTGTTAGTGATTAGCAGACTGTACGTCAGTCCCTATACCGCTGAAGGACTGCTGCAGTATAGGTGAGCGGTCAGCAGTGGTGCACGTCAACCCTATCTATTGTGGACCGATAGCGGTCCTTACAGAACAGCAGACTGTACCGCACTCAAGCCTATGTACCGTAGCACCCTATACCAAGTTACCAGTCCTTATAAGAACTTTTGTGGAACAAGCAGGTTGTGTGTTAGTGATTAGCAGACTGTACGTCAGTCCCTATACCGCTGAAGGACTGCTGCAGTATAGGTGAGCGGTCAGCAGTGGTGCACGTCAACCCTATCTATTGTGGACCGATAGCGGTCCTTACAGAACAGCAGACTGTACCGCACTCAAGCCTATGTACCGTAGCACCCTATACCAAGTTACCAGTCCTTATAAGAACTTTTGTGGACCAAGCAGGTTGTGTATTAGTGTTTAGCAGACTGTACGTCAGTCCCTATACCGCTGAAGGACTGCTGCAGTATAGGGCAGCGGTCAGCAGTGGTGCACGTCAACCCTATCTATTGTGGACCGATAGCGGTCCTTACAGAACAGCAGACTGTACCGCACTCAAGCCTATGTACCGTAGCACCCTATACCAAGTTACCAGTCCTTATAAGAACTTTTGTGGAACAAGCAGGTTGTGTGTTAGTGATTAGCAGACTGTACGTCAGTCCCTATACCGCTGAAGGACTGCTGCAGTATAGGGCAGCGGTCAGCAGTGGTGCACGTCAACCCTATCTATTGTGGACCGATAGCGGTCCTTACAGAACAGCAGACTGTACCGCACTCAAGCCTATGTACCGTAGCACCCTATACCAAGTTACCAGTCCTTATAAGAACTTTTGTGGACCAAGCAGGTTGTGTATTAGTGTTTAGCAGACTGTACGTCAGTCCCTATACCGCTGAAGGACTGCTGCAGTATAGGGCAGCGGTCAGCAGTGGTGCACGTCAACCCTATCTATTGTGGACCGATAGCGGTCCTTACAGAACAGCAGACTGTACCGCACTCAAGCCTATGTACCGTAGCACCCTATACCAAGTTACCAGTCCTTATAAGAACTTTTGTGGAACAAGCAGGTTGTGTGTTAGTGATTAGCAGACTGTACGTCAGTCCCTATACCGCTGAAGGACTGCTGCAGTATAGGTGAGCGGTCAGCAGTGGTGCACGTCAACCCTATCTATTGTGGACCGATAGCGGTCCTTACAGAACAGCAGACTGTACCGCACTCAAGCCTATGTACCGTAGCACCCTATACCAAGTTACCAGTCCTTATAAGAACTTTTGTGGACCAAGCAGGTTGTGTATTAGTGTTTAGCAGACTGTACGTCAGTCCCTATACCGCTGAAGGACTGCTGCAGTATAGGTGAGCGGTCAGCAGTGGTGCACGTCAACCCTATCTATTGTGGACCGATAGCGGTCCTTACAGAACAGCAGACTGTACCGCACTCAAGCCTATGTACCGTAGCACCCTATACCAAGTTACCAGTCCTTATAAGAACTTTTGTGGACCAAGCAGGTTGTGTATTAGTGTTTAGCAGACTGTACGTCAGTCCCTATACCGCTGAAGGACTGCTGCAGTATAGGGCAGCGGTCAGCAGTGGTGCACGTCAACCCTATCTATTGTGGACCGATAGCGGTCCTTACAGAACAGCAGACTGTACCGCACTCAAGCCTATGTACCGTAGCACCCTATACCAAGTTACCAGTCCTTATAAGAACTTTTGTGGACCAAGCAGGTTGTGTATTAGTGTTTAGCAGACTGTACGTCAGTCCCTATACCGCTGAAGGACTGCTGCAGTATAGGGCAGCGGTCAGCAGTGGTGCACGTCAACCCTATCTATTGTGGACCGATAGCGGTCCTTACAGAACAGCAGACTGTACCGCACTCAAGCCTATGTACCGTAGCACCCTATACCAAGTTACCAGTCCTTATAAGAACTTTTGTGGAACAAGCAGGTTGTGTGTTAGTGATTAGCAGACTGTACGTCAGTCCCTATACCGCTGAAGGACTGCTGCAGTATAGGGCAGCGGTCAGCAGTGGTGCACGTCAACCCTATCTATTGTGGACCGATAGCGGTCCTTACAGAACAGCAGACTGTACCGCACTCAAGCCTATGTACCGTAGCACCCTATACCAAGTTACCAGTCCTTATAAGAACTTTTGTGGAACAAGTGAGTTGTGAATGTTTAGCAGACTGCAGCAGAAGGGCAGCAGTCAAGTATAATATCCTTTCTATATTTGGAAGAAAGAATATTATACATGTACAAGCCTATTACTGTACCACTGATACCAGTCCTGAAAAGAACCTTTGTGGAACTAATAATAACAGCAAGTCTTTAAAATTACCCTCACTGCCTGACAACACTGCTTCCTTCCTGTCCCTATACAAATTGGCAAAAAAAGAGAACGATTAGTGGTTACTGGAACAGCTCTTTTGTGGACCTTGATAGTAACAGCTAATGATGATGATGATGATGATGATGATGAAAGACTAATCTGGCTGTCCCTGTAGCATACACCGTCCTTTCCCTTTCTCTAAACTAACAAAAGACACTCAGGCTGCTGCAAGAATCAGCAGCACAGCAAACCTATCAACACCTAACACCTATACCAGTCCTGAAAAGAACTTTTGTGTACCAAATAGCTAGTGGTTTATCTCTCCCTACTCCACACAGGAACCTGTCCCTATCTTAACAGAAGAAAGAATGTAAAATGGCCACCGGATCGGGTGTATTTATAGGTTAGGGGGAATGTACAAGTGTCCATGTGCTGTCATGTCTCAATTGGCTGTCCTGTATCACATGATAAACGTGTCACCAAAGGTTAAAGTTCTTGTATACATTAAACACGTAAGTCCGCCGCGGCGAACGACGGAAAAAGGCGTTCGAACGTGCGGACCGCGAATGTCGGAAATTCGCCGCGAAACGACCGCCGGGCGAACCGTTCGGCCATCACTACTCATCAGTGCCACTTCATTGGTGCCACATCATTGGTGCCCATCAGTGCCGCCTTATCAGTGCCCATCAGTGAAGGAGAAAACGTACTTATTTACAAAGTTTTGAAACTAAAACAATAAAAACATATTTTTTTTCAAAATTTTCGGTATTTTTTTATTTGTTTAGCAAAAAATAAAAACCGCAGAGGTGATCAAATACCACCAAAAGAAAGCTCTATTTGTGGGAAAAAAATGATAAAAATTTCATTTGGGTACAGTGTTGTATGACCGCGCAATTGTCATTCAAAGTGCGACAGCGCTGAAAGCTCAAAATTGGTCTGGGCAGGAAGGTGTTTAAGTGCCCGGTATTGAAGTGGTTATTTACTAACACAAGTTGAATCGCCATAGAACTGCTTATGAAGTTTATAACAATGTATATTTTCACAAGTATAAATGTAATTTCACATTTTCCATAACTAAAAGATATATATATATATATATATATATTATATTCAACTCAATTATTCTGTAAAATTTGATGAAATATTAGATTGAAGAAACTTTCTAACAAGCTCACATTAATGATTGCAGGGGAGAACTTCATCTGAACTGTTCTCCAATATTTCCAATCCCGGATGGATCACAGACAGGTTCACATTTCAGAAATAATACCACAATTGGTTTACTTCGGTTGTATGATCATTTTGTCAACCAGAAAAAGTACAAATAAACCAATTTAAACCACAATAACTTTACTTGATGTGCAGAACAAATAATGGTGATGTTTTTAAAAGCTTTTGAGAGAAAGTTTCAATTTCTTAAACTCATCTTGTTACATCTTTGTTCACAAAGAAAATAGTGCTGCTCATCAATTGTTCAATGAAGCATTTAGGGATGTAATATAAAAGGCATTCTTTATATATTCCTTTTATTAGTGTTTTCCGGTAAATGCATCTCTATTAATTGTATCTAAAAACGTCCACTCCTTCCCTCGCACATTGTCTACTTTTGTATGTGTACAAATGTAAAAATGTAGAATGTACTATGCAATTAGTGGTATTTAGCTGAAATGGCCGTGACTTGTTTCATGTCTGTGTTTTGAAAATTTTCCTTGTTTTTTTTTTCTGCGCTATAACAATGCTTTGTTTGAGTGCGGACCCATCACATTTTTATATTCGATGTCCACGGTTGTGGACTACCCAAGGGCAGGTGGAAAGGTCCCTGTCCACATGGTCAAAGGCACACAGTATTCACAGTAGAAAATAGAAAACATATAAAATGTTTAAATTGGGGAAAATTGACCAGTTTACTAAAAAAAAAAATTAGGTGATTTTGAAATTGGTGGCAGCAACATGTCTCACAAAAGTTGGAAAAGGACAAAAAGTTGGGAAAGGGCAACAAAAAGCTGGCAAAGTAAGTGGTACAAGGAAAAGCTGGAACAACATTTTGCAACTAATTAGGGTAACTGCTTCCTGACCGTCTCACGCAGATACCCTGTTTCCCCTAAAATAAGACCTAGCGTGATTGTCGGTGTTGGCTGCAATATAAGCCCTACCACCCAAATAAGCCCTACTCTGTTTCCTCAAAAATAAGCCCTACCCTGAAAAGAAGACCTACAAGGACTTTAACTTGGGCTTATTTGGGGGTAGGGCTTTTATTGCAGCTATCACCGACAATCTCACTAGGTGTTATTTTAGGGGAAACAGGGTATACTGCAGGAGAAGGGCACATGCAGGCAGAGTCACGTACCTGTACGTTGCCCTTTAAGAGGCGGGTTGTGGGCGCACCGGGAGATTTGTGAGTTCAATCGCGGGTCCCGCTGACTCGATGTCTGCGGAGATGCCCGCAATTGTCTCATGAAGAGGAAGAACGGGGAAATGCTTGTTTACATTAACATTTCCCTGCTCTTCCTCTGCTTAATGACACTGTCACTGATCACCGCTCCCTGTAATCGGGAGCGGCGATCAATGTTGTGCCACACACAGCCCCTCCCCCCCACAGTTAAAATCACTCCCTAGGACACACTTAACCCCTACAGTGCCACCTAGTGGTTAACCCCTTCACTGCCAGTCACATTTACACAGTAATCAATGCATTTTTGATTGCATCGTTCACTGTATAAATGTGAATGGTCCCAAAATTGCAGCAAAAGTATCCGATGTGTCCGCCATAATGTCGCAGTCACGTTAAAAATCGCTGATCGCCACCATTACTAATAAAAAAAATGATTAATAAAAATGCCATAAAACTATCCCCTATTTTGTAAACACTATAACTTTTGCGCAAACCAATCAACAAACACTTATTGCGATTTTTTTATTTTTTTTAATCAAAAATATGTAGAACAATATGTATTGGCCTAAATTGAGGAAAAAAATGTTTTCTTATATATTTCTTGGGGATATTTATTATAGCAAAAAGTAAAAGACAACGCGTTTTTTCAAAATTTACGATTTTTTTTTGTTTATAGCCCAAAAAATAAAAACCGCAAAGGTGATCAAGTACCACCAAAAGAAAGCTCTATTTGTGGGCAAAAAAAACAATTTTGTTTGGGATCCACAATGCACGACCCAGCAATTGTCAGTTAAAGTGACACAGTGCCGAATCGCAAAAACCGCTCTGGTCTTTGGCCAGCCAAATGGTCCGGTGCTTAAGTGGTTAATTAGTGAGTAACATAACTAAGTATAAAAAAAGCATCCTAGTAAATCAGAGTGTCTCAGAAGTATAAACAGCCAGAACTGCACCAATCTATGAAATGCCGCATCTAAAATTTGTTGAACTTCACAATAATGTTCTTTAATGTGAAATTGCAAAGACCTTAAATATATTATCATCTACATAATATCATCAAGAGATTCCGAGAAACTGGAGAATTCAATGTGCACAAAGGACAAGGCAGTATTGGATGCCTGCGATCTTTGGGCCTTCGGACGGCACTGCATTAAAATAAGTCATGATTTTGTCATGGACAACGCTGCATGGGCTCAGGAATACTTCCAAAAATCACTGTCTGTGAATACAGTTTGCCTTGCCCTCTAAAAATTGAATCAAAGGTAGAGTACGTCTCTGCTGAAACAAAGACCTGTCACCATTACCAGGACCTTGCATGGCCACACGAGAATGCATTAGAAATGCACCAGCACATGACAATGCAGGGATGCTCATTGGTGCAGGCCCTCATCCAAGACTGGCGCCAAATGCCCTTTATAGGGAAGACAGCAGCCTTCAGAGATTGCTGGTTGATCTTCAGCTCCCCAGTGTTCTTGTTACTGTGCTTCCCATGCTTCTTGGTCTTCCCAATTAGTGACTCGGCTTGCTTCTGGACCTGGTTTATGCCTGATTCCTGGTTCTGACCTTGGCTCACTCTTACGAACTCTGCCTCCTCTGACCATCCGTGTATAACCCTGCCTGCCCTCTTGACCACTCCTTACCAATCCTGACATTTGGCTGCTGTGAATGACCGCGGCTCCTGCTACTCTGTCTGCTTTATCCTCTGTGTGTGACCTTGGCTCTGGTTCTGACTACATCGCTTCAGTTCTGCCCGCCTGACCTTCTACCTGCCATGGGTACTGCCTATCTCTTGTTGCTGTTCCGGGCTTGCCTCACCACTTGGGGTTCCAGTACTTCAGCAGACTACCTGAATGCCCTGTCCAGCAACCCCCCAGCCAAACTTAAAGTGAAAGTCCATGCTAAAACTAAAACCCCTGCATCTATATACACCCACGATCTAACACTTACCTATCTGGCCAAGTAAAGAAAAAAAATGTATACATACCTTTTCTGAAGCCAATCCAACCCAATCTCCAGCGGCGGAAGTTCTGCAGTGGACATAGCCGACAACATCTGTGAAATGAATGAGATGTGATGTCACCCATAGACTTACTATGGGGCTTTCTGTTGGCGGACGTGTCCTCTGCACCCGCCTCCACAGCAAAGATGCGGCTGAAAGCTCAGTATCTAACACTAACCTATCTAACCCTGTAAAGAAAAAAATCTGTATACTGTATACTGATTTTTTCTTTACAGGGTTAGATAGTCTAGTGTTAGAATGTAGGTGTCTATAGATGCAGGGATTTTAGTTTTAGCCTGGACTTCTACTTTAAGGAGTGCGTTGGACTGTCAGTGTTCCTGCTGGAACTTGAACAATCAAGTTGTTTTTTTTCTTGAAAGAAAATAGAGTGAGGTCTTGTATGTGATACTGAGTATAGAGGGGCATTACAGATTCCAGATCTGGAAGGAGGAGCTGGAGAGGTGGTATACAAACTGTAAATGAACTAGTACCCAACTTGCAATTGCAAAAATTAAAACCTTTTGTTCCCCACAGCTAACTTCATATTGAAATGTGCAGCACTGACCTCTTAAGGCACATGTCAAATGCGGGGCCCACAGGCCAAACCCGGCCCTACAGGCATTTCATGTGGCTCTCGCACCTAGAGGGTGGGGTGGAAGTGAGATGTGAACAGCCTGTGAAAGAGCTGATTCTTGCACACTGTGCATAGCACACCCCTAAACCCTACACTCTGTATGTAGTACACACCTCAACGCTGCACTCTGTATGTAGCACACTGCTCAACCCTGCACTCTGTACACATCGCACTTCTGAACTCTGCGTTCTGTACGTAGAGCATCCCTGGACTCGACACATAAAGCACTCCTGGTATTTATTGCCCCTTTAAGATCCTCCCACTGTAATTTATCCACACCCTTTGTGTAACGTGGTTTTGGTGGGGGGCATTGTTGAGTTCCTGCACCTATGCTCTGAGAAATAAAGCCATGCATATACTTATATAGTCTAAAGCCGGGTACACATTATTCTTTTTTTTTCTGTGCACCCAGCTGTTTGGACAAAAATAAAAACTGTCAGATCTCCCCTGCTGAGCTGTTGTGTTCTGACAGGGGGATGCCCCCCTCCCACCAGACTAATCTGATCAGTGCTCTCTGCCACTGGCTGAGAGCACTGATTGGGAGTCAGGCGGCTGCTGGTTTTCCAGCATGCACGCCCGACAGAAGCTGGCTTCTGTCGGACACACACGGGCAGTATGTCGGCTGATGTTTTTTGTACCGGCAAATGTTTCCTGATATTCTGCCCATGTGTACAAGGCTTAAAGCCCCATACACACTATCAGATTTTCTGCTGAGTTTTTCCTTCAGGTTTACCAAAACCATATAATATGAGGTCAAACGTTAGGAGTTTCAATTTGTATGCTATCAGGCAGGCCTTTGCACTATATAGTTTTGGTAAATCTGAAGACAAAAATCAGCAGAAAATCTGATAGTGTGTATGGGGCTTTAGAGATACAAACGGCTCTTTTAGGACAACCATAGTGCTGATGCGCCCCACAATGAAATTGAGTTTGACACCCCTGCCTTTTTTTTTTTTATTCTTTTTACTGAGTTTGCATCAAAATAAAACAAAAAAAGTTACATATCACAGCCTCAGGGCATACCCCGGCTGAGGTAACAACCAATAAAACAATCCTATACATTCATACTTATCCATAAACTACAATAACTTAAACTACTCGTGTCATTAAGATTGAGAGATCAGGGGGGAGAAAAGTGTGTCATGTATTTCAGGTAAACACATCTGTAGGAATTGCTGAGGTTGAGGATAATGGCAAAATTAGGTCTTCACTGCTACAAGTCTTTTCGTTGAGGTAGACAATCAACGCGAACAGTGCCTATTGTGCTGCGATCGTGGTGTCTGATTCTAACCATACGCGCCATATTTTGTCAAACTTGGCTGAGCAGCATCTGGCGAGATAGGCCTCTTTATATAGTGGCACCGCTAAGTTGGTCAGCGATTTCCATGTATTCAAAGTAGGTACCTCCGTTTGTTTCCATTTAATGAGTAGAGCCTTCCTAGCGTAGAATAATAGAAGTCCTATTAGTGTTCTGGTTGCTCGTGGTGGGCCAAGGAGCCCACCAGACCAAGCAAACAGATCAATACATTTAGGGGTTCAAAAGGCTGGATACTGGGACAGGATCACAACATATGATTGAAGTCGGCATTTGCCATATCACACTTTCAACAGTTGGAGGAGGAATTCGGATTCATTTTGGATAATCTTTGGAGTGACAAATAGACTCTATGAATCAGTTTAAATTGTATCAACCGATCTCTGACAGAGATGAGTTGTAAGGATATTCCCAGGCGTCCTCCCACTCTTCCGAAACCAGATGGTCTGAAAGTAAAGTGGATTGAAGGTAATAAAGCTTTGTAAATGGTAGAGGTGGTTTTGACCAGAGGGGTATCCCTTAATGTGGATTCAAGGTTGGACCGGAGGAGAAGTCCTGGGGTGGGACCAAATTGGGTAGTGAAGGCATGGCGAATTTGTAGAAATCGAAAGAATTGTTGATTGGTGAGCCCGAATTTCTCCTTGAAGGAATCAAAGGTCAGAAGGGAGCCACTAATACAGATATGCGCCAGGTTTTTGATACCTCTAGTAGCCCAGAACCCTGGGTCTGGGATAGTCAGAAACTCTGGTAAATGTGGATTGAGCCATAGGGGGTGTCTGGAGATCTGACACCCCTGTCTTAAGGAGCTTCTGGATTGCTCCCAGCATGCCTGTAACATATCTGTAGCGGCGGCTCCTGAAGAGCATGCGCTATGCGGTTTTTCTAAAATTAAAGTTGCCTAAACTGCAGTTTGGTTTGGGTGTAGTTATCTAAATTGGGCCTCAGCATCAGTCTGACTGAACTGTGAGATGTTCAGCCTGGCCACAGGGGGCACTGTCTCTTCTGACAGGCATGGAACTGTGGTCTGGTCAGGCGCTTAAGTTACTCTCTCTCGGAGCTCGCCCAGTGGGAGAGGTGCTCTGGCTGTGCTTCTGGGAGAGGGTACATAAGATGCGGATGTCACGTAGTTTGGGGTTCCGGTCCAGTCTGATGTGCTGATTACATGGTCCTGGTCTTCCTGACCAGCCCCCAGGAAGGCTATGGCCTGGAGTGCGGATCCACCCGACTTTAATGTCTTGTAGCTGTCTAGCCCAAGGCAAGGAATCTAAAGGAGGATTCTGAGGTGGTTGGGTGCTTCCCTAGTGATGGACGAACTTCCGACGGGACGTTTTGCGAACACGGACCGCGAACGCGGCCGATAGTTCACGAACAGGAACGTTCGCGGCGGGCCCCATTGACTTCAATGGGAGGCGAACTTCGCAAACCTACAGGTCAAATTTGCAGCCACAAAATAATTAATAGCTGTGCAAACATAGTCCCACCACATGGCCAATGACATAACACATGTATGAGGTGAATCTGGGATCGACAACTACAAGCATTGTTTTTTTATATGGGAAATTGTTGTGACAATTCAGGACTGTGGAGCGCATGAAGGCAATGGAGGAGAGGGAAGGTCAGGGTAGGCAAAGAGGGTGCAGGAGATGATCACCAGCAGCGTGACATACAGCAATGACACCTGCACCGTGATAGAGTCATCTGACAACAGCACCGTGATAGATAGCACTGACATCAGCAGCGTGACATACAGCAATGACACCTGCACTGTGATAGAGTGATCTGACAACAGCACCGTGATGGAGAGCACTGACATCAGCAGTGTGACATAAAGCACTCACACCAGCACCGTGATATACAGCACTGACAGCAACACCGTGACAGAGAGCACTGACATCAAAAGCGTGACATAAAGCACTCACACCAGCACCGTGATATACAGCACTGACAGCAGCACGGTGATAGAGAGCACTGACATCAGCAGCGTGACATAAAGCACTCACACCAGCACCGTGATATACAGCACTGACAGCAGCACCGTGACAGAGAGCACTGACATCAGCAGTGTGACATACAACAATGACACCTGGACCGTGATAGAGTCATCTGACAACAGCACCATGATAGAGAGCACTGACATCAGCAGCGTGACATAAAGCACTAACACCAGTACCGTGATATACAGCACTGACAGCAGCACCGTGATAGAGAGTACTGACATCAGCACCGTGATATACAGCACTGCACCTGCACCGTAAGCAGCCCCAGGAGGAAGTCAGCATAGCACAGGGATGGTGGGAGCCCCTCATAATGAGCATAGCACAGGGATGGTGGGAGCCCCTCATAATGAGCTTAGCACAGGGATGGTGGGAGCCCCTCATAATAAGCAGCCCCAGGAGGATGTCAGCATAGCACAGGGATGGTGGGAGCCCCTCATAATAAGCAGCCCCAGGAGGATGTCAGCATAGCACAGGGATGGTGGGAGCCCCTCATAATAAGCAGCCCCAGGAGGAAATCAGCACAGCACAGGGATGGTGGGAGCCCCTCATAATGAGCATAGCACAGGGATGGTGGGATCACCTCAAAATATGCACAGCAGAGGTACAGCCCCAGGAGGAAGTCAGCACAGCACAGGGATGGTGGGAGCCCCTCATAATATGCACAGCAGAGGTACAGCCCCAGGAGGATGTCAGCACAGCACAGGGATGGTGGGAGCCCCTCATAATAAGCAGCCCCAGAAGAAATATGACACAGCTCAACCTCTTCAAAGAGGAGGGTACGGGCATATAGTACGGTGTGCTTTTTTTGGACAAGGAAGTGAGCCAAATGAAGAAAGAAGGTCTGTGTGCTCTATTAAAAAAATTTTTATAGACATATACATGGTCTACTGGTCACATGTGTTGAATTCCTCCGAGATCCATGCCTCATTCATTTTTAGAAATGTGAGGTAGTTAACACTGTCGTGAGCTAGGCGAGTACGCTTATCGGTCACGATCCCCCCTGCTTCGCTGAACGTCCTTTCGGACAGGACACTGGATGAGGGGCAAGCCAACAGTTCGATTGCAAATTGGGCAAGCTCTGGCCAGAGATCAAGCCTGCCCACCCAGTAGTCCAGGGGTTCATCACTCCTCAGAGCATCCACATCGGCCGTTAACCTGATGTAGTCGGACACCTGACGGTCTAGGCATTCCCTGATGCTGGATCCGGATGACACCTGTCGATGGGTCGGCTGAAAGAATGACCTCATATCCGAAGTCACCAACACATCTTCAAACCGGCCTCTTCTTGCAGGCGCTGTTGGATTGGTACCCGCAACTCCTTCTCTGGGAGTGGGAATTGCTCCTCTGCCAGCGCATGCAAAGGCAGAATGCAGCATTTCTCGAAGCAAGGCCTGGAAGTGCTCCATTCTGCCAGCCCTCTGTGACGGCGGTAACATTTCCGCCATTTTGTGTTTGTACCGGGGGTCTAAGTACGTTGCCACCCAGTATTGGTCCTTGACCCTTATGCTTTTTATACGGGGGTCCCTATTAAAACACTGGAGCATGAAGGCCCCCATTTGCACTAAACTGGAAGCGGTGTGGTGGCCTGGCTCCAGCTCATCATCCAGGATAATGTCATCCTCTTCATTCTTCTCTCCCCATCCACGCACAACAGGGATCCCAGAAAGGTTTAAAGCATGCTCTTCTTGCTCCTCCTCATCCGCCCCGGCACCATCCTCCTCTGACTCCTCTTCAGACTCCTGTTGTTCACTTGTCTCAGATAGAGTAGCCCCCCCTGGGAATCCATCCAGCATTGCGACTTCCTCATCTTCCCGCTCCTGCTCCTCCACAGCTTGATCAATGACACGACGCAATGCACGCTCCATAAAGAAGGCATAAGGTACCATGTCACTTATGGCGCCATGGCTGCGACTGACCAGTTTGGTGATCTCCTCAAATGGGCGCAGAAGTCTGCATGCGTTGCGCATGAGCAGCCACTGGCGCGGTGAAAAAAAACCCAGCTCCCCAGAACCGGTTCTGCCGCAGAGTTCATACAGGTAGACGTTAACTGCACGTTTCTGCTGGAGCAGCCTATCAAGCATATAGAAGGTTGAGTTCCATCGCGTCGGGCAATCGCAAATAAGACGTCTGACCGGCAGATTGTGTCGCCGCTGAATGTCAGCAAGGCGAGCCATGGCCGTGTAAGATCTTCTGAAATGGGCCGAGATTTTCGTTGCCTGCCGCAAGATGTCCTGGACCCCAGGGTATTTCACAACGAATCGCTGCACGACCAAGTTTAAGACGTGTGCCATGGATGGCACGTGCGTGATTTTGCCCTGTTTCAATGCGCTAAGCAGATTGGCACCGTTGTCACACACCACTTTACCAACTGTCAAATTGAGCGATGTTAGCCACTGATCTGCCTGTGAACGCAAAGCTGAAAGGAGTGCCGGGCCAGTGTGGCTCTTGGCTTCCAGGCACAACAGACGCAGCACGGCATGGCAACGTCTCACCTGGCATGTCGAATAGGTTCTGGGGAGCTTGGACGGCACAGCGGAAGAGACGCTAGCAGCGGAAAAGGAGGAGTCAGCCGAGGAGGAGAGGGAGGAGGATGGAGTAGGGGGAGGAGGAGAAGAAGAGTCAGGCCTGCATGCAATCCTTGGCGGTAAAACCAAATCTACACGGGTGCCACGGGTTACATGCTTGACGGCCGTCAGAAGGTTCACCCAGTGGGCAGTAAAAGTGATATACCTTCCCTGCCCGTGTTTGCTAGACCACGTGTCTGTGGTCAGATGTATCTTGGCACCGACACTGTGTGCCAGAGATACATTCACTTGCCACTGAACATGGCCATATAGCTCTGGAAAACCCTTCTCTGAGAAATACTTCCTTCCTGGGACCTTCCATTGTGGTGTTCCAATGGCCACCAATTTGCGAAAGGCCTCCAAGTCCACCAGTTTATATGGCAGTAGTTGGCGGGCTATGAGTTCTGACAAGCCAGCCATCAACCGTTGGGCAAGAGGGTTATCCGGCGTCATCATTTTTTTACGCTCGAACATTAGGCCCACTGAAGCCTGCCTTTTTGCAGAAAAACGTGAGCTTGGCGTGATGGAAGGTGGAGTGGAGGACAATTGTGAGGAGAGAGGAGAAGTAGAAGACGAGGCTGGATGGTGAGAGCCTGGAGTGTGGCTTTGTGTGTTCCGTTGCTCCCACTCGGCTCGGTGATGGCTGCTCATGTGCCTTCTTAAGGTGGTCATCCCTAGGTGAGTGTTGGGCTTACCGCGACTAATGCGTTGACTGCAAAGATTGCAGATGGCAACGCTATTGTCAGCAGCGGACACGTTAAAAAAATCTCACACTTTGGAGCCATGTGCCGGTGTTCTGGGAGCGCCAGATGTGACCGTACATGGTCGATGACTCGCTCCTGATACATTTGCAGTCTGCTTTGTCCCTCCTGTGCAATGTAAGTTATTCCTGCTTCTCCTCCCTATCTGCTGGTCCATATCTCCCTCTGAACTCCCCTCCTCTTCCTCTCTTGTGGGAACCCACGTGACATCACTAGACACGTCATCATCGACATCACCTTCCCCACCGCTATAAGTAGAGATCTCGGAGTAGGCAGCAACACCGGGGACCAACCTCCTCCTTGGGCTGATCTGGGTACTGTCGTCAGACTGCTGAGTAGCGGTTGTTGCTGCCTCCTCTTCCTGATCCAATACCAAGAGTGGCTGCGCATCAGAAATGTCTTGATATGGATCGGAAAATAATTCCTGTGACTCAAGCGGAAGGTATGTGGTGGTGGTGGTGGTGGTGGTGTTGTTGGTGGTAGTGTCTTTGGGGGTGCACATAGCAGAGAGTGAAGAAGAGGGTGCAGATTGAGAGGATGAGGAGGGTGCAGAAGAGTAAGACTGAGCGAGCCACTCAACCAAGTCTGGTGTGCCCTTGCGTAATTGAACGCACCTTCTGCAACTTCCCACTTTGGCTCAAGCCTGTTGCTCCTGCCCTACCCCTACCACACCTGCGGAAGGGCCTGCCTCTTCCTCTGCCTGTCATTTTTTTAAATGACCCTGTGACAAAACTCTCAGTCCCTATACCGATGAAGGACTGCTGCAGTATAGGGCAACGGTTAGCAGTAGTGCACCTCAACCCTATGTACTGTGGACCTATACCAGTCCTTATAGAATGGCAGACTGTACCTCACTCAACCCTATGTACTGTAGCACCCTAGACAGACCAAGTTACCAGTCCTTATAAGGACCTTTGTGGAACAAGTAGGTTGTGTGTGAGTGATTAGCAGACTGTACGTCAGTCCCTATACAGATGAAGGACTGCTGCAGTATAGGGTAACGGTCAGCAGTAGTGCACCTCAACCCTATGTACTGTGGACCTATACCAGTCCTTATAGAATGGCAGACTGTACCTCACTCAACCCTATGTACTGTAGCACCCTAGACAGACCAAGTTACCAGTCCTTATAAGGACCTTTGTGGAACAAGTAGGTTGTGTGTGAGTGATTAGCAGACTGTACGTCAGTCCCTATACAGATGAAGGACTGCTGCAGTATAGGGTAACGGTCAGCAGTAGTGCACCTCAACCCTATGTACTGTGGACCTATACCAGTCCTTATAGAATGGCAGACTGTACCTCACTCAACCCTATGTACTGTAGCACCCTAGACAGACCAAGTTACCAGTCCTTATAAGGACCTTTGTGGAACAAGTAGGTTGTGTGTGAGTGATTAGCAGACTGTACGTCAGTCCCTATACCGATGAAGGACTGCTGCAGTATAGGGCAACGGTCAGCAGTAGTGCACCTCAACCCTATGTACTGTGGACCTATACTAGTCCTTATAGAATGGCAGACTGTACCTCACTCAACCCTATGTACTGTAGCACCCTAGACAGACCAAGCTACCAGTCCTTATAAGGACCTTTGTGGAACAAGTAGGTTGTGTGTGAGTGATTAGCAGACTGTACGTCAGTCCCTATACCGATGAAGGACTGCTGCAGTATAGGGCAACGGTCAGCAGTAGTGCACCTCAACCCTATGTACTGTGGACCTATACCAGTCCTTATAGAATGGCAGACTGTACCTCACTCAACCCTATGTACTATAGCACCCTACACCAGGTTATTACCAGTCCTTATAAGGAGCTTTGTGGAACAAGTAGGTTGTGAATGATTAGCAGACTGCAGCAGAAGGGCAGCAGTCAAGTATAATATTCTTTCTATATTTGGAAGAAAGAATATTATACTTGTACAAGCCTATTACCATACCACTGATACCAGTCCTGAAAAGAACCTTTGTGGATCTAATATAGTAACAGCTACTGATTAAACTGACCCTCACTGCCTCACACACTGCTTCCTGCCTGTCCCTATATAAACTGACAAAACAGAGGCTACTGGAACAATAACTGGAATAGCACTTTTGTGGACCTGATAGTAACAGCTAATGATGATGACTAAACTGACTGTCCCTACAGCAGACACACCGTCCTATCCCTTTCTCTAAACTGACAAAAGACACTCAGGCTGCTGCAACAATCAGTAGCACAGCAAACCTATATACACCTAACACCTATACCAGTCCTGAAAAGAACTTTTGTGTACCAAATAGCTAGCAATTTGGGTCACTGCAATCTCTCCCTGCTCCACACAGCAACCTCTCCCTATAGTGACAGAAGAAAGAATGTAAAATGGCCACCGGATCGTGTCTATTTATAAGTTAGGGGGAATGTCCAAGTGTCCATGTGCTGTAATGTCTCAATTGGCTGTCCTGTACCCCATGATGGATGTGTCATCATAGGTCAAAGTTCTTTTACAAAGTAAACACGGAAGTCCGCCTGGCGAACGGCGCCAATAGTCCGCCGAACGGGCGGACCGCGAACAGCCGAAATTCGCCGCGAAGCGACCGCCGGGCGAACCGTTCGGCCATCCCTATGCTTCCCTCCCAAAATGTTCACAACTGCTAAATATGTACTTGTCCTTTAGGCTGGCCATACACATGCCAATTCAGTAGTGCAGTTGAACTATTTATTACATTTTTGTATGTAATTGTACAGCAGTTAAATATAAAATAATGGTTTTAATTGTCATCAAAGAAATGAGATCCAAACTGCACCAATTAAAAAAGGCAGAAAAAAAGCTTTCCCATTTCCAATTCAACTTCAGTTGCCCAGTTTTGACTTTGCAATTGACTGAATTCTAGTGGTTGATCAAATTTGTGGGAAGTAGTTTGCTTTGTTTCTGGCAATTAACTGCACTCACATTTGCCATTTTGGTGGCTAAAAAGTGGTTGAAATTGACTGAAAATTGCTATGTAAATGATCAGCTATAAAGCAGCTATACACGCAATTGTCATTTGAAACAGACTGATAAATTCTGCTGATAATTTCTCAGAGGTGAGCTAGCATAAATGCACTGCTGTTCTAATGGAGATGTGCCATCATGTTTTTTGCTTACCGGAGGAACATTTTTCCAAAAGGAAAGAGATAGTGTCTCCTTTTATAGAAGCTCTATAATTTTGTATCTGTATGTGCACTTAATAACCATTTTAGCTAAAACCGAAAGCATTTTCAATGATTCTCGTGCACATGCAAGCACTCTTTGTTCCCCACATCTTACGCTTATATTAAACCATTGTATACTCATTCAATTATGGCCATTGCATCGGTTCTTTAATAGCTTAACATTTCGAATTTACTGTACATTCCATCCGAGATTTGTACCGGGCACATTGATTGCTAAGCTTTCAGCACAGTTTGAGAGTATCTGTAAGTGTCATTGTCCTTGAAGCTCCATTGGATGCTAACCTATTTTCGTGGTGGGTTTCAAGGTTTACCAAGCTAACAGCCACGATATTGGCTGCGGACATCACTCATACTTGTTATTAAAAAATTATTTTTTATCTGCCAGAGAAGTGAAGAGGTTCTTAAAAGCAAATTGGTTTTATATAAGGAGGGCTTGTTTTCATAGTTTTCTAAAGTTCATGACAACCTGAGTTTTGCTAAACCAATTATTTGGCAGTACAAGAGAAGTCAAATGAAAACATCTATGGAGTACCAAGCTGTCATACAGTAAATAGGCGTACAGTAAAGTATATTATAAGTGCTGATATTAAACTACAGTCAATGTAAAAATCATCCGTAAGGCCTCATATCTGTGGGCAGGAGCTCAGGTGTAGCCACCTAAGGAAAACCTAATGGTGTCTCCTGTTGGAAGGGGCGGTTTACAGTGAGGGGAAAAAAGTATTTGATCCCCTGCTGATTTGTACGTTTGCCCACTGACAAAGAAATGATCAGTCTATAATTTTAATAGTAGGTTTATTTTAACAGTGAGAGACAGAATAACAACAAAAATAACCAGAAAATTTTCAAAAAGTTATAAATTGATTCGCATTTTAATGAGTGAAATAAGTAATTGACCCCTTTGCAAAATATGACTTAATACTTGGTGGCAAAACCCTTGTTGGCAATCACAGAGGTCAGATGTTTCTTGTAGTTGGCCACCAGGTTTGCACACATCTCAGAAGGCATTTTGTCTGATGTTTGGTAACTCAAACCTTCAGCTCCCTCCACATATTTTATATAGGATTAAGGTCTGGAGACTTGGCTAGGCCACTCCAGGACATTAATGTGCTTCACTGTATATGCATCATCATTACCCAATCAGTGGTGGCCGATGATGATCACCCCCTGCAATAGGAGATTCTATCCCCATGAGTAAGCTTCAGTGGACGGAGTGAAATGCATTGGGACGTGGCCTGGTGGGGGTCCAGGCTGAGACTGCCACTTGTCTAAACACAGCATGCCTTGCTCTGATGTGCGGCTCCCAGGATCTTCTGGTCTTATCTCCAACAGAACAAGGTGGGGTGTCCTTTTTTGCCTCCATCATATTTTCAGTGGTTATGAGACATCTTGCAGAAACCTTCAGAAAAACCCTCACAAATCAAAGGTATTGTGATTGGTCAGCATACCAAATACTGTTGGTCTTTTTGTAGACAATGTTATTTTTGCATTGTCTGTGCTGGCTTTTTCCAAACTGCAGCATTGAAAGGCTTCACGGGTGGCCAGGGGTATATATTTTAAGTGCAGTAACTTTTGGAACTTTTTTTCCTTTATATATATATATATATATATATATTACAGCCAGAGGGGCTTTTACATGCCGAGTTAATAGACCTCACTGCCTGTCCACCTCAGCCAATCAAATCAGTGGGACTGCAGTGCACCATATGCCAAACACTTGGCTTGCAGCTCATTAGCCCGGTTATAAATATCCATTCTGCTCCTACTGGTGATACCTATAGTATTGGCTGAAGATCTATATAGGGGAATTAGGACCTTTTTCCTCCTGCTGGTGATCCTTCTAGTTGTATCACCCTCTATGATAGGATGCTAGGCAAATTTGGTTGGCTTGCCCTTTCTTCAGAGGAGCTTGGATTGATTTAGTGATAACTAAAGATCTATATAGGGGAATTAGAATCTCCTTCCTGCTGGTGAACCCATTAGTGATAACTGAAGATCTGAAGATCTATCTATCTATTATATATATATATATATATATATATATATATATATATATATATATATATATATATATATATAAATCAGAACCTCCTTCCCCCTGCTAGTGATCCCTCTAGTTATAACCATAGGCGTGCACAAGGGGTGTGCCAGGTGTGCCTGGGCACACCATAATTATGGGGTTGGCAACCTGTCACCTTTTCGTCATTGAACCGCAATCCTTCCTTGATGACCCTCAGAACCTGGACAGGAAAAGCGGCGGGGGTGGAATTTAGGTTATTTTCCTCCTGCAGCAGCTAAAAGTATACTTCACCTTCTCTCCCTCTTGTCGACATTCAGCAGCCACAGGAGGAAAATACAGGGGATCAGTACCAATATATGCCATCCCCGCCACCCCTCCTGCCCGTTCCTCTTCTTTCTGCTTCCCGGGTCCCACTGTGTGCTCCCTGGCTCCCTCCCCTTTCCTCTCTATGTTTCAGGATGGAGAGTGGTTAAGAGGCCGGTAAATATGTCAAACGCATATGTGTTGGAGCTTTGGGGTGTACACCAGTGGCGGTGCATCCATAAGGGCGCACGGGCGCCTCCCCCTCTCTCCAGCCACCCCTCTATTACCAATACATAGATTCATGCATTGCATGAATCTGTCCATGGCCGCCGCTGCCAGCCCCTATTCAGGTGCCTAGCCCCTTTCCGTGCGCCAAGCACCTGAATTACAGCAGCGGGGCATTTTTTTGAAGCACTTGATTACAGCCATAGGCTCTAATAGGCATCAAAAAAGGTAAACATGCTTGGCACTCACAGTTCACTCAGATTTATTAGGAAAGTGAATTAATATTTGCTTTCCTAACACTGAACCACCTCTCCACCAATCAGATGCTTGGTTCTGTTACCCATCACCTGATTGGCTGAAATAACAGCGCTCTCAGGCGTCCAATCATAGGAGAGGACGGGAGGAGAGGACGGGAGAAGACATTGAGGACATGGAGGAAACCGCTCGCCGCCATTGCCCGCTGCCCCACCAAGGACAGGGTAAGTGTCAGGCAGACGGCGGGTGGTAGGGGCATTCGATAGGCACAGTGGGAGCATTTTATGGCACAGTGAAAGCATTTGATGGGCACAGTGGGAGCATTTGATGGGGCACAGTGGGAGCGCTTGATGGGGCACAGTGGCTGCGTTTGATGGGCACAGTGGCTGCGTTTGATGGGCACAATAGTGGCAATTGATGGGCACAGTGGCTGCGTTTGATGGCACAGTGGCTGCTTTTGATGGTACAGTGGCCATGTCCTCCTTCCTCTTGCTGGTGATATCTCTAGTAATAATTGAAGATTATTGTAGGGGAATCAGGACCTTTTTCCTCCTGCTGGTAAAACCTGTAGTAATAACTGAAGATCTATATAGGGGAATCAGGACCTCCATCTTCCTGCTGGTGATCCTTCTAGTTGTATCACCCTCTAGGATAGGATGCTAGGCAAATTTGGTTGGCTTGCCCTTTCTTCAGAGGAGCTTGGATTGATTGTATGGGTCTTTTCATAGCTCCACAGCCTGGGGACTTCATTGTATGTCCTGCTTCTGTGAAGAACCTTCCAGAGCTAAGGGCAGGACATTATAATGACTAGACTGAATATATGCCATGCTCTTGTCAATCCCTGGGGAGGTGTGCCCAGTAGGTGGTCAAAGATCTGGTAAATGTTCTGGAGCCCTGGTCAGACTGTCTTTTCCCAAGAGGGAACAGATGTAAAAGCTTTAGGGGACTGTTTGCCCTTCGGCACTATTGGCCTGGTTCCTGGACTACTCTTCTATGGACAGAGCCACTGGACTTATTTCACTCTGGGATCTGTTAGTAGAGCCCAATCCCTGTGCCGCAGTCTATTCGCAGTCCCCAGCCTTCAGTGTGTGAATTGTTTCAGTTTGACTACTTGTGCTACAAATTAACCGTATGGTCCCCAGCTGTAAGGACTTGGACTGTTACAGTCCATCATTGCCTTTGCTTAACATTGTCTAATGGTCCCCAGCTGTGAATAAAAGACTGTGTTACTGATGTTTAGGGAGAGACGTGTCCTCTGCAGATTTGTGTTCAAGCGGTTCCCATTCTTCACTGTCCTCCTCCTGTTACAAGTTCTTCATCATAGGTGTGTGCACGGGGCATGCTAAGTGTGCCTGGGCTCACCCTAATCACTATGTGTGGAGCACATTCCCCCTGCTGCCCAGGCTCCCCTCCCTCCTAGCAGGGCTACTGGCTTCTTTCCTCTTCCGCTGCCTGCTGCTGCGAGTAAACATGAGGAAGTTTTCAGGATGGATGTCAGGACCTGGTTCACCCGCAGGTGGTGCTGTGCTTTCAAGAAGGTAAGTTTGAAGTTCCAATGTCCACCAGAGGGTGTCCCCCAGCAGCCAGCTGGGAGGGTATTTAGTTCCTCATCTGCTGTTACACATTGCTCCAGTGTTTTGCTTGCTGCTAGATCAGGGGTAGGCTGTGGGCAACCTTTTGAGCACAGTGTGCCGAAATATTTTCAAAGAAATTGAGCGTGCCAATTTTTTTTACAAAAAAATATTAACTTCACACTCTCAATCACAAAAAGGATTTTTTATTTAGTAAATTCTGTAAACCACTTGATTAATACTGATTAATTAACATTCTGCACTCTCATGCCTTAGATCAACCCCAATTCCCGTACCTCCAGTCTTCAGATCAGTCCAAGTTCCTGTACCTCCAGTCCTCAGATCAGCCCCAATTGCTGCACCTTCACACCTCAGATAACTGTACCCCCACTGTCCTACCCTGCACATCTGCCCCACCTCTGTACCACCCTGTTCTTCTGTCCCACCACTGTAACCCCAATGCTCATCTGTCCCAACAATGTACCCCTTTTCTCATCTGCCCCACCACTGTATCTCCCTGCACATATGCTCCTCCGCTGTACCCCCATGCTCTTCTGTCTCACTGCTGAACCACGTTCTCACCTCTCCTAACACTAAACCCATCTGTTCATCTACCCCACCACTGTAACTCCCTTTCTCATCTGCCCCACCACTGTTCCCCTTTCTCTTCTGTTCCATCTCTGATCCCCCGCTCTTCTGCCCCACCACTGTAACCCTTTGCTCATCTGTCCCACCAATGTACCTCCTTTCTCCTCTTTCCTGCCACTGTACCCCCCTGCTCTTCTGCCCCACCTCTGTATCCCCCTGCTCTTCTGCCCCATCTCTGTACCCCCCTGCTCTTCTGCCCCACCTCTGTATCCCCCTACTCTTCTGTCCCACTAATGCACCTCCCTTTCACATCTTCCCCAACACTCTTTTCCTCCAACCCCCTTCTCATCTGGCACAACACTGACCCCCCCCCCCCCTGCTCACCTGTCCCACCACTGTAACCCCCTGTTCATCCGCCATATCACTGTACTGTACTGTGCTCCTCTGTCTCACTGCTGAACCCCCTTCTCATCTCTCCCATCACTGTACCCCCCTGAACATCTGCCCCACCACTGTACCCCATTCTTTTGCCCCACCGCTGTACCTCCTGCACATCTGTCTCACCTCTGTACCCCCCTGCTCTTCTGTTCCACCTTTGTACTCCCCTGCTCTTCTGCCCCACCACTGTAACCCCTGCTCACCTGTCCCACCAATGTACCTCATTTCTCTTCTGCCCTAACCCTTTACCCCCTGCACAACTGCCCCAGCTCTGTACCCCCCTGCTCTTCTGCCCCACCAGTGTAACCCCCCTTCTCATCTGTACCACCACTATATCCTCCTTCTCATCTGGTCCATCACTGAACCCCCTTCTCACCTCTTCCACCACTGTACCCCCTGCACATCTACCCCATTATTGTACCCACCTGCTCTTCTGTTCTACCACTAATCCCCTGTGCTCATCTGCCCCACCGCTGTAACCCCCTGCTCACCTGTCCCACCAATGTACCTCATTTCTCTTCTGCCCTAACCCTTTACCCCCCTGCACAACTGCCCCAGCTCTGTACCCCCTGCTCTTCTGCCCCACCAGTGTAACCCCCCCTTCTCATCTGTACCACCACTATATCCTCCTTCTCATCTGGTCCATCACTGAACCCCCTTCTCACCTCTTCCACCACTGTACCCCCTGCACATCTACCCCATTTTCGTACCCACCTGCTCTTCTGTTCTACCACTAATCCCCCGTGCTCATCTGCCCCACCGCTGTACCCTCCTACTCATCTGCTCCACTGCTGAACCCTCATCTCATTTATGATATGCATGATATGCAGAGTGGTGCAAGGAAGCAGAGATGAGACACATCTACCTGTCCTGACATACTCATCCCCGCTGATCCACCTCTCACATCCAACCCACGTGCTTCTTTGTGATGTATATGATGTCACATAAAAGCATCTGGAATGCATGCACAATGATGAGCTCAGGTCAGGAGTATTTTCTGAAATCAGTGGGCCTGTGTGCAGGATCAAGCCCCCGCAACTGAGAAAAAGTGTGATGCCGATCGCCGCAGCAAAAGTGGGTGATATTTTCATTGCGCTGAATACTGGCTGTGGCTTAAAGGGACACAGAGTGCAGAGGGGTTCAGTAGTAAGTGACGAAAAGTTCAGGGGTCAGGTGTAAGTGACGCAGAGCTCAGAGGTTGGGAGTAGGTGATGTAGAGGATGCAGAGCTGAGGGGTCAGTAGTAAGTGACACATACACAGAACTATATAATATATCTTTTTTTTTTCTCCAACAAAGCTCCCAGAAGCTCAGCAGTAATTCCACAAACAGTCACCTGATTGAGGCTCTCTCAATCACAATGAAATCCCTTCTTTCTGAGATTGAGAGTGGCAACCAAGCGAGTCATCTTCCTCTAGATGGTGGACGGGGCTAGCAGGACTGTGATTGGCTTTGGCAGTGGCCAATCACAGTCCTCCTCCTGGAAACAGGGACCGCCCCCCTTGCAGAACTGCACCCAATCTCTTCCCCATTACAAGAGCTGACGATCGCAGCTACAAAGTTAGAGAACCAATCAATTTGGGGGGAGCTTGGAATTATCGGGCTGACGTCAGGACTAGGCCAGTCAAGGTCCTTAACCCCAAACTAGCAAGGTCCATAAATACATGGATGAGCGACTTTGGGGTGGAGGAACATGACTGGCCTCCACAGAGTCCTAACTTCAACCCTATAGAACACCTTTGGGATAAATTAGAGCGGAGACTGCGAGCCAGGCCTTCTCATCCACATCAGTGCCTGACCTCACAAATGCTCTTCTGGAAGAATGGTCAAACTTTCCCATAGACACACTCTTAAACCTTGTGGACAGCCTTCCCAGAAGAGTTGAAGCTGTTATAGCTGCAAAGGGAGGGCCAACTCAATATTGAACCCTACGGACTAAGACTGGGATGCCATTAAATTTCATGTGTGTGTAAAGGCAGGCGTACCAATACTTTTGGTAATATAGTGTGTATATATATATATATATGTATATATATATATATATATATATATATATATACACACATATACATACATTATATATATATATATATATATATATATATATATATATATATATATATATATATATATGTGTATATATATATATATATATACACACACACACACACACACACACGCTCTCATGTAATTACAAGCTAAAAACTAAATATACCTTGCATCCTATGCAGGATGCTAAACTAAAGATCTATTGAGGAATCAGGCGATCCTTCTTTCTGCTGGTGATCCCTCTAGTGATAACTTAAGATCTATATGGGGGAATCAAGACGTCCTTCCTTCTGCCTAAGGTTGCCACCTGTCCGGGATTCACCCGGACAGTTCGGGTTTGGAATCATGCGTCTGGGTTTCAGACAGCCTGAAACCGGGACACATGGCTCAGACTGGACTATGGCTTCCCAGCAGGGTTGCTGGGTACAGTTGTCTAAGCCAAGAGTGTCTATTACACACTCTTTCATGCTGCCCAAAGCCAACACTAACACTCCCCCCCCCCCCCCCCCAAACAAACACACTAATGGGAGAGAAGGCTTGATCTGCACCTCTTCCTCCCACCCCTACCCCTCTGTGTCTGCCCACACTCCAATTCCCAATGCTGTGACACAGAAAACGAACATGGGTGACAGAAATGTGAAGTCCAGCAACCTCCGATACATCTGGATGAGAAGTGCTGACTGCCAAGGGGTGAGTGAGCTCACCATCCACCCCTGTCTGTGATTGAAGTCCCCCCCTTCTCTCTCCTGCCTGTGAGTGAGTACACTAAGGTAAATCAGGGTTCCCAGAGCACCCCTTATATCAGAGTTCCCCTTTACACCACATGCCACAGTGTGTCCACTTACATCAGAGTTCTCAGTGTCCCCCCTTAAATCAGGGTTCCCAGAGCATCACTTATGTTAGAGTCCCCAGAGTTCTCCCTTACAGAGTCTGCAGAGTCCTCCCTTACAGTGAAAGGGAACTCCACGAGTTCAGATGTAATCTGTGGACTCTTGTTATTAACTTCATATTATTAGAAATTGTATTTAATAGCAAAATATATATATAGTTTATATTATAAAAAAAAAAGGCTGTGTGCTGCTAAAGTGTTCGCGTTTGACTTGAAGAAAAGGGGGCAACCCTACTTCTGCCGCTGATCCCTTTAATGACCAATAAAGATTTATATAAGGGAATCAGGACCTCCTTCCTCCTGCTAGTGATCCCTATAGAGGTAAAGATCTACAGTATATCGCCTGACATAAACAGCCATTGGACAGTGTGTGTCACACAAGATCCAAACAAGCTTAAAAAACTATTTCAGACATCAATTCATTTCAGTGATCTAATGTTCTGCCTCTGAAACACAAGAACTATACTAATGTCAGTACGCTCCTTAAAATAGTAATTCTTTCAGGATTTTAAGTGATTAAATGGATTGGCTATAGCCTGACCTGGATGTCATTTATCCAGGTCATGCTATACCTAGTAGTCCAGTTAGTTACAATTGACTGGAAAATTGTCAATGTTTTGTTAAATATTCTTCATCGGTCATCCAAATAGCCTTTTCTATTAATGGTAATTGGAATAAATGACTAAAATTACCCGTATTGAGTGGATTAATGTGACCTTTGTGGGTATAAGTGTTGGGGAAGTTTCTGGCACTCATTAGAACTGAGGAAGCCACTTGGATAAGAGATAAAACATATTCACAAATAGGTAAAGGATAGTATGAGGAAAGAAAAGGCTTCATCCAGTCAAAGCTGCACCCCAGTTAACAGCTTACCGACCAGCCACCACAGTTTTACTGCGGCAGACTGGCACAGCTGGGTGAAACAATGTTACCTTGCGTTGCTTCGCCTTTTGGACACTAGGGGTGCACGCGTGGACTATGTGCCCGGAGCCGATGCGAGTGCCCAGCGGGCATGATGACCACCGGGCACCCGCGAATGCTCGTGACAGAACGAGAACCTGGATCTGTGTGTGTAATCACACAGATTCTGGTTCTTTTAGGGGAATAGAGACAGATCATGTGTTCATACCAAGTATGAACACCGATCTCTCGCTCTCTCCTCCTAGACAGTCTCACCCCCCCTACAGTTAGAACACACCTAGGGAACACATTTGATTGCCCCCTAGTGTTAACCCCTTCCCTGCCAGTGACATTTATACAGTAATCAGTGCATTTTTATAGCACTGATCGCTGTATAATTGTCAATGGTCCCAAAAATGTGTCAAAAGTGTCCAATTTGTCTGCCGCAATATCGTAGCCCCGATAAAAAGCTCAGATCACCGCCATTACTAGTAAAAAAAATAATAATAATAAAAATGCCATAAATCTATCCCCTATTTTGTAGACACTATAACTTTTGCGCAAACCAATCAATATACGCTTATCGTGATTTTTTACTTTTTTTTACCAAAAATATGTAGAAAAATACATATTGGCCTAAACTGAGGATAAATGTTGTTTTTTTGATGAAAAATGTAGAATATTTATTATAGCAAAAAGTAAAAGATTTTGGGGGTTATTTACTAAAGGAAAACCCACTTTGCACTGCAAGTGCACTTGGAAGTGCAATCGCTGTAGATCCGAGGGGGACATGCAAGGAAAATAAAAAACAGTATTTTAGCTTGCACATAATTGGATGATAAAATTAGAAGAGCTTTCACTCATTTTAGATCTACCCCTTAGATTTAGAGTGACTTCACTTCCAAGTGCATTTTCAGTGCAGAGTGGATTTGTCTTTCGTAAATAACCCCCATTGTGTTTTTTTCAAAATTGACGCTCTTCTTTTGTTTATAGTGCAAAAAATAAAAACAGCAGAGGTGATGAAATACCACCAAAAGAAAGCTCTATTTGTGCGGAAAAAGAAAGACGTCAATTTTGTTCGGGTACAGCGTCACATGACTGCTCAATTGTCAGTTAAAGTGATGCAGTGCTATATCACAAAAAAAAAATTGCCTGGTCATTGAGCAGCCAAATCTTCCGGAGCTGAAGTGGTTAAAGAAGTCCAATGATATATAACACATGTAGTACACCACTCAGGCAAATCAGTGCAACGATAGACAGCTGTGGGTTCTCACCTCGGCTCTCCACCATCGATGCGATATAGTAATACAGTAAATGGTGGCACACCACAGACATAATAAAGTTCGTTGAAAATATTTATTGGAATCCAGTCAGACAATACACAGGGTACAAATATGTTGACGTGTTTCACTCGAGTCGCTCAAGCTTACTCATAGCAAGAGCCCTGCAAGTCTACAGCACGAGCCCTGCAAGTCTACAGCAAGAGCAAGTCTACAGCACGAGCCCCGCAAGTGTATAGCAAGAGCAAGTCTACAGCACGAGCCCCGCAAGTGTATAGCAAGAGCAAGTCTACAGCACGAGCCCCGCAAGTGTATAGCAAGAGCAAGTCTACAGCACGAGCCACGCAAGTGTATAGCAAGAGCAAGTCTACAGCATGAGCCCCGCAAATCTACAGCAAGAGCCCTGCAAGTCTATATCATGAGCCCCGCAAGTCTATATCATGAGCCCCGCCTGTCTACAGCAAGAGCCTCATAAGTCTACAGCAAGAGCCCCACAAGTCTACACCAAGAGCCCCGCAAGTCTATATCACGAGGCCCACAAGTCTATAGCAAGAGCAAGTCTACAGCACGAGCCCCGCTGAATCAAGGGATTCAGTGGCAGCGAATCAGTGGGTCTAGTGAGAGACCGGGAGCTCAGTGTGCTGAAGAATAGCGAACAGAGAACAATTTTGGGTGTTTGCAGCAAATTCGAAAGCCGTGGAACACCCTTTAAAAGTCTATGGGAGAAATCAAACGTGCTCATTTTAAAGGCTTATAGGCATGCTATTGTCATAAAAAGTGTTTGGGGACCTGGGTCAGGGGACATGTCTCAATGCAAAAAAAAGTTAAAAAAATGGCAGTTTTTTTGGGAGCAGTGATTTTAATAATACTTAAAGTGAAACAATAAAAGTGTAATATTCCTTTAAATTTCGTACCTGGGGGGTGTCTACAGTATGCCTGTAAAGGGACGCATGTTTCCCATGTTTAGAACAGTCTCACAGCAAAATGACATTTCTAAAGGAAAAAAAAGTAATCAGGAAAAAAAGTAATCAGTCTGACAATACACATAAAAGTTCATTGATGGATTTTGAGGGGGACCCCCATGCCATTTTTTAAAAATTTTGGCGAGGGCTTCCCCTTAATATCCATACCAGACCTGAAGGGCCTGGTATGGAATTTAGGGGGACCCCCATGCATTTTTTTTACATTTTGGTTCGGGGTTCCCCTATGGGGAAATCCCATGCCGTTTTTATCAATGAACTTTTATGTGTATTGTCGGACCGACAATTCATTATTGCCACAAGTAATTTTAAATTACTTTTTTTTCCTTTAGAAATGTCATTTTGCTTTCAGGCTATTCTAAACATGGGAAACGTACGAAATTTAAAGGAATATTACACTTTTATTGTTTCACTTTAAGCATTATTAAAAGGAAGGAAGACCAAAGGAAGATGGAATCCCAGTCAGCAGTGATAGTGCGTCGCTGGAGGGCTTCGTTTTAAGGTAAGTTTCACATAATGTGCTAGTTTGCGATGCATACTAGCACATTATAACTTTACCGTGCAGGTTTAAAAAAAAAAAAAGCATGGTGGTTTACTACCACGCAGAAGCTCTGGGGCCATCCTAAAATTTATTAAACAAAAGTCTGATTTTGAGCTCCGAATTTTGTAAATAAACTTTAGAATGGTCTCAGAGCCTTTCCCTCCATTTATCAGCCACTTATAAAGTGTTTAATTTGTATGTTTAATGAGTACACTTTCCACATTTCTTAATTCCAGCTTGTCTCTAAACTTTAATTGCTTTCATTAAACTCACTTGTGTATCATGCAGTAATTTTTTGCAGAACTGAATAGTCACGGCGTAATAATAATAAAAAAAAAATCAAATAAGAAACATGCTGTTAGAGTAAAGTACCATGAATTAAATACAGTGAATCTATAAAGGGTCAGTATGCTCTGATATTTCATTTCTTTGTGTAGCACTGACTCCCGAAGGAGCGGCTAATTTGATTGGGCTTACCGTTACCTTCTTCACCTCGTATGTGTCTAGGGGTTTCTTGAGGTAGATGGCCCAAGAACTGCAGAGACTGACGACAGATCCACTTAAAGGGATTTTTATTTGCAAAAGTAATCAACAAACAGTCTCTAGTATAGGATCAGAGGGTTTAGGTGAAAAGTCCAGGTACTCTTATTGTCAAAGTCAATATGAAAAGAAATCTCTTACTTTGCATAAATCCAGAGAATAGCCATTCACAGCTGGATCCTCACCCTAATTGGATAGTCCTTCTCTCACCAGGCCTAGCAGCAAACAGGATACTTGAGTTAGATATAAGTCTCTGCCACAGACTTTGCTATAGAACATGTGAGGGAAACTTGAAAACTTGTAGAACACTCGTGTGATACTAATATCTTGCAGTCGGTCCGGCGATACCGCACAAGATTGGATTCGCTTATGTCCTTCAGCTTTTCCAGGCTCTTGTTGAGAAGCCAACACTTACGTGGCCTTCTCCCAAAGAGTCCTCCCCTGGATAACTTCACAGTTGCTGGGCCTCTCCACTAACTGAGATGGCCACCTATGAATCGTTCTTTCAGTTCCCTCGCCTCGGGCTTGCTAGCCCCGAGACGTAAAGTCAGGTGGATCCGCACCCCAGGCCATGGAAGTCCTGAGGGCTGGCCAGGAGGACCAGGACTATACAGTCAGAACATGCTTCTGGACCGGAACCTCGAAACACGTGACATCCGCACCTTAAGTACCCGCTCCCAGAAGGCACAGCAAGAGTGACACTCCCACTGGGCTGGTTCAGAGAGAAAGTAACCTTAATGCACCCAACTAGACTGTGTTTCCATGCCTGCCAGAAGTGACAGCGCCCCCTATGGCCAGGCAGAACACCCTGCAGTCCAGTCAGACTGATGCTGAGGTAAAAATTTAGAGTAATCAAACCCAAACCAAACTGCGGTTTAAGGGTAACATTAAATTTTAAAAAAACACATAGCGCGTGCTCTTCAGGAGCCGGTGCTACATTTGTATAAATTCAGGCTCAGTACTCACCTGAAATTAATATATGTTTATATTTGCAATTTTGTCCAGCCAGTCTTGACATTTACATACCTTTGACACACTGCACAGCTGGGAACTTCCCATTGCCGCTACCTAGATCACCTTACTGCTAACCGAACAGAGGTGATGATGATGATGATGATGACGATGATTAAGCTGGAGGTAAAAGGGGTGTCATCCTGTTGACCATGTAGTGGGGCAGAAATGTGTGAAACAAAAGAAAGGATGACCAGAATTACCATCCTGTGGCAGGTAAAACAGGTGCCATATATAGTGTATTTAGCTCCCAGCCTGAAATTAAACCTTCAAAAAGCAACAAATAGGCAATTATACATTATACTTTTTTAAAAGCATAATTCCAGCTAAAAATAAAAGCAATAGCCCATTAAAACATTTAATTTAAAAAAAAAGCTTTTGTTGAAATGCTCACCTTCAACCCAGAGCTGTCCTACACTGTACTTCTTTTTCCACCCATCAATGCTTTGTGTCTTACAGATTTTATGATGGCCAGTGTCACGGACTTTGGGCTGCAGGAGAACCGAGTCCTGACAAAGCTGGGGTTTCCCAGGGAAACGCATTGACGTCTTCCCTGATAGTCATAGGAGCCACAGTGCAAACAGACCGATATACAGGAGTACGGGCTATTGTGCCCAGCGGGCACCCACAAGATTGCCTCACCCCATGGAGTCACTCCCCACACACAGCAGGTGATGGGGCTCCTAGTTTGGTGTGGTGTGGTCCTGGATAAGGAAACGGCCGTATCTGAAGGGATTCTCCATTCTCAGTTATGGAACACCACAGCTATCCATATACTAGCTGACGATGAAGCACGTTTATAGCTCACTACTTGGTTCCATCGGCAGAGTTTCACATCTGTATACCAAATAAAGGTACTTTATGCTCTAGATCAGGGGTCTCCAAACTTTCTAAACAAAGGACCAGTTTACTGTCCTTCAGACTTTAGGGGGGCCGGACCATCAGAAGTACAAAATGTCCTTGCATCAGTAGTAAACAAGTCCCCATTATTGGTTTCATTTAGAGGACTTGTGTCCCATTGTTGGTATCATTGGGAGGAATTGTGCTCCATCATTGGTGTCATTGGGAGAAATTGAACCCCGTCATTGGTATCATTGGGAGGACTTGTGCCCCATCATTGGTATCATTGGGAGGACTTGTGCCCCATCATTGGTATCATTGGGAGGAATTGTGCTCCATCATTGGTGTCATTGGGAGAAATTGAACCCCGTCATTGGTGTCATTGGGAGAAATTGACCCCGTCATTGGGAGGAACTGTGCCCCATCATTGATGTATTTTGTATAAATTGTGTCCTTCATTGCTGTCAGTGAATAAAATAGTGCCCCAAGGGCTGGAAAAAAGCCAGCAAAGGACCACATCTGGCCCCAGGGCCACAGTTTGGAGACCACTGCTCTAGATGGTCATCTCTGCCAACTGTGCTCACGCTGGGAATTGACCTTTGCTTTATGAGTGACTATCCATACTGTTTACATATTTTCCATATTTCCTCTGATCAGTGTGCATGGTTTATCAAATACCATCCACCAACAAGCCTCCTGTATAGTGTTCCATCCCGTATGTACCTCAGCCACATACCACAGTCACCAGGATTTTCGTTTTTTGAATTTTGCATTTGCCTCTTTTTCCACATATCCATATCAGGACTGTGGGGCTCTGGCAGTGTCTCCTCAATTTTTACCCATTGCGTTTTACATGGTCTCCATTGCAGATGCATATGTAGTGTCCAGACTTCTTGCTTGATTGTTTGTCTGTCTGTCTTGTTTGTCCCCGGACAGCTTTGTTTATGGATGGTATTTGTTGAAGGATCGATGATTTTATGAATTGTAGTTAATATATTTTTTTTCATACACTATATCTCAGAGGCTCTATGCTGTGCCATTTTTCTATACCTTCTTTTGGCATAGGGTTTTTTTCTATGCAGAACCATTGCCTGGAAAACTCTGTGTTTTTATGTGTTCTTAAAGAGGGATTTCACCTACAAAAAAAAAAAATTAAAAGCCAGCAGCTATAAATACTACAGCTGCTGACTTTTAATAAATGGACACTCACCTGTCCTGGGGTCCAGCGATGCCGGCAGCCGAGGCCGATCGATCTCTCGGCTGCTGCCGCCACCATTCAAGGTGAGGGAATCCCTACTGCGCATGCGCAAGTCACGTAGCGCAATAGGAATTGTCCGCGCTGTCTCTGGGACCGGTGTGTGTCCCAGCAGACAGCACGGCAGGACAGGAAGAGGCATAGACTCCCACAGGAGTCTATGCCCGGAAGTGGGTGCAAATACCTGTCTTTGACAGGTATCTCCATCCCCCTCCCCCCTGAAAGGTGCCAATTGTGACACCGGAGGGGGGGAGGGTTCCGATCAGCGGAAGTTCCACTTTAGGGTGGAACCCCGCTTTAAAGTGGAGTTCCACCCAAAAATGGAACCTCCGCTCATTGTACTCCCCCCCCCGTGCCTCATTTGGCAAATTTTGGTGGGGGGGGGGACAGGATACCTGTCTTTCACAGGTATTCTGTTCCCACTTCCGGGAGCCTCAGCCGTGGGTATTGACGTCACCATGAGGCTCCCACCTCCTTCCCTGGCCCCCGGGCCAATAGGAAAGAGAGGCGGTGCCTCGCGCATTTGCAGTAGGGCTCCCGGCGTGAAGCCGTAAGGCTACATTGCCGGATTCCCTTACTTGCAATGGAGGCAGCAGCACCCGACAGCTGATGGAAACATCAGCTGCGGTGCCGACATTGCTGGACTCCAGGACAGGTAAGTGTCCAATTATTAAAAGTCGCGCTGGCTCTTTATTTTTGCAGCAGTGGGCAGACCTCTGCTTTAAGTTATCCCAGACGGCGCCGTGTGGGTTGCCTCCGCTGATCTGTCCACCTCGGCTCCCAGGGATGGTGCCTCTAGGGGGCTGGCGGTGACCGACATCTGGCTACTGCCATGTTTCACCATTTCACGTAAGAATGTACTCTGGGTGAGTTCTTTTCTTATCGCCCCACCTTCATTGTTAGTCTGCTGATAACAGACCATTTCTATTCTATTATTTTTTTAATTTTTATTTTTAGAGAAGACACGCGCTTGCTCCTGACGAGTGGTACCTCAGCCACGAAACGCGTAGAGCTATCAACTGTCGTGTTTATCTTTAATTACGACTAATCTTCCATATATTTTATCAATACTTTTTTCAATTGGATATCTGAGCCATTTGTCAGGCAGGCACTACCTTATATCTATGGTTTTACATTAACATAATTTGGTGTACGGTGGAAAATTTTCTTGTGTTCATATTACTCTGTATAAATGTTCATTATTTTTACTTGATTGTACCCAATATCTTTTTACATGGAATTGATAATATTGAATGTATACTGTAATTATATTGATTAATTTTATGAACCAATTAATAACATTTTCCCAATTGCTCACCAAATTTGATCTTATGGCACTCACGCACTTCATGTAAAGTCCCACCTTCGTTGCTCCTCTTAATATGTCTTATGCATAAGATATTCCTATGGAGGAGCTGAACTGTCTAAGATAATGGGAGTGGCCCTTATCTGAGGGTTTGCTGTATAAATTTAGTGTGTTTCTAAAAATAAAGCAGTTTGATTTCTGGTGTACTCTAATGCCGCGTACACACGATCAGACTATCTGGCAGACTTAGTCCGGCGGACCAGAGTCCGCCAGACAATTCGATCATGTGTGGGCTCCAGCGGACTTTTTCTTCCCAAAAGTCCGGCGGACTTAGAAATAAGACTTGCTTCAAAATTGTCCGCCGGACTCGGCTTTTAGCGGGCAATCCTTTGTCTGTGTGCTAGTCCGACAGACTAAAACCAACGCTAGGGCAGCTATTGGCTACTGGCTATGAATTTCCTTATTCTACGTCATCACGTTCTAATCCGTTGGACTTTTGGAGTGATCGTGTGTGGCCAAGTCTGTTTGCTTGAAATTCCGGCGGACCTTAGCTGCAAAGTCCGCTGGATAGTCCGATCGTGTGTACGCGGCATAAGACTGGTGTTGCCTAGTTCTTGGGGTTCTATAGCCAGATCCATTGGTCTTGTGTTCCAAGACTTGGGAAGCAGCTTCTTACCAAGTCCAACAGGGTATCCAGAGTCCGTCACAGCCAGCAACACCATTAAATCCACTTCCTGTGAGCCCAGACTCTCACTGAACAGTGAAGGAAAAGCAGGACAGCAATGTGCTTTATCTCTGTCCCTCTGCTCTCTTCTACTCTTAAGCACTTTCCTTTTCTGCACATAAAGTGTTAATAATGTATTAATTACATAATTAGCAATAGCAGCATATGGAGGTCAGTGTGCCACCTCATTTAAACAGGGAACCCCTTCAGCTGGTGGTTAGTGTGCCCCTTCATCTGATAATCGGTGTGCCCCCTCATCTGGTGGTCAGTATGCCCCCTCATCTGATGGTCCATGTTCCCGCTCATCTGGTGGCATGTGTGCCATCCACATCTGGAAGTCAGTGTGCCCCCTCATCTGTTGGTATGTGTGCCTCCTCATCTGGTGATGAGTGTGCCCCTCATCTGTTGGTCTGTGCGTGATCACTTTGTCAGTTTGTGAATGAACAGGAAGACCTTCAGCACAGAGCACTTCCCATGCATTCAATGTCCAGTGCAGCTGAGGCTGCAGAGAAAGGGATCTCTGTCCTCAGTCCCATAATATTCTGTTTAGACCCCTGGTATTTCACCAAAGCCCTCCAACAGGGTTCCTAAACAAATGGTAAAATAAAAAAAATAATGAAAAATATTATTGTAAAAAAGAATCAAAATAAAACTTTAAAACATAAAATAAAAAAATAATAAAAATAAAAAACTACTGACACCGTCCATTGTCCCACTGACACCAATCTCTGCCCTACAGACACCATCCACTGCTCTAATGATTCTGTCCAAAGCCCCACTGGCAAAGTCCATTGCGCTACTGACTGATGCCATCCAAAGTCCTACAGACACCAAACTCTGTCCCTTTGACATGTCCACTGTCCCACTGATGCCATCCACTGTCCTTCTGACACCGTCCACCGCCCTACTGACACAGTCCATGTTTTTATGCATTAGGCTGCCCACAACAATGGAATTTACACTGAGACCCTGAGATCTGAGCTAGTCAAAAAGACTAGTTAGTGCACTACCAGGGATAGTGTGGTTAGCTGGAAAGTTTATGTTAAAAGTTAATGCCCTGTACTGATGCCTCCCTCTGCCCTCTCAAATTCTGTCCACAGCACCAGTCCTTAATATTGTACTGACTATGATGACAGCTCTCCTGCTACCTGCCCTTCATCTAGACATACTATATGTACGGTTCATTAACAGTAGAGAGGTCACAGGATGGCCCAATCAAATTTTTTTTCTATGGGGCCCCATGACCTGTAGCTATGCCTCTGTATAAATAAATATGTCATTGCATTTGTAGGAAATATTATTACTGTTAGTAGATGTTGTCTTATAAATACACCAACCTCAGGAAACATGAATGTAACAAAGTAATCAGTCATGCAAAAAGGAAAGACTGACAGATGAGGTATAAGAAAGCTTGATTAATATTGACTGTGATTCAATAGGACTGTAATTACAAAAGAAAAAAAAGAAAATAGCTGTAATTTCAGAATCATCCAAAGCAGGGTCCATTTAAAACAGCAGCTTAACGTGCGTCACAGAGCAAAGAACCCAAGAAAACACTGTGGGATGTTCAAAAGAAGGGGTGTCTTGACCCTTCTCGGGCTGAACTAGGAACAAAACAGAGACTGAAATGCCAGGAAACAAACTAAATCAAGCTATGATCTGATAAAGCTCCAGAAAACGCAAGTCTATTTAGGTTACCTTTGTCCTGAGTGTAAATATCCAACTTTAGAAGGAACTGCATCAAATAGTCACATAATACTGTGCTGTGCAACCTCCTTCTTCTGCTACAATATGTATAGGTGAGGTGGCAGTGGTCTTAGGAGGAGGGTGCTGCTGGATAACTTTGTGTTTTCAAAGGCTCAGATTCACAGCATAAGCCAAGGAAAAAGATAGGTTAGGTAGGTAGACTTGCTGGGTGCGAAAACCTGGGTTGGAATTGTTTTTTTATTTATCCCAAAGGGCAATGCACTCACTACTTGAGTTCTTCTTCTACACCAACCTGGTCTTTATGGAACTGGCATTAGGCACAGGGGCACAATCCTGCTGGAGCAGAAAATGGCTTTCCACAAACTGTTCAGAAGTGTACAATTATCGAAAATATCTTTGCATGCTGCAACATTAACATTACCCTTCATGGGAAACATCTGAAATCTAGGACTTGGACGGGTGTCCAGCCCACATATTTTTGGCCATATTTTGTATCAGAGTTGAAAGTGCACAAGATGAAGGCTGGGAGGAAAGTAGAACTGCTCTCCAGTTTAAAGCTAGGTCTTTGTGTTGCAGTATTGTTCATTTTGAATGGCAACCCTAAGGACTAATGTAAAGGACCTGCACTGAAGCATGTTACCAAAATGCAGAATGTGTTGCCATGCATTGCATTCCCAAAAATCTCTTTGGTTTCCTGTGTTCTGGGGTCATTGACACCTATTCCAAAATGCCCTTAGGATTGCCACCACATCCCTTTAAATCCGAACACATATGAATTACACAGGTTCTGAGGCTAATTTAATGCAGATAAGGCACTAAATGAGTTTAATTACCACCTTAACCAGCCACAGAACCTATGTAATTAATACATGTTCAGGTTTAAAAGTATGAGGCGGCAACCCTAGCTGCCCTAAAAATGGGCACATTGTCATGAGTATACAGATGTACGGTGAGAGAAAGATCTCATCTAGAGAGCAGAACACAGCTTAACCACTTGCTGACCACCACACACACATATACGTGGGCAGAAACCTGTACATCCCTTTGAATTTGCCACCTTGCGGGTATGCGTGCGGCAGCGCAATCGTGAGCAGGAGAAGCAGAACGCGGAGATGCTTATGTAAACAAACCATTTCCCTGTTCTGCCTAGTGACATGACAGAGATCTACTGCTCCCTGTCATCGGAAGCAGTGATTGCTGTCATGCCAGTGGAAGCCCATCCTCCCCACAGTTAGAATCACTCCCTAGGACACACTTAACCCCTTGATCACCCCCTAGTGTTTAACCCCTCCCCTGCCAGTGTCAATTATACCGTAATCAGTGGCTATTTATAGCACTGATCGCTGTATAAGTGACAATGGTCCCAAAATAGTGTCAAAAGTGTCTGATGTGTCCGCCATAATGTCGCAGTCCCAATAAAGATCGCAGCTCACTGCCATTACTAATAAGAACAAATTAACAACAAAAATGCCATAAATCTATCCCCTATTTTCTAGACACTATAACTTTGGCGCAAACCAATCAATATATGCTTATTGCGATTTTTTTTTTAAATCAAAAATATGTAGAAGAATACACATCGGACGAAACTGATGAAAAACATTTTTTTATATATTTTTTTATATAAGTTTATTTATATATTTTTGGGGGGTATTTATTATAGCAAAAATTAAAAAATATAGCTTTTTTTTCAAAATTGTCACTCTTTTTTGTTTATAGTGCAATAAATAAAAACTGCAGAGGTGATCAAATACCACCAAAAGAAAGCTCTATTTGTGGGAAAAAATATGTAAATTTTGTTTGGTTACAACGTCGCACGACTGTGCAATTGTCAGCTAAAGCTAAAATAAATCTGATTCCAGTTCTGCTTTATTTCAGCCCTTACTTTTGTTAACATCCAGGTCTATTCTACATACACAGTAGGTTTAAAAATAGCTAAAATTTGTTAGAATTTTAGACTTCCTTGATAAAATCTTTGTTCTAAAGGCTGCTTAGTAAATGATACTGTCTCTCCAGCTGCTGCCCTTGTTTTTTATTTGAATTGCTGAGTTAATTTATCTGTACACTATATTTTAATTGTATTTTTCCACTTGCCCTTTTTCCTTGTCATAATAATGTACTTAACCTTTTCCTCTTAGGTGTCCCATTGAGCAAATGTCCCCTTACTTCCTGTACTATAGACAAAAAAGGAAGTTATAGATTATCCCTCCCAAAGTGAGAAATCCCTGCTTGTCACCAGAACTAGCCTCCCTATAGAGAGGCACGGAGCAATGCCGAAGGTATTCGGCGGAGGGCCGGCATGACAGGGGTTAACAGGGGCGGAGCCAGGCAAGGGGTGTATGCCGGGGGACTGGTCAGATCAGAGTATGGGCGGGCTCCATACTCTGTGAGGCAGGAAGCGGAAGGGGAGGGGCCAATCTGCACGAGGAGGTGTAAGGAGCTTCTTCCTTCCCTGCGGCCGTTGTTCGTTCCAGTTGTGCACCCCGCGACCCCCCCCGTTCGGATCGCCATGGGGGCACTCGGCGGCCGCATTAGTCTCCACACTAAACAAAAAAAATATTGTTGCTGCTCATACGGCCGGCCATGGCGGACGTTGAGCGGCTGTTACAACAGCTGCGGGATGCGGCGGCGGTGCACGGCACCGATTGGTTGCATGCCCAGGTGGGGGGGTTATTGACAGGAGCCGGAGACGGGGGGCTGTCCCTGCGCCCCCTGCTGTATCACAGCCTAGGAGGTCTAGGCCTCCGGAGCGCCTCAGCCCGGAAATCTCCTCCAGAGTCCAGCGCCACGCTAGGAGCCCCTCTGAGCGAGCCTCTAGGGACCCTCCGGCGCCTGCACGCAAACGCCATACTCAGGCGGGGGCGGGTAGGCCCGGGAGGAATCCGCTGCCCCAGCAGGACTCGCGGGATGGGGCGGGGGGATCACCCGCAGCCCATTCCTCCGCGGGGGATCAGAGCCGCAGTGCGGTGCCCGGGTCGGCCTCTGAGGACGCCTGGGTGGCTCGGCGGGGGGGAGCTATGGATTCGGGGACCAGCCTGATGCCTGGAACGGCTGGTGCCCCCCCCTTTCAGGAAGGGGCGAGGGATCGAATGGTGATCGGCAGGGGTTCAGCTGGGGGCAGCCGGAGTGGAACTGCGAGAGGCAGGGAGAGAGCGGCACCGGCCCTGCCAAGTGCCCGTCGGGTCAGTGATGAGGAACAGCCTGGGCCCTCCTGGACTGTGTCGAGGAGTGACAGCACGGACGGCCGCGGCGGCGTCCAGCAGCCGGTAGTTTCGGGCCGGGGCAGTGTTGGAGATCGGGAGGACGCCCCCTTGTCGGAGGGAGAGCTGGAAGATGGGAGCGCAGATGAGTCCGTTCCGGTGCCGGCAGCGATGGAGAGCGTGATGACGGCTCGTGGAGGTCCGATTCCGCGGCAGCCTGGTAAGCGGCCGTGTGGCCACCCTTTGTTGTCTTCTTTGTGTGCACCTGGGGCTGGGGGTGTGAGTACTGGGGGTGGGGAGCATGGTGTGTCTGTCTCAGGGACGGGGGGGTTGGATTCTGGAGGGCCAGGGTCCGGTTCACAGGATCTGGCGCTGTTACTGGCAGGTTTGAGAGATATCTTGGGGCGGCTGGTTCCGGCGCAGGGTGCTGCGTTGCCCACGGCGGCTTGGGTACCTTCCTCGGCTGCGATCGGGAGTGGAACGGGGCTCGGGGGTTCCGGGGCATTGGGTGTGGTGCCGGTCGCGCCATTGGCAGCTGTGGGGGCTCCTCCTGGCCCGGGGGCACAGGGAGCCGGAGATGGAGTGGCAAGTGCGGCGGATGGCGACCAAGGTAAGTTGAAGGAGAAGGAAGTGGACAGGGTGCGTTTGGCAGATTCTGCCAAATGTGAGGTGTACGTTTGTTTTGAAGGGCTGCTGGGAGCGCACCTGAAGCAGGAGGTTCGCGAAAAGATATGGCGAGGTGAGTATGTTGAGATCTTTTCGCTTCTTCCGCTGGAGAAATTTAATCTGGACAGAGGTAAGTTGGATGACAGCAAGAAGGAGGAGGAGGAGAAGAGGAGATACAGGCTCATCCCCAGATCATTTGCTAATTGGCTTCAAGCGTTTGCCATTCTAGCTAGTGTGGTGGGCGAAAGGGCGCCGGAAAACTGCTCCGCGCTTTTTTGTTACCTCGATGCGATAGGGGAAGCTCACCGGGTTTACGGGGGTTTGGCTTGGCTCAGGTACGATGAGCAGTTCCGTCAGAGAAAGGCGGTCCGTCCGTCATTGCGTTGGGATCACAAGGACATTAGTCTTTGGATGCGTCTCATGACTTCGGTGCGGCCTGGAAATTCGTTTTTTCAGGCGGGGGCCGGCGGATCTTCTGCCTCGGGACAGTCGGCCAACAAACGTAAGGGGTGTTGTTGGGCTTTCAACGAAGGGACTTGCAAGTTCGGCACCACATGCAAAATTAAACATGAGTGCTCAGGCTGCGGTGGCTCCCATCCCTTTACTAGATGTGCACAACGCGGCAAGGGTGGAAAGGGGGAGCTTGCAGGAAAAAGGGAAGACGCCAGTGAGCATAACAAGGATGCGCCCGTTTCTAGGTAGGTATCCACGGAGGGAGGCGGCGGAGCTGCTGGTTTCGGGATTCGTCGAGGGATTTCGGATTCCGTGTAGACTGGCACAACCACCACCTCCTGCAGATAATTTGAAGGCAGTGTTGGCCCATCCAGAGGTGGTGTCTGCGAAGTTAGCGAAGGAGGTGGAGTTAGGATGCATGGCTGGTCCTTTTTCTTCCCCGCCGCTGGATAGGTTGGTAGTTTCCCCTTTGGGGGTGGTTCCCAAGAAGGAACCCAACAAGTTTAGGTTAATTCATCATCTGTCCTATCCCAAAGGGGGTTCGGTGAACGAGTTCATAGATGCGGATCTATGTTCAGTTTCTTACACTTCCTTCGACGCGGCGGTGCGTTGGGTTCGAGTAATATGGGCGGGGAGCTTTATTGGCGAAAACGGATATCGAATCCGCGTTTAGATTGTTGCCGGTGCATCCGGACAGTTTTCGTTTGTTGGGTTGCAAGTGGCAGGGGTCATACTTTGTTGATCAGTGTTTGCCCATGGGGTGCTCCATTTCTTGTTCTTTGTTTGAAACTTTTAGTTCTTTCTTCGAGTGGGTGGTCATGGAAGTGGCTGGGCTTCAGTCGGTCATCCACTACTTAGATGATTTCTTGTGTATTGGGCCGGCAGAATCTAAGCAGTGTAGGATTTTGTTGGCGACTGTGCAGCACATGGCGGAACGCTTTGGCATTCCGCTTGCAGCGGAGAAGACGGAAGGCCCAGTGACGGCCTTGTGTTTCCTCAGGATTTTGATTGATACCGTGGCCATGGAATGCCGCCTCCCGGAGGACAAGTTGACCGACTTGCGGGCGGCGGTGGTTGCGGCGCAGGGTGCTGGTAAGTTGACGCTGCGATGGCTTCAGTCGCTTCTGGGAAAGCTCAACTTTGCTTGTCGAATCATGCCGATGGGCAGGGTTTTTTTAACCGCCGGCTGGCGGCAGCTACAGCGGGGGTTTCAGCGCCAGGGCATCACATTCGCTTAACGCGGGAGCATAAGGCTGATCTGGGGGTTTGGGAATCCTTTTTGGATTCTTATAACGGCAGGTCTATGTGGATGTTGGAAGCATTGTCCAGTTTTGACTTGGAGCTGTTCACGGATGCAGCGGGATCTGCTGGTTATGGGGCGTATTTTGGGGGCCAGTGGAATGCGGGCCCGTGGCCGTTGGAATGGCGGGAGGCGGCATTTACTCGGAATTTGGCCCTTCCGGAACTATTTCCGATTGTGCTGGCGGTGGAGCTTTGGGGGTCACAGTTTTGTAACAAAAAAATCAGTTTTAATTGTGATAACATGGCGGTGGTTCAGGCGATTAATAGTGTGTCAGCGTCCTCGCCACCCGTGGTACGTTTGTTGAGGCATCTGGTGTTGGCATGTTTGCGATGCAATGCTTTTGTTTATGCTGTTCATGTCCCGGGGTGCACTAATTCATTGGCCGATGCTCTTTCTCGGTTTCAGTGGGACAAGTTTCGTTTGTTGGCGCCGGGAGCGGCGCAATCGGGAGTTCCTTGTCCGGCGTGGCTGTGGCGGATTGCCTTGGAGTGACCGCGGCGCTGATTCGATGGTCGGTGAGTGAGGCGACCTGGTCCACATATTCCAGAGCCTGGGAAGAGTGGTTTGGTATGGTTCGGACTTTGGGTGAGGTGGTTGGAGTCGGGGACGAGGTATTCTTGGTGTTGTCTTTTATCGGACGGAATGTAGAAATGGGAGTTTCGGTGTCGTCATTGAACAGTAAGTTAGCGGGGTTGGCGTTTTTGTTTAAGTTGATGGGTCGCAAGGATTGCACTAAGGATTTTTTGGTGCGGCAAACGGTTAAGGGATACCGCCGGGGCCGTCGATCGGTGGATTGTCGCCGCCCGGTGTCTTTTGAGTTGTTGGGAGCGTTGTTTCTGGTACTGCCCGGAGTGTGTTCGTCGGAATATGAGGTCCTGCTGTTTAAGACGGCTTTTTCCTTGGCATTTTTTGGGGCGCTGCGTATCGGGGAATTGGTTGCTTCATCGAAAAGGGGGTTTGATGGATTGCAGTATGCCGATGTGCATTGCAGTGGGGTTTCGGTGGTTTTTTGGATCCGGAGGTCCAAGACTGACCAGGTCGAGCGGGGGGCGAGGGTGGAGTTATTTGGTGTGGACGGGTCTCCGGTTTGCCCGGTACAGGTGGTGGCTCGTTTCCTGGAGTCTCGCCCAGCTGGGTCAGGTTTGGCATTGTCTAGGTATCAGTTTACGGCAGTGTTCAGAAAATGTCTGGGGGTATTGGGGTTTTGCCCTTGAGACTTTGCGTCCCACTCCTTTCGGATTGGGGCAGCTACTGAGGCAGCCCGCTGGGGGTTAAGCGAGGGGGTATTACGGCGCATCGGCAGGTGGGAATCAAGGCATTTCCGCCTGTATGTTCGTCTGCAGTTGCTTTGAGTGGATATTTGTGGGGTTAGTCGGGGTATGTATGTTGTCCTGTTTGTCCCCTCAGTTATGGTAAAGGGGGAGGATGGTTTGGGCACCTTTAATACTGGGGATGTGGTGTGTTGTTTTTTCTTTTCAGACAGGGGCTCCTGCCCTATTTGGATAATGGGCCACTCGTATGTCCACTGGGGAGCGAGAAGAGTGGACGTACGGCCTGACGGACGTCAACTGGGCATTCCCCGGGAAGAGGCTGTGGTTCAGTGGATCGGTAGGCCCGGCCTGCTGTGGAGCCGAATTGTTCCGGATTTTGAACATTATGCTAGGCTGGACAGGCCCCCCGATGTTTTGGTGCTTCATGCTGGGGGGAATGATTTGGGGCTGAGGTCCATGCGGGAGCTCATCCGGGACATTAAATTTGATTTTTTGCGGCTGCGCATGGATTACCCAGACTTGCTCACAGTCTGGTCTGACATGGTAGCACGCATGCAATGGAGGTGGGCCAGGTCTGTGGTGGGCATCAATAGGTCCAGGGTCAAAATTAATCGGGAGGTGGCCAGATTCTTGAGGAGGAATGGGGGTTTAGCGTAGGGTTGCCACCTGTACGGGAATGACCCAGACAGTCCGGGTTTTGACAGCTGTGCCCGGGTTTCTCTCCTCTTGAAACCCGGACACAGCAGCATAGGCTCCAGCCAGTGTGGGAGGTGAGAGTTTATTATACCTCCAGCCCACCAACAGCATAGCCCCCCCTCTCCTGTAGCTGAGACTGCGCTCCACCCCGTGTCCCTCCAGCAGCGTGACCCCCGTCACTGGATGTACACTCTATGATAGCACCTGCCCCCCTGACGGCTCCTGTCCTGTGGGGCTTCAGTGGTGACTGGTGAGTGTTCTCCTCCGCCCACCTCAGGCACCTTTCCCCCGTAAAAGTGTGGCTGTGCCGATCGGCAAATGCAGCCTGCTCTGAATGCGCTCTCTCTCCCGCAAGCAGCGCGCTCCCCCGGGCCCCCCTCCTTCCCCTGCTCCAGCAAGGCTAATGATTTTTGGCAGTCTCACTGTGGTGAGTCAGTCCCGGTCCGGTCCACTCACCCCTGTCAATGCAGCGCTAGGCTAATGAATCCTATATGCTGCAGCTCACAGTGGCTCTCTTCTCCCAGCACCATGCCAGCCCCCCTCCTCTGTCAGTCCCCTCTCCTCTGTCAGCCCCCCCTGTCAGTCCCCTCTCCTCTGTCAGCCCCCATCAGTCCCCTCTCCTCTGTCAGCCCCCTCCTCTGTCAGCCCCCTCTCCTCTGTAAGCCCCCCATCAGTCCCCTCTCCTCTGTAAGCCCCCCCATCAGTCCCCTCTCCTCTGTCAGCCCCCCCCTGTCAGCCCCCTCCTCTGTCAGCCCCCTCCTCTGTCAGCCCCCTTTCCTCTGTAAACCCCCCATCAGTCCCCTCTCCTCTGTCAGCCCCCTCCTCTGTCAGCCCCCTCCTCTGTCAGCCCCCTCCTCTGTCAGCCCCCTTTCCTCTGTAAACCCCCCCATCAGTCCCCTCTCCTCTGTCAGCCCCCTCCTCTGTCAGCCCCCCTCTCCTCTGTAACCCCCCCTCTGTCAGTCCCCTCTCCTCTGTCAGCCCCCCCTGTCAGCCCCCATCTCTGTCAGTCCCCCCTTTATCAGTCCCCTCTCCTCTGTCAGCCCCCCCTTTGTCAGCGCCCCCATGTCAGCCCCCTCCTCTGTCAGCCCCCCTCTTTCAGCCCCCCCTCCTCTGTCAGTCCCCCCTCCTCTGTCAGTCACCCTCCCTCTGTCAGTCACCCCCCCTCTGTCAGTCACCCCCCCCTCTGTCAGTCACCCCTCCTCTGTCAGCCCCCTCCTCTGTCAGCCCCCTCCTCTGTCAGCCCCCTCCTCTGTCAGCCCCCCCTCCTCTGTCAGTCCCCCCTCCTCTGTCAGTCACCCTCCCTCTGTCAGTCACCCCTCCCTCTGTCAGTCACCCCCCCCTCTGTCAGTCACCCCCCCCTCTGTCAGTCACCCCTCCTCTGTCAGCCCCCCTCCTCTGTCAGCCCCCCTTCTCTGTCAGTCCCCTCTCCTCTGTCAGTCCCCTCTCCTCTGTCAGTCCCCTCTCCTCTGTCAGCCCCCCTCTGTCATTCCCCTCTCCTCTGTCAGCCCCCCTCTGTCATTCCCCTCTCCTCTCTCAGCCCCCCTCCTCTGTCAGCCCTCTCTGTCAGCCCCCCTCCTCTCTGTCAGCTCCCCTCCTCTGTCAGCCCCCCTCCTCTCTGTCAGTTTCCCTCCTCTGTCAGCCCCCCTCGTCTCTGTCAGCCCCCTCCTCTGTCAGCCTCCTCCTCTCTGTTAGCCCTCTTCCTCTCTGTCAGCACCCTCTCCTCTGTCAGCTCCCCTCCTCTCTCAGCCTCCCTCCTCTGTCAGCTCCCCTCCTCCCTGTCAGCTCCCCTCCTCCCTGTCAGCCCCCTTCCTCTCTGTCAGCCCCCTTCCTCTCTGTCAGCCCCCTTCCTCTCTGTCAGCCCCCCTCCTCTCTGTCAGCCCCCCTCCTCCTCTGTCGGCCCCCTTCCTCCTCTGTCGGCCCCCTTCCTCTCTGTCGGCCCCCTTCCTCTCTGTCGGCCCCCTTCCTCTCTGTCGGCCCCCTTCCTCTCGGTCGGCCCCCTTCCTCTCGGTCGGCCCCCTTCCTCTCTGTCGGCCCCCTTCCTCTCTGTCGGCCCCCCTCCTCTCTGTCGGCCCCTTCTCTGTCAGCCCCCCTCTGTCAGTCCCCTCTCCTCTGTAAACCCCCCGTAAGGCCCCCCCTCTGTCAGTCCCCTCCTCTGTCAGCCCCCTCTCCTCTGTCAGCCCCCCCTCTGTCAGCCCCCCCTCTGTCAGCCCCCTCTCCTCTATAACCCCCCTCTGTCAGTCCTCTCTCCTCTGTCAGCCCCCCTCCTCTGTCAGCCCCCCCTGTCAGCCCCCTCCTCTGTCAGTCCCCCCTTTATCAGTCCCCTCTCCTCTGTCAGCCCCCCCTTTGTCAGTGCCCCCCTGTCAGCCCCCTCCTCTGTCAGCCCCCTCCTCTGTCAGACCCCCTCTCCTCTGTCAGACCCCCTCTCCTCTGTCAACCCCCCTCTTCTGTCAGTCCCCTCTCCTCTGTCAACCCCCCTCTTCTGTCAGTCCCCTCTCCTCTGTCAACCCCCCTCTTCTGTCAGTCCCCTCTCCTCTGTCAGCCCCCCTTCTCTGTCAGCCCCCCTTCTCTGTCAGTCCCCTCTCCTCTGTCAGTCCCCTCTCCTCTGTCAGTCCCCTCTCCTCTGTCAGTCCCCTCTCCTCTGTCAGCCCCCCTCTGTCATTCCCCTCTCCTCTGTCAGCCCCCCTCTGTCATTCCCCTCTCCTCTCTCAGCCCCCCTCCTCTGTCAGCCCTCTCTGTCAGCCCCCCTCCTCTCTGTCAGCCCCCCTCCTCTGTCAGCCCCCCCTACTCTCTGTCAGCTCCCCTCCTCTGTCAGCCCCCCTCATCTCTGTCAGCCCCCCTTGTCTGTCAGCTCCCCTCCTCTGTCAGCCCTTCTCTGTCAGCCCCCTTCCTCTCTGTCAGCCCCCTCTCCTCTGTCAGCCCTGTCTCCTCTGTCAGCCCCCCTCCTCTCAGTCAGCCTCCCTCCTCTCTGTCGGCTTCCCTCCTCTCTGTCGGCTCCCCTCCTCTCTGTTGGCTCCCCTCCTCTCTGTCGGCTCCCCTCCTCTCTGTCAGCTCCCCTCCTCACTGTCAGCTCCCCTCCTCCCTGTCAGCTCCCCTCCTCACTGTCAGCCCCCTCCTCTCAGTCAGCCCCCCTCCTCTGTCAGCCCCCCTCCTCTGTCAGCCCCCTTCCTCTCTGTCAGCCCCCCTCCTCTCTGTCAGCCCCCCTCCTCTCTGTCAGCCCCCCTCCTCTCTGTCAGCCCCCCTCCTCTCTGTCAGCCCCCCTCCTCTCTGTCAGCTCCCCTCCTCTCTGTCAGTCCCCCTCCTCTCTGGCAGCACCCCTCCTCTCTGGCAGCTCCCCTCCTCTCTGGCAGCCCCCTCCTCTCTGGCAGCCCCCGCCTCCTCTGTCAGCTCCCCTCCTCTGTCAGCTCCCCTCCTCCTCTGTCAGCCCCCCATCCTGTCAGCCCCCCTCCTCTCTGTCAGCCCCCCTCCTCTCTGTCAGCCCCCCTCCTCTGTTGGCCCCCTCCCTCTCTGTCAGCCCCCTTCCTCTCAGCCCCCTTCCTCTCTGTCAGCCCCCTTCCTCTCAGTCCCCTTCCTCTCTGTCGGCTCCCCTCCTCTCTGTCGGCCCCCCTCCTCTCTTTCGGCCCCCCTTCTCTCTGTCGACCCCCCTGCTCCTCTGTCAGCTACCCCCAAACAGCACGCACCTCCTCCCTTCTTCCCCTGCTCCAGTGGGGCTAATGTCCTACAGCCGGGTCACACTGCACTGTCCGTGCACTCTCTTTCTCCCACCCAGCCGCCAGCACCGATGCCGCCAGAGACAGTGAATGAAGGGCCACTGGACTGGTGTCCTAGCAACCAGGGACTCTTTTGCAGGAGAAAGCATGGCATTACAGACTCCGCCCCCTAACAGGTTCACACACAGACACATCTTTGCAGCGGCTCCTGGAAGGTAAGGGTTTTTTTTTTGTCTCGCTGTAATGGAGGTCTCTATTGGAGGGGGCACAGGCACTGTCTGATATATAATCTGTTACTTTCCACGGCCCTACCGACACCGTCCACTGCCCTACCGACACCGTCCACTGCCCTACCGACACCATCCACTGTCCTACTGGCTGACAGTGTCCAATTTTAAGGTAGGCTAGTTTCATATTTTAACTGACATTTCTTTTATTAATCAAATCATATTTTTTGGGTACACAAATGCTTTTGTTTAACCATGCCCCTTTAAGTCCCCCCCACCCTCCCCCCGTTAATGCAATTTGGCCACAGCCACTGTTCACCATAGAACAGCTCATTACTACTCTCTTTGGGTAACCAAAAAGGTGTCCCAGGTATTTTACAATCCTATAGAGTGTAATACAAAAAAATTGCCGTACGCCGTGAAAGTGTTCGGGTTTGGCTTGAAGAAAAGGTGGCAACCCTAGTTTAGCGGTGAGACACCATGAGCTTGAGGAGGAGCCCTGGAGATATTTGCGAGGGGATGGTGTGCATTTGACCGATGTGGGAATCGACATGTGGTCTCTGGGTTTGGAGGAGGGTGTGCAGAGGGCCCTGTGGGTGTGGAGGGCCTCTCAAACCTAAGGTGTCAGGTTTGAGTGGCGGTGGCGGGGTGCAAGGTACTTGTGAAGGTCATATGGGCACCTAAAGGGCATGGTTTAGGGACCCGTCTGAGGGCGGCTCCCAGTTGGTATATGGGTACCTGCTAGTTGTCTCTGAGTCGGAGGCTTTAGCGACTTGAGGCCTGAGAAGTGGCTAGCAGGTACAGTCATGTGTTATGCCTATTGAACCTTGTGCCCCATGGTGGTGATAAAACAAAAAAGAGATATATAGATATATAGGTAAAAAGGTTATTACGTTATTTATGTTAATTATAAAAGTTATATTTTGGTAATATTTTGGTAAAATTAAGATTGGCTTTTGTGGCCAATTCAATCCACCCCGTGTTGTGTGATCATTGGAGGGTGGGATGGGCTATTGGTAACGGGTGCAGCCATAGTTAATACCATAGTCATGGAAGATTTCCCCTTGATTCATGTTCTGGGGATTTTCTTTTACTTTCACTTTTGGTGATAATGATAAATACGAAAAGTATAGAGGGTGAAGCTCTCTAAAAGGGGCACAAACAACATTAAAAATGTAAACAATAATTATCTTCATGCCCGCTAGCCTTCAGTGAAATAAAATATAATAACAAGCAAATGAAACCACCCAATGTGCCCGCTACATTAATTTCATAAACTCATAACGAAAAACAGTGTCTACTAATCTCAAAAATGGTTCACCATAAATAATGTGCAAAGCAAACAATAAGCATTCAAACTGCTGTGCCAAATATGTATATATATATATATATATATATATATATATATATATATATATATATATATATATATATAATATATATATAGTAATTGTGCATAAATATCATTATAAGTCAAGTCCTGCAATAAAAATTTGTATTTCTTTGTATAATCTTCCTTCCCAGAATCATAAAAGGTCTCACAATGCTTGTGCCCATTAAAGCCAGGATCAGCTACCCAGACAGGCTCACTGGCTCTTCTTCTCTATCTGGTCAGCTTTCCATCAAACTCATCCGCCATAAAAAGGATACAAAAAGCGCAACTAAATAGTGCTCTCTGTAGATGTTAATCCCTTTATTGTTAAAGGAGCGGGATGCATCCCGGAGACCAGGCTGCTGCTCCCAATTAGGATCTCTGCTCTGTGTGGTTAGCACTCTACAGTACCTAAGCGTTATGTCTGCATTGACTTCATCAAAGGGGGACATAGTTTTTAATCGTGAGTTTATGAAATTGACGTAGAGCGGCACATTACAAGGTTTTATTTGTCAAAAGCAATAAAAACCTAATGGGTATCCTAATCCCTCTCCAATCTATTCTAAAGCATTAAAGCGGGAGTCCGCCGGGACTCCGCGTTTTTTTTTTTTTTTTAAAAGCCAGCAGCTACAAATACTGCAGCTGCTGACTTTTAAAATAGTGACACTTACCTGTCCAGCGCGCCCGCGATGTCGGCACCCGAAGCCGATCTCTCGATTGTCTCTCGGGTGCTGCCGCCGCCATCTTGGGTATGGGAATCAGGAAATGGAGCCTTTCGGCTTCATTTCCCGGTTCCCTACTGCGCATGCGCGAGCTGCGCTGCGCAATGAGGATGGACCCGCTGCCTCTGGGATCTGTGTGTTTCCCAGCAGGCAGCGGGGGACTTTCGGAAAGGGGAGTAATCTACGTCCCTTTCCGCAGAGCTCTAGCCAGAAAGTGGGTGCAGATACCTGTACTGTACAGGTACCTGCACCCCCCTCCCCCCTGAAAGGTGCCAATTGTGGCGTCGGAGGGGGGGAGGATTCCAATCAGCGGAAGGTCCACTTTAGGGTGGACCTCCGCTTTAATAAACTTTTGCCTTTAGTTATACTTTTTTTTACTCATTAGCAGTTTATCTGCAATTCCACCACCTTCTGGTATTGCCATTTTATTAGTCAGCACTCCTACCTGGGTATCTTTACTCTAGATGTTATTGCATATTTCTATCTTGCAGTAGTATTTTAATATGCTTTGTATTTATAACCATATTCAGTACCATATATTGTTTCAATATGGACTGACAACCGTAATACATATCTCCCTGTATTCCAAATATTTTGTAAAACTTAAAGGACTTTATTGTAGGAAACAAATCCTGATTTCTTTCCATTAGTTGACCATTACCATGTGCACACTTTTCAAATTATTATGGTGCTCTTTTTTCCTTTGTATTTTTTTTTCCAATTCTTTATTTAAGTGAGACATACGGTAATACAGAGACCACAATATTGGTAAACATCCAGTGGATCACTTCCACGTACAAGACCATGTGTGCAAACAATGTGTTGTCAACACTGTTATTGACATATAGAAAGCAATTCAGACATTGGGTTCAGGATCTAGGAAGTCTCCGCATCCCACACAATTTTTGACTGTTAACACTGTATTAACTGTAGAAAAAGTAGGTATGACCCTAGAGGTCAAGCAACAAAGGTGAGTAAAACCTAGAAAGGGAGGAAGAAAGACAGTGGTTTGGGGTGTAGAGAAAAAAAAGGAGGGGGGAGCAGGGGACAGCTACCATCCAGTACCCCCAATCATCCCCGGGGAGCCCTAACCCCCTGGGGAGTCAAGTCACCAGTTCTGCCTGCTCTTCAGAGTAAACAAACTTGTGCCAATAAAACCTCTTTTTGATATATTTATCAGGTAGGCCCCTTTCCGTGGCCACCAAGTCCTCCATTGTATTGATTTCAACTACTCTCTTCAACCAGACGGCCACCATTGGCGGCTGTGTCTGCTTCCAGTACAGAGGGATGCAGCTCTTTGCCACTGTGAACAGAAGAGGCAGGATAAATCTCCTGTAGATCTTGCTTGGAATCTCGTGGTGGTGAAGAAGGAAGAACGCGGGGGTCCAAGGCAACTCTCCATTGGTGAATTTCTGAACAATGCGGTGAACCTCGGTCCGGTAAGGGAGGAAGAGGTGACAAGACCAGAAGATTATTATTATTATTATTATGCAGGATTTATATAGCGCCAATTGTTTGCGCAGCGCTTTACAACATGAGGGCAGACAGTACACTTACAATACAAATCAATACAGGAGGGACTAGAGGGCCCTGCTTGTTAGAGTTTACAATCTAGAAGGGAGGGTCAAGTTGAAACAAAAGGTAATAACTGTGGGGGTTGAGCTGATGGAGAAAATTAAAATACAGTTGTTAGGTGTGGGTAGGGTAGGCTTCTCTGAAGAGAAGGGTTTCCAGGGATCGTCTAAAAGATAATAAAGTATTGATAGGCGGACAGATTGCGGTAGGGAATTCCATAGAAATGGTTTTGGAAAAGTCCTGGAGGCGAGCATGGGAGGAGGTGATGAGAGAGCTGGAGAGCAGGAGGTCTGGAGAGGAACAAAGAGAACGAGTAGTTTGGTATTTAGAGACTAAGCTAGTGAAGTAGCTTGGGGGTGAAATTGTGGATGGCTTTGTACGTAGTTGTTAGTATTTTGAATTTAATTCTTTGGCCGAGCGGAAGCCAGTGGAGGGATTGACAGAGAGGAGTAGCAGACACAGAGAGATTGGTAAGGTGGATGAGTCTGGCAGCAGCATTCATGATGGATTGAACAGGTGACAGACTATGTAGAGGTAAGCCAATGAGAAGGGAGTTGCAGTAGTCGAGGCGAGAGATGACCAGCGAGTGAATTAAGAGCTTTGTTGTGTCATTGGTTAGAAAGGGGTGTATTTTGGAGACGTTGCAGAGGTTGAGGCGGCAGGATTTGGACAGTGATTGGATGTGTTGCTTGAAGGAGAGTTCAGAGTCCAGGACTACACCTAGAACCTTGGCATGTGGGGATGGGCTTATGGTTGTGCCATCGATTTTGACAGTGAGATCAGGGGAAGGGGCATATGGGGGAGGAAAAATTATACGTTCGGTTTTGGATAGATGGAGTTGGAAGAAGTGGTGTGACATCTGATAGTAAATTAATGATACGTGAGGAGACAGAGGGAGTGAGCTGAAGGGTTGAGAAATAGATTTGGGTGTCGTCAGCATAGAGGTGGTATTGGAAGCCATGGGAGGCTATCAGTTGACCCAAGGAGGAGGTGTAGATTGAAAATAGGAGCGGTCCAAGAACAGAACCTTGGGGGACCCCAACAGAGAAAGGAAGAGGAGAGGAGCAAGTAGAGTTGTAAGAAATGCTAAAGGTGCAGTTGGATTAGTAGGAAGAGAACCAGCGAAGGGTACAGTCACAGAGACCAAAGGTGTGGAGTTTTTTGAGGAGGAGGGGGTGGTCAACCATATCAAAGGCAGCAGAGAGGTCCAGGAGTACAGAATAATGCCAATTGGTTTTGGCCGTTAGTAGATCCTTTGTTAGTTTTAGGAGAGCAGTTTCTGTGGAGTGTTGAGGACAAAATCCAGACTGAAGGGGATCAAGAAGGCGAGGTCGATGCTCAGTCGGTTGTAGACCAGACGCTCGAGTAGTTTGGATAAGTAGGGGAGCAAGGAGATGGGGCGTAGGTTGTTAGGATTGGATGGGTCCAGTGAGGGCTTTTTAAGTACGGGTCTGACAAGTGAATGTTTTAGAGAGTTGAGGAAGATGCCAGAATAGAGGGAGAGATTGAAGATGTGGGTTAGAGAGTGTAGCATAGAGGCAGAGGGTGAACGTAGCATTTGTGAGGGAACAGGATCCAGAGGGCAGGTGGTAAGGTATACATTTCCAAGTAGTTTAGCAACTTCGTCTATCGTGGTGGGGTTGAAAGAGGGAAGTAATGATTGTGCCAGTGGGCATGAAGTGTAAAGTGTGGAGGGTATCAGAACAGTAGAGATCTCCACGTGAATTGTATCAATCTTCTGTTTGAAGTGATTGGCGATCTCTTGGGCAGTGGGTGAGTTGGCAGGTGGAGGCGGTGGAGGACGAAGAAGAAAGTTGAAGGTAGAGAAGTGTTGATGGGGACGGGATGATAAGTTGCTAATGAGAGTGATAAAATAGGTGTTTCTACCTCCTGAGCCCAAGTGTCCCGCGGGATCTGTCGTTTTTCCTTCCAGCCTATAAATCTAGCATAGTCTGTAAAGAACTACACCTCTCACAATCCTCTTCTCTATGTATTTCTGTTGGGTAGGAGGCGAGCTTAATACTGGCTGCCCACAGTTACCCACTTTAGCTCCAGAAGGTTTTACCCCCTTCCTGACCAGGCCATTTTTTGCAATACGGCACTGCGTTACTTAACGTAACTGACAATTGCGCGGTTATGCTACACTGTACCCAAATAAAAATGTTGTCCTTTCTTTCCCACAAATAGAACTTTCTTTTGGCGGTATTTGATCACCTCTGCAGTTTTTATTTTTTGCGCTATAAACAAAAAAAGACAGTTTTTTTTTACTTTCTGCTATAAAATACACTCAATAAAAAAATGTAAAAAAAAAAAATGTTTAATTTCTTCATCGGTTTCGGCCAATTTGTATTCTGCTACATATTTTTGGTAAAAAAAATAAAATAAAAAAATCCCAAAAAGCGTATATTGATTGGTTTGCGCCACAGTTATAGTTTCTATAAACTATAGGATAGATTTATGGACTTTCTATTTTTTTTATTGTTTTTACTAGTAATGGTGGTGATCAGCGATTTTAAGCGGGACTGCGACATTGCGGCGGACAAATCTGAAACTAAGTGACACTTTTTGGGGACCAGTGACACCAATACAGTGATCAGTGCTAAAAAAAAAAGCACTGTCACTGTCTAAATTACACTGGCAGGGAACGGGTTAACATCAGGGGTGCTCTGCCAACTTGCCAGGCCCACTACCTGAGGATTTGCTAAGTTCCCTTAAGTATGCAGAGCAACCCTCCTGGCTTCCACCCATTAACTTCTATAAATTACAATTTCTCAAAACTTATAGAACCAGGAGGAAGCACCGGAGACCTGCCTGTATGAGTCATCCAGCCTGACCTGCAGTAAACCCTGACCCAATTTAGACTCACAAGCTAACTATGAGTCAAAACATAGATTTGCCTACACTTATACTAGTAGCACACTAGAGGGTTCTACTCAAGCAAATGCAGCAGTGGACACTATGAAACTGAAGCTGCTCTTCTCCCTGTCAGCTGTGGACCAGGGCTACATGTGATTCCTCCACCTTTCCTGCTGCTTCTTGAACATTACTCCACCAATCAAGATGGGCCCCTCCACAGAGTGTGGAACAAGGCACGGTAAGTCAGTCCCTGGGAAAAAAATCAGTTGATAGGAGTATACAGGCAATAACAGTGATTATTCCTTTGCCTTTCACTTGAATTTTTTAGCATAACTTCCTCAGTAAGGCTGCTTTCACACTGCAGCGGGAGCGGCGTCGGCGGTAAAGTGCCGCTATTTTTAGCGGCGCTTTACCGTCGTTTTAGTGGCGGTCTACGGGCGCTAGCGGGGTGGTTTTAATCCCGCTAGCGGCCGAAAAAGGGTTAAACCCGCCCGCAAAGCACCTCTGCAGTGGCGCTTTGCCAGCGGTATTGCTGCGGTGTCCCATTGATTTCAATGGGTAGGAGCGGTTTAGGAGCGGTGAATACACCGCTCCTTCACCGCTCCAAAGATGCGGCTAGCAGGACTTTTTTCACCGTCCTGCCAGCGCATCGCTCCAGTGTGAAAGCCCTCCGGCTTTCACACTGGAGAGAAAGGGGCCGGTTTTTTTCAGGCGCTACACAGGCGCTATTTTTAGCGCTGTAACGCCTGAATACCGCCCCAGTGTGAAAGCAACCTAAAGTTCTTCTTTAAAGTCAAAATCCAGGTTTTCCAGCTGCCCTCTGCCACAGAGAACAGAATTTCGGAGAGCAGTCCGGATGTGACATCAGGACTGCTCTCTGAAAGCATTGTACAATATGATGTGTCCATGAGGACCTGGGCTCACATTAAGAGGACTGAATTCAAAAACAGCAGCACTGGAGGATGGAGAATAATGCAATGGGCAATGCTGGTGTGTAGAGGGTACGCGGGCTACTTTAACAGGAGACAAAGACTACTTCCCCTCTTCAGTCCATAGCTATGCCCTCTGTGTCTTTTCCCATTATCTAGTCTTTGGATTGAAAGACAATGGGCTTTAGACCAAATATTGTAAACAAATGTTGACTGCTGTTTATTTACTATCCATTTTATTCATTTTCTGCTTTAAAATTATTTTAATGGATGGCGATTGTTTATCTTTTATAATACTTTGTCTCTGTGTGCTCCTTTCTTGCAAAGCATAAAAAGCATCATGTTCCTAAAATCAGAATCAGCTGAAGCTAAACTATAATCAAACGGGCACAATGGCATCATCTTTTTTCACTAATTACAATCCTCTTGGCCTGGGAAATAAAGGTTATATTTAGCTAATTTTGCCAGTCATTTGACAGTAATGACTGCTTGGCCACTTTCCAAGACATTATCTCTTTCATGTTCCCTACTCTGAGCTATATTGTGGAATATTATGTCTCAGTATTACTTAGAGCAAACAGTGCTGACAGTAAAGAAGAAAAATTCTCTCTAGATTGTGAAACTGAACCCTTTAACCCTAAAATAAGAAAATAATGGACACTTCCCTGGAGTTTATACAATATATGGGAAAATGATTGAGGACATCTGATCATAACACCTTGCTGGACATGCCATTCTAAAACTATGGACAGCTGTTAAAGCCTTTACTCGTTTGGGAAGGCTGTCCAAAAGAGTTCGGAGAGTATGTGTGCCCACCAAAGAACATTTGTGAGGTCAAATACTAATGTTGGATGAGAAGACCCGGCTCACATTTTACATTCCAAGCCGTTCCTTACGTTTTCAAAAGGATTGTGGTCAGGACAGTGCACAGACCACTCGAGTTCCTTCACACCACACTTATCAAACAGTGTATTTATTGAGCTGGCTTTGTGGACAGGGGCATGTCAATACTGGAACAGAAAATGTCTTTCTCCAAACTGTTGCCACAAGGTTGGAAGCACACAGATGCCTAAAATACTTTTGTATGTTGTAGCAGTAACAGTACCTTTAACTAAAACAATTAAACTCGATAATTTGGAGGGGCATCAACATACTTTGGCCATATAGTGTAGGTGTCATGTATTAGAGAAGACCAGAACTGTGTGGACTGCAACAGAGGAAACCCAAACGTGTATAAGTGAAATATAATGATTTATTAAGGAAAGTGAATAATATAAATACAACCACACAGTGCAATAAATCAACCAACAGAGACCCCCAAATAACAACAGACAGATATGTACAATAAATGGGAAATCCAGGATCGTACATGATAGGCAGGCCAGGGTCATGCACAGAGGATCAGTAGATAAACAAGGGCAGTCCAGAATCAGAGACACAAGCCAAGCCAAGGTCATACATGGGGAGATCAGCAGATGGGGTAAGGAGCACAGGACAGGGAGAGGATGGATGGATCAGACTGCAGGGCAGGGATGATGGTAACAGGTGGGACAGGATAGGGACCAGGGCAGGGAAACAGGATCAGAAACACGGGTAACAGGTTCAGGGCGCAGGAACAGGTTCAGAATCCGGATCAGGATCACAAGCAGCAGGTCAGGGCACAAGGACAATATCAAGGCAAACATGTGAATGCTTGCCAGCTATTTATAGGCCTGTGATTGGCCTCAAGTGACACCTGATTGCAGGAAGTGCTGTCTGCTCCACACTGCCAGGATCCATCCGCTGGTGATCGCCAGTACTGCAGCCCAAAGATGACATAACATCAGCAGGGAAAAGCTCTCCTGACAGTTCAAAACTGCCAGGAGACACCTGCTAGTGGACCTCAGTACTGCACGCCAAAAGACAGATATTATCAGCGGATGGAATATTTCCTGACAGTAGGTGCAGTATAGCCAAATGGCCACAAACCTTTGGCCATATAGTGTACATTTTATGTGTCCGTTCTGCATAGTAAAGCAGACACGGACATGTCATCTGCCTGCTCAGTGAGGATCAGCTGAAAAGTTCCCTGCTGAGCAGGTGGATCTGCTTGACGTGGTCTGCCCCCGTGTAAAAAGGGTCTTATTGAAAATATCATTTTTGATAAACATTTGGGTAACTCTCCCAGGCCTACAAAATCAGTAGCGCCATCTCACTGTATAGCGTATAAGGGCCATTTTTTGCAGTGCCTCAGCTTTAAGGTATTCACATTATAGAGACATCATTGTCTATGTGAATGAGGCCAAAGTAAAAAAATAAAATAAAATAAAGTGAAATTATGAAAAACTGTTCTGACCACCTGAGGTTAAAAGTGGGGTAAAGAAAAATACGGGTTGATCAGTTAGAAATTCACACTAAGCTCCTAATTTTCTTTTGTGAGCTGACAAAACACAGCATTTTTTTGTCTTGCGTTGGTGGTGTCAGCCCTGTCTAGTTGTCTTTTGCTAAACTAAATTTATGCTAAACGCTTCATCTTCAAAGCCCATGCACTAATTAACTTTCAGTCCAAACTGGGAAGGACACATTGAGGGGAATTTATTAAAACAGGAGAAGCCAGAATCTAGATACTGACAGTCTAAATGACTTGCTTTATTAGGTCTTCATAGACAGACCATCGACATAGGGCAGGAGACCCAGGATATTTACCCTTGAAGCTGGAGTCTAGTACCACCTATGGTTACACTTCCATGTGCCAGTTCTCATGAGTCAACTGAAATTCAAAACCAACCTGAAATGAACATTTACTGCTTACTAAAGCCTCATACACACGATAGGACTTTGTACAAACTTTCCCTTGGATTTTTGTACAAAGGGCGTCGGCCCTGAACTTGTATTGCATACACACAGCAGGACTTTTTCAGCCAACTTTCACCAAATCACGTGTTTTTTCTGCTCTTTACCGCCACCTTTGGTCAACTTCTGTATTGTTGTCTGATCTTTTGCATTGGTTCTGAGCATGCCTGTTTGTACTTTGTACAAAAGTCCTATGGTTTTCTGTACACACGATCAGACTTTGCTCCATCAGACTTTTGTTCCCAGAAAGTTTGTCCGTTCGCACAGCCAACAAAAGTCAGATGAAAACCAAAAAAGTTTGTCCGATGGAGCGTACACACGGTAGGATGTTGCTCCAAAACAGCTCATTTGCATGTTTGTTGTCAAAAAGTCTGATCGTGTGTATGGGCCTTAAGATGGCACAGTAGTCTTAAGCCTCATACACACGATCAGACTTTATACAAACTTTCCTGTGGACTTTTGTACAAAGGGTGTTGGCCCTGAACTTGTAAAGGCCCATACACACGATCAGACTTTTTGACAACAAACCGGCAAATTAGCTGTTTTGGAACAACATATGACCGTGTGTATGCTCCATCGGACAAACTTTTTTGGTTTTCATCAGACTTTTGTTGGCTGTGCGAACGGACAAACTTTCTGGCAACAAAAGTCAGATGGAGGAAAGTCTGATCGTGTGTACAGAAAACCATAGGACTTTTTTACAAAGTACAAACAAGCATGCTCAGAACCAATGCAAAAGATCAGACAACAATACAGAAGTTGACCAAAGGTGGCGGTAAAGAGCAGAAAAACCACATGATTTGGTGAAAGTTGGCTGAAAAAGTCCTGCTGTGTGTATGCAATACAAGTTCAGGGCCGACGCCCTTTGTACAAAAATCCAAGGGAAAGTTTGTACAAAGTCCTATCGTGTGTATGAGGCTTAAGACTTGCTAAAAAATACAATCACACACAAACCCTTTATTTCCTAACATTGCCACAGTCAAAACATGAATTTATAACAATAAATTGGACAAGTTGCTGCAAAAAAAATTAATAATAACCTCAGTTGTTTTAACACTATTACTGGAAAAAAGCACATTTCTTATAATTTGTATTAATTTTTTGTACTTATTTTGCCCTCAAAAAATAAAAAAATATATAATTTTTGAACGACAATAGGACCAGCATGCAGCTTTGTTTATCCAAAAAGAAACCCAGTATAGGTATCACTTCTACTACAGTATATTGTAACATTATCAATTACCATATTGGTAATGACAAAGTAATCGCTCAATCAATAAACACACATTTGAAATGTAAAAATTGCGCTGATCCATAAGAAATTACAGGTGTGAGACAAAAAAGTGTTTTCCTACGGAATAACAATAGACACATCAGACAATTTAAAGAAGTGGATGATGTTCCTACAATACTCCTACAATAATTAGACGTGTAAAAGTCAGTGAACATATCTAATAAGATATTGCATAATTTCTTTGCTCATTTATTTGTAAGAGATAATGCTTCAATAATAGTTGACATGGCAATTCAGATGTATGGCATAATTGATAATTACTTCTAATTTCTTTTGTTCATAATAATAATATATAACCTTACATGGTGATCAGAAATTTAAAGTAAAAAAACAAAACGAAAAGTAGAATAAAAGAGAGAAAATTGATGACAGTTTTATGTTGAACAAACCTACTCATGTTCTTCCTACTTAACAAAAAAACATAAGCTCATAATTAGTTAAAATGGCATCAAATTTAATTAGAATTTTCTGGCATGAAACTTAATGTCACTGAGCGATTACATTAACACTGAATGACAACGAGGATACAAAAGCCAGGAGTTACTAAGGAGATCCATATGTTGTTCATTGTCATTGTATCAAGAAAGTTATGAATTTTAATTTCTCTCACTGTCAATAATAATTTAGTCTGTTTTAATGAATTCAAAGTAATGAATTATTGCTAAAGTCAACTTTTACACTTTGGCATAATATATTTGGAACTCCGGGCAAAATAAAAATATGAAATATATGATGAGGACTGTCAGTAGCATTAACCTCTTGCCGACCAGCCGCCGTCATTATACTGCAGCAGGTCGGCTTGTTTCCGCAAATTGCTGTAGCTGTAAGTCGGTCCCTTTAAACAGCTAAAGCTGCATGGCGGGGGGGGGGGGGCTGATGCACGTGGCTGGCGGCTGCAATGTCTGCTGGCCACCCGCGATTGCTCCACAGAGAGCCAGAGTAGGGATCTGTCACTGTAAACAAACAGATTCCCGTTCTGACAGGGGAGTAGAGAGTGATTAGGAACAGCGATCTTCCTGTACTCCCAGTCAGTCCCCTCCCCCCACAGTTACAAATACCTCCCAGGGAACACATTTAACCCCTTGATCGCCCCCTAGTAATAACTCCTTTCCTGACAATGTCAGTTATACAGTAATCGGAGCATTTTTATAGCACTGATTGCTGTATAAATTTCAGTGGTCCCAAAAAAGTGTCAAAAGTGAAAATCGCTGATCACTAGTAAAAAAAAAGTATACTTAAAATGCCATAAATCTATCCCCTATTTCATAGATGCTATAAGACCTCTTTCACACTGAGGCGCTTTGCAGGCACTACAGCACTAAAAATAGCACCTACAAAGCGGCCTGAAACAGTCGCTGCTGTGTCTCCAGTGTGAAAGCACTGAGGGCCTTCACACTGGAGTAGTGCGCTGGCGGGATGGTAAAAAAAAGTCCTGCTAGCAGCATCTTTGGAGTGGTGAAGGAGCAGTATGTATACCGCTCCTTCACCGCTCCTGTCATTGAAATCTATACCACCAGCAAAGTGCCTCTGCAGAGGCGCTTTGCAGTGGTTTTTAACCCTTTCTTGGCCGCTAGCATGGCGATTTTACCGAATAGCGCTGCAAATCCAACGGTAAAGCGCCGCTAAAAATATCGGCACTTTAACGCCGACACCCCCAGTGTGAAAGGGACCTAACTTTTGCGCAAACCAATCAATATACGCTTATTGCAACATTTTTTACCAAAAATATGTAGAAGAAGACATTGGCCTAAACTGATGAAGAAATGTGTTTATTATTATTTATCCATGACTAAGCCCCATGGGTGGGGGGAAACATGTCGGGAGCTTGGCCTGGATGGACTTAGGTTGAGGCTGCTATCACCTATGGTGTGCGGTGGTGAAATTTTTATCTGAGAGTTCTGTGGATTACATGGAGTCAGGACGGACTCCTAGCTCCACTTGCCCCTTCAGTTGAACACACCGAATGGGGGACATAGATGCTGGAGCGGAGACCCTAAAGTTGGTTTCGATTCAATAAAAACATACTCACAAAACTAGTTAAAATATATCGCTCATCATTCAGTCACAGTTTGTACAATATCTCAGTTTTGTCTAAAGTGACAGATAATCTTTAATTTTAATTTAGAAAAGCCCGAATCAAACTAAATTGTATATATTTCACTATACACTACACTATGCAATCTGATTGTATAATCTCTGTACAATTTTCTTTTTTCTTTAGATTTACCAAAACTATGAAATAGGATCACCCACCTATCTATCCATTCCCTCTGTATCTAATCAGACAGACCCTTGCACTACATCGGGTGAGCCGCATGGGGCCCCAGAGTGTTTAGCATGCAGCCCAGGCCTGTCTGGAGGGGATGCTGTACAAACATAGCAGCTGTGGCAGCTTACATTGACAAGCAAGGCAAATGCATGCGGGGAGGAATGCCAGGGATGCTGTGCAAACCTAGTTGAACATACCAGGAATTCATGAAGTTTTCTATGAATACAGCAGTGGCTAAGGTAAGGCCTTGTTCTAAAAATCAAAGAAAGCTTTTATTTTTCTGCAACTGAGGTATATATATATATATATATATATATATATATATATATGGAACTTTGTTCACTTTTTTTCTAAAGTCCAGCTCCCCTGTGTACCAGTATAGCATTAATGTACTTATTTTGCAAAAAAATTCACTCGCTTCATAGCTGTTTAAAAACACTGCTCGATTACTCCTGCCTTACTTCCTGGACAGACTTTAGGTCATAACACAGGAAGGGGTTGACCAGCTGAGGGTAGATGATGCAGGGTGCGTTAATGAGGTCAGCTGGTCAACTCCTTCCTGTGTCATGACCTAAAGTCTGTCCAGGAAGTAAGGCATGCGTAATCGAGCAGTGTTTTTAAACAGCTGTGAAGAGAGTGAGATAAGCCTGTGTAGTATTGTTGGAAAGGTGTTTTAGTTTTGCAAAATAAGTACAATAATGCTATCCTGGTACATTGGGGAGCCTTTTGAGTTTGTGTAATGTACAGGGGAGTTCTTCTCTCTGCAAATTATGTGAAGAGAAAATATAGCTGACTTTGTTAATTATTTATATGATTGTTATCCAATAAAATTTGTATGTTTAAGTTGATTGTGTTCCCTGGGGTGCATATAAAGTTGATCATTTCATCATATATCATAATCATCTAGTTGTAAAAATTGGTATTTAAGAATTCAAAGAAAATGGCCAAAGCCATTCTACTGTTCCATTAATATCCATAAATTTGGTTCATTATGCTCTAAATGATAGTATCTTTCACTCTTGAGCATTTTAAAGGCTTTATGCATTTTGCCTACCCTATCCTTATCTGTTTCAGCATTTGGCAGGCAGCGGCAACATCATTAACTAATGCTGTGTTATACTATGTGCTAATGAGCTCCATTACATCTGTTATTTTTGTTGCACATGACTGACTGAATAAGGAAGGCATTAACTCTTTCTTTTCTGATTCACGATTAGGTAAAGTCTACAAAAATCATGTAAATCACCAAGTGAATGCCACTGCATACCCCCTTCCTGCCACACAACCCCCTTCCAAGGAGTTGCCCTGCTAAATGGGTCCATTATAGGTCGCTGGAGGGGAAATATTTTTTGTAAAAATAAGGAAAAAGAACTCTAATTGCAAATGGGCAGCCCTGCAAAAAAAGGATGGATTCAGCAGACTGAGAAGTAGAACGATTATTCCCTTTCCACATTAGCAGCAGAAATTATCAATGTTAATGGTACTCAAGATTAACTGACCAATATATGACTATGCTTAAAGTGGTTCTAAAGGCAGGAGGTTTTTTATTGTAATGCATTCTATGCATTACGATGAAAAAACCTGTGTGCAATAGCTCCCCCAGCCCCCCTAAGCCCTTGTACACACGGTCGGACATTCCGATGGAAAATGTCCGATCGGACCGCGTTGTCGGATAATCCGACTGTGTGTGGGCTCCATCCGACCGACAAAGTTTTAGAGCTGGGCTTTAAAATTTTCCGACAACGTGATCCGATCGGACTTTGTTTGATCGTTTGTAGAGAATTCCGATCGAACAAAGTGCCACGCATGCTCAGATCAAATTCCTAGACCAAAGCTATTGGCTACTAGCCTGAACGTAGTCCTGTCGTAACGAAATAACATCATCACGTTCCGAATGATCGGATTTTCCGAAAACTTTGTCCGACCGTGTGTATGCAACACCAGTTTCGGACAAAATCCGACGGATTTTGTTGTCGGAATGTCCGACCGTGTGTACAAGGGCTAATAGTTACCAGAGCCCCATCTCAATCCACCGATGTGGAGAGATCCTGTTTGTTCAGGATTCTCCCTCCTGATTTACTGAGACACAGCAGCAGGTGCCATTGGCTCCCGCTGCTGTCAAAGTCTGTGAGCCAATACGGAGAGAGAAGGGGCAGGGCCTAGCCGTGGCTCCATGTCTGAATGGACACACAGAGCAGTGGCTCGGCTCGGTGCCCCTACATCAAGCTGCTTGCTAAGGGGACACTCGCCTGGTGCTCCGGCGAGGGACCCGAGAAGAGAAGGATTCTGGGCTGTTCTGTGAAAAATCATTACACAGAGCAGGTAAGTATAACATGTTTGTTATTTTTAAACTAAAAAAAAAAACAAGACTTTAGTATCACTTTAAAAGGTAACTTCACATTTGAAAAAAATAAAAAATATACAGCATATACAATTGTTACACAAGCCATGTTGTAATTTATTGTCATTAAAATGTTATTAAAATGACCTTTCCTTTTTTAGCTGAAACTTTGCAATTTTCTGTGAAATTCTATGCAATATGGAGACTTGGGGGCTTTTTCTAGAAGTTTGCACTAAGATACAAATAATATTTTAGGCAACCTCTGCAAAAGGAATTTTAGTTTTATTGAGATACTCCCAAAGGCCGCGTACACACGGGCGGACTGTTCGCCCAATTTTGTCCGCTGAACAGTGTTTCAGCGGACAGTCCGCTCGTGTGTGGGCTTCAGCGGACAGTTTCAGCGGACAGTCTGATGAACAAAGTTTTTCGGAATTTCCGTAAAACTGTCCGCTGAAACTTGGTTTGAGCGAAAAGTCCGCTCGTGTGTAGGCTTGTTCGTCAAACTAAGTTCCGCGCATACTCAGAAAGGATTTACACGCCGAAGGTTGCATTGCAGTGTATAGGACGTCGTTTTCTAGTCCCGTTGTTTGTGCCGTTCACGTCATCGCGCACGGTTTCAGCGGACTGTTCGTTCATCGTGTGTGGTCAAGTCCGTTCATGCTAATTTTGAGCGGACTGTTTGTCAAACTGTTTGACGAACAAGGTTGGGCGAACAGTCCGCGCGTGTGTACGCGGCCAAAGGGTTACTCACTTCTAAAGAGATGACGACACTTCACAAATAGACAAAAAATTCCCAGCACACTTACCAGCTAGCCTGCAAAAAAACAAAAACATATTGACCCTGTCTAACAATTCACGTTACAAACAGAGGGTTTCGTTTCACACATTTGCAAATATATGTGGAAGCCGCAGTGCCCACGTCAAGGCTTCTCTGCATACTGTGGTCCTAACTCTATATTTTTGAGAGTGTCCAAGTTGGAGCATATATAGCAGTGGGTACATTAAGGGCAGGTTTGCCTGGAGGGAGTCCACTCTTCCTTAACGCTAGGTTCACACCTATGCGTTTTTGAGGGCTGCGTTTGCGTGGGCACGGCAGCCCATATAAATGTAAAAAGAAAAGGTGCATGCACCTTTTCAAAAACGTGGTTGCAGGGAAATCACGTGGTCTTTTTGACCATGCAATTTGCCTGCAGTTCCTGCATACGTACCGCAATTTTACATGCATGGGGGTGCCATTCAGAATGTTTTTGAAAGCAGTGGCGGCCCATCCATAGTGGGAGCCCGGGCACCCACCCTCCTCCCCCCCCCGTGTGTAATGCAAAAACAATAAAGTGATGGTGTTGCGCTCCAATGTGATCTGTGATAATATAAATACCCACTTATAACCTGGACATGGATATGGGACAAAAAAATATATATACCATATTTACTGGCGTATAACACGCACTTTTTATCCCATAAAATCAGGGGGAAATCTGGGGTGCGTGTTATACGCCGACCCCCCGCTGTTTCTAACCCTTTCTGAGGCTTCCAGGTATTTTTGGCCGCACTCGGCCGTTCTCGGCTATCTTTGGCCATTCTTGGCTATTTTCGCCCATTCTCGGCAGCTTTCGGAAAGCCGAAAGTGGCCGAGAACGGCCGAGTGTGGGAGAAAATAGCCAAGAACGGCCAAAAATAGACGAGAACCACCGAGTACGGCCAAAAATGCCCAAAAGCCGCCGAGATACACAGAACATCCGCTCTGTATCTCGGCGGCACCATTTTTAAATGGCAAAGACACTGACAAGGCTGCAAATGACTGACAAGGCTGCAATGCAAGGTTGCAATGGACACTGATAAGGCTGCCTTGATGGGCATTTAAATGTAAGTTTTTTCCTTAAACTTCCCTCCTAAAAGTAATTTTCTTTTAAATTCCCTCCTAAACTTTGGGTGCGTGTTATATGCCGATAAATACGGTAGGTAAAAAAAAAACTTGACCAATAATGTGCAAAAAAGCAAAATAGGAGTGAAAATGGGCTAAGTACAATAGATAAAGAGTACTTAACAGCTAGCATAAATACAATAAAAAAATAAATAAATAATATTTGCTTACCTTGCAGCTGTAAGGTAATAAGTTAGTACACCTGCGGGTGACATTTCTCACCAAAGATTCACCTAAAGCCACTTGTGTCACCCTACTGATGCTACCCCACATCCTGCACCTTGCACTTTAAAGCGGGAGTCCGCCGGGACTCCGCGTTTTTTTTTTTTTTAAAAGCCAGCAGCTACAAATACTGCAGCTGCTGACTTTTAAAATCGTGACACTTACCTGTCCAGCGCGCCCGCGATGTCGGCACCCGAAGCCGATCTGTAGATCGTCTGTCGTGTGCTGCCGCCGCCATCTTGGGTATGGGAATCAGGAAATGGAGCCTTTCGGCTTCATTTCCCGGTTCCCTACTGCGCATGCGCGAGCCGCGCTGCGCAATGAGGACGGTCCCCGCTGCCTCTGGGATCTGTGTGTTTCCCAGCAGGCAGCGGGGCACTTGCGGAAAGGGGCGGGCACTTGCGGAAAGGGGCGTAATCTACGCCCCTTTCCGCAGAGAGCTATCCCGGAAGTGGGTGCAGTTACCTGGATTATCCAGGTAACTGCACCCCCCTCCCCCCTGAAAGGTGCCAATTGTGGCGCCGGAGGGGGGGAGGATTCCGATGAGCGGAAGGTCCATTTTAGGGTGGACCTCCGCTTTAATACTAAGTGTAATCTATACCACTTGTCGCACCTTTGCACATTTGGACATTCTGAAGCTTCGCCTTATTTATGGTGTGATTATTATTGTTTTATGAGTTGTAAAGGACTTTCAGACACTTTATTTTGATCGCTTGCATCTTAATTTGTTTGTTTGCACTTTGCACTATGTTGCACATTTGGACATTCTGAAGCTTCATTGCTATATTTATGCCATTTTTTTTTTCATTGTATTTATGCTAGCTGTTAAGTACTCTTTATCTATTGTACTTAGCCCATTTTCACTCCTATTTTGCTTTTTTGCACATTATTGATCACAGTTTTTTTACCTATATATTTTTTTGTCCCATATCTGTGTCCACGTTGTAAGTGGGTATTTATACTATCACAGTTCACGTATGTTCGACTCGAACACGAAGCTCATCCCTACTCCCCACTTATCTACAACAGTCTCCAGTTATCCGGGAAGGCTTCCAGCATGGTTTTGGATTTTATCTGTGGACGTTGCATTTTTAACGTTAGGCACTAATGTTGGATATAAGGACTTGGCGAACAATTGGTGTTTTATTCCACCCAAAGATGTTCAGTAAGGTTGAGGTTATGGATCTGGGCAGATCACTTGAATTTTTCTGTGTCAAATTCTTCAGATCATAGAACTGGCCTTGTGGGTAGTCATGCTGGAATTTAAATTAAGCCGCGTACACACGGGCGGACTGTATGGCCTACTTAGTCCGACGAAACACATTTCAGCGGACAGTCCGCTCGTGTGTGGGCTTCAGTGGACTTTTTCAGCGTGCAGTCTGGTGTACTAAGTATTTCGGAATTTCCGTAATATTGTCCGTCATACTTTGGTTTCAGCGGACAATCCGCTCGTGAGTAGGCTAGTTCGACGGACTAAGAATGGCGCATGCTCAGAAAGGATTTACACGGCAGAAGGTTGCATTGCTGTGTATTGGACTTCCTATTTCTAGTCCCGTCGTACGTGCTGCACACGTCATCGCGCAAGCTTTCGACGGACTGTTTGTGCATCCGTGTGTGGTCAAGTCCGTTCATTCGAAAGTAGGACGGACTGTCCGTCGGATTGTATGACGGACTAAGTAGGCCATACAATCCGCCCGTGTGTACGCGGCCTTAGCCTTCACCAAACACAAAGTTAGAAGTGTACAATTGATCAAAATATCTTAGCATGCATTTGGAAGGTATGCTGCATACACCAAATATCAGACATGACATTTGTTTAGTGCATTGACCTGTAGAAGTATAACCTTGGTTTCTAGGACTTTTATTTGGTGTGTACAAATATGTTTTATTTTCTGGATACTATGTACAAACATCTTTATTAGGGCCCTGTTACATAAACATCTTTATTAGCACCACATTGGTGCACTGTGCGAGATCCATTTGCCTTCTGTGGGATCAGGATGGAATTGATCTTTTTGGTACAGCAAATTGGACCGTGCTTTATATGTTTTTTTAATTTGCTTTCCTTCGGAGCGACTGTGGGTATAGAATTCTGTATATACATTTCTATGTATTTATTCTGTTTACAACATGTATATGTATAAAACACTACAATATACAGTAAATGATCATGATGTTCGTAATCTTAATGTTGTTACATCATAAAACAGTTGTAGCGATGGTTCCTGAAGAGCACGCGCTATGCGTTTTTCAAAGTTAAACTTTGCCTAAACTGCAGCTTGGTTTGGGCTTATTTGTCTAAATTGGACCTCTGCATCAGTCTGGCTGGACTGTGAGATGTTCAGCCTGGCCACAGGGGGCACTGTCTCTTGTGGTAGGCGTGGAACTATGGTCTGGTTAGGTGCTTAAGTTACTCTCTTTTGGAGCCAGGTCAGTGGGAGTGGCCCTCTCTCTGTGCCCTCTGGGAGAGGGTATTTAAGATGCGAACGTCACGTGGTTCAGCGTTCCGGTCCAGTATGATGTGTTGATTTCATGGTCCTGGTCCTCCTGACCAGCCCCCAGGAAGGCTATGGCCTGGGGTGCGGATCCACCAGACTTTAATGCCTCGGGGCTGGCTATCCAGAGGCAAGGAAACGAAAGGAGGATTCTGAGGTGGTTGGGTGCCGTCTCCGGTTCGGGAGAAATCCAGTGTACTTCAAGCATTCCAGGACAGGACTCTTTAGAAGAACACCACGTACGGGTTGGTTTTCTTAACAAGAGCCTGGAAGGGCTGAAGTAACTGAGAGAATCCGGTCTTGTGGATATCGGCAAACAGGCTGAAAGATCCAGGTATCCTACAAGTGTTTCAAGTTTAGTTTCCCTACATGTTCTACAGCAACGTCTGTGGCAGAGACATTATTTTGTATGTTCTACAACAACGTCTGTGGCAGAGATTTGTTCCTGAGTAAGCACCTTGTTGGCTGCTAGGTCTTGTGAGAGAGGGACTGTCCAACCTGGGTGACCATCCAGCTGCGAATGACCATTCTCTGGATGCAGTCAAAGTAAGCAAGTTCAATGTTTTTTTGACTTTGACACTAAGCCCTTGTACACACGGTCGGAGAATCCGTCGGAATGTGTCCTATCGGACCGTGTTGTCGGATAATACGACTGTGTGTGGTATGCATCGGACTGTTTCCGTCTGAATATCCGTCGGACCAAATTTTCCAACATGTTGGAAATATTTTCCGACCAACTGCTCCGATCGGACATAGTCCGATCATGTGTAGAGAATTTCGATCGGACAAAGTGCCACGCATGCTCAGATCAAATTCCTACATCAACGCTATTGGCTACTAGCCTGAACGTAGTCCCATCGTAACGAAATTACGTCATCACGTTCTTAAAGATCGGATTTTTCAACAACTTTGTCCGACCGTGTGTATGCAACAGTTTCGGACAAGATCCGACGGACAGAATCCGACAGACAAGATCCGACGGACAGAATCCGACGGACAGAATCCGACGGACAAGATCCGACGGACAGAATCCGACGGACAGAATCCGACGGACAAAATCCGACGGATTTGGTTGTCAAAATGTCTGACCGTGTGTACAAGGGCTAAGGATACCTGAACATTTCCCAACCCTCTGATCCCAAGTTGAAAGACTGTTCAATTGACTGAGTTTTTCAAATAAAATCCATTCAAGTGGATCTGTTGTCAGTCTCAAGTTACTGGGCTTTTTACCACGGGACATCCCCTAGATGTGCCACAAGGAGAACAGAAGGTAACGGTAAGCCCAAAAATAACCAGCAGCTCCTTTGGGGGTTAGTGCTACACAGTGTATCAATAAAAACATGGCTACAGCAATACCCAATGAATACCCGCTTCTGTACAATTTCAGGTGTATCAATACTTCCATATATGCCCTATAAACAGGGTAATATACAAAAGTTCTGCGCAAACACAATACAATATAGTACACATTATAAATAACAAAGAAATCTAGTGAATTTGATTATATCAATAAATAAAGTCCAGTGAAAGTGAATGTGTGAAATCTTCAGCAAGTGTCCATATATTCATACACCAATGTGTACCTCCACCAAACATTAATGGCTCCTGCTCACTGGGACGCTTTGACCCCCTACTACAGAGCAGTCAAAATGAGCTTGTTATATGACCAGGCTTCTACCACAGAGCTCTGTTGTGACCAATTTGTTTCTGTTGGTGTGCTTGCTGCTATATTCTTGTTGCGTGCTAACTTTTAGCGCAGTTGCAAGATTTTCTCTATAAACAGTGTAGTACAATACGTTTTTGTTTTTTAACTTCCACATAAGTGAGGGTATGCCAGTCTGCAAGATACTTGTGGTCCAATATAATATATATGGAAGTGCAGTCACTGTAGGTCCGAGGGGGACATGCAAGGAAACTAAAAAGCAGCATTTTAGCTTGCACATGATTGGATGATAAAATCAGTAGAGCTTCCACTCATTTCAGATCTACCCCTCAGATTTACAGCGACTGCACTTCAAAGTGCAATTTCAAGTGCACTTTGCACTTGTAGTTTGCACTTGTAGTGCAAAGTGGATTTGCCTTTCGTAAATAACCCCCAGTATCTCACAAAAGTGAGTACACCCCTCATATTTTTTATAAATATTTTATTATATGTTTTCATGTGACAACACTGAAGAAATGACACTTTGCTACAATGTAAAGTAGTGAGTGTGCAGCTTGTATAACAGTGTACATTTGCTGTCCCTTCAAAATAACTCAACACACGTTAGGCCCAATTAGCCATTTTCCCTCATTAGTGTTACAGGGTCTCAGGTGTGAATAGGAAGCAGGTGTGTTAAATTTGTTGTTATCACTTTCTCATATTGGTCACTGGAAGATCAACATGGCACCTCATGGCAAAGAACTCTCTGAAGATCTGAAAAAAAGAATTGTTGCTCCACATAAAGATGGCCTAGGCTATAAGAAGATTGCCAAGACCCTGAAACTGAGCTGCAGCATGGTGGCCAAGACCATACACCGGTTTAACAGGATAGGTTCCGCTCAGAACAGGCCTTGCCATGGTCGACCAAAGACTTCGAGTGCACATGCTCAACGTCATATCCAGAGGTTGTCTTTGGGAAAAAGATTTATGAGTGCTGCCAGCATTGCAGCAGAGGTTGAAGGGGTGGGGGGTCAGCCTGTCAGTGCTCAGACCATACGCCGCACATTGCATCAAATTAGTCTGTACGGCTGTCGTCCTAGAAGGAGGTATCTTCTAAAAATGATGCACAAGAAAGCCAGCAAACAGTTTGCTGAAGACAAGCAGACTAAGGCCGCGTACACACGCGGGGACTGTTCGCCCAACTTTGTCCGTCAAACAGTTTCGGCAAACAGTCCGCTCAAACTTAGCATGGACGGACATGGCCACACACGACGGACGAACAGTTTGCTGAAACCGTGCGCGATGACGTGAACGGCACGTACGACGGGACGAAAAATACGACGTCCTATACACTGCATTATAGCTTTCGGCGTGAAAATCCTTTCTGAGCATGCGCGCAACTTTGTTTGATGAACAAGCCTACACACGAGCGGACTGTCCGCTGAAACAAGGTTTCAGCGGACAGTTTTTCGGAAATTCCGAAAAACCTTGTCCGTCAAACTGTCCGCTGAAACTGTCCGCTGAAAGCCCACACACGAGCGGACTGTCCGCCCAAACACTGTTCAGCAGACAAAGTTGGGCGAACAGTCCGCGCGTGTGTACGCGTCCTTAGGACATGGATTACTGTAACCATGTCCTGTGGTCTGATGAGACCAAGATAAACTTATTTGGTTCAGATGGTGTCAAGCGTGTGTGGCAGCAACTAGGTAAGGAGTACAAAGACAAGTGTGTCTTGCCTACAGTCAAGCATGGTGGTGGGAGTTTCATGGTATGGGGCTGCATGAGTGAGGGAACCATGAATGCCAACATGTACTGTGACATACTGAAGCAGAGGATGATCCCCTCCCTTTGAAGACTGGGCCGCAGGACAGTATTCCAACATAACGACCTGCCTCCACACCAAAACCCTTGTGAGCATCTGTGGGGCATCCTCAAATAAAAGGTGGAGGAGCGCAAGGTCTCTAACATCCACCAGCTCCGTGATGTGGTCATGGAGGAGTGGAAGTGGACTCCAGTGGCAACCTGTAAAGCTCTGGTGAACTCCATGCCCAAGATGGTTAAGGCAGTGCTGGAAAATAATGGTGGCCAGACAAAATATTTACACTTTGGGGCCAATTTGGACATTTTCACATAGGGGTGTACTCACTCATATATATATATATATATATATATATATATATATATATATATATATATAGTTACATAGTTAGTAAGGTTGAATAAAGACACCAGTCCATCCAGTATAACCTGGGTGAGTGCCTACAATTCTCCCTATCCCTGTACACTCACATCAGTTCCTACCCTCAAGGAGCCCACAATCCAAGGTCCCTATTCATATACTAGGGCCAATTTTGGACAGAAGCCAATTAACCTACCTGCTTGTCTTTGGAGTGTGGGAGGAAACCGGAGTACCCGGAGGAAACCCACACAGGCAGAGGGAGAACATGCAAACTCCAGGCAGGTAGTGCCGTGGTTAGGATATATATATATATATATATATATATATATATACACACACACACACACACAAACACTATATTACCAAAAGTATTGTATCGTCTGTTTTTGTCCGTAAGGTTCAATATTGAGTTGGCCATCCCTTTGCAGCTATAATCAACTCTTCTGGGAAGGCTGTCCACAAGTTTAGGAGTGTGTCTATGGAAATGTTTGACCATTCTTCAAGAAGCGCATTTGTGAGGACAGGCACTGATGCTGGACAAGAAGGTCTGGCTTGCAATGTCCGCTCTAATTCATCCCAAAGGTGTTCTATTGGGTTGAGGTCAGGATTCTGTGCAGGCCAGTCAAGTTCCTCCACCCCAAACTCGCTCATCCACGTCTTTATGGACCTTGCTTTGTGCACTGGTGTGCAGTCATGTTGGAACAGGAAGGGGCCATCTCCAAACTGTTCGCACAATGTTGGGAGCATAAAATTGTCCAAAATGTCCTGGTATGCTGACGTCTTAAGAATTCCCTTCACTGGATCTAAGGGGCCAAGGAGGAACTTGACTTGCCTCAACACGATAGAACTTTGGGATGAATTTGAACAGAGACTACGAGCCAGGACTTCTTGTCCAACATCAGTGCTTGACCTCACAAATGCGCTTCTGGAAGAATGGTCAAACATTCCCATAGACCAGCCTTTTTCAACCAGGGTGCCCAGGCACCCTGGGGCACCTTGTGGTCTCTTCAGGGGTGCCTTGGCAAAATGCCTAAAAATTGTTCACAAATTGCATATAAGCTGGCAGGTGGAGGAAGCCTGCCTTTTAGTTACACAAAACCAAGGGTTTTCATTATGCACCATTATGACTTTCTAGACACTGGCATCCTAACAATCAATGATGTCATCAGTTAATAAGGAGGAGGTCTGTTGCCTCCACAGCATCCTTGTTTGACCCTCCTGTGCCCCTCTCCCTCACCACTGGGGTCACATCAGCTGACCGATAGATAGAAATTGAGGGAGAAGAGAAACTTTGGAATACTAGTCAGTACCAGTGTGTGAAAGTGTATTGCTTTGGAATCATAAATCACTTCTAACGGTGAGTGTCCTACATGTGCATGTTGATACATTAGGAAAAACTATTAGAACAGTTTTTTAATTTTAGAATTGGGTGTCTCCAGACGGTCCATAATTTTAAAGGGTGCCTTGAGATTGTCTATAATTTTAAAGGGTGCATTGATTGAAAAAAGGTGGAAAAACACTGTCATAGACATACTACTAAACCTTGTGGACAGCCTTCACAGAAGAGTTGAAGCTGTTATAGCTACAAAGGGTGGGCCAACTCAATATTGAAACCTACAGACTAAGACTGGAATGCCATTAAAGTTCATGTTCGTACAAAGGCAGGTGCCCCAATACTTTTGGTAACATAGTGTATATAAGTCACTACGTTAACAGATGTCACTCCGCCAGCAGGTCTACTGCTTCCCCGCCCTCCACCGGAACCACCGCACAGAAGGTGGTTACAGAGAAACAGCAGGGATCACCCACTAAACATGCCGGGCAGGCAAAAGACCACACACATGGGTGCATTCAACATATCCCCTGCAAGCAATTCTGAGAAACCTAAACCTCCACACCCGCTTCATTGGTATGGGGGAAGGGCCCCTGCTTGGCTGGGTTGGAAAAGAGGCACCTGGATCCTTTTTAATTATTTGGTTGGTGTATGATCACAAGCATCTTATAGATCAGTGATGGTGAACCTTGGCACCCCAGATGTTTTGGAACTACATTTCCCATGATGCTCAACTACACTGCAGATTGCATAAGCATCATGGGAAATGTAGTTCCAAAACATCTGGGGTGCCAAGGTTCTCCATCACAGTTATAGATCATTATAACTACGTTTTAGACTGCCATACCCTCATCCCTCAGAAAGATAAAGATCAAAATGCATTGGATTACCCTAGATATAGGACATATATTGAAGTATTGACACAACCCCTGTAATTGTGCAAAAGCCCTAATACTTGCTGTAATACAATATGTTTTTTTTTTCCATCATTTTTATTGTTTTCTGGATAATTTGTACAAACAAGAGGTTATCATACAGAATGTGTCAAATAACGCTTATATTGGAACAATGGTAAATACAGTATGTGCGGTTCATCTGATAATAATTTGTACTCTTAACATAATAATTGTTAAGCATGTTTGCTGTCAGGATGTATGATATATTGTATCAGTCCAAAAATATTTTTTGTGATATCTTTTTTTTATGATGTAACAATTAAAAAAACATTATAATCTTTTATATTGTAGTGTCATATACAGTTGCCTTAAAAAGTCCTGGGAGAGTTATACATAAATACATACATACATGTTGGATGTCACATAGGAATGTTGGCAGCATAGCAACTCTGTTTAAATTAAAATGTTTAATTTACTTATTTATGCATTTAATTTTTTATTTATTTTTATAATGGTTAAACTAGATGGGCGTGTGTCTTTTTTCTACCTAAATATGTAACTATACCAACACAACGGCAATTGGCAATCCCAACCAGGTGCATATAGGGTGACAATATAGAAGCACAACTAAAAGACAGTTGCCACTACATAACAAGAAACCTACACAGGGACCTTCATGACAGAATCACCAAGTAATATTTTAATAAATTCTGTAATCTAAAAATGTCTGAAAATGACATTTGAAATTATATTAAAATGTTATAGGTTATATACTGTAGGTTATATTATATATAATTTTTTTTTATAAGACTCTGTTACCAGAACTTTTAGAGGTACTAAATGACGTGTTTGAAAAACAAAAACTTCCAGATTCAATGCAGGAAACTATAAGGGCCGGTTCACACAGTGAGGCGATGCGAGGCGACACGACTCGCCTCGCCTCGCTCCCGCAAGTCGCCCCCGTTCTGTACAATGGAACCGTTCTGAGAGGAGCGACTCGAGTCGCTCCGACTCAGAAAAAAGGTTCCTGTACTTCTTCTGGGCGACTTCGGGGGCGACTTGCATTGACTTCTATACAGAAGTCCTCTGAAAGGCGCCGCTGAGGTCCCCGCAGGTCGCGGCGAGGCAAGTCGGAGACGCCTCGCTGTGTGAACCGGCCCTTATAATAGTGATTCCTAAACAGGGAAAGGACCCAATGTTACCTGAGTCTTACCGCCCTATATCTCTCCTCACTTCAGATGTCAAGATTCTGGCTAGGGTTCTTGCAAACAGGTTATCAAATTGCATCAATAGTTTGATACATGAGGATCAAACGGGTTTTATCCAAAGAGAGCTGCATCAACAAACATCCGCAGGTTATTTTTGAACTTGCAATTACCTATGGAAAATATGGGATCTAGGGCAATATGGTGCTTAGATGCCCAAAAAGCCTTTGATATGGTGGAGTGGGAATATCTATGGGCTGTATTGGAAGCATTTGGCATAGGCCCTGGATTTTCAAAATGGGTCAAGAATTAATAATACACTATCTAGCCCGTTTACGTTATCAAGAGGGACAAGGCAGGGTTGGCCCCTGTCCCCATTATTATTCGCTACAGCAGTGGAGCCTCTTGCCCTTGCCATTAGACAGTCAACAGAAATAATAGGATTCCGTCGGCCAGGAAGAGAGAATAAAATAGCCCTTTATGAAGATGATGCTCTTATTTTCCTGGGGGATACCTCAAATTCATTAACGGAACTTATGAGCCTTGTCTCCATATTTGGGCTATTTTCAGGTTTCCAGATTAACTGGGATACATCCATATTAAGACCCCTAGATGATTTAAAAAAACCCTCTATTAACCACTTGCTTACTGGGCACTTAAACCCCCCTCCTGCCCAGACCAATTTTCAGCTTTCAGCGCTGATGCACTTTGAATGACAATTGCGCGGGCATACAACACTGTACCCAAATGACATTTTTATCATTTTTTTCCCACAAATAGAGCTTTCTTTTGGTGGTATTTAACTACAGCTGGGAGTTTTATTTTTTGCTAAACAAACAAAAAAAGATGCAAAAAAAAAAATCATGTTTAATAGTTTGTTATAAAATTTTGCAAACAGCTAATTTTTCTCCTTCATTGAAGTGCGCTTATGAGGCGGCACTGATAGGCTGCACTGGTGGGCACTGATAGGCTGCATTGGTGGGCACTGATAGGCATGGTTAAGGCGGCACTAATAGGCACAGATAAGGCAGCACCGATGGGCACAGATAAGGCGAAACTGATGGGCACTGATGGGCACAGATAAGATGGCACGGATGGGTGGCACAGATGGGTGGCACGGATGGGTGGCACTAAGGGGCACTGATAGGTACCACTGAGAGATGGGACTGATGGGCACTGATAGGTGGCACTGATAGGTGGCACTGCTGGGCACTGATGGGCGGCACTGCTGGGCACTGATGGGCACTGGTAGATGACACTGATGGGCACGGATATGTGGCACTGGGGTGCAGCACCTTTGTTGAGCCAGATTGTGGGCACTGCTGGGTGGCACTGTGGGCACTGCTGGGTGGCACTATGGGCACTGCTGGGTGGCACTGATGGGGGGCACTTATTTTTTAATGATGTGGCACTGGCAGGGGGTAGGTGGGCACTGGCAGGGCTGGCCATGATCGGGACTGATGTCCCGATCACGGCCGCCGGTGATCGGCTTTTTTTTTCTCCTCGCGCTGTCAGTGCGAGGAGGAATAATAGCCGATTGCCGGCTCCGTTATATCACATGATCAGCTGTCATTGGCTGACAGCTGATCACGTGATAAGGGGTCGGGATTGACCCCTTGCTCGGATCAGTGATCAGGCGAGTCTCATAGACTCGCCGATCACAGAGCGCGCCGCGCGTGCCCCTCAGGGGGTGCCGGGCTGCTCGTGCACGGGACGACGTCAATAGACGTCGTCCCGGCAAAGGAGATCCGCGCTGTAGCCGTCATTCGGCTATAGTGCGGGTCTCAAGTGGTTAAATCAAGCCTCCAAAATTCAAATTAAGGATACAGTGAAATATCTGGGGATAGAGATCTCTCAGGATGTAAAAGACTATATCAACTTGAACTTGAAACTTCTATTAAAAAATTTAAGGATAAATGCCGAAGTTGGTATAAATTACCTCTGACGGTGATAGGTAGAGCAAATTTTATCAAAATGATTTGGACCCCGCAATTACTTTATGTGTTTAATAATTCACCTATATGGATTACAGCACCTTGTTTTAGGAAAATAGAATCTCTATTTAGAGAGTTGATTTGATAAAGTTAACAACATTAATGCTAACCAAAGAAGAAGGTGGATTGGCGATCCCCCATCCCAAAAAATATTTTTTAGCCTCTCAATTACAACATTTTTATGGTTGGACAAGAGTATCAGACTCTACCCATTGATTTCCCTACTAGAGTAGAGAAATCAATTGTCCGATAAAGGATTTTTTACGGGAATATTATTTGATAAGGTATGGCAGGAAATTAGGAGAATTACTGGAATAAAGGGATATACGTCATATACTCCAATTTGGAACAATAGTAGTAATACAGAACTGTTGAAACTGGAAGGGTTTGAATTTTGGAGGCAAAGGGGATTAAGGTACATGATACAGTTATTTCAGGAAGATGATATGGAAAGAAAAAAGGGTTTGATATCACAATTATATGATATATTATATGAGAAAACTAAAGGTGCTGTGTATATACCTGCAAGATCAGCTTGGGCTGGGGATATAGGGCCAATTTCTGATGAACAGTGGGCATTTGTTCATATTTTTATTTTTTTTAATTTTTAATTTTTTTTTCTCTTCTTTTGTTATTCCCTCTCTATGTGCTAGGTTGTATGTTGTTATCATTGTTTGTATATAAAAGAAATAAAAAAATTATTTGATATAAAAAATGTTATAGGTTATACAAGATTTTAGTGATAGAGTTTACATCCATAACTGTTTGGTTGGAGCTGCTCTTTTTCTCATAGTTCCAGTGATGCCCCTAAAACAGGGCTTTTTTTCTCAAACAATAGGTGCTGGAACTCAACCACGACCCCCCCCCCCCCCAAAAAAAACCCCTCCACTCACATACACCCTCCAAATCACATCAAATAGTAGGTGTGGTCAGACAAATTTCACCAACAGTAGGAGGGTCTTAAAGAGGAAGTAAACCCTGATGAGTTTACTTCCTCTTTTTTTCCCTGCAAAGGCAAAGCATAATGGACTACTATGCATCGCATAGTAGCCCATTATGTGTCACTTACCTGACACAGGAGCCAGCGAAGTCGCGCTGTCCCCTGTAGTCCGCCGCATCCATCTTGCTGGTGGCGTCTCGCAGCTCCGCCGCTGTCATTCGGCGAAGCCGCGATGATGTCACTCCCGCGCATGCGCACGGGAGTCGACAAATGCGGCAGCTCCATTCTTGGAACTGCCGCGTTCAGTGCGCCTGCGCGCCGCTGTCTACGGTGCATGCGCCGTAGACAGCGGTGCTCGTTTTCGGGCAAATATCTCCTAAACCATATAGGTTTAGGAGATATTGCTTGGACCTACAGGTAAGCCTTAATCTAGGCTTACCTGTAGGTCAAAGTGGTTTGTAAGGGTTTACAACCACTTTAAAAGGGCATTAAATACCAGGATTGCATTACATACAGAGTACAGAGCTGTCATTTGTAAACACAGAAAATGGACTTCTGTGTTTACACGTAATTTTGGTGAGCAGGCGCCCACCAAGGGTCTGAGCCAGAGGTGATGGAACTGAGTTCCACCAAGTTCCCCCTGAAAAAAGCCCTGCCCTAAAAAGATCAAACCAAGTCTGATCCTCATCAGAACAAAATAACTTTTTGATCAAGTCTGATCAACCCCTGGGTGAATCTGGAGTGCCATGCTCAGCAGTGGCTTTTCATTTGAATGAGGGACTTCCCTTATCATCCATGAACTTGTCTGCCTTTATATCCCCTGCAGCTGTCATCCAAACAGGCTCACTGGGACTTCCACATACCCGCACAGTTGGGATTAGGTTCTGTGACACACATAGGAGGCATTCCAACAGAGGTAGCCAGTACCAGTCAGATTGTCTCCCAGAATTTCCGGTCGCGGATAAGGCCACTGTATTCGCCCATTGTGGCTATAAGTTAAAGAGTTTTCCTTTCAGGCTTCTGGGAACATTCCATTCTAGATCAATCCTTTGGTAGTTGGTCTTGGATACAGGTGCTATTATGCTATTATCAGGGGTACCACCTTGGGGGTGTTCTATAGAGTCTTCTATAGAGTCTTCTGGTTCCTGCTCCAAGAGAGATTTTAGCCCACGTACACACGGTCGGAGATTTTGCCAACCAAATCCATCGGATTTTGTCCGTCGGATTTACTCGGACGGATTGTGTCCGAAACTGTTGCATACACACGGTCGGGCCAAGTTGTCTGATTGAGCGGTTGCCAAGAACGTGGTGACGTAAGCCATGTACGGCGGGACTAGAAAAAGGAAGTTCAGCACCACGTCCGGCACCCTTTGGGCTCCTTCTGCTGATCTCATGTTTTAGTAGAAGTTTGGTGAGAGACGATTCACGCTTTTCAGATTAGTGATTCAGATCGCTACCGCTCTTCAGTTTGTGCTTGTCTTTGCGTATCTGATAATCAGTGCGTGCAGTCATTAAGTATTTTCTTCTCATTGTGGACTATATCTTGGTATAGTACACTTTGAAAGGCATTTTTTATTACCTGCTTGCTTCTGCTATTCAGGTCGTCCTTTCAGGCCTTGCTGTTTATCGGTGCTTTCTGGTGTCCGTTCTGACCAGCCGACCGTTTTCCAAACATGTTTCGTCTACGTACTCATCGTACAGTTTGTGCTGTGCAGGGGCTTTGTGTTGGGGTTCTTACTTTGACTTTGACACAAGCCCGCTCCATGAACAGAGAAGGGAGGCGTTTGTGGACCAAGAATTGGTTGCGCCAGCGTCACCAGTTCTCCCACATGCCTTTGCTCCGTGAGATCCACGAGAATAATCCTGATCATTTCTGGATTTTTCTCAGGATGACGGACCCCGTTTTTCACCGTCTGCTGGCTTTGCTGACCCCTTATATCACCAGGCAGGATACCTGCATGCGGCAAGCCATCACTTCGGAGCAGAGGCTCATCGCCACGTTGCGCTACTTGGCGACAGGGAGAAGCCTTCAGGACCTCAAGTTCTCTACAAGCATCTCCCCCGAGGCTCTGGGGATCATTATTCCAGAGACCTGTTCTGCCATCATTCAGCTCCTGCAGAAGGACTATATTATGCAATTTTTTTGCCTTAAACATCACATTCTATGTATTTCATGATTGCTAATGTCTTGCATTTCTTTCCTCATTCCCTAATTACCATCATTGCAATATGCTCTAATTCATATGCTCTGCCCCTTTGTCCTCATGCAGATTTGCCTCACTAACTTCCCCACCATGCTCTTCTTGGCCCCTAAAACTAAAGT